>NC_089692.1:2362719-2995636 GCF_031753505.1 Anomalospiza imberbis | reverse complement strand
GAGGTTATAGTGAGCTCAGCTGAGCTATGGTGATGTGCTAACATTAAAGAACACAGTCTATAATGCAGTGATGAAAACAGTACAAGTGCCTGGGGTCGTTGTGATAGACTTTCTCTGGGTGAATGACATAAAGACATAAGTGCTGTGTTTTGATTTGTTTTTAATTTAAAATGCAGCTCTTCAATGAATTTTGCACGAATGCATTGTATGCACTCTGCCTGTTGTCAGTATTTACATCTGTAAATGTGAATGTCCGAGACATAGTTCAGTGGTGCGAATTCTTATTTCACTCCATGGGAAAAAGAAACAGAACAAGGAGTTAAGTGCCTTTTTTTTTTTTTTTTTTTTTTTTTTTTTCTGTGTCAATAATCCAAATAGCTTAAATGTATATTTATTCTATGTTGGAAATGCAAACTATTCAGAATACTATGAGAGCTATGAAAAACACAGGGCTTGGAAAACTGGCAGTTTTTGTGGTTTTGGGGTTTTGAGTAAAGTTTCACAACCAATCAGCCCAGAATAATGTCCGGTAAAGGCATTTCTGCTTGTTAGTCTATTTATTTATTTACTTTGGCATTGTGAGGCGAGGCAAGACACATTTGGAGGAAGGTCAGTGAAAATACTCCAGATCTGCCCCAGGGGCTGATGCTGGAGAGTGCTGAGGCCCTGCTGCAGCTGAGGAGGTGCTCAGCACCCTTGGTCAGTCAGGAACAGGCTGGAGCACAACCTGCCTGCTCGGGCAGTGTGGGCACTCACAGCCTTCCCAAGGAATTTGCACAGAAAGCAAAACCAATACCGGGTCCATTTGACTTTGGTTTGGTGGCCACTGGATTCTGTGTGTCTCCTTCTCTGCTGGTGGCCCTGATCTCATCTGCATCACTGGAGACCTGCCCTTTGCTTGCTGTGTGTTTTCCAGCAGCCTTCCCATGGAGACGCCCAGCCTGCCCCCGTGGCCAAGCATGAACTCTTTAACTGGGCACTGCAGACTTTGAAGACAGTGGATGCAGTCTGTGGTTCCTGTCCCTGCTCCCCAGAATGTGCTAACATGTCATGCAGTATTTTGCTCGTGGGTTTATGTCCTTGGGATATTCGGATGACTCGAGTTCAGGAGAGGAGATCTCCCAGGGGGAATGTGTTTGCTCAATGGTTTTTTCAACTCATTCTGGGCACTTCCAGTGGGAAAGGCTCCTCCTGCTCAGCTGTCACTGGGTGTACTGCCCGAGGGGGGATGGAGAGCGGTTCCAAAAGGACTTAGGTGTTTGCTAGGAGCACAGGCAGTCCTGGGGCTCACAGCTGGTTGTCCCGCTAGCTGTCACCCTGCCTTGCTTGCAGTGGTCCGAAGCCCCGGCGCCGCAGGGAGCCGAGCTGTGCTGCCGGCAGAGCCCAGTGGTGGCCGTGCTCGGCGCTGGGGCCGGGAGCCTGGTGTGCAAGGTCCAAACCAGGGGTGCCTTCCTCTGCAGCTTCGGCTTGTGTCCTTGAGCGGGACACATGGGGCAGATATTCACCAGCAGGAGGCCTCTGGAGAGGAACAAACGGTTCGGAGAAGCAAAGGCTGCTTCTCCATCCTGCAGCAGTGCCCCGGCCCCTGCCCCGCGGGCAGGGTCTCCACAGACCTCCCTGCAGCCACAGACCCAGAGAACAGCACACCCCGAGGAAGCTGTGGCGTTTTGTGGTGACAGCCACCAGCCTTGCCAGCAGGCCTTGTGGCACACTAGCGCACCAAGGGACACTTGGCGACAGGGGCCTGGCCATGCCGAGGCGCCGAGCAGCCGCAGCACCCGGCTCGGGAAGATCCCAGCGGAGAATCTGCGGCGCTTTCCTGAGAGCACTGCCACCTGGTGTCTGTCCAGCCCGTGCCGTGGCACTGCCGGCGCATGTGCTACCTACGAGCGGTAAGAGACCGCTCGGTGGGCCGAGGCAGCCGTGGGACGCCGCTGGCTGTCCCCTCCTGGCACCTCTCGGTGGCCGTGCGGAGGCAGAGCCTGCCCGCGCCGCGCTGCCCTCAGCGCTGCCCCGCACGGGGCGAGGGCGACAGGCGCGGCGCGGGCTGCCCGTGCGGGCAGCACAAGCAGCCTGCAATGCCAGCGGCTGTCCTGTCCTACGGCTCTGTGCAGCAAGGCTGGAGTGCTTGTGTTCTTCTCTAACCTGAAAGGTCAGCTCTAGTTGTCCCCATCCTTCCCTGCGTGCCCAAGCAGATTGTTGAGAGCTGCATGCTTCCATCAGGCACATTCTGCACCGCATTAGTTTAATGGCACTGTCACTATGAATTGCAAACTTTCTCAGCTCCCCCCTGTGCTGGTGAAACATGGCAGCATAAGGAACATCTGTTCTCTTACCCTTTGCTGGAAATGGGAAACATCATATTGCATTTTTGTTATTAGCCTTATTTGGATGCCAGTGGTTTTGTTTCTAAACACATCAAGGCAGCTGAATAACCTTAATTGAGTACTACAGAAAAAAATGGTTTCATGCAAATGTGGCTGCCAGCATAATTATTAGGACAATACTGAACTTCTATTCCTGAGATGGGTTCCAGTTTCTTGGTTTTTATACTGCTCCCTTGCTGCTGAATTTCATTATAAACATCTCCACAAAAACTGATCTATAGTTAGGCAGTAAACAAGTTAAGTCCTCAGTTTTTGACATTAAAAGCCAAACAAACCTAATTATTACAAATGTGAATTTGAGCCTTTATTTATGCCCAAAATAAATATCCGGTTTTCACTAGGAATACCTACCACAGGTAAAACTCTGCCTTATATGATTTAAAACAGGCTCCAATATTTTTTGTGCAATTTCATTAAAGACAACAGATTTTTGCAGCTCCTATGGAAGATGACAGCATGTATAAATAGAATCAATTTAATAATTCCCAGATTTAATTATGATGGATTCATTGTTATTGCATGATCAACCACAGCACACAATGGCAATTAAGCAGAGCACATATATACAGCACTCTAGTCCACCCATTATATAGAAACACTTCATTATTAAGCCTGAGGGCAAGTCAGAGAACAAGATTATAGTAAGAGTATAAAAAGTGGCAGAATCTGCTCCAATAACTTTGCTGGTGTCTTTCTGTGCTGCAAAGTACACACATTCTTCATGATATGCACACCTTTAATGGGCCTTCATAAAAATATTGCACTTTTATCATATCTCCTTTACCAGCTTACTTGGAGCATTCCAGGAAGCTGCTAGCCAGGTGTGGCATGCTCTGTTTTTGGTAGATTTACCTAGGTTTGGAGAGGTCTTTGGTGAAACCTAAACATCAGACTCCCAGTGTAAATGATGGGGAGGCTTTTTACCCTGATGATTTATTTAGGTTTTATTTTCTTTTAGACCCATAGAAGAATTCAAAGCTGTTTTGGGTCACCGGTGAAGTATGTTTGATGCAATTCCTAGGAAAGTTGTGCTCATTGTCACAGAGCACTTGTATCTAGTGTCACACTGTTAGGACTTTCTCTTTAAGAAAGGCAGACTGTAAAACCAGTAATCCTGGCCAGGTCCGGATTGTGTTGTATCAGCAGAACTTTTGTGGGGAAGCTCGCACAGCACGTGCCTGCCCTGTCTGGCTCAGTCCATCGTCTTCACAACTAATAACATTTACTCCAAATTTAAAGAGGTGCAAAGTTCAGCAAGCCAGATTTAGTCTGGGGGTATCTTTACTGAAGTCAGTGAAACTTGTAAACTTGGCTGAATATTTGGTGTTGGTGGAGTGAATATAAGAACAATTCTTCAAGTGTTTGTTTTCTTTTTTACAATCACAGAACAAGGCGATTTGCAGCAAAGTGTTGCATGCAACTGCTCTCAAAGCCTAAGTCACAAAGGGTGCTGGACTTGGGTTTTGGTTTAATTAATACTCGACATTTCCACTATGTTTGTGCTCGTTTCTGTCTCCCCCCGTATGTCCTCTCTGAGAAACAGATTCCCTGGATACTCTAACTGCCTGGTCATCTGAAGTTGGAAATCTGTACTGATGGTACCCCATGATAGTGGGGGTATGAACTTTTTTGCTTCATAAATCTCTTATTTCCCTAAAGCTTTACCCACTGGTATTGCTGCACATAGTGCCACAGTGTAGTGTAATTATCATCTAATCAATTAAACTTATGCCTGTACCCCAATGCAGACTTGCCTATGCTTCTACCAATTAAAAAAATTGGCAAAAGTGCCTGTGAATTTTTTAATGAGTTGATATTAGCTACAGCCAAACACTGAGAATGAAGAACAAGTGCCATCCTGACAAGGGAAGATTGTTGTGGCAGAATTTGTTCAGTGCTTTGTTTGGCCTACTTTATTCTATTTTAACAAATCTGCATTAGTAAGTTTGCAGTGGTTTGTAGCTTGACTACAGTGTGTGCAATGCTATATTTGTGATTTGCTATTAGTAAACAGTCCTGAAGGCACTCTTTGCAGAGCCTAAGTAGACCTTCCATGCAGCCCAGCAGGATATGTTTCCCACCATCACCTCTGGAGCTCTGATGTTGAGAACAGAGAACCAAGTTCCTCTTGGAGCTAGAGTCTGTGGCCGCCTGTTTAATTAATCAAAGAGGGAAAATTCAATGCAAGCAGAGCACTCCAGTGTCCTGAGATGCCAAATTGTTGAATAATCCCATTTTTAAACCTTTCCAAGGAGGTTTCTGTCTTGGGGAATGTATCTGAGACCCTACCTCTCCTCTGACCAAGCCAGCTCCTTGGAGTTCGCCTGGGCTGTGACCTGCGCTTCCAGGGCAGTGTCACCACGTGCTGTATGTGACACCTGGGGCACCCTTGGCCAAGCAGGGGTATGGGAGTCTCACAGAGTGCTGGTGCCACTTGCTCCCTTCTCCCCTGCAGCCCAGGGTAGGGGTGCCCTGCTGGCTGCCCCGGCAAGGGCAGCTGGCACTGCCAGCACAAATTGCTCCCGTGCAGAGGCGGGAGAGAACAGGAAACAAGTGGTGACTAACAGTCCACATTCTCTGCTCTTGAGGCAGCAGAGCCACACACAGCCCCTCACTCAGGGCAAGCTGCTCAGGCACAGGCTAGTCCTTGGTAAAATTCATTGCATCTGGTGCTGCTCATTTCCTTTCAGTTTTTATCTAGTCTTTCTGTGTTTCCTGTTAGCACCTTATGCCATTTGGGACAGCACAGGGACTGCTGCTTGCTGCGTGTTGGCTGTGCAGAGACCAGTAGGAGCTCGTGGTTACAGAACTGTGATCCAGCTAGCTTGTGTTTTGGTGCATCCTGCCCGTGCTTTTCCATGTTCTTGCTCTTGCAATAGGTGAAGTGCAAAGGATGAGGAGCTGGGGCACAGAGGGACCTCCATTAAGTCTGTTAAATGGATCCTGTGTTTCTGCTGGAAAAGACTAAGGGAAACAAACAGCAAAGACCAGACAGCTGTGTGTAAAATGTGGATTCTACTTTTTCTTTTCATGTGTCTCCCTCTTTGACTATCTTTTATTTGTGAATAAATAACCATCCACTTGAATATTTCCCACATTTCTCAGGTCTGTGAACTTCTGTTTTTATAGGGTGAGCTTGTTTGCCAGGCAGGTTTTCCTCAAACTCTTCTGGTGCCAGTAATTAAGGGATTATTGTAATTACCTCACTGGTGCAGATATTGAGTATTAGTGCCTAGGGTGAATGTGCCCACTTTGATTTCTCTACAGTGACGCTAGGCAGGCTGTGCCTGAGCTGTGCTCTAAATGAGCACAGTGTCATTAATGACAGCGCTTTTACAATGGGCACTTTTGTGCTTAAGAAGCTTTTTATACCTTAATCCAACCTGATGCAAGCTATGGATGCAAATGCATTACAGGTACAATTTCCTTCATGGCATTAACAAAACTTAAAACTGATTCGGACTGCACTGTGGAGGGTTTAATGAGCTGTGTGCCGGATCCTTGGAGCTGGCTCTGCTCCTCTGCCTGCAAGTCAGTGTCTAATGCTTTCATTTCCCTGTCCTGTGCCTAGCACTAACCTTAATGCTATGCTCCTTCCAGGCATGAGAGTTCTTCTCGTTTACACTGGCCTTCAGGGATCATAAGGAATTGAAAAATATTTTAGTCTCTATGTGGATCCCCTTCCTCCATGTAGCTGCAGCAGGGATGGTGTGGCATGCTCTGACAGCCACTGTGCCATGGTCCAGGTGCAAGGGAAGCCACAGCCAAAGCACACACGTGTGGCAGCCCATGTGCATACAGCACACCAGCCAATGTGCTCCTGCAAGTCCTGGGCAGAGGCCTCGCCGTGTGCCGAGCGCTGCGAGGGAGCACAACAGCTCTGCTGGAGCTGCTGCTCTTGTGGGTCACAAATCCAGCAGGCCTGACTTTCCAGGCCTGCTCTCAGTGACTGCTGTGCCTTACCACATCTGGCTCTTTCATGTTTGGCCTGAAATGGCCTTTCTCCTAATGGCAACTTTTCCATTGCACACGGGCTCCTGATTTGATAATAACATTATGTTTCCCTGTAAGCTGTGCATGTGAAGCTGTGTCCTGTTTCTTGTCTTATTTCATCTGCAATTACAGCTGGTGAGGAAACCATTCAGATCCTGAATACCCTTGCACTGTGGTCGATACAAAGGTCTAGCACTCACGAGAACGAAGTCTGATCCTCAAGTTCCCTTGCAGATCATTAGTTTTCATTCTGTGCTTTGCTCCCTTTCTAAACCAGCTGGAAAAGCATTTGTGCTGTAGGACAAACTTTCCCTCATCTGCACCACGAGGGAGCCCATGCTGTAAGTGCCTGCTCCCGTTCACAAATGACCAGCCTGAAGCAGTGACAATACCTACGGAGAAATAACCTCTACCATTTCTACAGCCTTTCATTCTTGTTTGTCCTGCTGCCGTAGAGGTTGTATATTATGTATGCCATCCTTGCTTGCTTCCTGTTCCTGGCCAGCTGTGGATTGATGATAGCATCTTCAAGTTGTTGGACTTCCTCTTCTTGTCTTTAATCTCTTGGTTTCAAAATGGCATCCACATTTACAGTTACCAACCACAGCAGGCAGGCAGCAGCAGCTGGTAGCCAACCAGACAACACTGAGTGCATTTTAAAAACAAAAAGAGATCTGTTCTTTAGGTTATGTAAGAGGATCTACTGCTAAGATTTAGTGAAACAGAGTAATTTCTGAAGTGTTTGGCAGTTAATATAATAAATGTGCTAATTTTTGACATTTTCAAATTCATGTTGGTCCGGTTTGACTCACCTGTACTTGTAGAAACAGTGATAACCAGTAACATACTCATGCTACATAGTATATAAATCCAAAATGTAGCAACTGGAAGATAATTTTATACTCCATGAACTTACTTGACTTGCAACAGACTCCTTCCTACCACACCATGCATTACTCCCCCTATTACTAAAGACTACTGTTCAGGAAAGCAATACATTTTCTGTAGTTAACACCTGTGCTCACAGTCGGGCTAAAGCAAACCTAATGTAACCATCCAGTTCTTCAGAAGCAAAGCCACAGGTTATTTTGCTTCTGCTTCCTTTCCTTCTTCATTAAAATCTAGTTTCACAGGGCACAGAGCCTGACTGACCTGAAGAGCAGATGTTTTGAAAATAGTCCTGGCTATAAGCTGCTTTTTGCATTTTTTTGGCTGGTTTTGCTTAAAGATTGAGAGAAAAATGTACCTTATTGTACATTATTCCACATTATTTCAAGATGTATGAAAAGTAAGGACAAGTCAGGAAAGGCAGACTTTCTTCACTCAGATGCTACAGACTCCCCCACTGGGTGTGCACAACTGAAGCATCCACATGTCAGCATTAGGAAGATGAGACAAATTCACTAGTTTGCTGTGAGTATGCACTAGTCATTTCTAACTGCTTTTAAAACTTATTTTTATGCTACAATCATGCAATTCTGCTAATGAAGTTATAATTGTGTATTGTTAGCATCAGTGTCTAAACCTGGGCTGGTAGTAGCAAGTCTTGCTTCTGAGGTTCCTTCAGCCGTGACCTCCTGGTGTACCTTCCAGACACTGCAAGCTCTTGTTTTCCTCATTCTGGTCACAATCCCAGATGTCTACACTTCAATATAAAACCAAAGTGGTTTATTGTAAAAGTTTTATCTAAGGCTATTATTATCTACTCAGTGTTTCATTGTGAGGGAAGTTGTGTTTATCATTCAGGAATCATGGCCACAACCAGGAGATCTATATTCAGTTCCTGATGTTTTACCTTAGGCCTCAACCCTGCAGTGTTTCAGGTCCTTGGGCTACAGCCAGTTGGGCATGATCAGTATCATGGACTGGTAGAGGAAGGCAGAGGGTTTATGTCCTCTAATCTATTATCTCCTCTTATCTCGTGCTTCATTTATAAAATGGGGACTGTGTCATAAATATTCCTTTATCAGCTTGTCTTTAGGGTTCTTTCAGTAGCTTTGGTCCCAACTATCTTCTGTTGAAACCTGCTTATGGATCTGGACTTGATCCAAAATCAATGTTATCAGAACAAATCAGGCCAAACTCCCTCAGGCTCTGTGGAGAGGCTGGAAAAGGTTATGCTGCGCAAGTCTGAGGGGCCAAAATACCCTCAGATTGCTCCCGAACTAACTGGCTCTGCAGCTGGACCTCCTGCCCCAGTGTGCTTGCAGCATAGCCAGGATCCCAGGTGGATATGAGATTGATCCTGTCCTCCTCCCACTTGTCTCCTCTTTTTTGACTCCAAGAGCCAGGATGCAGAGCTTCTACCCTACATCTACATCGCATTTTGTGTCAATAGGTGCCTCTTGTCTAATGCTGTCTTCTGACAAAATAGGTCCTGCATCCATTTCAGCTGCTTTTGTAGAGCAGCCCAGCCAGCAGGGAACACTCTCAGCAAGGGCAGTGTGTGAGGTGAGTTCACACCACTCACCTGGAGCAAGGCTGGCCTCTCCAGTGCCCTGGCACCCATCAGGCTGCTCAGTGGCCTTTGCCACTGTGGCTTCTGTGCTTGGGCCTCTTGTAGAGTCTGACACGCAGACCTGGAGAATTTTGTGCATGAGGACAATAACTCAGGAGGCAAGAGGGCAGTGCCTGAGCTGCTGGCCCTGCAGTGGCTGTGAGGAAATCAGTGTGGCATTGTTAGCACAGGTATCACAGCCACTGCCTCATCTGTCTAGCCTTTAGTAGCAAACACCATGCATGTTACACAGTCATTTTATCTCCTGGCGTTACAGAATCCCCTGACTGTCCAGGGAGCACCTCAGCTGCCTGCCAGGGGTGGCCAGCAGCTGCCTTTGAGTACAGCTGGGTTGTGTTTTTCAAAGGGTTACTTCCACCCCACACCCCCAGGCTCAGGACAGGGTGAAGCCAACCAGAGGAGAAGGAGTCAGTGGAGAAAGAGCTCAGCCTTGTCATTGGGCTGATAAATGCACTCCCTCTGCCCCCACCTGATCTCCGTGACCTCCTGATGCAGAAGTCAAATAGTCATTGGCAACAACACATGTTGGACTGAAAGCCACAGATTAGCTTCTGAGAAAACCTGATGTAACTTTTCATTCTCATTCCCAAGTCTAGAGGGAAGACACCCCCTCACACGCCTCCTCCCTCCCCTTGGTTAAAGGATTTCAATTTCCACTTAGTAAGTGGAATGGCGATGGTGGTGGTGGATGTGATACATGTGCTTGAGTGGATATGTTTAATGTGAGCCAGGGAAGACTGTTCTCTCCAGGATGCTTATTTTCCCACTGAGATTGTGCATACGCACAGCACTGACTTTTCAGAGAAGCTGAACCAATGGGAGCTGTAAAATTTCTGCTTGTGTTTCATGCCATATGTGCTTTGATTTTATGGTAGAGAAAGAAAGAATATCCCTTCTATGATGTAAGCATTATATTCTCAAGTGCTGGTTATATTATATTATGCTGTGTTATGTTATGTTTTATGTTCTCAAAAGCTGAATGCTGATTTTTGCCAAACTGGTCAAAGTCCAGATTTTCTCCACTGGCTTTGGGGAAGGAAGTCTGGATTTGTCCCATTGATTCAGTTTCAAACAATCATGTCTTCACACTTCTAAAGTAATTACATTTAATCTCATCAATATGAGCAAAGTCTGCAAGCAATGTAGAAACACTAAGAAATGGGGGAAGTCTACCTTGAAAGTGCAGCAGGACCTGCCCTTATCAGCCCAGCACACATAAATTAGTTTCTTTTCCAACTCATTTAACCTTGGCCAGTGACTTTTTGCCTCAGCTTGCTTCACTTCCAAAAATGTATCCAGTTCCTCTCTTGATGCATGACTAAGGCTCTCTTCTGTTGCTGACTCTGTCAGCTGGGTAGTATCCCGGCCCCTCCTCATTGTGTAATTCTGCCTCAGTTTAAATATATTATTCCCCTTTTGGTTTGAAATGAGTTATCTCAGAAACAGCACTGGCACCACGATGTCCCTTTAGCTTTCTGCTTTCTGTGTGCCTTTCTCAGCCAAGCTCTAGCTGCTAATTTAACTGTCACAATCCCACTATCCCATGTACAGCTACAGGCGAGAGGGAAGGAGAGACCCAGCTGCTCTTTAACATGAATAGCTCAGAGCTCAGTTTAGTGGTGCCACCCCTCAGAGAAGCTGCAGAGATGCCTACAGCTCAGCCTCAGGGGTGGTTCGTGCTGTGGATATGGGGCACCCATGAGCTCCTGCAGCTGATACCCCTGCTGTGCTTGACATTTGGAACCAAAATGTGCCACTGTTGTTATGTTTGTCCTTTTGTGGCAGCTGGAACTCAGAAGTGTCTGTAGTACATTTGATGGAACAGGAGGAGGGTGAGCAAAAGTGTCTGTGACCAAAGGGGCTTCTGATTCAGGCTGCTGGCATTGGCCCTGTGATGACAGCTAGTCTGGTCTAGGGCTGTCCATGTTTCAGTATAAACCTCTTACTAGGGCTAATTACAATTAAACCAGACAGATTGTTGAAAATTAAATCCATGGGCTGTGCATAGTGATGCTACCTCCCTAAGGAGATAACGTGTATCGTGCTGAGCCTCAGGTCTGCTGTGAGTGGGACACAATGAGCTGTACGGTCTCTGCATGAGCATGAGGGGCAGAGCAATTCATTCCTTCTGCTGTTCATTCTTGGAAGTGTGAGAAGCACTATGATTAGTGCTAATCTGTTTTAAATGGAGCCCAGTGGACCTTAGGGGATCAATGCACATATTCCAGCACAGTGGGCTGTACAAATTACACAGCATTATGGAGCGTGCAATTATGCAGATGTGTAGTGCTTCCATAATGTATTTCTGTTTTAAAACAAATCGTATAAATCTCTAGGTTTCCTGCAAAGATGCCCACTGCCAGCTTACCAGGCTGTTCTGTCATCTGCTCAAAGCTTGTTAGGGCTTTGGAGTGCTGTGCAGAAAAATCTCTCAGTGAGATGTGTGTTGTGAATTGCAGTCCTGACAACAGTCAGAGGGTGCATGCTGAGGTGTAGCATTAATATTTATTTGGGAACAGATGTCCTGGCTATTAGCCCAGGCATAACCTTGTTGTGTTAGATGTTGGCAAAAAAGTCCTGCCCCTAAGAACTCAGTCCCCATATAGCAAGTATTAAAAATATTTAATATTTTAAATACAGTTAAAAGAAGAGGTAGAATAAAAGTGTGGGTAGAGGTAATGCCGTAATAACTTCTTTTCCCTGAACTGAAGAAAACATTTCCAAACAAAGCCTAATTTATATATTTACTTTAAATGGGGTTTAAGAATCATTTTTTGTCACAGCATTTTACACTAAAAACCTTAGCTATAAAAGAATCTTATTTTGCTTGTACACTGATAAGGATGTTAAGTGAGAATTCTTAAACCATTTTCCTGCTCCGTAGAGTCATGGGAATGTAGCAACACCATATTTAAAAATCTTCTTTCCTCTTCCTGGCAAGATTTTTAATTCCAGTGGAGAATGACAGCATCTCCTTCTGCTTTGTTAGTGTCATGCATGCATGTGCCTGCTGTTAGTTGCAGGCCAATGACTTCACACCAGACACAAATGGGCAACAACAGGCAAAGCCAAAATAAGCCGCTGTTTATGTTGATAATAGCTTTCCTCTGTGTGCTCTTTCTAGGGCAGAAGCTAATTCCAGTTTTGGACCAGTTTGCAGCTGGTCATCTGCTCGAATGGCTTGAGATGTCATGGTGTGCTGCAGGGTTAAAAGAGGTACAAATTCTCCCAATGCCAATTGCAGAGGTGAACAACAGCTGCCTTGGCAGAGGTTTGACACTCCACAAGTCCTGCAACAGCTCCTGTGCCAAGTCTGGGCAATGAGCATCCAAGAGTTAGGATACACATTTTTGTACATCCTCTCTGTTCTTTGTGTGTGCAGCAAGATGAAGCTTGCCTCACTATTTGCTTTTCTAAATTGAGATATCTCCTGGCAGGGCACCACTCAGGAGCTCACAAGAACACTGCTTGAAGTGATGCACACTTACCGGCTGGGAGGAGACCGGGGCTGTTGGACATCCAAACACGCTCCCTGCAGATTTGCAGACATGGTCTGCACCTGGATGTCAGCACAGGGAAAGGTGGAGACCTCTGCCCAGAGTGTACCATTTCTATAAGCAATGGAATTCCACCTTCAAAACTAGAGGCCAGGCAAGAATTAACTCTATATAATGAATACCTGTGAAGCATGTGGATGGGGAAAAATTGCCCAGGGCCCATGAGCCTCAATCCTTCACTCTGGTTACTGATGAGGAAAGAGTAAGAAAAATCATATGACTTTTTGTGACCTACTTCCCTTCCACAAGAAAGGAGTGGTGAGAGGAAAAACAGCCTTTCTTTGATTCATCATATTAGTTCATCAAGAAAAGAAAAAGGAAGGAAGGAAGGAAGGAAGGAAGGAAGGAAGGAAGGAAGGAAGGAAGGAAGGAAGGAAGGAAGGAAGGAAGGAAGGAAGGAAGGAAGGAAGGAAGGAAGGAAGGAAGGAAGGAAGGAAGGAAGGAAGGAAGGAAGGAAGGAAGGAAGGAAGGAAGGAAGGAAGGAAGGAAGGAAGGAAGGAAGGAAGGAAGGAAGGAAGGAAGGAAGGAAGGAAGGAAGGAAGGAAGGAAGGAAGGAAGGAGGGAGGGAGGGAGGGAAGGAGGGAAGGAGGGAAGGAGGGAAGGAGGGAAGGAGGGAAGGAAGGAAGGAAGGAAGGAAGGAAGGAAGGAAGGAAGGAAGGAAGGAAGGAAGGAAGGAAGGAAGGAAGGAAGGAAGGAAGGAAGGAAGGAAGGAAGGAAGGAAGGAAGGAAGGAAGGAAGGAAGGAAGGAAGGAAGGAAGGAAGAGTCATTTCAAAGCTAGTAGCCCTACTGAGGAAGCTCCTGGGTTTTTTTACCCCACACAGAGGAACAGTGGGCTCTGCACATCAACATTGATGACAATCCAACAGGAAGCATAGAGAGCAGAGGCTTGACTCATCACCATGGATGCAAGAGCAGTTCTTTGAACCCACTGCGCTCATGGGAGGATCTTTCTTGGAGAGGTGATTCATCACTGAGGAAGTCCAGGATGAAGTATGGACACCACCTTCCCAAAAGGGACAGCTGTGATCTCTCACACAAACTCCTCCCCTGACTGCAGTAGCACTGAAAATGACTTGCTGCTTCTGGGAATGAGCTGCATGGTGCAGATCTCAGGGCCTCGTGTCCTCACTGTCAGTTCTGAATTACTAAAGCTGAGCCAGTACATGTCACGTCCCCTCGTAATGGAGTCTTTGTCAAAAAGGGCCTGCAGACAGTTTAATGGGTCTTTCTCAGGAGCCATAAAGATTGCACAGGGATTTCTGGAAAGACCTAAGGCTTTTGTCTTTCTCGCACTGCAGAAATCTAATGGATGTTGCATCCACCTAGTCCAAGAGTGTCACACTCCAACCTTGATTACACAAGGTGACAGCACCAAAAAATTGTTCTAATTGTAATCAACAGCTCTGCTACAAATAAGCCAAATATTTCAGGGGAGATTCGGATAATCCACTGAGATTTTGGAGGGGACCACAGGTAAATCTCAGAAAGGGGCACCAGCCTTAGACAAAGAACTGCGAAAGTGAAGGGTCGGAGAGAAACTGTGGGTGAGGAAATACGGGACAACATGTGTACCATGGAACCAAAAAGTTTTGAGGGTTTGTAGCAACTTTCAAGTGATGGACAGCCCCAGTGGGTGACTTTGAGCTTCTTCATGAGTTGTGGTGAAGTTTGAAGGATGGAGAAGAAAGGAGGAGCATGTATGACTAAAACTCTGTGCAAACACAGATGAATTATATAGAGGGGCATACATCCAGCATGAAGACAATGAAGGGCATCTGAAGGGCAAAAAAAAAAAAAAATCAGAAAGAGTAAGTCTTGAGAAAGCATAAAGATTAGAGAAAGCACAAGGACTGTTGAAGGATGCAACCCAGGGCTCTAAGTAGGTCAAAACATCCTTGGCTCCAAAATTTTCTAATCTGGAGATGGTGGCAGGGAGAGCACTCAGGGGAAATATTGTATGTGCTTACCCTGTGTTCATACTTTTCCCCAGGCATTTTGCTTTTGCCCACTGTTGGAGACAGGAGCTAGATGGACCTTTGGCCTGGCCCAGTGTGGCTGCTCTTCTGTTCTTGTGTGCTCGTATTGTGAAAGAGCTGGAGTCCTTGTGGTAATTCTTGCGTTCTTTAGCACAAGCTGCAGGACAGACCATGCTTATCATGGTGCCATTGCTGAGTCAGACACAAAGGGATCTTGCTGACATTCCACATTGCTTTGCACACAACATGCTGAACAGATTGTGAAGAAAAGACTCTGTATTTCCCAAAAACAACCAGGCTCTTCACCAAGATGACTCTTATGTAGGTACAGCAAACTGCAGTCTCCTGCAGCCAGACTGCTCCAGCTTCAGGCTATGGAAGGGTGGCAGCAGCAGCTTTCTGTCTCACAGAACATGTTTTGGTTTAGCATCCAGAGTGTTGTATTGCTGGGACTGCCGGGAGAGCCTGTCTGGGCCATTCCCCTCACCTCTGTCCCACTGCAGCCCAGTAGCCTCTGTTCTTCAGGCTGTTGCCTACAACGTGCTTGTGAGGCTGCTTTTGTTCTCCGAGGGGATGAAGGTGCTGGCAGTTCTTCCCATTTCTCTCTTTGCTTGCATCTCAGCAGCTGGTGACAGGAGAACTCTCTGAGCCTCTCTACTGGATGTTTTGGCTGCCTTGCTCCTCCCCCACTTCTTTGGCTCGGTAGTCCCCACTCTCTTGTGGTTGTAATTATCCCCATGAGTAGTGCTGTCCTTCTTGCCTATCAGGGCTGGCGTTACCAGGAGGGGTCTCCATTTTTCCAAGAACATTGTGGCACTTTTGAGAAATAAGTATCTCCCAAGGATATGAATCTCCCTTTCCCTTTTCCTTTTTGCTTTTCCTCATTTATTCATTCCCATGGTGAGAATGGCAATATCTTTCTTGGTTTTGCACAGTGGTTTTTTTCCCCACAATATTTTATCATTTATCATATTTATCAGTAGGAAGAGGGGAGGAATTTGTAGGTAGCAAGGAGGGGAATTTGCTTCCAGAATGAATGAGAGGAGGGTCAGAGTTCCAGAGCAACATTTTAACACACATACAGTGATTTCTTGCTCAGGGTATGCATATGTATGCACGTAAACTACACATGTTAACAATACATCTTTTCTAAGGTCAATGTTCTTCTCTGCAAAGCCCAGACCCCACTTAGGGGAGAAACAAGCCTTGCCAATAAATGGATTCAATTTAAAAGAAACTAGGTGGAAATAATGATGAGGAAATGAGAAAAATAAGATTTTGATGAAATAATTAATGACTAGCTGTGACACAATCTCACAGCAGCAATCCAAGGCTCAGGGAGATCAGAGGAGACAATTTACTGCCAGACAATGCTTACTATGCAAAGCCAAGCAGCCTCCTGTTTGCAATCTAAAATCATACTCATATACATGAGCTGCAGTTGGTGGTGGCTGGTTTGTTTTAAACTCTCTCCTAACAAAGTAACAGCACTCCCCTTACGCTGCATCTGAAAGAGGAGCAGACCAGCAGGTTCCAAGCAGTTATGTAGCATTTAGGACAGGTCCAGCCCTAAGGCTGCTAAAGCCAGGAAACGAGTGTTTCAACATGTGTGAATTCTTTTACTGCCATCAAACTGAACAGAGCTCTGCTGCTTCCAGATCTGGTCCAAAAGACTGAAACTAGTAATTCTTAGCTGGGGGTGTCTGGGCTAGGAAGGTGTTCTGAAGAGTCTGCAAAAGGTGCAAAGGAAAAGCAAGACATTTGTCAGCAGGCTTGCACTTGCTGTCACCAAGTCCTCACCCCCAACAGGGGGATTGGCAATATTTTTATGAACCCACAAGTGGACAAAGAAGAAAAAAACTTGGCACAAAATATTTTTTTTTGCAGAAGGCTCAACTCTGCCCTCAGAGATTATGCTCCTTACACCAGCCATGCTGAGCTGTGGGTGGCAGTGGGTTGGTTCAGCTGAGAAGTGGCTTTTGAAGAAAATCTTGCTGTTGTCCCCACTCACCCAAATCTGCTTCCATGGCAGCCTGGTCTTAGCAGTGCAAACTGGATTGCTCTGCCCAAAAGCACTTCAGGAGTGCAGCAGATGGGCTGTGACTGCTAGTGGGGATGTTCAGTCTGCATAGCCAAGCTGCAGATAGTCCAAAACCCCCGAAATCTCTGCAATAGAAACACAAGGATGGCCACAGGATGATTTCACAGCACACTCTGCTTCTTTGCAAGACATTACCTGTCATCCCAGAGGAGCCACTGCCACCATTCTTCACTCGAGTCCTGAGACAAAGGCTGTGGAGCTGCAGAGCCATCCTCTCCCTGCTCAGCCCGGGGCTTTGCTCCTTGCACTGGGCTGCTCTGCACATCTGCCATCCCAAGCAGATTAGTGGAGGAAGGCATTTTAGGAGACAGTCCACTCCTAATCACTTCCAGAGGTCCTGTTTCCAACTTGGTCAAGACACTGCTGAGTCATTTTCATGCAGAATGAGTTATGGCTGTGTTTAAAACCTCTTTATTACCCTTCAGTAATCCAGAGCCCAATCTTGCGTTTTTAATGTTGCTCTTCTAAAGGGCAGATTTATATGTAAAACACTTTACACTTTGGTTTCCTCCTAAATAATAACTAACGTTGTCCTTATGAGTGCTTTATGACATTAGCTAACTAGTCCTGACAACACCCTGGTTTTACATATGCACAGCAGAAAGCTTGGATGAGCTTCTTAAGTCTGGTGTTTTCAATTCTCATGATTTTATTACGAGTCCAGGGTGGGCTTTTGCTTCAAGTCTCAGCTTCTGGAAGCACACAATCACATGACCTTCTCACTTTTTTTTTAACAATAAATTTCTAATTCTTCCAGTTGCAGGGAAAACCCTGAAAATGTGATCCTAATGCATTACAAGGCTCAGAAACCAGATGCCAAATGAGAAGCTAAACCCTGTTGCCATTTTTAAATATCCAAGGCTTTAAGATAGTGTAAGTATGCTCTGGTTCTTCACCCATGTTTTCTGAGTGTGGAAGGGCTCAGCAGAAAGTGAAGCTTCACATTTTGTGGACACAAAGGCAAATAAAGCCTTCAGGGGTGCTAATATTCTCCATCTCCCTTCTCTTGCCTACTTGTTTCTGATTTTCATCCTGCATGTGCTTTGCTTTCCACATTGTGGGTAGTCACATTCCTCACAGCGGTAAAGACAAACACACAAACAAATCTCTGCTGGAACAGAGCAGATTTCAAATCAAAATTTTGCATACAAGTAATGTCAAGGTTTTAAACTTTTTCATCTGTTATTATGTACTTGTAGAGTGCACTTTGCATGCGGCTGGGGAATACAGTTCATGGCTCTCAAGGCTACTGTAACACAACAACCATTACTGCTACTGATGCTTCTACTACCAATCAAAGAGAATTGTTAAGTAGACTTTGTGATTGTGTTTATCTGCTTAAAAAGTTGCAAGAAAGCCTGCAGCAAGCTTTTCTTGTGCTATGGCACTGCAAACCAGCTTTTTCTATGTTGTAAAAGGAGCAGGACAACAAAAAATGAGTGACATACTGATTTTATGTCATAGATTTTGTGTTTCTTTTACTTCATTATTGGTTTTATACTGAACCATTTAATTTTTCCTGTCATTTCCTGCTGACACGGTTACAGATTAGAAACCATAGGTAGCTGAGCTGACTTTGGGGCAGCAATTCAGATTTCTCACACTGGTTTTTAGTCCTGTGTAATGCTTGCTGGTCTGCATGGGAATCTAATGCTATTTTAATTACTCCACACATGTATTTCTTCTTTAGCTATTAGAAAATCTCTATTAGACTTGGAAGCCAGAGCTTTCCCAAAGAAAATATTTCCTAGCCTGGTAATCTTAATGATACAAGATGGTCTTGATATTTATTATAAACCATAATTTCTTCATTTTGTCCCATGGCTTCCACACAAATATTTCTGTGACTCCCTGAACAAATCCCTTGTTTCTCCAAGTTGAACATTCACCTCCCTCTCACTTCTGCTCAGCTGAACAATATTTTTTTCTCCTTTAAGCATTTTAATCATGCTCACTGGTTTTTAAACCATTGTCTCTGTTTGCCCACATGTTCACATGCTGAGTAGAACAAACATTTCACAGGTAGAATGAAAAGGAGCAGTGGTTTCCATCCTGGGTGCCCAGTTAGTATGTTAGCACACCTTCACACGTCAGACTGCCAGCAGAAGCCAAACGGAGCTCTGCACCCACCACTCCATCCAAAGAGCTGATGGGAGGGTCAATTGCCTGCTCCAAGTATTGACCACAAGCTTACTTAGACAGGTTTTGTCTGGGAATCTAAGAATTCCTGTGTTGCACTCTGCCTAGGACCAATTCTCTGCCCACCTCCCTTACTTATCTGCATAAGGCTGCTTTAATTTTGCAAATGTCTCTATTTTTGTTCCACTTTGGAGTGTTCAAAGCCAGGCAACCCTAGTTTATGTTTACTCTTGTTAAAGGCAGTTGACTCTACAGGCACAGCAGAACCAAACCAAGACAGAGTGCCATTCACTTAGGAGTCAGACTTGATGATTTTTGTGGGTCCCTTCCAACTCAGAATGTTCTGTATATTGAAATTTTACGCTGAGGAGAGTGACCAAGACTCCAGTTGATGGATCTGTTAATATCAAACCGGTGAAATACGATCAAGCATGAGACAGCCACAAATAGATTCTTCCCAGCAAAGACCTGACTCCCTGCTAGACCCTTTCCTCTCCTTTCCAGCTGTAGCAGCTCCCCTTCCAGGAGGGAAGGAGTTGCTGTTGGGCTGAGCTGCATGGTGGTGGTGTGGCAAGGTGCCTTGGCAGTGCCTTTGGATGCAAAGCCAGCATCCAAGTAGGAAGCAGGCTAACATGTTTCTTGGACAGTACAAGGCAAGGAGGGAGGGATTTATATGGGGATTATATAACTGTGCTAAGGGGTATAGGATGGATGGGCAGTCCAGCAAAGGAGAGGGTTTGTATGTGCAAGGTCAATAGCTAACTCAGTAGGAGCATAGACAATATCTTGCTGAACCCAGGAATGGAGAAGGGACATACAGTACTGGTTCAGCTGGCTGCTCTCCTCTGTGTCATTCCTTGATGGATTTACCATGTAGTTTTGGTTTGATTTCCCTTCTCCAGTCCTTCGGAGAGTGATTCTTTTTGTGATGATTTAACACACACCTCACAACATAGCAACTGAAGAGAATGGATTGAAAGATTTGCGTTGCTGATTCTGCAACAAATGCATCAAGTGCCAAAAGTGCTTTCAAAAACTTCCTGCATCAAGCTGAGCTAGTTGGCCAAAGGCCTCTTCAAAGAAACCCCTCAGCCATACCTGGGCCTGATTTGATTTACTGTCTTTCATTCCTGCTCTTCACTGCAGAGGCAGTTTGTTTCCACTTACAGCTTTGCTCCTCTACCAACTATTGAAGCTGCTTAAATGAGCTGCACTCCAGGATTTGGACATTGACCTGTGTTTTACTTGTTTGTTTAGTGAAACTGCCACATAACTGACCCAGCAGAGTCAGGAGTTATAAACAAACTTTGGCTGCAGAGTGTGTGTTGGGTTCAGCTTTCACCTTGACACAAAGCCTTTGCTTTCTGCAGGAGCAGACGCTCTCTGGAGTACCCCAGCACAGTGCCCACCAACTTCTCTTCAGCAAAGCACAACCAGAAAAAGGCAGCAAAAAGTCCTGTGGCATGCCGGGGTGGTTTGTTCTGGTTTGGTTTTGTTGGGGTTTTATTTGTGGGGTTTTTTTTCCTGTATTTTATTTTAAAGCACATGTGATTAACTTACAAGCTGTTTATGTTAATGTGCTTCAATATTGGGCTGT
Source organism: Anomalospiza imberbis (assembly GCF_031753505.1). Lineage (NCBI taxonomy): Eukaryota > Metazoa > Chordata > Aves > Passeriformes > Viduidae > Anomalospiza > Anomalospiza imberbis. Next base: position 2,975,367 of record NC_089692.1, on the reverse strand, counting down.
TTCATACCTACATGGTGTATAAAGCTGCTGTGAACAGATTGGCCTCTGATCTCATTTATGTCACCGTAAATCCAAAGTGACTCACTCGAAAACAAAACTTACAGTAAGTCTCCATTAATGTTCCTAATAATTAATTTGTCCTATCATAGGTTTTTGTTCCTTACACATGAAAATGCAAGTAGTTTGGGGGTTTTTGAGGCAAAATTATTTGCTAAGGCTGTAAATATTTTAATTCATTTAAATATTCTAGTGCATAAATTCTGTTCTATTGATTATTCTAGCCTGAACAAGCAGGACTTTTATTGAAAATGTAATGTAAAGCTCTTAATCCCTAGTTTAAACTATTGAAAGGAGTCCAAATAAAGTTGACAAAGAAAATAGTTATGGTATCAATTCTGTGGTCTGTTGCAAATAAGTGACAACTGTAACTGCCTGGTGAATATCAATGCCAGGAAATGACCACCATCAATTTTACAAAGTTAGCAATGCCTTTCAGAAATGAGTCTTTCAGGAACTTGTGGAGGCTTCTTATGACTTGGAGGAGCTTTCAGCAGGGACATGTCAGCTTGGACAAATTGACAAGTCTTTAAAACTATATGTTTGCACCAGTAAATTCATTCAGAGTCATTTTTCCTAAAGAGCTTCCCTGCAGGGGAGCTATTATACATACTCTAGCCTGAAACTTGAGCCAGCCAGAGAGTGGAAATTGTGTTTCACAGACAATTTTGAGATTTTGAAATTTGTTTTCATTCCAATTCAAAACAAAACCTCAAAATGTTGAAATTCTCCACAAAGGAAAATTCCACAAAAAATAAATAGTTTAGGCTTATTTAGATCATTATAGCTTTTTAAAATCCATATATTATATAAAATAAAGATCTCTAAATGCTTTATTTTTAAAAATATTGGGTTTTTTTTCTTTCTTCTTTTTCTTTTTTCCCCCAGAAAAATAGTTGGTAAAATGATAGTTTCCCAAGCATTTTGATTGTGACAAAATGACATTTTTGGAGGAAAGCTGCTCCATTAGATAATTCTCCATCTGAAGTCCATTAGAGTTCCTATTGCCACATTGTCCAGACCTTTTGTTGTAATACAAAAACTCTACAGATAGTCTAGTGCCAGAGCCATGGTCTGTAATGCTGCTGCTTGTGGGATTCTTGTTGTACATCTTGTTGTACATTTGTGCTGTGGCAGACCTGGAAGGAGCACGTGGGTGCCTCTTTGTCCTTGGCAAGGTGTGAGCAGGAAGGAATGAGCACTATTTCTGAAAGAGCTCTCAAGGTGCGAGAGGAACAGCTTGCAGCTGCTCTTGCTGCTGTCAGGCCCCCAAACACAAGAAATCCTCTCCCTGAGAGGAGAGCCAGCAAACAGAGCAGCACTGGGCATTAGTGCTGGCTCCTTTCACTGAAGGGAAATGACCCAGACAAGGAAATGTGCCTCTTCTCTGTCACTAACAGAGCAAAGTCCAAGTGAACAGCCTCTAGGACACTTTAACATATAGCAGTGTCAACAGCCTGTATCCCACAGGTCAAAAGAGACAGTGCTGACATGCTTTCAGTGCCTCTGCTGAATTTGGGAAGACTTGTGCAGTCCAGGGTTATGCAAGCAGAAGGGAGTCTCATTTTTCACCCATGTAAAACTGTGATCTATTTGACACCAGGACCAGATGGAGGATGCCTCATAAACTGAAGAGTACCCAAAGAGGAGCTTTAGGTGATGCCATGTGTTGGCCACACTGCACTGCAGCAGCACAGCAGCACAGGGGAGAGCAGCACTGAGGGCTGCCCTGTGTTCAGAGCGCAGGCACTCAGAGCAAGTGCTCTCCTGTACCAGCTGCCCTTTCACCCCCCCTTAGGGACCTGGGCAAAATGGATGAAGCTTAAAGACTTCACATGTGCTGCTGCCTCTTTGCTTCTGATAAGCAAAACATTTGGTGTGGGTTGCTAGTAATGACAGTGGCAGGTAAAGAGGTTATTGGAAGACAAACCTGTTCACACAGGTCTGGTGAGATTCTTGCCCTGCATGCTGTGCCCAACAAGAAGGAGCAGTGTTTGAGTCCCTATTGTATGTACACAAAGCCAGCACCTTGTCTGCAAGTGGCACATTCTGGCTTGGAGGGTAGTTCTGGAATATGTTTTTTTCCTTGGGACATTTCTGAACCGCAGTCACTAGAAAGTGTCATGTAGGAGTCACCCTTACTTGTTGAAAACTTGGTAGAATGTCTGTACAATATTATGGCCATCAAACTATGTCTTAACCTAATTGGTTGCATGTGGGATTAATTGCTTTAATATAAAGAACTGAATGCACTGAAGACCTGCCAGAGGTTGTGGAGAAGATCAAAGAAGGTCAGATAAAAGGCCAAGTGTAGCTTTAGGAAGAGCAATTGTAAATTGTTATTCCTTCAGCAGAAGGGCTCTTGCCAGCTCCAGGCTGGGCTGTGATCCTTAGGACATGGGCTCAGAGAAAGCCTGCCCTTGACAGCCATGTCCAGCCTCTCATGGATGGTCCAGGCAGCTGCATGGTTTCATCTTCATCTGGGGCCAATAATTCAGTGTGATGAGCTTAAAATGCTTCAGTCCTCTGGGAAGTAAAAATCTCTCTTGAGAAATTTATAAATCAAGTGTCTTAAACTATTGTCAGAAACTCCATAAAAGCGTCAGGAAAGAGACACCAACCTTCCTGGTAACACTGCCACCCTGCCATCTCCTGAAAGACCATAACCGCTGCAAAGCTGTTGCCATCACGTTGTGCCCACACACGACAGCCCCACTCAAAGGCCAGGAATTCACTGCATTGTGAAGAGGAACCACTGCAGTTCAATTCCAAGCATGCAGGGTGCAGAGCCCTCAGTGCCTCGCACAGGACCTCACTTATTTTCAGAGCCCACTAGCACGGAGCCGCAGGGCACCAGCTCCACCCCGCTGTTCTGTCAGGTGCAGATCCATTTGGGGAACAGGAATATTTGCATTAAGGTGAGATAGGTTTCTAGATGAAAAAATGCCATGAACTTATTTTCTCACCCACCAGCCATTTGTATCAGCTGTTCTTTGCTGGCTTAATGCCATCTCAAAGCATGTCAACAGCCCTGCTTAGTGCTCAGAAGCAGTGAGCATCCCTTAGTCTGGAACAAGAATGGTTTTGGTGTTTTGGTGCAGATCTTCAGCAAACATCCTGAAGCAGAGCAAAACCTCAGGGGGCACAACCAGGAGAGGCTGTCCCTTCAGCAGGGCTGCACATTACCTGGCCAAGGGCTTCTACAAGATCCAAAAAACTTCTTCAGGGCTCAGCCTGTGCAATGAGAGATGCAAGACAGAGCTTATTGAACAACACAAGATGAGGCCATTGGGTGCACACAAGGCAAAGGATCAACTCCAACACCTGAGCTTTATTTAAATTTTTGCTGCCATAGCTACAATGGTCAGGAAGAGAAAGGTAGTGCACCCCTGAGCAACAGAGCTGTGCTGGCAAGGAGCCTGCTGTGGATAGCCAGGTCTCCTTTGTGTTGTGCACCCCTCTAGCAGACTGGGAATGATCACACAGCCCTCTCCAGCATGAACCTGTTCCAGATTGGCATCTTCAAGCTTCCAGGGTGTTCCTAAACAAGACAGGGCAAGGAAGACGGCCCACACTGAAAACTGGAGTGGCACTGGGCACCTCGTGAGGGAATTTGCCTGCACCTCTCTTCTTGACAGCAGTTCCCAGTGAGGCTGCAAAGGCACAAGGACAAGATGCAAAAGCAGAATCTTGTCAGACATCAGGTTTGATCTGCACCAGATTCCCAAATATCTTTGGGTCTCTTCCCATGTTTATGCAGGGCTCTGTGTATGGCCCTGGACACTTTAGGGCTGGTCTTCCCTGATGGGATCTGGATGAATGATCCTATTCTGTTACATGTACAAGGAGCTCTTGAGATATGCCTAAACACAAGCCCTGTAATTATGGTGTGTGTGTGTTAGCAAATTAGAACAAACTGAGTTAAGGTATTAGATGAGGCTGCAATTGAAAGCTTGCTTTCTGCTGCTGCCTGGTAGGAGAGGGCACTGGCACAAAATGAAAAGCTTGGCAGCATGTGAGAAGGGCAGCTGGCTGGTACAGTGTCTACGTCCCTGCCCAAAGCCCCTCAAGGTTCTGGGAGATAAAGGTTAGATGGACTAGAGCCATTTAGGCACAAGCACACCTGACTGAAATAATGAGCACATTTTAAAGCCTTTTATTTCCTTAAATAACAGTGTGTATTTAGGCATCTCTGAAAGGGCTATGCCTACTTGGCACTCACCAGCCTGCCATGGCTCATTGAGGGCCTGCCTGGACTCATGGCAGAAGCCAGGACTGGTGTTGAGCACTCCAGAAATTCCTCTCTAGCCCCAGTTCTGTTTGTTTTATTATCTTTACAGAGCAACTCATCTAGAAGTCACTTTCTGAAGGGCCCCATACTAAAGCCACCAAACACTCCATGGTGCTAAGTGGTGACTCAAGCCGGTGTTATTTGCCCCCAGGATGTTTGGGGGAGCCAAGGCACTGTGGCTGGAGTGTCCCTGTGACCCGTGCTCGTGACTTGGAATGGCTTCCAATGGCCTGGACCTTCTCAGCACAGGGCAGAGGTGGCAGCGCCTCCAAAGTGCTGGGAGAGAACTATGACAGCATCCATGGGTTTGTCATTCCTTTTTTTAATTAGCATTCCACTAATTAGCACTAATTTAGCGACTGAATGCCATGATTAGCTCGATTAGGACTAGAATGAAGAGGAAGGTGAGGGATGTTGAGGAGTGTGCTCTGGCTGAGGCGAGGAGCTGCTGTGCTGCAGGGATGGAAGGTGCAGCTCAGCACTCTGGTGCCCAGGGTGAGTGGGCAGGCTGCTGCAGTGTGTGCAGGCACTCTGCCCAGACCCCCAGAGCAGCGTGCTGCGGGCTGCCAGCCCTCTGCTGCAAGCAGGGCGATCGGGATGCATTGGTGTTCCCCTAGAGCCTATTGGGGCTGGCAGAAATCCCCTGGAGAGGAGGAGACCATTGCTCTCTCTGGTGGGAGGAGGGGAGCCTGTGACATTGTCATGAGGCTTTTGACTGAGGTGTCCCCTTGCAAATGAGCAGTGTGCAAGACAGGCACCTTGAGAGACTGTCACAGCATCTGCAGTGTCCCAGGGACGCTCACCCTTCCCAGCTTCTACCTGCTGCCATCAAATCCCTGCACCCAGCCTGTCTGTGTCCTTGACACAATCACTAGGGTCCTCCCCAGTTCCCAGGGGAGAAATTTAAGCGCAATAAGCAATTTTGTAATGGCCTCTTCCCGTTACCATGCTGCCTGATTAGAAAAGAGGGTAAAATCTCTTTTTACACAGAAACTTGGGCAAATGCTGTCCAAAATATGGCCATGGAAACCTGCCCACATGCTGGGGTGCTGTGGGCACCAAGCAAGGGAGCTGGGCACTGATATGGCACCCTGGCACTGCTGCTCGTGGGGTGGCTCAGGTCTCTCCAAGAGATACAGCTCCTCCAGTGCCACTGAATCAAGTCAACTCCCATTGAGCAAATTTTACTGCTTTCATCACAAAATATAACTGCAGCTACGAGCTGTTCAGTTGATGCTGCACGTATCTCACGGTCTGCTGCAAAGTCCAATTCCATTAAGAAATTGTGAGCCCAATAATGGTCCAGAGGAAGGAGCAATTATGTATCTGATTGCTGCCTTTTTTGCAGCAGGCATGGCTCCTTGACATTAGGCCTATGGAATCTGCCCATTAATAGTAGTTTTAAATGGTCAAGAGGTTACAGCAGTAAGGAATGTTAGCAAAAAATGTCTCTGTGGAGTTTAAACAACCAGTATTTTAGGCAGGGCTTGGTGGGTTACTGTCCCTGCACAAACAACTAGAATGTGAGAGTCTGGGCTGGGAAATACTTAAACTGTTTGGAAAAACTTGTTTTGTGCAGCTTGAGAGTGTCCCTGGAGGCTGTGGCCCAATGCCATGACTCCTGGTAAAGGCTGGGCTGCAGTAACAATGAAGCTTTTATGGGGAAGCTGGAGAACAATCAGAAACTTTTTGGTCCCAAGGGATTATGGGGAGGGGAGTTCCTGGGTTCATGATGTCTGGCACATCATGCACATTTCCACCAGGATTTGGGGGTGTTCTATGGCACGCAAGGTATGCAAATTGCTAAATGTGTTTTCAATTTTGCTGTGTTGTGCTGTCTTTCTTGTGTGATCATTTTGTCTCCAGTGTAGCCGAAGACAAGATGGGTTTGTAGCACAAGAGGAGAAGTGTATTTGTCCCACAAGCAGTACTGATCTATGAAGAGCTCATCTCTGATTCTCCAGCATGCTCCTGTCTGGGTGGCTGCAGGATATTTACTAATTAAACTTTCTCTAGGACAAAGTGTCCTGAACAAGAAGGCATGTCTGATGGACCTCCTTACTGGAGCCGTCAGAAGAGTGTACACAGAAACTCATTCATTGTTGCTATGGCTTATCATTTGCATGCTGGAGCAGATGGCAGCAGGAGGTCTGGAAGGTCAGTGAAGTACCCACCCCATCAGGGTTACAGCAGGAACTCAGATTTTCTCCAGACATCCCACTGCTGGTAATTAATTTGAGGGCTTTGTAAGAGAAGAGAAGGCATTTCCTTTAGGACACAGACTTTCATTACTAATGGTGTTAGTTGCTGGAAAAAACAGGGCAGGATGGACCCAAAAGCCAAAGGAGAAGTTCAGCCTGAAGGCTGAACTGCCACTCTAGGTCCATTCCAGTATCTGCTTTGGAAGCATTAAACTGACCCAATGGCCACTGAAATCTATGGAATGACTCTGTAGGTTGCAGCAGACCTCGGGAGGAGCAGGCAGAGCCCGAGGAGCAGGTGAGCCAGCTCTCAGGAGCCAGGAGCTCCCTGCGAGCCTGCAGGGCAGGGCTCGGCCATGCCCTGTGCCCGGCACACACATGCCAGGACAGCAGAGGGCTGGGCAAACCCTTGTTTGCCTGGGCAAGGGAAGTGAGCCTGGGAAGCAAGAGCTTGGAAGCAAATCTCTTTTTTAGATTACAGAAATGTGGGTGCCGAGCTGAGACTGCCTGAAGATTGTAGGATTTGATGTGTTTTATTGCTGCTCTCTTTCCTTGCTCTGGACTCTCAGGGAAGGGACCCAGTGATATGTGGGCTGGCTTGCTGATTGGGTTCCCCTGCCAGGGTCCCCTTACCCCCACTTTGTGCATCTTCCCCCAGCATTTGCTGAGGTTTAACCTCAGGCCTGCTTCCAGTTTGGAAATACTGAATGGCCCTTAATGACAGCAGCACAAACAAAACCCTATAAAGGCAAGATTTGTTATTTACATGGTGTTAATTACCACATCAAGCATGTTTATTCACTTCTTTAATAAATTCTTAAGACAGGAACGTGTACTAGCTTGACCAGGTTCATCTGCGTATATATTTTTCTTGTAGCCATTTGTGCAAATCAGTCTAGAAAGAGGCAAGGGATGCCCATTATTTAGGCAATAACTCATGAGCTGTGTGCTTTTCTGCCAGAAATGGTATTTACTTCAGATCTGGCACAAAATTGACTTTATCAGTATTTTTGTTGCCTTTTTTTTTAAGGAAATGAGTAGATAATAGATGAGTAATAACTACAGCAGTGTGATCTATTACTCTGACATGGCACAGGAGGAATGCAAGGTCTATGTCTGTTTCTACTAAACCAATAAGACCTGATCACTATATTCATGGGATTAAAAATCTGCAGAGGCAGATGCTGGTGCAAGCCCAGGAGCTGTGATGTGAATCTGTGCTTCTGTGGGGGTCCTACAAAGTTCATAATTTACTTTCATATTACTGATGATGACAAGTTGAAGATTCACACCATTAATTTGAATTAAGAGCTTGGCTTCATCAGTCTGATTTGCTGATGTAGAGAGGTGACCAGTGGCCTCTAGTTTTAGGTGATGAATCACTTGAATAACTCTGTGGGACCAGTATTGTTAAACACTGCCTCTGATTCACTTGCAGAATATACACAGGTGGCAAATAGGTTTTCCTCAGCTGCTGATTCAAGGGTAGCTTTAGCCACCCTCCAGGTTTTCAGTGTCACGCAGGTGTAAGGTTGACTGCAGTGTCCCTGATTTCCTAGGAAAGGACTTGCAATGGCTCAGCACTGTCCTGGATGGGAGCCCTCTGCCATTCCTCAGGAATTTGTGTCAGAACATTTCGTACCACGCAGAAGGTTTTGTCACCTTCAGTCGAAGGAAGCTGTTTGTGTTAATGCTTAAAGGTAATGTGAGACAAGGCAAGCTCTTTACTTTAGAGCACACATTGTGGCATTGATGTACACAGTACAGTAAATATAAAAAAAACCCAAAGAATCCACTGTGGCATTTACCCTCACTACAAATGCATTACCAAAACAGGATTATTTGCAATCAAATAAAATAGTGCTGCTTCTAGGCAGAAATCCTGGGTGTTCAGTGAAGTCTGCTCCTCAGGTTTTTTACCATTTATCAACCCCAACACATTCCTCCCCAGTTTTTTTTTTTTTTTTATGCCTTCCATTAATAGTTAAGAAAAACCTAGGGAAAACAAACACTCTATTCCTGATTGTTTATTCACCAGTCTCTTAGGAACCATAATTACGTCTCCCAGGAATTGTGTTTTATCATACTGTATATCTTAAAGAGCCACTTTAGGTAAAATAACAAGGAGTGCCTTATGAAGGAAAATTGGATTAATTTTAAGACTTTTTTAACCCTCTGAAGAATGGCTCTTTGTTTACTTCTTTAGTGCATGTGGCAACTTGCCCAAGTAAATACTATGCTGCATAAATACCAGAGATTGGTATTTATGATATTACATAAACACACTGTGAATAATGAGTCATTGTAACAGTGAAGAAGAACATGAGCAACATACATTGCAGTCAATGCACTATTCCTCATCACAAAATTAAGTGTCACTGAAGCCCTGTAGTATGGACTGAGAGTGGAGAGGAAAAAACCTATAGCACTGTTTGGCACATTAGAGTTTACCAAACAAAACAGAAAATAGCCAAAGCAGCAATTTGGTGAGGTAAGAAGCACAGCAGGTGAGTCATCAATATGCAGGGTGAGGAATCATGGTCAGGTATATTTTGGGGTTGATTGGCAGAAGGCTCATTGCTCTTTGTGCTGAAGTACCTCCTGCTGCTGCTGCAAGGAGCTGAGCCCTCAGGGCTCATTCTCCTGACCCACAGGGATACGGCTCTGCCTCTGGATGTCGATACCAGTTTTTCACTCACAGAGCCACCTTTCAAATTTCTGAAGTCTTAGTTTCTCCAGCTATAGTTTTATTAAATATTTACCTGCACTTCAGCAGAATTCTGTGTGTGCAAGGATTTGTGTGAACAGAAGTGTCACCGTGCCACACTTTGCATTACTGCCAAATGATCTGGCTCCTCTGCCTCATGGGGTTCATACCTCAAAAATCAAAACCCTAAAGGGAACATGTGTATGCCAGATCTTCTCTTTTAAAGCTACTAGGGTGTTAACAAACTTTGTTTTTCAAATCCATGTTGTAGTCTGTCTTATCCAAACAGGGAAAAAGAAAAAAGGCAAACACTCAAATCCTCCAAGATCTACTGAACCACCCCCTTTCAAAAGGTTGATAAAAATTGCCACCCAAAATAAAGAATGAGCCAAAAAGCATGATTTTAAAATAAAATTTCCTCCTTCCCTGGAGCTGTCACAGCCCTTGAGGAACAGCAGAGAACTCCCAAAGGCATAGCATATCCACAGACAAGGTGGCTGATCCTCCTAAAATCCAGAATTTTGGGGGTGCACTCTGCTGGTGCACCTCCCTCCCTGAGTGGGTTTGCCCATTGTGAGGGAGGGGTGGCTCCTTGTCTTTACTGTGGTTTGCTGTCAACAATAGGCATTTCCTAGGTGTGAATAAAGGGATGATTTGGGGAATAACCCTGGTCCCCCTGCCCTCCTACCTGAGAAGATAGTATTGGGTATCCCCAGTGGCCTGGCACAGTTCAGGGGTTTATGGAAGCCTCTGGATTACTACATGGTTAGTAGCTGTTTATTGTGGTTATTAGACTGGACCTTATTCCCCTATTTTTTTTCCTGGTTTTACTTCTTTAGTCAAACACCCTGGGTTCAAATGGGGCTGTGTTCTGATGTTGTTCTGGGTGCCACGTGCTGTTCCAGCCTTACCAGATGACTGAACAGTCACTGGCTTTTTTTTTTTTTTTCCCTTGTGCTTTACAGATTTTGTACAAAATAGGAGGTGACACAGGTGATGGGAGAATAGAAGGCTGCTGGTCTGCAAAGAGTAATGTTTAGAGGATGTGTTCTAGGCCAGGACCCAAATGCATGGCAAGATTTGACCTGGCATTGCTAGCAAGTCTGGGAATGGCTGGGATGCCCTCTGTGCCCTTCTGGATGACAGAGGATTTATGCCTGGGCCACCTGCAGACAGCTGCCTGAAGCAGTGCAGGTCCAGGCAGAAGGTTACACCTTCAAGGTCTGTATTTCCTATTTTCCCAGAAAAAAACGAAGCAGTAATGTGTACTGGCAAAGTTGAGAGAACAAGAAATACGGTCAAATTTCAAATTCAATCACAGTTCCATTTTGTATTTTAGCATTATTAAATCAGCAGCACTGCCCAAAGCCTTCAGTTTCATGGTGTATGGCGCTCTTCAAACATATATGGGGATATTGTGCCAAGACATCTCCCCTTTGTTTAGATTTTGAAGCCATGTCTTAACTAGCATTTATCTCAAAACACATATTGAGACCTGTCCCAGGCAACTTTAATCTGAATTCTTCCCTCACGTTGCACGGGGTCTTCTATTCTCAGTGCCTGGGTTCTGGGTGATGAGATGGCAGACTGTGGTCAGCACCAAATCCTGATAACAAGCGAGCCCCATCCGAGCCCCAGGGAAATCAGTGGGAAGGCCTGGGTGGACAGCAGTCGTATTGACTCAGGTCCAGAGAGGGGGACAGAAAGAAATAGCTTGGAAAACTCTGGGGGGTTATTCCTCCTGTCTTTTAAAAGGAATAAGTATATGGCCTTTGTTACAATTTTCTCTGCGGAGTTGTTTGTGTTCCCAGTCAGCTGTGTCACAGCAATGTGCCTGTGTGATGAAAGCAGATGTTACAAGTCTAAAATTTCTTTTTCAGTCTAGTTCATTACAGGGAACTGTGAGTCACCAATCTGCTCTCCAAGGAGCTCCTCTGCCTGGCACGAAAGCGTTCAGACCCTCAGCATAAGCATGGGGGTCACACTAACAGAGAACAACAGCACTGCTGAACCAGCCACGTTGGTCGTTTTTCATTTAAATGTATGCAGATCTGAAGCAGCTCCCACACCTCTGATTAGTTTGTAACTTTTATTCTGTTCTGTCTTGTTCTTTAGTTTGGCACAAGAGGATGCAGACACCACCTCACTGACAATTGCTTTGCAAGCACAGCCCTCTGTGGTACCTATTGAAGAAGAAAACAGGCAAGAGACAGCTTTCCATTATTTCTGCATGAGTGAGCTGCACCCCCAGGGTCTCAGCACTCACTTTGCCTGTAGAAATGCACATGAAAAATACTGTTCCAGACAAAATGCATCTATGTGGGCCTAGTCCACAGGCAGAACATACAATTGATTTTAGATTTTAACCTTTTCAGAAGTTCAGCTGTCTAAACCAGGCCATTATGTTTTGGCTCCTTGTCCCAGCTATTGCTGCTCCCATGTGATTGCAGGACAGAGAGAAGAATGGTGCAAACCCAGCATATAACATTTGTTGAAATGCCTTACAAGAGGATCTTAAAACTTGAAAAAGATATCATGGCTCCTCAGTGGTCCTGCTTCATTCTGCCACTTCCCAGATGCCACTTCTGCCACTCCACAGGTGCAAACAATGCAAATTCTGTCTTCCAGTTTCACCTGTTCTTGCTTGTACAACTGGCATTTTTCAGACATTATTTCTGTTATTTTCAAGCATCTTTTCTGATAGTTTATTTTGAAAGCAAAAAGATAAATAAATCTGCAAACCAGACATGGTCAAGTGTTAATCAAAGTTGTTTGACAGGTGGGAAGTTGGCATCCAGTTAGCAAAGCAGGAGACTTGTCTCTTTTCTTAGCCAGTTCAAGATCAGATTTTGGGGATCCTGAAAAATAGAATTGCTGTATGGAAGAGAATATGCCTCCCCTGTATCTCAGCTATTCTGAGGGGCAAGAATGGTTCATATTAAGGATTTTCTACTCCATAGATAATGTTTGTTTAAAAATACTTAAAGATTCTCATCTCAAAATTATGCATGGACCACATCCACAAATACATTACAGTAAGACAAGTTGTATAGCTATGGATGTATTTAGACAGGGAACAATGCAAAATTATTTAATTGGATTTTGTACAGTTCTGCGTAGAGTTAAACCTCATTGAAATGAAAAATTGCATTTTAATTCTACATTTCATTAAATCAACAGCAAGACACACTCTGCCAGCACCTGAGGAGCTGAGAACTACCCCGGACAGAAAGTGGTGGCTGCTGCTAAGTGGAGGAAGTGCTGGTAAGTCAGAGGGCTCTGAGGCTGCAAAGTGTGCCTGTATGGCCATGGGCCCACACCAGAGCTTTACTCAGATGTGTGGGAACTCCATCCTTCCCTGCAGTCACAGGCAGGAGTGTCACCATTCCTGCCACCCACTGCCTGACAGCAGGAGGGGCAGGGATGGGTCAACATTCAGGTTTTGTAGTGGCACCATCCCCTTGTCACCTGCCCTGTTCCAGCTGGGACAGGAGCCACTGATCCACCAGCACTCCCTGCTCTGCTTGCCCCTGCTCTCACTGCTCTGTGCATCCAGCAGCCCAGGACACCTCATCCATTCTCATCCCCCACAGCTCACTGAGAACATCTGGCCTTGGCTTTGCACCTCTTGAGCTCTTGGCTCCTTTTCTTTCAGCCAGATATCTGCTTGGACATTGGGATCAAAGTGCCCCAGACTGACTGCAGGTGAAAGGAAAATGCACATCAGAATCTCACTGAGAATAGGCTGACTGAGGATTATGTTGTCTGTGATGTTTTTATATTTCACTTTTCCTGGTATTCCTTCCTGTTGCTGGGCTCTGGTAGGATTGTGTTCTTGAATTTCTGAATAGAAATATGCTGAAAAATTACTATTTCACCCAGTGCTGTGCAGTCTATCCTTCCTTATGCAGATATCTGTGAAATTACTTAAGTACATTTTAGCATAGGACATTTAGACTAAACATACATGAATGTTTATTTTCCCACTCCACAGAAGCTTCTGTTTCTCTGCACCATTGAAGATTTGCCTCATCTCTGTGATACAGCTCACCTGCCCAACTTCAAGTCATGATAAACAATTTACTGCAGAGTATCTGAAGAAAAGCTTAGTACCAAAACCACTAAGTAAAAAAGGTACTCGGCTACTTGGTAGCTGTACAAGAGATGTGGTGTCAGAGATGTGTAAGAGCAGCCACAGGTAATAAACTGCATAATAAACTGGATTACAAACTACAGCAATGGCCTGGATAGTTGATACAGTTGATACTGCTGAAAATGCTGGACCCTCCAGCCTTTGGACAGTAGTTAGATGGTTCATCGTGCAATGCCACTGGTATCAGTGCATGTAAGGAGAACATACTTAATGGACTCAGGCACATTATTCACAGAATATTTTCTATAAAAGCAGTAGTTTATTCCAGAAAAAAAGATCTCAGTGTTCTTGTCAATACCTCCAAGTGAATCACTAGTCATTCCTGCTCACTGACGAGGTCAACTGATTTTTTCCCTATCACCAAATGCTTTAAATTCAACCTGTGATGTGAAGAAAACAGGCAGTGTATGCTCTTTCATTTTCATCAGTGTGCTAATAAAGATTCTGCAATTGGATCTTATCTGAAAAGATGATTAATTGCATTGCTGCGCGAGTGTAAATAGAATTCAGGTCCATCTTCCATCCCTGTGGCTCTCCATGTAGTGAAGGTTTTTGGGTTTGTTTGTAAAAGGTGTGCATCCTGAAACTGGATCTGTTGATCAACTTCCATTTTCTACCACATCTACAACCTTATCTACATTTTTTTAAGAAAACTGAGATCAGCCTCATTGATGATATGATATGAGTCAGAGATATGTCAGAGAAGGGTGATGGCTGTTCTCCTGCAACCACAGGCACTCAGCTAGGATTATTTATGGGCCATCGTTAATGGAACATGCTCAGGCTTGAAGGACTGGTGCTGACCTTCCCTTGCTAGCTAATCATTTATACACTCCTTCTTTTGAGTGCTCCACCTTAAGGTTTCTCATGACTCACTTTCTCTCTGCAGTGAGCAAATAAATGCTGAAGGACACTGTACACTTCCAAGTGTACCTGTCCCGTCACACTCTCAGCAGCAGAAGTTCTCCAGGCAGCAGTGCTGTTTAGTGTGCTGTGACCTCAGAGAAACAGGACCTAGAGAGCTGGGAGGATGGTGGTGCTCTGGTTGTTTTAGGCTTCTCTTGATGAATGCCAGCCCAGTGCTCTCATAGGTGCTATGAGGAAGGGATAAAGTTCCTCTGCCTTTTGGAGACAGGGAAGTTGCACATTTATAGTTCACTCTCCAAAGAGGGAGCCCCAGATATTCAGATTGATTACCTACAATAGCCCAAGGCTTATTGAAGCAAAATGAAACCTGATTATATCTCATAGGAATGTGTATATATAACATGAACCATATATGACATATATAATATCTACAATATAATACACCATTTGTTATGGTATATTTGCAGTTCTACCTTAGCTCTGCATTAGACATTAGGTGGGTATATATGCATGTATACCCATCTATCCATATATCTGTGTGTGTGTGTTTGTAAACGCGCCTCTTTTAAACCATTTTTGTTCATTGTATGTGGCTGAGAGCTCTTGAGGTGACTCACTGAACAGGCACTGGCAGAATGTTTTGTGTCTGAAGGGAGCTGTAAATCGAGGAGAATAATTTCTGGGTTCTTCAGACCAAAAGACACTGTGCTGCCGAGGATGCTGCCAGTTACTCTTATCCTCTCTGCAGTGCCTGCTGCAGTGGGGGTTCTCATGCTGACATCCCCACTTCCCTCACACTGCTTTTAGGACAAATAAACAGCAAGAACTTTCAAATGCCTTGAACTTACAAAGAGTGTACAAGGGTGAATATTAATAATATGTTATGGAATATAGCAATAATGGAAAAGAATCAATGTTACCATTAATAAGACATACAGCAGTTCACAAACAAGACAATGAGCTTGAGAAAACTAGTGGAAGCAGATATGAGAGCACATAGGTACAAGAGTGTGCAAGGAAATTCCATCTTGCCTTTGTCCTTCCCCAGGAAGCATTGCAGGGAAGCAATAGGTGGGAAGGCTCCCTCCAAAGAGAGCTTATCTGCCTGCAGCAGGGCTAGTTTGGCTGTGAGGTCAGAAGCAGAGGGAAGGGAGGAACATCTTTTGGTTTGCGTTCAGCAGAGGCTGTGGGGCTGGAGCTTAATTCTAAGAGCTTGTGACAGGCCTGACTGGGTGGGGAACACATCAAAATGTCATTGCAAAGAAGGAGGGAGATGTGATCTGTGCTAAGAGCACGCTGCCCTCATGGTCCCTGGGTGAGACACATCCAGTGGGATGGAGCTGCTCCACAGCAGTCACAGGGGAGCAGGGTGAGAAGCAGGGCACTACGGGTTGGTCAGTGCGAGGGAGTAGCTTAAACTGCAGGGCTGTGATGCAGACAAGGATGTGGTTCTTTTAATTCCTTCCCCGTGTCCCATTGTTTCCTTTCCACACCAAATCTTCCTCTGCCGCTCCCAGCTCAGTTTCCTCCTCTCTTTGGCTTTTTGTCCTTTCTCTGTTGTAGAGCCAAGCTCACCAGCACCCACACCCTGTGCAGTGGGGACTTGCCCATATTGAGTTAAATTTGTCCTTTTTTTGCTGTTTCTCCCTATCTGGGACCCATATGTTGAGAAAAACAATTGAAAATGGGATTAGTTCATAACTTTGGCATGGGGCAACAGGAGGCAGGCCCAGCTATGGGTTCCTCAGAAAAGGTTGTATTTCACAGCTGTGCCCATCACTTGTGCCGGGTGGACTCACTGTGATGAAGTGACGGTGTGTGACCACAGCAAGAAGCTGCACTCCTACTCCAGGGTAGGAGTCTTGTCCCTGTCAGGCAGGAAGGTGCTGGAAAGGCCTGGGAGTCTGAGCACACACTCAGCTCTTGCCTGCCTGGGATAGAAAGGACATGACCTGTCCTGCCATCAGCTTGTAGAGCCAAACTCTCCCTGGCTTCAGAGGACGCTTTACGTGTGTGTAAGGAACCGTGGCGAGGTCAGGGCTAGATTGCCTCACATCACCAAAATGTGAATTCATAAGTTCAACCTAGAGCAAGGTTGTGCAACAAAACTAAATGGAATAATATAAAAGCTGTGAACTGGAATGGACTGCAATATTACTGGAGGAAGTACACCAAGAGCCTCACAGGAAAATGACACACAGATTAATGCAATCAAATTACTATAGATTTTATTTTCATCACAGACATGACCTTAGAGCTATCCTTCGCATGCTAAAGATACCACCTTTGACACTGTGAGGTGCATTGCAGGACTACATCTTTTAATGGAAGTTCCCAGGCAGCCTGCCAGTGCTCTGCAAACAGATAAATTTATGGTCTTTCAGGTACAAACAGGAATGATTTGTGGTCTGGAGGAGGATGTGGTTCTTTCCATTCGTTCTCCCTGTCCCCTTCTAAGCCTTCCGAAGCACACATGAGCATGGCTCAGCAATGTAATTGTCCCATGTCTGGTAACTTATGTACCTTCAGCAAAAATAAGTAGAATTTCCATAAGCACAATCATTCTGCAAAATACTATGTTGCCTTCACTGGTATAACTCAAGATGTCCAGCAACAACTGTATGCTTTATTCTTATTTCTGCTACTGAATCTGTGCTCTTTTGTTACTTACAATAATTCAAAACTCTGTAAACATGGAACAGTTTGTAAACTGGGAAAATTCCTCTCTCAAAATTGGAAATGTATTTTCCCGTACTGATCTTGCACCAAAATAAACAGTGTTCACCCTGGAACTGGACCTGATTGTACGTTCTTGTGTTATGCTGAATGAATACGTGTCTCCAGATGGGTGCAGGCAGCCCTGAACTTGCTCTGCTGGCACTGGGTGATGTTTGGATGTGCTCCACAGCCGTGTTCCGCAGCACCCGCCCCGCTGCTCCCATGGCACAGCAACAGCAGCAGCTGGAGAACGACCTCCAGCAGAAACCTCCTTGGGTCTGACAGGGACGAGCAGAGCTGCTCTGTGCTCTGGGCCACGTGTGACAATATGAGCACGCTCAGGTGTGCAAAGTCAGCTGCATCCATGTTGTGATATTAGAAACATCAAAATTTAAAGCCACATCAAGCCTGAGGTGTGCTGGAATGGGTGTGACAAAGTGACAAATGCAGTGATTTATAGTGAAGCAGTGATTTATAGCCCTGCTCTTTCAACTGTTTTCTGTCAGCTCACAAAGAATAATTTGTGGTAGAATAATAAAGAATAATCCATATTGAGCCCCCAGTTCATGGCATTATTGCTCAGGGACTGTAAACAGGGTACGTGTGGCTACTTTCTAGATTTTCTACCTGTAGTAATAATATAAACCCTCTGTGTACCAGGGAGGGAGAGAGGAAGATGTGGAAACTGCCTGCATGCACAATAATATTTATGAAATCTTGTGTTTAGTTATTTCACTACTTGCTTGGTAATATGGCCTTGTTTGCTTCCTCCATTCAAGGGTCTTATAATGCCTCATAGTAATTCATTGAAGAGCAGTAATGTTTTCATTAGTTCAGCTGATTGATAGACAAACTGATAGTTAAATAAACAAACACATATGGGCCCACAAAGATCTGTCTCCATTTTAAAATAACCTGCAACAGAAGCAGCAATTTTCAATGTTAAATATGGGCTAAGTGCTACTGTGAGTTCAGGTGAGGTGCGGTGCAAGGTCCTTTGCTTTTCCAAGGGTACCAGGGAGGCAAACAGCATCCCATTGCTGCTCCAGAAGTGCAGGCTGAAGCACGGAGAGATGGCCTGGCTCTCTTAAGGTTAGCTGCCAGTTTTGAGAAACTACGAAAGCCTTGATCCAAGGCTCCCAGTTTTTACTAAGGCCATAAAATCACATCTTCCTTCTGGTGGACCATGTTGTCTCAGAAATAGTTTTGATTGCTCTCCTCTATAGCCCTTTTCTGGCTTTGGGATGTTAATGTTGGCATATATGTGTTTTCAACCTCCTCCAGAAGATTTAAGTTGCTCTGAAAAGGAAATTAAGTAGGGAAGATTTTCTACAATTTAAAAAATCCAGCACTTCAATACCCATCCTCTAAGAAATGCTTTGTGATCTGAAGTATTGATGTCTGTCATTGCATTGGCAAGTCTTCCTTTGTCAAAGCCTTTCCACTTTTCTCCCTAGGATATTAACACAGACATAATCATCGGTTAAAGCATCTAGTGAGATAAAACTTGCTTCTAAAACTGGGTTGGCTGGAAGGGACATCAACTTATTTATCTTGCATTTTTAGTGGTATTTTTTAAGCATTAATAATTATCCAGACTATTGGTTCTGCCTCCCTTCCAATAATAAGGACAAAATTTGGAACTATTTCATAGTGGTCTTGGAAGAGCAAGAATGGGATGTCTTGTTCCCTGTGTAGTATTCATTCTAAATTCATTGTTATTTCCAGACAACATCTTCATCTGGCTGTTTGCCCTCTGTCTCCCTGGCGGTATGTTGTTACCAAAAATTATTTGAGATAATTACAAAGTGGCTCAAACTTTATCCTCCTAAAGGTGAGTTAATGGATGTATAAGTGACACTTTTCCCAGCTTTCTTGATAGAAGTGCTGCGTGCCATTACCACAGCTGATTGTGTCCTTAAACCAAAGCATTTCCAGCAGAAATGCTCCAAGGTCTCCAGAGCCACAGCTGTGAGGGCCGAGACTGCTGCTTGTTGGTACCAAGTTGATGAAAAGCTACCAATCATTATTCCTCTGTACAGATTCACCAGAAGTCAGGTGTGTTTCCACGGGCCCAGCAAAAAACAAGAGTTTTGTGCAGATGTGTGGCTTGGGTCTGGGGCCCTCTTTCTAGCATGACATGAGGTGCCCTTTAAATCCATGGCACACTTGAGCTCACAGCCAAGATGAGGATTTTGAGTGGTTAGATGCATTTTAGAAATATGGGTTTCAAATTGTTAGTTTTACCAAACTTATTCCCTGTCATGGACGAGTCCTAAAGGTAGGACAGGTAGGACCCTTCACTGTCACTGCCCTCTCTGAGCACACAGACACTAACGTGGCAGGATCAAGCCTCGGTCACACGTGACACTGCCACTGTCATGTGTCCAAAGCTCTCCCAAGTGGTGGAGCAGGGCTCCCTTGCCCAACCTTGCACTGTGGAGCAGGGAGAGCCCACATGTCATTTCAAAGGACGTTTTTATTTTTAAGCAGCCTTCTGTAGCAATGGCTGTTACTTGCAAACGCAGCTTTTTCTGCTATGGATTTTTTCCTTGGCAGGTAAGTTAAAGTAGCGTGGATGTAGGTGCACAGGTGACTTCTGCAGAAGAAAAGAGCACATAGGATCTGCTGCAAGCAGGAGGCTGCTCTGTCAGTGCTGCCACCCCCGTGCAGCCAGGGCTGGATCACTTGCAGACTGGCACACCTCCCCTCAGCCCCACAGCGGTAGAGCTGTCTGGGTGCTCTGTGCCAGCCCCAGCTCCCTTCAGCCACTGCCAAATCCCTTGCAGGGCCGGTGTTTTCCTGGTAGCACGTCAAGAACCCTTGGGGAGGTGGTCTTGCAGTTCCCAGCAAGCATCTCTGCCAGGCCAGGCATCACCTGGCCACTGTCCTTGGCTGCTGGGCCATTCCTGGCAGAGGTGACTCAGAGGCAGGGAGCCCTGCAAGGGCCCTGGCACAATCCTGTCCTGAACCACTGCCTACAGACTCCTGCCTCTGCCCAGCTCACCTTCCTGCCGCCTTTCCCCCAGGGTCCTAACTCCCAACTTTGTTGCTCTATAAACATAATAACAATAATTATTCTCTCATTGGACACATAGCCATCTTCTTTGTTTGCAGGCTTAGATAAATATCGTTCAAATCACGGAGTCAGGATGATGGCAGCCCTCCAAAACCTCCTGCCCATGAAGTGTGTTTGTGTGAGAGGGAGAGAGAGTTTCACTGTATGAAGAGTAAGAAACTGGAAGCCAAGTGAATTAAATACAAAGCAGATAATTATGTGTAATTCATTTACTGACTAATGATTGCACCTTGGTATGGAGGTTCATGAATTCATTTGACTCTGCAAGGTTCTCAAAAACAATCTCCCTGCTACAAGATAAGAGCTGGCTGACATGTTAACAGATCAGTGTTTACATTAGTGTTATTGTAAGATTCTGCCTTTTTGGCTCATTTTGTGTTTTATCTCATGGCCATTCACTTTTCCTGGGTTCATCTGGGGTCTCTTTGACAGTTTCAATTGCTCAGTACTGGTCAAGGCTGGGTTCCACTGCATCTGCTCCTGAAAGCACTTAGATATGGTTCTTCTCTCCCATCTGCTGCAGCCAAACCTTGCCATGGAGACTGTGACTTTGGCAGGAAAGCAGCAGGTCACAGCCCCCTTTTCCCCACTGCTGGGGTCCCCAGCAAAGTGGGACTCTTCATGGTGTCACCCAGTTGCCACCGTAACCTGATGCCATCAGCTGAACACCAGCAGCGGTACCAACCTCCACCTACGAACACTGGGTGGATTTTGGGTTGAAGACACAAAGACAAAGCCTTTGATGGGGTGAAAAAGCTTGTGCTAACCCAGTGAAACCAGCAGCAGTGTCTCAGTGTTGACGTCATTCTCAAGACCGCAGCCTGTGTGACGCCACTCGTGCCTGGCACTCCCAGACCCCAGTGCCCTGGGCAAACGGGGCCTGGGCACTGCATCTGCAGTTCCAGGGTGGAGGTGAGAACCATGCCAGGCAAAGCCCATGCCTGAGGGCTCACTCAGTGCTGCCAAGCAGCAGAGGTGCTACCCAAGGTGACATTTGCACCAAGTGTCAGAAGCAGAACAGCTTTAGCAGTTGTGCTCCCCATGAAATCACTACAGATAAGTGGAGCCCCTCTCCCATCCCTCCCTTCCAAGTAAAACCATACACTCAGTTAATTGCTCAGGACCTCTGTGCTGATGGTTTGTCAATCAACAGACATTTGACTGGGGCATCATGTAACTGGGAACCATTATTTTCTCAGTCAGTTTAAGCACAGGGTACGTGAGAGATAAATGCACAGCGTTTGTGCACGAGGCTACATCTGCAGGCACTGGAAGAATGTACTTCTCTATGAGATGCACTTAAAAGATTGAATTTGGGAAGGGAACAGAACCAGCATGAGATATCCTTAAGGGAATAATGAGAGAAAGGGGAAACTATTTGGTAGTTTGAAGAGATTATTTAATAAATCATATGATCACACTGAAGAAGGGAAGCACAAGATGATTACACTTGCACACACTTCCTACCATTACATGCCATTGTGTGTGCTGAAGTGTCACACAGTGAAGCTGAGCTCATGGCTGCCAGTAGAATAGAGCAGGGTGGGATGTCCCTGCCATTGGTACCGGAACACCAGTGTCACAGTGTGGGATGTCCCTGCCATTGGTACAGGAACACCAGTGTCACAGTGTGGGATGTCCCTGCCATTGGTACAGGAACACCAGTGTCACAGTGTGGGACATCACTGCCATTGGTACAGAACACCAGTGTCACAGTGTGGGACATCACTGCCACTGGTACAGGAACACCAGTGTGACAGTGTGGGACATCACTGCCATTGGTACAGGAACACCAGTGTCACAGTGTGGGATGTCACTGCCACTGGTGCAGGAACACCAGTGTCACAGTGTGGGATGTCCCTGCCATTGGTACAGAACACCAGTGTCACAGTGTGGGACATCACTGCCATTGGTACAGGAACACCAGTGTCACAGTGTGGGACATCACTGCCATTGGTACAGGAACACCAGTGTCACAGTGTGGGACATCACTGCCATTGGTACAGGAACACCAGTGTCACAGTGTGGGACATCACTGCCATTGGTACAGGAACACCAGTGTCACAGTGTGGGATGTCCCTGCCATTGGTGCAGGAACACCAGTGTCACAGTGTGGGACGTCACTGCCATTGGTACAGGAACACCAGTGTCACAGTGTGGGATGTCCCTGCCATTGGTACGGGAACACCAGTGTCACAGTGTGGGACATCACTGCCATTGGTACAGGAACACCAGTGTCACAGTGTGGGACATCACTGCCATTGGTACAGGAACACCAGTGTCACAGTGTGGGACATCACTGCCATTGGTACAGGAACACCAGTGTCACAGTGTGGGATGTCCCTGCCATTGGTGCAGGAACACCAGTGTCACAGTGTGGGACATCACTGCCATTGGTGCAGGAACACCAGTGTCACAGTGTGGGATGTCCCTGCCATTGGTGCAGGAACACCAGTGTCACAGTGTGGGACGTCACTGCCATTGGTACAGGAACACCAGTGTCACAGTGTGGGACATCACTGCCATTGGTACAGGAACACCAGTGTCACAGTGTGGGACATCACTGCCATTGGTACAGGAACACCAGTGTCACAGTGTGGGATGTCCCTGCCATTGGTGCAGGAACACCAGTGTCACAGTGTGGGATGTCACTGCCATTGGTGCAGGAACACCAGTGTCACAGTGTGGGATGTCACTGCCATTGGTGCAGGAACACAGACTTTCAGCTGCCTCCTTGGAGCTGTCTCCAGCCTCGGTGCATGAGCTCACTCTCAGCCAGCTACCCCCAGGGCTCTGCAGGTGCTGGCCCTGGCTTTGCAGCCCTCCTGGGCCAGTGACAGACCTGCTGCTTTCTAGGTCCAGGGCAGCCAGATAATGAAAACAGCAGCAACTAAACAAAGTAACCCTCTGCTCTGCTATTTTGATTTGAGCAATTTGTAATGAGAAAAGCCAAAACCAGCTCATCTCGTTGACATGAGTATTCCCATTGACTAAATTGCAGTCATCATGCACTTTAATTTTGAGCCTGTGCAATCCTTTTCCGATGAAGATCTGGCAAGCCAGGACAGATTTCTGTCCATGAGATACTTGCAGTGTGATAGTATTTACCTGCAGGTGGATCTTCATTTTAGATACTGAGATGCAGAGCCAATGAGCCTGATTCACTGCTGTGTTACTCCAGGTTTTCAGTGGAATAACACCGCTGAATCATCAGCAAAGTTGAAATAACAAATGATAAAATGGGAGCATTGTGTCAAAGTTTGCAACGAGTGCATGGAAGTGACTAGCTCCCTCTTGCAGAACCATTTACTTGCATAGACTTTTTTCAGTTTGAAATGAATCAAAAATATGACAACGTGCCTAGGCTAAAGTTTTACTTGTCAAAAAAAAATTAAAATTTAACATAACAGCTAGCATGGGAATCCCTCAGTATCTCTATGTAGCAAGTAATATTATATTTTCATTCAGAAAAAGAGGATTTCTGAGAAGAATCCTTAAACAGATGCTAAGAAGATGCAAATTTAGATGCAATTAATTTCTTTGCACCAGCTGGGCACCATGTAAAACTTAAAAATAGGACAAGCTGAAAAGACAGTCCTGGGGTTTCTTTTTGACCTATGAAAACACTCACTGAGCAGTTGAAAACAACTGAGTAATTGTGAGGTTTTTGCAAGTAATGCTCTGGAAAAGCCAACTGAAGGTAGTAGGCAAGCTTGCAATTAGTATTTCTAATTATAAAGTGCATACATAAAACAATGTAGCATCATAAATAAAGGCCAAATGTAAATGATGCAATAGGAACAGTAGAACATCATATGAAGATGGACAAAAAAGCCAGCAAGTGAAATACTTATAAATTATCTATATTTTTCCAATTACAGCAACAACAACAACAACAGATAAAAGAACAGTGGTGCTTTGGTTTATGCAACCTTTACAGTATCCCTGTCTCAGTGCCACCTGATGCTCCTGCTTGTGTTGCAGACTAGAGTCTGCCTTGGGCGATTCCCAGTCAGTGTCAGAGCCAGAGCCACTGATGGTGTGGCTGGTGTGGGAGCCCACGGCTCAAGCAGCAGGCTCAGATTGGCTCTGTCCTTTGCCTTCTCAACGGCTCACGGCCACTGCCACCATGGAAAACAGCTTCCAAAGGCCACAGTGTGAGGGGCTGTTGAGCCTGACTCCTAGGGCTGGGTGAGCCAGGTTTGTGTCAGATTCAAGCTGTGGAGCTTGAACAGGGGCTAACTGAAGTGCTACCCAGGGGACTGTGTTCAGTAGTCTGTGGCATGTTTAGATACACCCTAAGCTTTGCCAGCCTGTGAAATGCTTTATAGCACGTGGGAAAGGGAAATTCCAGGGCTATGGAGCATCCCCACTGCAGCACTCCTCTGACTGACACCTGTGCAAGAGCACAGCAGGATTACGTGCTGCACTTCTCACAGAACTGCTCTCCAAATAAAGCCCTGGATGCAACTAGAGAAGGTGAAGAGCCATACCTTAGGGAAATGTTTTTATATATTCTCCTTGGGTGCATATAGCAATCACCCATGCAGCGTGATCCAGGATGTTGAAAACCATTTCATTATGTTCTATAAATAAAGGACTGATGTGGTTCAATTGTATCAATTATGCAATTCTTCTAAGTGGTGTAGTCAAGGGTAAATTCAGGCAAAGGGCACTCCCTTTGTAGCTACTTCTGCTCTGTGCACTTCTAGTATTTACCTGCTCCTTGTACACCACAGACAGATGAATCTGGCCACTATTATTTACCACTATACCACTGACTCCTCTTTGGCCAGGAGCTTTTCCTATGCACAGATGACACAATGAAATAGAAAATGGAAGTCAACACACTGCTGTGTGTTAGTCTGTTGTGCAAGATATATGGCTATACAGTAATTTTGAGCAAAGCATCGGGTTTAAACAATGTTTAAACTGACACCATTATTATGCAATATTGTTAATTATGGCTAGGAGGGTATTTGAGGTTAGTTGGTGCTACCTGTGTCCATTTTGTAATTATACCAAGAAAAGAATGACTAATTTGTGCCCAAGCTAATTGTATCCATTTGATTTTATTCCTCCTCTTCACCACTGTAAGTCACTTGCGTTCTGAGCTGTAAGTTTTTTTGAGGAGTTTGTGTGCATTTCAGCTAAATGCAATGGAGCTCAGCACTGACTGAGCAGCTGCAGGTAACACTCCAATAGCAGCACTAACAACAGCAGTAATAAATACAGCTAGTCCAAGTGATAAGTACACAATAAATGTCACTGTTTTCCTGTCACTGTTACAGTTACCTGCAAGAGGTTTATCCTTATCTGCTCCTGTGCCGTGTGTTCTAGGATGTGCTTGAGCAGGAAGATGATGAAGCTCTGCAGCACAACATGCTGTCCTCCTGGTGTGCCAGCACAACATGCTGCTGTCCTCCTGGTGTGCCAGCACAACATGCTGCTGTCCTCCTGGTGTGCCAGCACAACATGCTGCTGTCCTCCTGGTGTGCCAGCACAACATGCTGCTGTCCTCCTGGTGTGCCAGCTCCCAAGAGCAGCTGGGGACCAGGGACAGCCGGGCGCAGCCGCACACCGGTGCCAGCCCTCCTGCCGACTGCGCTGCGGGGTTTCAGTACTCAAGGCATGCACAGGACAGCTCAGCTGCTCCAGCTGATGGAGATGGGCATCCTGAAGTGCAGCCACCCTCCTGCTCTTCAGCTGCCCCAGCTGCCACAAAGGCAGCCCAGCACATCCTGTGCCATGCCATGGCCCCCAGCCTGGGCCAGCGGCTGTGGTGCAAGCGTGACATTGTGCCATGTAAGCTGTCTCATTTGAATGTTACCTGTCAGTGTCAGGAAAAAACAGCTAACAAAGAAACAACCAAAAAAAAACCCCCAAACCTGACCAAAAAAAAAAAAAAAAAAAAAAAAACAAACAAACAAACTACCCTAAAGACCCACAAACCTAAACCAAAACAAAACACAAAAAACCCACCAAAACCAAACCAAAGAAAAAAAATCCCCCAGTGTCAATGCATTTACCTCAGAATGCAATTTGGTAACTTGTGGTCTTGTTTGCCTATGACAAAAGGCTGTAGTCTGCCATGGATGGCACTTACGTAAAATAGAACTGCCTGCAAGGCCTGAATGCTGTAATTAACAGGCAGTTTTAGAAATTATTGGCTAATGCTATTTAATAGAAATATTGCCAACTATTGTTGTAAAAACTTGGTTTGTTCCTTTGGTATTAATATAAAATGACTCAACATGGCTTCATTGGGAAAACATACCTTAGTCTGTTACATATCATTACCTACATTTTCACACTGGTTAAACTTCACAGTATAAATTTTGAAATTTAAAGTTTTAATTTCTCAAAACGAACAAGAGGGTCACCAGTCTACTAAGCAACTACAATGCTGGTGATATAACCTGGCCTTTTCCTTCTAAAATGGCATTACTACCTAGGCCTGCTCCCATGGCAGACAAGGCTGCTTTTGCCACTGCTAGAGTTAAAGCAGTAGCAAGTTTAAAGGTTTTTGTATCAGGGAAATACACTCCTGTAAGCCTGAGCAGCATCTCCCTTGCAGTGTGTACAGTATCTTTCAAATAATTAATACACATTCATGTTCATAAACTCTCTGGATCACACTGGAGAGTACAGGTAACTCTGAGATAATGTGCTCTGCTGATGTGATGAATCTGTTCTATCACCTAAGAACATTTTCATTTATTTCACTTCAGTTGCAAAAGTGACTGAAAGGTTATTTCTCAAACCTTGTCACCCACGAGGCATCAGCTGAAATGTTTCTGTTTGATTGCTAAAGAGTAGAAAGCAACAGATTAATATTGGCAAATTTTAGATGAGGCATGATGTGAATGCTGCACACCTCAGCCTAATGCCCAACTTCACTTCAGGGAAAGGAGAAACCAGACTTGCAGACACATTAATTGCCTCCTGGCTTGAGAGTTCCCACTCACCTGTTTGGAAATGAACTCCAGAATCTCCCTGCTTTCTATTTACTGCACTATGAGAGCCAGTAATCTCATAGTGCTTCTGAAGAGTCGTTAACTGCGCCCCTAGAACAGCATTTTATGACACCCTTTAATGTACAGATTTAAAAGAAAAGGCAGTCCATACAGAGAGTGACCTTCCTGATACATGAGGAGGAGGCAAAGTTCTCTCTCTGTTCAGCTGGAAGTAGCACAAAGGTGACACTGCCTGTGTTTGGGACAGCTCAACAGCATGGGCGTGACTCACCAAAGCAGGGTCACCTCACCTCAGCTGCAGCACTCTCAAGGACAAGGATCGGGCAGTGTCAAACAAAAACAGAGCTCCCAAAGTCTAGCTTCTGTCTGCACCCATTGGGAGTTTGAACACACAGGCTGGGCATCCTTTCTGGGCCAAGAGCCGAGGCCCTGACACTTTTCCTAAGGGCAGGCACTTCATAGCACACAGGCATTGACACTGGTGGTCCACACCTTCTGGACATGCCTGAAACAGACAAGACAGGGACACTGACAGCACCAAAGGGATTTGGGTACCCTGTCCTACTGGCTTTCAGAAGCACTTACCACAGCAAGCTCTTGGAGAACCCTGTGAAAAGCAGACCATGATCCAAAGCTGGTTACAGCCTGCCGAGCTGAGACGCTGGCTGGCACTGTCTGTAGCCTGCAGTGCTCTGGGAGCAGCTGCTGCGCAGTGATCCTGCTCAGGAAGGCACAGTAACCCCCCAGCTCCCTTTTGCAGACCCACACGCCTGCCCATGCATGGTCTCAGCGGGGAGCAGAGCAGAAAGGCACAGTAAGGCACCCCAAAACACTCACAGGTCTGGAGGCTGGGTAGTCCTAGTGCCGGGGTCAGAAGCAAACCTGCTGCTGCAGCAAACATTCCAGTGTATGGCATGGCTGGCACTGGCCTAATCCCTGCCTCGTAAGCAGCATCCCTGTTAGGTGACATGCCTGTGTCAGGTGACACTGATACTACAGTGCTTAGAGAGGTTGTGGAGCTTGTATATTAATATATTGAGTGAATTGATTTCACCTTCCGTTGCTGTCTCTTCTCTTTTCCCTCCACTGATCTGCCCATTAAAAGACAATGCATCCCCTTTGCAGGCCCCATGTATCCTTCTATCAGCAGAATGCTTGTCCACTGGCTAGAAACAGTGAAGATGTTAATGCATCTTCTCTTTTGAAGTTATTCCATCCTCCCTGTCTTTCTGCTGTGGTAACTACAGTCAGCCATCCCCTAGGACCTACCCTCAGCCTGATCCCCGCTCGCTGATGAATATATATAAAACCAAAGAGATTGCTAAAGAGATTGCTGCTGCTGTTCCATGGTGGGTTTGTAAGCTCGTTTGGGTACTGTATCTGATCCCTAAATGTGAGCCCACTTCCTGGGTAAGGAGTCTGGGATTTAGCATTTGCTCTGTGCAACAGGTCACTCATCACAGCTCTCAGCAGCAAAGCTCTGAACCAAGGCAAGGGGAGGCTACCACTGGTCCTGATAAAGTGTTTGGGAACATCCCCACTGAGGGAATGGGCTCCACAGAACCTGAGCCCACCCAGAAGGG
Organism: Anomalospiza imberbis; assembly: GCF_031753505.1. Taxonomy (NCBI): domain Eukaryota; kingdom Metazoa; phylum Chordata; class Aves; order Passeriformes; family Viduidae; genus Anomalospiza; species Anomalospiza imberbis. Next base: position 2,946,734 of record NC_089692.1, on the reverse strand, counting down.
CTCCCATGAGCCTTCTTGCAGACTGTGCTATGGTGGAGCAGCCAGCTGAGTGTCTGAAGGTGCACTAGGGCCCCTTGCCTTGCCCCTCCTGCCCTCCCTTCCCAGGCAGAGCCCTGCATGCTGCGGCTGGGGCCCTCCCTACATGCTTGGCCTTGCTTCTGGTAAAAATTTGCCACTTCATACTAACAAGCCCCTGGGATGGTGGAAGATGCTGAGCAACCACAGAGCTTGGTGTGGGACACTGGTGCCAAAGAGGTTCAAAAGGTGAAGGGAGGAAAAGTTGCCTACTGCTGGTACTGTAAGGGCTCAGAACTGATGCCATAAATAAAAGGAAGTGTTGTGGATGTTTTGTTTTGCTTGTGTGTAAACTTTATAGCTAGAATATGAATAAACAAATTTTGTAAATTTTATTATCTTTTTTATATAAAAATAAATAACCTTAAATTAAGAAGGAGGGGAGACCTGCCAAGCCAGACTAGTTCAATAGGAACTGCACTTACAAGGGAATCATTTTGTCCCAAAGATAAGGGGATGAAATGTTAAGCTTTCAGGATGGCAAAGCCCCTACAGTAGGAGCTGTGTTTTACACAGGAGGCTCTAGAATTTAAAAGGAGACTCCTCTAAAAGGAAAGGAAAAATGAAAAAAGCTATATATTTTTTGCTACCAGAGCTGCTTTCTAGCTTAATGGGAAGGCTGCATGCAAACAGGTGCTGAGAAATAGGAACATGACAGGGTAACAGCAATTAGGAACATTTTAATGATCATTTTAAAAATCACAAGGAAATTATACCGAGTATTAAGTAACTGAATATAACACAGACATCAAGAAATCATGCTTTTACTTTGCAATTAATCTTAGCAGTGAGTTCTAGGCTTAGCACTCTGATGCCAACATGGGAACTTCCAGTAGGCAGCAACACATAATTACTGCTGGGTGGGGATGAATCAACCACTTTCTGTCATGAAGCAAAGGAGAGACCCTCAGACCATCTGCCAAAGGTGGGTGGGTGGGTGGGTGGGTGAATAAGAGTGTTACTTTCTTGCTAGACTCCAATCAGGGCACCACACCTTTTGATTGTATCTCTGTAATAAGCAAACTCGAAATGATATTGTGTCACTCCAGGAGGGTGACCCAGCAAATCAGGTTTCCCTAATGCAGGAGGACTGCAGTGTGCAGGTGCTCTCACTTGCCTTGGGACCCTGGAGTCCTCAGCCTGCCGTGCAGGGCAATCTAAGCTGTGTCTCCTCCATTATCAGTGCACATGGCTCCCAGCAACACTGTCACTATACTAACATCCTTTTTTCTTTTCTGCTTCTTTTAGAAGCAGAAGTCTTCTGATGTGCTAGTAAGGAGATTACAGGTGTAAGTCCATCACAGAATTACCATCACATTAGCATGGATACGACAAATGATGACAGAATTATGTGTGTTTCTTCCAATTAGCAAGACATGCCCGATGCTGCCTGCCTGGGTGTTCCTACAGAGTCATCACCAGCCACTGCCGGGCTGCCTCTTTCCTCAAGTGCAATGCCATGGTCCAGTTTCAGGCACAAAGGATGTGTCTGCTCTGCTGAGTCTTTGGTTGTGAAGGCCCCATGAATCCCCACCTGTGAGGCTGGCCCATCACTGTACCGAGCAGTGTCCAGGAGTTTTGTTTTCCACAGCAAAGGGTGATACAGGGGCTGTCACAGACCTGCCTTGGCTGGGAGCAGGTGCTGTGGCTGCAGCCGGGCCCCTGTGGCAGGAACAAGTCTCAAGCCACCCAGATGCAAGCCATGTTGGCACAGTAGTATTTGCTCTGCTTGGGTTCCACAGGCAGACCTGGTGGCTTTTCAACCATTCTCTTCCATACCTTCTATAGCAGCACCATTGACCTCAGTCCTGTTCAGATACCTGTGAACCAAAGTTATAACTCGCGAAACTCAGCTGTTGTCTCTGAATTCAAACCACTCTAGGCCACTGTGCAAATGTGGTTTTTGGCAAATGCCTGGCCCTTCCTGTTGACTGAACTACTTGTGCTCTCTAGAAAGGACCATGCCTATCCCTAACACCCCATGCAGCTGACCTTACCCTTTCTTCCTGCTTATGTTTCCTTTTTACTCCAGCTATTTGAGTCTTTGCCAGGGCCAGGACCTGGCACACCATACTGTACTGTCCAGGGGTCTGGCGGCCTCATTCCCCTGCTCTTCCCATCTCTTCCTTCTAGGGTTCCTGCTCTGAAGTAACACAAAAGCCACAGCAACAATGGCAGGAAGATTGTCATTGGTGGTGGGGCTGGGAAGAAAGGGAGTCCCAAGGAAGGGAAAATAGGAGTGTCCTGCTTAGGTTGCTTCTGGGTTTGGCCTGCTCAGCCACTCCCTAACAAAAATTTCCTCAACCAACAGCACAGGCTCATGCTGAAGATCTCACAAATTCAACACACATAATCAACCCACTTATTCTGAAAGGGATTAGCCAAAGCAAAGATGAAGATGTCTTACATAAGAGATCCATATGTTTTTCCTGGGAATGTTATGGAGTGAATTCACAAAGGAGCCATGTCCAGATACAAGAAGGTAGCTAGTAACAGTCAGAATGTATCTCATAGAGACAAATTGTACCTGACTGGTGTGGTTGTCACCTGTACTGGAATGATGTGCTCAATGGACAAGGTGGGGGAAGCAGTGGATGTCTCTTATTTTGTTTTAGCATGGTCTTTGGCATTGTCTTCCATATGGGCCAGTCTAGGATGGCATTGACTGAATGGATGCACAACAAACTGGCTGAAAAAAGCTCATAGCTGTCCTGTAAGGCTTGAAGGATAATAATGGTCAAGAACTAGACATTCAATTGGTATTAACAGATGGCATTCTTCGAGAGACAACACTATGGCCAACCTTCACCAGCAATCTGGACGACAGAAAATAATGGCTCCTCAGCAAGTCTGTGCAGGACACTGAATTGAGGTTCTATATCATTATGCTGGAGGTCAAGGCAACTATTCAGGTGGTCTTCCACCACCTGGAAGACAAGCGTGAAAGAAATCTGTTGAAATTCATCAAGGACAAAGGTAAAGTCTGCACCTGACACAGAATAAACCTGTTTGACAGTCAGCAGCATGACTTTGCAGAGCTAATGAGCAATGGCACCCTGGCCTGCATGAGAGAGGCTCTCTGCAGAGCTCAACAGCACAAGAACAGAAGAAATTGCAATCAACATCATAGAAGAAATTTTTCAAAATAAGAGCAGTTGAACTCAAGCAGGTGCCCAGAGAGCTTTGTGAAATCCCCATCTTTGGAGATTTCACAATGTAATGACAAAGTCCTGAGTAGCTTAATCTAATGTTGAGGTTAGCTCTGCTTTGAGGAGGTTGGTGTCCCTCTTGATGTCCCTTCCAACCAATATTATTTTGTGACTGGTTTGTTGGGCTTTCTCTTTGTTTTTAACTGTTTTTAGCTGTTAGCCAGGGAGATTCATCTGGAGTTAATGATTCCCCAGAAAGAATGGAAGCTATTACCACTACTGTGGTTACCTGCCAATTATTTATTTATAATATGAATGAATTCTGACTATGCATTACCAGTTCAAACAGTCAAGAGACTTCACTTCAGAGATTTTGTGTTTAAGGATCAAAGATACTAACTTTCTTTCTCAGATCTTAAAACTAAGCAGAAAAGAGGTCCTGTCTCCACACAGGAGTCAAATTTGCAAAAACCTCCTGAGTTCAGAGCTAGGAGAAGAAAGACTATTTCTCAGCTTTGTTTTGGCTATATGCAGCTCACACATTCTTGTGGTGGCAACTCAACATGTTGAGAGGCTTTCTAATGAAGATACACACAGGCACACACACACACACACGGGCACACACACACAGGCGCACACACACACACAGGCACACACACACTCACAGGCACACACACTCAGGTACACACACACACATACATACACTCCCTCTCACACACATACACACAGAGTGTATAATATCACAGAGTAAAAAATTTAGAGTTTTAGAATATAGTAATATATATAAAGCAAGATGGAAGTTTTAAGACTGAAGCTAGTCCTTTTTCTTTACCTTCTTTTTCCTTCTTCTTCATAAGTTTAGGTAGTATTTTGTAATTAGACAGCTGCTTTCAGCTGCATCCCAGCCACACTCTGGGCTGTGCATTATTTGTGTGCAGCCATTTGTCCAGCAGCCCAACTGCCTGAAGTTAAGGAAAATCGCTGCTGCCATGACAAAACCACAACCAAAGTTGGTTGCTGAGTCTCAGCAGAACCATGCTGCAAACAATGAGGCATGGCCCACCATGCCTCCAAACAGCACTGCCTGCAATGCCAGCTGTGTCACCCACAAGTGGGCCAGGATATTGAGATATATAGGATCTATAGATAGACCAGATGGTCTCTGGAGAGACACAGGTCACTCCTGTGGGTCACAGACCCAATTCCCCCCAGCCCCAAAGGCCCAGCCCTCAGCCCTTCTGTAAGCTTATTGTTGTCACAACAATGATGAATCTCAGAAAAGACACCAGATTTATGCATTAAAAAAAAAAAGCAGATCTCTGCATTAGTTGGGTTTTGTGACACCAACACAAAGCCTGGGCCAAAAAGGAAAAAAAAACAGAAGTAAAACTCCAAACCTATTTAAAAGTATGTTCATAAACTACCAAGCAAAACCTCCTATTCAAACAAATTGTAGTTAGATCTTGGGTGACACCATGCTTATCAAAGTTTAGCCAAGGAGCTTGCTTGGAGATACTTCTCCAGCCTTCACATAACACTACCAGCCTGGACAAGTGCTACTAGAAAACACCTCATTAAAATGCTGTTCTGGTGTTTAAGTATCAATAGTAATTTATATCACATCCATCATACACACTGACCTGGCAACAATCATCAGAAAATTGGACTGCTTCTCCCGTGGCCCTTCTGGCTCAAATCCACTCCCCCACGTCCCCCACTCCCTTGCCACCACAACTGCTTGCCACTGGGTATCTGCATGTCTTCAGCCTGGCAGAAGTGTCATTCTGAACAAGCTTCTCTCTGTCTGCAGTTATCCAGCCCTGCAGCACTCCAAACATGTGGTGGGGTATCAGAGATGCAACAGCCACATCAAGAGCCAGACACATCTGTGGTGCTCTGCAGGTAAGTATGCTTGGGTGCAATCATCAGAGGCACTACAGACCTTATCCCTGCAGTGGACAGGCAGCTGGAATCTCCATTTGCTGGAGGGCCCCAGTGGCTTTGGAATGCACGAAGGATAATACCAGAGAAGCAGGAAGCACATCTGCTGGTCACAGCCACTAGTGCAACAGCCAGTGTGATAAAACACCCTTATAAGAAAGCACAGGGTGTGTCTTCTGTGGGAAATTAAAAAAAAAAAAAAAAAGGAAAATGGAAAAAGATTGGCCAAAAAAAGGAGATGCTAGGTAACTAGGTAGCTGGGACTGCCAGGAGCAATGTGAAATCAGTTTACATTAGAGGAGCAGGTTGCTCTTGATTTCACTACAGCAGTCATCATGCTTGGTTTAGAATAAGAAGCTGGCAGTCACCATTGTGCAGCTCAGCACATGCAGCCCAGTGTCAAAAAATCTGAGCAAATGCAGTGGCTAGGATGGGGCTTTTTTTAAAAAGCACATAAGATGGTTATGTAAATGAGCTTCCACTTCAGGAATCTGTGAGAACAATCGTTTCCCTCTTAGAGGAATTTGTTACTGGAGCACCTGATATTTTACCTGAAACCTGCACTTTGGATTGAAACACTGAATACAATCCCCCTGCAGCTCCTAGGTCTTTCCCACTATCTGAGCCCTTCAGTCTCCAACTTACTTTAAAACTTTCAAGCTCAGAAGATCTAGATTTGCACCTTCCTGCATGCCCAGAGCTGCCCTAGTCCTGACAAGGCCAAGCAGCTCAGCCCAATTCACACCTATGCCTGATCAGGATCAAGAAAACAGGCGTTGCTTTGCTTAAATCCCCGGAGGGCTCCGATCAGGGATTATATGTTACCTGGTGACTGGTTCATGTAAAATGCATAAACAGTCCTGGCAGCGGAGTCCAGAATCTCAAACTCCCTTACAAATGCTGGCAGTAAGGTAGGACAGCCGTGCTCACCTCACCCACTGGCACAGTGAGGAGCCTGCAGAGGAGCAGCTCCTCAGCAGAGCGCTGGCCCGGAATGTTCAGCTCCCAGCCTTGTGGCTTCTGTGCTCTGCTCGAGGTGGCAGCTGAGAACAAAAGCCTCTGGAGAACAGTGACCCTGTTTGTCACTTCCTGGCTGCTGGTAGTCCACATTTCAGATTAGATATTTGTGCTGTGACAGAAGGCTGCTTCCAGAAGTCTGGATCACTGCAGCAGTAGCATTTAAATCTTAAAATTTCCCCACTGATCTCTCTGGTCACCACCCTGAATGTTTTGCTCCGTGTGTGGAAGTGCCAGGCTTGCCTCAGGCATACTGCAGGGATTCCTGGCTGTGAAACAGAGCTGGGCACTAGAAATAAGAAACACAGAGCTTAATACTGAGACATCAAAGTATGATATAACTTAAAAAACTTGCAAGTGCATCTGCAAATGGATACACCACATCCTCAGCCTAGGCACTCAGGTCCTGGTGTTTGATGCGAGGTGTGTCATGAATTAACATGTGCTAAGTGAGAAAGCCACTGGGAAAATCTGTACTGCTGCTATTGCTACAGGGAAACAAAGTCCTCCCCTACCCAAATAGTGCATCAGCTTCCTCCATGATAATGCTCTCTCCCTAACAACCAGTGGTGCATTTGTCTCATTCAGGACCATTGTGGGGGAGAGCAAACAGCTCTGTTTTATCTAAAAATGGGGGGAAATTGCATTTATATCTTTAAATAGCAAAATTATTTCTGCATTTGTTTGCCTTGCTCATAGAAGAATCATTTTACCATAAAAATGCATAAATTATTGCATTTCTCTGAGGAAACGTCCAACTTCCATCTGGACCAAATTCATGACAATGTGCAGCTTGGTCTGCTTGGTTTCCATTTTAACTACAAAAATTATATTTGTGATGCTAGAAATTGATAATTCTGCCCTGGACCAAATACACAAAAATGCTTTGAAAAATGCTGAATCTTGCTTATATAAATGCAAAGCAGAGGTTGTTTCTAAGTTTCACTTATTCAAGAACTCTTCCGTAATGAATTTCCTGACTTGCTGCAGTACTGAGGACGTTCCTCTGGAAACCATTCAACACACCCACTACACACACCAAAAATACCAGGACGGAGCCACAGGCCAAGTTGTTTCTCATAAATGCTCTCAGGCTTCCATCTGAGATGACATGATAAAGAGCAGAGTTATTCACATTGCTTTCATGCCATGATCTGGAGGCAAAACCTCTTTTTGATACCTCAGAAGAACGAAAAAAAAGGAAGAGAAAGCTGGGAATAGGCTTCTGAATTATGCACTCCAGCCAAAGCGAGTTCCACTGTGACTTTATGACTAATGCCACAACTCATCTTTGGACTTCCACTGCCTTTGCCATCACAGGCAATATTAGTGACTCCCCAGCTGCAGCAGCTACTGACTGGGCTCTACATCACCACAGCTGCTGCTCTAAGAAATTGGGCTCCTCCAGCACAAGGCAGAAGCAGAGCACAGTCACTGGTGGGTCCAAGCCCAAGACCACCATTAGCTACAGAGGGCTATGGATGCTGCAGGGGTGGAAAAGGAAAACAGCCTTCTCTGAGGCTGATGACTGCCAGGGTAGATGAAGCTCCAGCACACGAGCTGAAGAAGCAGGTGACTGTGCTGCTCCCCAGCAGTGCAGCTCGCTTGGTCCAGCAATGGCAGTGCAGAGCTCTGATTCACAGCCCCGTGTGCAGGGCCACCCTGTGCAAATCAGTAACGCCTTCAGGGGAAAATTAACAGATGGTCATGGGGAAAATTCCCAGGGTTTCTTCCTCCCCTCCTCTGTGATAATGGGCTACTTATGATTGTCTGAAACCACCTGCATTTTTTCCCAGGCATCCTGGCTACCAGTTAGAAAAAAGTGTATATATCTCTGCAGTGGTGTTGGCAGCACTGGGCTCACTTTTCATTAAAAAACCTCACATTTGTGAGCAAGAGACTGTACAGTGCAGAAGCTCAGGGCCATGATGCCACAGAGGGGTGACATGGTAGTGATGAATAATACTCAGGCCTAGGTTCAGGGAATACTTAACAGTTTCTAGCTAATCCCACTGCTTCAGGTAGTACATCCTGGTACTCCAGTTTTTCCACTGCTGTAAGGGGAAGAATTAAATCATTACCTGGTTCTTAGAGAAAGAGTGCATTGAATCAGTGTTGTTAAAGACTCCTGCAACTTGGTAGGCAACTTAGAAACAACAGATGTTACCCAGAACAAAGCACAGCATGAGGAAGTAGCACACAGTCCAGGGAAAAGAGCAGAAAAAGCTATCACCCTGGGTGTATACTGCTACAGCAAATGTGTATCTCATGTGTAAGGTGAATTTTCATGTGGCACCCCAGTTCTGCAAAGTCAGCCATCTAGTAACACTTACTGCTCTCCCTACCATGACATGTGATGTACAGCATGGCCACATGCTCCTCCAGAGCAGTATGGAGGCACAGGATCTGGACTTTTTGTTGCCATCCTTCTAGCTTTGCTTAAGCTACAAGATATTTGCCAAAATCCCCAGCTCAGCCAGACTTCATAAAAGTGAGCATCAGTTTCACTTAACTCCCTGTTTCTGACACCAGGTTTTCTGGGATAAGCATCCTACACACACAGGTCAGTTCAAGGATCTGTGAGCTGTACTGCTTGCCAACCACCCACCTGAAACCCATCATGCAGGCACAGACACACAGGGCAGCACCAACGAGGTGCTGCTTCCCCAGGACACTGTGTGTCCTCTTTCCCCCCTTCCTTCCCATCCTAGTGTCAAGAACACAGAACACAGTAAGGCAAACATGAGGACTCTGGGGCACCCAAAATATCCCTTTTCTGGCAGCAAAGAGCCACTGGAGCTGCCTCCTGATGTGTATGAGCACTCAGTTTCATGAATCTTCTTTTCCTCCCACTACAAAGACCCTACAACATATCCCACATACGTTCTTCCCAGTATACTCTGCTCCTTCACATCAGAATCTGCTGCTCAGCCTCACTGTCTTCTGCTTGGTGCAGATGGGGAGGTTGGTGCAAAGCTGTTCCTTCCTCTCCTGCTTGTCTGGCCAAGCTTTGGACGGAGGCAGGCCCTGCTCCCTCCATGACTACAGAGCTCAAGAAGATTCTGTTAAAGGTCTGGCTCTTGAGAGATGCTCTGACTTCACAGCCAAACAGGACCTGCTCTGCAGAGACAACCTTTCCTCACCAAGCTCTCTCCCTCCCCTAGGGTTAACAGGCAGCTGGGACTGCTGGAGCAGGGGTTGTTGATCTGTTAAAGGATCATTGCCTTTCCAAATTGCATTTCAGGAAGATAGGAATTGTAACCTGCAGTCTGCATGATTTCTGTGTCCAAAGGTGATCCTGTGTATGTGTGTGCCTGTGTATGTGCCACCCTCCCTTGAGAAATAACCATGCCAGGGGCAGACCACCCTCGGGCAGTGGCACTGCGGGGCCACGCCAGCCGTGCCGTGCTGGCTGCACTTTGGTTATGGCTGCTACAGCCCTGTGTCCATCACATTCCCTGTTCTGAGGACTAGATGTGTGCCTCAGGCCAGGCCTGAGGAGGAGCACTAAGCTGAGAAGCTGTTGTTAGCTGCCAGGTGTCACGACTGTTACTTTTATGATCAGTGGCTCTAATGGCAAAACCTTTTCTAGGGAATCCTGCTTACAGTCAGTAGATGAACCACAAAGGACAGACTCCATCTATTTTCCAGAATACTGGTTGGTATCTAAAGACAAGTGTTTCTTAGAAAATGACTGTTTGGGGTTATTTTTTGCAAAAGACAATGAAAGAACACGGGTCACAATGCATAAAGTTCACTTATGCTCAGTCACTTGGAAAAAGGATGTGCTAGAGCACCCATGTTTGAATTTTAACTGTTGACTTTGAGCCAGCTACAGAGGTGATGTAGGTGTTTTTTAAAATTACATTAATAATGTAGTGGGGTGTCTGTAAGCAGGCCAGCTGCACCACAGCTCTTGACTGGCACAATTCCATAGTGAAGATGCACAGGCCTGAGCCTAAAGGAGAATTTCCCAGGAGATAAATAATGCCCTATCTGATTCTTCAACCTTGATTGCCTACAGTGTCCTGAGACAAACACTGGAATATATATGGAAAATATTTGTTGTTGTTGTTGTTGCTGTTGTCCCCGGTTACAAACCCTCTCAATAGATTTGGAGATGTTGAAAATAATCTATGGGAATGTGGATCATTTTTAACTGGTATTTTACTCCAGAACTGGAAATAATGGTGATGGAAGAAAAGCTAAGCCAGGCTGATTTGTTACAGTAAAGCTCTGCTGTACTTTAGATTACTTATTAACAAACAGCAAATGGGCCTCTGCCTTGACCTTTTTCATTTGAGCAAATATACTCTTCCTACCCCTGGTAAACAGAAGTTACTGGTAACTGAGTCACGTACCCCCTCACATCCCTGGAGTTAGTTTTTTTTTAGTTTTTTTCATCTGTGGCAAGGATTTTAGTCAAATTGAATTTTGCCAGGCTCACCAAGGCTATTAACAGTATTATTAGTCTTAATAATACAATAGTAATAATACTTATTGGGATCACCATAAACCTGAAATCATCTAAGTACCTCACAAATACTAATTAAAAAAAAATCCACAGGAGATCTGAGAAACCAGCAGAAATTGTCAGCTTTGCTTCAGAGCTGCAGAGCTGAAAACAGCCACCAGCAAGCAGAAGTGGCAGTTTGCTTGATGAATTCCAATTAATGGCTGTTCCCTTGGTGTCATGAAATGCCAGGTACACAGTGCCTCTGGCAACGCTGCCAGGTTAAAAGCAGCAGCCCACAGCACAAATCTGGAGCAGCAGAAGTCAGTAGTAGGTTTGGGAACTGGAATCAAAAGGATAGGTTCTTCCACTGAGAGCTGGGTTTTCAGTAGCTGCCGTGCTTTTGGTGGGACTGTTGGACATGCCCCAGGTATCCTGTGCCTTAGGATCCATGGTGAATGGCTCCTTTGTAATATCCCATTCTGCAGATCTTCAGTGAAGCTGAAGATGAAGAACATGCCTGCAAATCTGCAAATGTCCCAACAAGTTATGGCTATCCACTCCTTTGGCAGCTTTTATGTTAAAATTTTTGAATGAAGGAGGCAAACTCTGACAGCCACAAGGAATTCCTCTGCAAAGCTGACTACTTTTCCTACCTAATTATTTCCCTGACTTGTCTCTACTGGTATGAAACCTCCAGTGGTGGCCGAAACATGACAATAGCACCAAGAAGTTTGTAGAATTCATCTTGATTTTAAGTTAATTTATCCGCAGATATCACCCAAATCCATTTTGTAAAGGAAAACATCAGGTACTTGATTACCAAGGTGAAAGTTTCATCTAGATTCTTAACTGGTGATGTCTAACAGATTTTGCAGCATGGGGTAATTACTTGTACTAATTGCAGACTCCTCTAAGGTACATTATGCCACAGCATTTTGATTATTGGATATACAATTTGGAGGAGTGATCTTTTTGTTTTGTTGATTTGTTAAAAAAAACTTATCATTTGTAGGCATAGAAAGGACACAGACAAAGTCAATCTGGACACAGACAAAATCAATCTTCGCTTGAAGTCAGAAGGACAAAGTCCTAAGAACAACAGCCTCACAAGTGAGAGATCCAGGTGCAGTTTCTCACTCTGACACAGACTGCCCATGTGATCTTGAGCATGTCACATAGGTTGTCTGTCCCCACTCGTAAAATTAGGATAATAGTAGTTCACATCAAAACAGTACAAAAAAGAGTTTCCCTACACTCAGTCTTTACCCATCAGTGTCTTCTAAGACAAAATGCATTGTGGCCAGACTGATTCAATTTTCTTGTCTGTGATACAATCATTCATCACAGGTGGGCAATTTCTTACTCTGTGACTGTGCTCACTCCCTATGCTCTACACCCTGAGACATTCTCTGAGCACCTCTTCTCTTCTCTGGAAAGGTGGATGCTCTGACTTCACCATCAAATCCATCCAATTTATTCCATTTAATTTCCCAAAGTTCTTTAGAAAGCTCTCCACCTTTGCAATGAATTTGAAGCATCTCATTTGTTGACAATACATGCTTATGTTTCACATGTTCCTTTACATCCCCTGTGATACCTACTCCAATTGCTCCTTGCAATAAAGACACTGGTCCCACAGCTGAAATTCTGTGAGGTCTTGGTTTTGCAGGCATGGCTGAGTTCATTTTCCTCCACTTCCCTGTGTCTCAGCTGCCCCAGCCTCAGCAGTTCCTCTGCACAAACACACTGGTGCCACAGAATATTTGCCATGTGATGCCTAGTAACTTAATGAGAACCCCATAGCTGCCATCCCACACAGTGCTTTGAACATCTGGGCTCTGTGTTTCATCCAGATAGACAGTCTGTAAAAGTATGGCAAACAATTCAGGCTTGACCAGCTTTCCCCACCCTCGTGTTATTCTACAGCAGAAGCAGCTTCTGGGCTTACATTCAGGCAGGAATGGAAGTGATGCTGCATCTCTCTGGGAGCCCTGCTAGCCAGCAGATCCTAGAATACACAACCCAAGCAAAGGTGGGGGTCCTCTTCACACCCCACTGCTCTTGCACTCTCCAGGCATAACATTTGGCAAACATCAAAGAGGGGCAGGAAGAATCCCACCCCCTCCCCCCAAGCTTGGCAGGAGTTTTGGGAGTTTCTGCAGGGTAAGGCACTGTCCAGTTACACGCCCTTGGCTGCACATTCACAGAACCATGGAATTACACAGAGCTTTCTGAAGAGCTTTTGTGACTGTGATAGAAAAAAAATAAGCAAAGGCAGGATGAAGGGAAAGATGCTGGAGTCTGCTGACAGCCTGAGAGGACACGTTTGCATGAGAGAACTTCCTGTTCACAGGCTGGGGACAGCTATGTATAACCTCCACTTGCTAAGGGCAGAGGCTCTCTGGATTTGTGTAGACCCCACTTTCTCCTATCTCTGTCTCACCCAGCTGTGGGCTGGCTTTCACTGCTGGCCCTATTTCCCTCCCACAGCAGGGAGGGACAGACAATCCTACAAGCAGACAACAGGACCATAATGTGGGACTACAGTAAGGAAGTGAGCTGCTGAGGTCCCAGACTCATGGGCACACGAGCCCATCAAAGAGAAGGATCACATTGACACAGATTTCTGCATTGTTCTTTCTCACTTCTATGAATCCATCAGCTGCCAAGAGCAGCTGCCTAGTGGGGCAGGCCTGCTCCACACCACCCAAATATCCAGGAGCTGTTCTGCACCTGCAGCAGGGCAACAGTGCAACACTTCATGCCCTTGCCTAACCCACCCTTCTTCCTTTCCTTTCCCTTTCCCTTTCCCTTTCCCTTTCCCTTTCCCTTTCCTTTCCTTTCCTTTCCTTTCCTTTCCTTTCCTTTCCTTTCCTTTCCTTTCCTTTCCTTTCCTTTCCTTTCCTTTCCTTTCCTTTCCTTTCCTTTCCTTTCCTTTCCTTTCCTTTCCTTTCCTTTCCTTTCCTTTCCTTTCCTTTCCTTTCCTTTCCTTTCCTTTCCTTTCCTTTCCTTTCCTTTCCTTTCCTTTCCTTTCCTTTCCTTTCCTTCCCTTCCCTTCCCTTCCCTTCCCTTCCCTTTCCCTTTCCCTTTCCCTTTCCCTTTCCCTTTCCCTTTCCCTTTCCCTTTCCCTTTCCCTTTCCCTTTCCCTTTCCCTTTCCCTTTCCCTTTCCCTTTCCCTTTCCCTTTCCCTTTCCCTTTCCCTTTCCCTTTCCCTTTCCCTTTCCCTTTCCCTTTCCCTTTCCCTTTCCCTTTCCCTTTCCCTTTCCCTTTCCTTCCCTTTTCCCTTTTTCCCTTTTCCTTTCCTTCCCTTTTCCCTTTTCCCTTTTCCCTTTTCCCTTTTCCCTTTTCTTCCCCCTCCCCTTCCCCCTCCCCCTTCCCCTTCCTCTCTCCCTTCCCCTTCCCCTTCCATTTTATCCAACACTGGGTTTGTTGGTAGCTGTGTCCTTCACTGAAGAGCACACCTGGGAGTGCTGTCAGGTGAACAGGGAACAGTGTCTCACCATCACCCTGTTCCTTGGCTCTCACACAATTGCAGCAGAGGGTGTGGGATGACCATCCCTGGGCCTAGCTCTGTGCCCAGAACTTCAGCCCTCTCCTTCTCTGTGGAGGTGCTCCTCAGCAGTAAAAAAGAAACAGAAAGGATCTGGAAAACTCTGTGACCCCGTGCTGTTTATTCATCTCTTTACACACATTACTCTCTGAATGAGCAGAGATTGTAAATTTGCTGATTCATTAACATCTTTGCCATCTTGGCTGCTTCAAATGAGAGTTCACTCTGACCCAAGAATGATTTACTTCTCTTGGCTGCTCATCACAAACTGATACTGTCTCCAGTCCCTCAGACTTTGAGGGATTTGTGTAAAAAGAAATTTTATTGAAATACTTGTGAAGTTGTTACTTTTGAGCAGTGAAACACTCAAGTCTCTGACAGAGAAGGGAATGATATCTAGAGTTAGTGCTGGGAGAAGACTACTCACCAACTTCATACCCCCAGCTTCCTCAAACCTATCAGTATCAGCATATTTGTCAAGTCACACTCTGGGGATCATGGAAGAATGGATGAGAACCTCTGACACTCAAGGGCCCTGAACTGGGTCTGTTGCATGGATTGGAAATAGGTTTCCAAGCTGCCAAACACTACACCTGTCCATCCCATACAGGCTACAGCCACCTTCTGTTGCATCACTAGAAAAGCTTCATTTCCTTCTTCTCACCTCAGCTGTCATCAGCATCTGTTTTTGCAGATTATTTCAGCTTTAGTCCTATTGCCTTTGCCTCCTTTCTTTTCTCATTGTGCTCTAAGAATTTGTTACTGTCCATCTATTTTCCCATGAACGATCACAGTCTCACTGAGCAGGGCAAAGCTGTGGTCAGTAAGATTTCCTGCACTGCATGTTATATGACACTATTGTGGCCAAGAAACTGCCCCCTTCCTCCCCCCCAGCTACATCTTCCTACTTGTAAAACCATCCCCTAAGAACCAGAAGAACTCACTCCAGGGCAAGATGCCTGAATAGGCCTATCAGGATTTGGCCCTGAGACTTTGTTATTAGAGTTGAAACCAGAATCCAAAGAGGTGCTGCTCAGCTGAACCTCCCATAAAGCTCACCAGCATGGAAGATGGTTTGCATACCTCAGTATTAGCCCCAGCGTTATCACAGGACAAATCAAAACCATCATAATAAAATTTTGCAATAACCTCAGTTTAATTAATAGTAAGAAGAAAAAAAGTCTTGCCAGGCCAGATGGCAAACTCTTGGTTTCTCACATGATGACTGTCAAATTACCATCTCCACAAAAGAACATTACAGAATATATTTAATAAACCTTGGAAATGTTTATCAAAGTGGCAGTACAGTTCCTGACTGATCTGCCTGGACCTGTCCACATGAAACAGCCAAATGTAGGCTACATAAAGGTCTCAAGTGCATAAAGCTACTTTAACAGTAGTTGGGCACTGAAGTCCAGAGTCACAGAGTCTGTGACTCTGTCATGTGCCTGTACTCTGTGGTCTCTCCTTGGCTCACATTCAAGTTTTATGCTTCCACACCTGGCCACAACAGCATCTCTGAGGAGATGCACTTTACACTGTCTTCCATGGGCACCCAGAGATGAGGTGCCTCTTCTCTGAATGCCCTAAGGGATGGGGTCTTGTAAACACCAGCTCCAAGAGCACCAAAGGCAGCCTGAGGCTCCTCAAAGCACACAGCTCTAATCCCTTCACTCTCAAACAGAAGCTGCCCACCGACAGTGGGACAGCGAGAGCAGCCATCCCATTAGTGGAGGGCATAGTTTCACTCTGAAGACCTTCACTCAGAATAGCTGATCAGCCGGCAGTTAGACAGTCTCATGGGAAGTGAGACAAACACTCTCAGATTGAGGAAGGCATTGAACTCAGGTCTTGCACTTCCTCAGTGAATGCTCTAAAACAAAAGACAGTGACTTAGACATCAACCACAAGGAAGGAACACTACTCTCTTATCTCCAAGAGCACTGTCCTTGAGGAGATGCATGCCATCAGAGTGTTTACAGGACTCAAGCACTGAGTAAGGTTTCTGTGCTCTGATGGAACGGCAGGGATGGGAGAGTAGAAGATTTCAGAAACACTGTATTTTCAGTCTGCCCTCAGACACCAAACAGAGCCTCTGTTTGGGAGCAAGATGTCCTAAATGTCTAGGTTAAGTCTGAAAGTAGCCCTTACTTGAACAGGGACAACGAGAGGGAGAAAGTGCAATGTCACTGTATAGCGTTGCTGCTCCATTTTTTGGGAGCATACATGTTGCCCTGATTTTTTAAGGTTTTCTAAAGCCTTCTGAGTTTACATTCTTGTAGCAAACTTTCTCTCACAACTTTCTGTAAATAACTTATTGTTTTTGCATTCCTTCATAGAGGAGAAAAAATTTAATAGACTAGCAGTTTGTCCAGCGTGGTTGGAGAGGTGGCACTTTCACCTTCCAATGCACTGTCACCTTTAGAAAACTATAAATGTTAGAGTCAGAAATAAACTGCCCCTTTTTACCTTCACAAGAGCAGAAGCGTACGTCGTGTTTTCTTGTGTCCTATAGTGACACATGCACTCATCTGGACTACAATCCCTTCAGCCCATCCCAGCAGCCTGGCCTGCTGTCCCCTCCCTGTCCATGGGCTAGGAAGCCTTGGCACAAGAGTGCTGCTTTTGGCACCAGGGTCTGGCTCTTGAGACTAGAGACAGTGGCACCTCCTCTTTGGACACTGAGCCTTCCACACCCTGACTTGCAGGAAGTCAGCACCACTCTTACAGCTCGGGGGTCTGGGGTGCCTGGGTGGCACTATTAGCACCAGGGGCTTGTCTTTCATCTATGCTCTTTGGACAAAAGCATGTGGTTCACTGAAGCTTTATGGGCTTTTGGCTAGTGAATGGATATGTTCTATGGGAATTTGTTTTGGTTCTTCTATATTTTTGTCTTTTGGTGGAACAGTACACTTTGAAAATGTCTTCCCCCCCCCACCCTTACAGAAAATAGGAAAAAAAATTACTTTCATACTGCAGCAGAACAATCTTTACACTGTCCTAACTTCTGCCTCATCTGTGCACAGTGTACTTTCATGGCCTTATCTGTTATCTTGCAATAATAATACAACAACAATAAGAAAACAAATTTTCCATATAAAACAAAGCAAAAAATGTGCATCAGCTGCAAGTGCTGGTTGGTAATCCCATGAAAAAAAGGCAATATGACACAATTTATGCAAGCTGTTTTCCTTGGCAGATGTTATTGCCATTTCCAGTGTAAAGGCTGAAGTGACTTACACCACTCTTAACTTTAGTTAAACCCTGCTATAGCTACTGAAGCCACTGCAGAGTTCTGCTTTCATGTTGCTGCTAGCACAGGGAGTTTCAGAATAATTTTGGATTGGCTTGGATACAAGTCTAGCAGGGTGCTACAAATAGAAATAGCAGAAGAAGGTAGTAGAGTAAAAATATGCAGTGTTAGATCACGGGTGGAGAAGTAGCACAGACAGGAAGCCAATGAAGGCAACAGGCATGCTGCTGCTCTCTGCTACTTGCTAGATTTTGAATGCACTCTATTTCCAAATTTCTGAAAAAGCTGCCACTTGCATTAACCTTGCCTCCTGCCTACACATCAGCATTGGTATTCATTCTGGATAAAAAGCAACCATGACAGGAAGGGGAACATCTGCTTGAAAAGCTGCCCTTTCAAAGCCACATGTGCATTGCATCACAGCTCACAGAGTCACCGCGCTATGAAGTTTTACCTCACAAACAGGTACACTGGGGCACAACCCTGCACTTGAACCTCTCTGACCTTTGGGGATACCTGTTTGCAGTCTGGGCTCAAGCCATTCCTGTGATGGCCCACATCTGACAATCTGCATGCCTGCAGCCAGACTTGGTTGATGCACCTAATGGCCTGGCTTGTTGTCCAAGACCACGGCCAATTCCTGCTGTCTCATGTGGGATCTGTCAGTCACATTAAGGAATCTGAATCTGGATTTAGGAACCTGACTATGGCACTTGGAGTGGAAAACTTTAGCCAGTAAGACTACACAATCCTATTACCATGACAGCTCAGGAATGTCAGAACCCAGCAATCTGCAATAAGGTGCCACTTTAAATGTAAATTAAACTGGAAACAGCCCTTATGGCCTACAGCACCTGGGACAAATGTCTGCCAGATGAAATGCCTTGAAGTAACTATTGCTAGGGAATCGGGTGCTGGCTTAAGAAGCCTACAGTTGCCTTGAGACACAGACATATTTTTTTTTTCCAGAGACACTATTTTGTTTTTTTTCTTTTAGTACCATATGAAACTTGGCAGCTCCAAACCTACGGAGATCCATGCAACCCTCCTGCAAACCTCCTGTTTGCTTTGGTTCCCATGGCACATCCACTGAGTTTCACTCATTTCAGCATCACAAATCTCCAAACTCAGCCTAGAGAAATAAACTATGCCAAGCCCGGACTCCAGCTATGGAGCAGGACTGTTCCCCTTCCTTTGAACACCTCTGTATGAAACCAAGTTGCCCATACTGTGTCACAGGAAAAATATGATCAGCATCCAGTGCAAGGCGTTGGGAGGATGTATTTTCTCATCTGTTTGCAACCTGAGGGTGAAACAAAGGGTGAGTTTTTTCCCTGGCTGGTGTCTTCCTGCTAGCCAGGGACAAAGTCACTTGTCCTTTTGGTTCTCTAAGATCTGTCCAGCAATGATCTCAGAGATTTGTTGACATGCCAGCGGGCACTTCTGACACTGGATGGGGTGCCAGTGGTTCTGCATATTCTTTCCGACAACTCCCAGAGGACAGTGATGCTTTTATGCTTAATATATGCTGTCATTTTGTATTATAGCTTTTCTTTGGAAGTAACTTCATAAAGGACCAAAAGAAAACACAATCCCAAACCCCAAAATCCAAACACCATAGAAAACTGAGGAGTTCTGCAGACATGACACATGAATTGCTGCTCCTTCAACTGACACAGAGCCAAAAGAAGCCATAACCCTGCCTGCTTTACAACATGATCTGCCACTGACTGGTGGTTACTGGTCACCAGCATGACTTCCCTAGATTTCTGCTCTTTTTCTTCTCCAGTCCCATGATGTGGTGAGGCCCTTGATAGAGGCTTTTGCTGCTGTATCAGCATTTCTGGCATGAAAAAAAAACTGTGACAATAGAGCAAAACTTTGGACTCCACAGCTATGTTGCTTGAAGACATAAATGACCAAGAACAACCCCAGCGCCTAACTGTCCTCCTCCTCAATCTGTCCTCCCATGCCTGATTCATGCAGCAGTCACAGAGTGACAGCAAGGTTAGTTACAGTCTTGCATCAAGAACTGACAAATGACTTGCTCAAAGCAGACTGGATGGATTTGCATGTAATGGTTCAATGTGCTGGAATAATATTACAAGCACACTCCATCCAATTTCACCTTCAGCTGAGTACAGTAATTCTTTCAATATTGCAATACACTTGACAGATTAAGAAACCTTTTTTATTTTATTAGGCTTAATTCCCTTTGTATCGCTCTTGTTTTCTCTGCATGACTGTTTGGGATTGCCATACAGTTACAGGACCAAAAATAGACTAGCATATACCAAGTATGTGAATGACTATAACCCATGATAAAAACAATGCCATAACTTTGGGGTGATTTTTCAGTAATTCTATTTCTGTTGATACAGGTTGTCTGAAAACATAACTGACTAGGTTCTGGTGAATAAATAAAACCAGACAAAAGATAGATGGGAATATACCTCCCGCACATCCTGGGGTTTTCAAAGGCATGCCTACTCCCTACACTCAACACACAATCTATACATTTTAAGATCCAGAAGGCACCTTTTTTCACACTTAACTTTATAATTTTACACTAGGCTTCGTAATCCTAAAATACCTCTGTGGCACAAAGCCACATATACAATACGTGGGTGGAAAAGCTGTTAGCATAGTGGGAAAATATTCTGCTGAAACTCAAAACTTGGAGGAAACAGCTGAGTCACTCTTTCACAATTAAGGTAGTCTGGGCTTGTTCCTCTCTCCTGTGCCCCTGGATGGTGTCTGGCACATCCCCGCATGCTCTGCCTCCCAGTGACTCCTGGACACTGCTAAACAAGAACTGCCTTGGAAATACTGGGCTTTCCTCACACAGGTGAATGTCCCATCCAGGCACACGGACTGAATGGACACCGATTGTCCTGGGGACACCTTGGGCACGTGCAGCAGTGCAGGTACCTCTGCACGGCTGACTCACAGACATCAGCTCTACCTTGCTATTCCAGGTGATATTCAGCAACATCACCAACTTAACGATGAGATCACAGTTCTCAAGGCAAACCATGCTTTCCTGGCCTTAGAAAAAAAATCCTTTTTTCTTAAAAATCATGAACATTGGCAACATTTCAAAACCTAGCTCAAGTGCACTAAGCTAAAGGATTGAGACACCTTTGTAAAAAAGAAATCTCATTCATCATTCTCTTATTTTCTCTTTTCTTTCTTTTCTTTTCTTCTTTTCTTTTTTTTCTTTTCTTTTCTTTTCTTTTCTTTTCTTTTCTTTTCTTTTCTTTTCTTTTCTTTTCTTTTCTTTTCTTTTCTTTTCTTTTCTTTTTCTTTTTCTTTTTCTTTTTCTTCCTCTCCTCTCCTCTCCTCTCCTCTCCTCTCCTCTCCTCTCCTCTCCTCTCCTCTCCTCTCCTCTCCTCTCGATTCTACAGTCAGCATTATTCTTTTGGCAAAGAAGAAGGAGCTGCCTATGAGCCATTTATTACTACATAAAATTACTGAAATTACAAAGGTCTATAAGTAATAACTGCCAACAGATTACAGGCTCTACTAATGCAGTCACCCATGAAATTTATAAGGCTTATTTTAGAAAGAACTCTAGTACATCCTATACATTTTGATCCCCAGAAAATAAAACTTGGCTTGAAAATATTTTGATCTTTTGACCCGCATTTTAATCATAATGCAAGATTTTCCTGAAAACTTGTTTTTGTGCGTACAAATCAGAAAAGCTTATACAGATGTGAACAACAGCTCAATCTGTATGTGTAACAATGTGCCAGATTTTAGGTCTGTAAGAATAATTTTCATGTGAACTGCAACAACAATATATACCAATTATCTGCACCATACACACACAGCCATGCAAATGCTATCGTTGGGATTCAGTGGCTTGTGGGACAGGTTTGCCAAAATGGCAATATCACAGGTAACTTTTGCATTTTAAGCCCTGTAACAACAAGGGCACTTTTTTTCTGATAACTTTTCCATAAAAGCCTATTTCCCAGTTTTGAGTTATGTGGTAATGTGATAGCTTCTAGACAGTCGGATTCTGTTTAATGTGTGGAGGAAAAAGCACCCATGTATTTCCTCCTCTACTGGGAGGATATAATCCATATTGTACATCATAAAGCAGTGCTCAGGATGTGAACATACTCCAAACTTGAATAACCTTACTGTGCTCTACCATCACATTGAAATTATGGGTGGGACTCCTGTTGATGAAAAAAAAATGGAGGGAAGGATTCCTGTATATTTTCAAAAATTTCGACAATTTTTCTTGTTGTTCTCACATTTCATAATACTGGAAATTACTCTGTCATGGGCAAAAAAATGCTTTTCTAAATAAACAGATTATGTTATGTAGCACGAAAACTGAGAAAATAAAGTAAGCTCAGCACGCCTACACACTGCCTGCCATCACCAAGCACTCAAACATGCCCAGGCTTTGGCTGGATAACATTTCAAGTGCTAGGCCCTCCAAGAACAAATGGCCATTTTCTCTCTCTCTCGGGCCCTTTTTCTCCTTTTCCTGGATTTTTGTCCTTGAACATTTGCTCCCAGTCCAGGTAAACTCAATGCTAATTTTGCCACTGGCAGAATTAAACTCTAAATAGCTTTGCATCCTAACTGCAGCCTTTTTTCTTCTCTCTTCTCCAACCTTCCCTCAGTATGACATTTTCTTCCAAATACCTTCCTCCTTGTCTCCAGTAACATTCATGCTCGCAGGTGGGTGCCCGTCACTGGCCTGTAATGACCTGTGCTGCAGCACCATGCTGGTGAAGGGAAACCAGCTCCCTCATCCACCTATGTTTTACACGTACAGCAGCTCTGCAGGCAGCACTGCCTGACTCATGGGGAAGGTCTTTCCACACTTGTTTGCTCAGCCCTGTTTCCTCAGTCAGTCCTGAGCACAGCCCCTGCTGCAGTGTGAACAAGCAGAGGCAGGGCACCAGCAGAGCTTCTATCATTGTCAGCTGCAGCACTGGCACAGGAAGAACAACCACAGCAATATGTAAACTTTCCCTCTATTAACAGCATGACCCAAAAGAAAAAGTAGACACAATTCCATGTGCTTCCAGGAAGCTCCTCCAAGCCAACTAGAAATGCCCAGCAAAATCATAGATACCTCTATTCCATACTGGGCATCTTGCATATAAGTATGTAAGCCTCTAAAAATCATTGCTCAGTTATGGCACAAAATACAAATACCAAAATACATACTGTCCAGCTGAGCCTCAAAATGTTTTAATTACTTAAAACCTTCTTCTATTGGCTACTGAAAGGGAAAGAGCAAATTTCACTCTGCTAAATGAATACATGAAAACTCAGCTGGCTGCTGATGAGCTCTTGCAGGGATAATTCAGGTCACTGACGTAACACTGAGGAATACATCCAGCTACTGAACAAAAGTCATGATGAACATCAGTCATGTCAAGAAATACCTGCCGCTGTTTAAAATTCTAAGGAAATCATCCATATACAAATTAGCTAATAAAAGTTAGTTGTATTACTGATAGCTAAAAAGTCAGATTTCCTAAAGCCCTTAGTAATCCCATTACATAATATATAACATGAGATAAATTAAAAACACGAATGACATTCTTCCCATATTATATAATGACCTATATATTGCTATGGGTCTCATGAAATATCCACTTGGAATTTGCCTTAGCAAAGGCTGCCTTTAGACTGTTTTTATCAACTCAGAATTCTTGATGTGATATCTGTAAATGTTATTACTCACAATGCAAACAGAAAGCAGTATGCCTAGAGTTTTATTTATTTACATTGCTTACATGTTCACTTAAAATCAGAACTTGATGCTGTTCTGTGGAAATCATAGACTGACTTTTTCAAATAAATGTTGCCAACAGAGTTGTTTATATATATTACTCACTTAGCAAACGAAATACATAGTGTTACTCTTAAAACTGCAGTCTAGGGAATCAAATCCCAGTTTTATCCCAGTCAACAGGATCTCCCCTCACCTCCAGAAACAATTTGAATAAACCAATTCTGTAACAAATAATAAGCTTTGTCAAGAAATTTTTGGTATGAAAACTCTGGCAATCCCATTCTTTTGATATTTAACATGAGTTCCAGTAAACACAGGAGGGTTGCTGACTGGAATGAAGCAAACAGCAGTGGCACATAGCCTTTCAAATTTTATATTAGATTACAAGAAGTCTAAATGCTAATTTGCACAATTATGAATCAACAACATTCATTTCAGCCTGAATCTGTCATCAGCATTTAATCTGAACTGACATACCAATAAAAATGTGAACATAACTTTTAAAAAGTTAGGGAAGATACATTCCCAGTCCACCAAATTGAACATGGTTCCACCACAGCAAATTAAACCCCAATGTATAAACAACAATATAAGAAAGGAACATTTATATGACAGAAATTATTATAAGCTTCTATATAAGAGCTAGAATACATGACACTTAGTGACCACAGCAGATCTGGCATTCAGCCCTGATCTCAGTGCTGCTGGTTTGTGTGCACTTACTGTTATTCACAGAGTCTCCCCTCCCTGAGGGACTTGAATAATATAATATGGTGGATCCAATATGTAACAGTAGCTCAAGATTCATTGGGTTCTTGAGGCAAGTCTACAGCCAGATGCATTAGGAGCTGCAGAGTGAATACCCAGAGCGAGAAAACTGAGACACAAAATTTCTACAGTATTCAAGAAAGTTCTGAAACATTTTGAGGCATCTATTCAGCCAAGATTTTCCCCGACTTCAAAATTATTTTGCTAGAGAAAGTGGTTTGAATGTCTAAAGTGGGGTTAATTCCTAAATGTGGTTCTTTATTTTAAATGTAAACAACTGAAAATCACAAAACCCCTCTCAGAAAAGGTTCTGTGCTAATTCCTCTCTACTTGTCGGGGAAGCTGCACTCAGAAAAGCATTCATTGCTGCCTTCTACTGAGCATTCTCACATTTTGTAGAAGTCAAGTCATCAAACTAATAAAGAGTCATGCCTTAAACTAGGGGAGGTCTTGAATCTCTCTGTTGACTAAGAACTGTTGTTAAAATGCAAGCTGCCCTGCCACACAGAAAATACAGTCAGGACAGGTAACCAGAGCCAGCTTCTAACACATGGGCCCAATCCTGTTCCCGCTGAAGCCAATGGCAGAACTCCAAGCCGTCTAATGGGAACGGCAACGAGCCTTCTATCTACTTAATACAAATGAAGATACTCATCTCCTCTTTGACACATTTTGGGCTCCAAGCCATTGGCTGACACTTGTTTGGTTCTCTGCATGTATGTGACTCATGGGATAATATAATGCCTAACTTCCATTCTGCCAGACCTGTCTTTCTCTGTGGTTGATTATTAATTTCAGAGGCAAGATGCAATACTGCAGTAAAATAGGATGGTGTTAAACTAAGAAAATTGCATTTACTGAGAGTAAATGAATCAGATTCCCTTTGTGAGGATTCCCTTCCAATTAGAGGTATACCCGTGTAGTCCTGAAGGCATCAGCCCATTCCTCCTGCACAGAGAGGGAGTTTGTGGAAGTCTCTAACACAGTACTTGGCAGTAAAGGTAGTGTAAACATTCTGCCTTCGCCCCACTGGGGGTAACCTGATGAGCAGCCTAATAATCTGTATTCCAATTAAAAAAAATCTGTATTCCAATTAAAAAAAAATCTGTATTCCAAACAGCTGATTTTTATTTCAGGCTACATACACAGACTGGGTTAATCAGGATATACAGGCGTTCAATCAGCTAAGCATATGCTGATTTTCCACCAAAGGTGTAAACTCTTTGAGATATGGGCTGATTTTCTCCTTTTGGATCCATAGATTAAGTAGTAGCACCATAAAATAATAATAATATAATATGAACTGGAAGGAATATCTTAACAGACTTTCTGGTTCCTCTGAAGTTTCTTGTGATATGCCAAGACTACTAAGTCTTGGCTTTAAAATGGAGTATGCATTTTATATATGATATAGCGAACCACACTGTAACACTGATATTTATGGGGGGTTTGTATGCAATTTCATGTGTATAAACATGGATTTCATTTACAGGGGAAGAAGGACACACCCAAAAACAGAGATGCCAATGTATAAAACATAATTTTTTACTTCATTATACCGAGAGGGCAGTGGGCCTGTTTCTCCACCCTTTACTCAGACATTTGCCATTCTTTTCACCACTGAATTGGGTCAAAGCCAATTCTACCAATAAATCCAAATCAGTAAGCACAAAACAGCTGATTTCTCTCACCAGCAGAGCATCTCTCACTGCCCCACTTCAGTGCAGAAATTTGTTCCTCTCCTCCAAACTCCTGAAGCGGGTAGATGAGGAAAGCTCCTCAGGGGCAATTCTCTTGTCACAGCAATAAAAAGACCGAGAAATCATGACATTCCTCCACCACCCCCAACCTGCTACAGGACTTTGCCATGGTCATGAGCAATCTCTCAACTCTGTACACAGTGGTAGCAGACAACTACTCCCTTCATCCTCAACATGTGATTACTTGCTCAGCATCCCAGTCAGTGCCCAACTCCCCAGCTCACCCCCTCCATGTCCCCAGCCCCATGTCTGGGACTGGCAAGGGGCAGGGGTGGAGAAGGAAGGACTGCACAGCCCCACTAGCACGGCAGGACGGGCAGAGGCTTGGCAGCATTGCAGCAGTGCTGTGTATAAAAGGAAAAAGCTCAGTGGGAAAACCAAAAATCCACCCAGCAGTCATGAAGACAAATGTTGCTGAGTACATACACCCACAGCATCCTCCCAGAGCTGGAGATGATCAAGCCTTTGCCCATGCCGGGCTAGTCTCAGTGCAGGGTGCCGGTGTGCAGGGGATGAGTGGATGTGCCACATGTGAGAACATGTGAGTGGAAGTGCCACATGTGCCAACAGTCCCTGCCCACGGTCCTGTCACACTTAGCCGTGTGTCACAGCACAGCAGAGCAGCACAGCTGTGCCTGCCGTCCTCTGCAGCAGCACAGACTGGCAGCTGTGCTCACAGGAGTGTGCTGCTCCAGACAATCCCCAGAGGTCCCTTCCAGCTCCAGCTGTTCTGTTGTACTGGGAGTGGACAGTGCATAAAATCCTTTCCACCATCCAGCTCGTGTAGTTCATACCTAAACACTGCTGAAACAGGCAATGGGGTCACGTGTGAGACTGGAGCACTGCAGGACTGCAGGACTGCAGGCTTTGACCCTGGTGCTAAGGCACATGTGGCTGGACATGCTGCTCTCAGAACTTTGTCATCTGGGCAATGACTTAGGGACTTTTTAAAGGCTCAGCTGTGTGCCAGGGTAAGGGTTTGGTTTGAAAGGAAGAGAAAATGCAGATCTGCAGCTGGGAAGGGCTGGGAGGGTGCTGCCAAAGCAAAAGGCAGTCCGCAAAGAGCATGTAGAGACTGCAAAAAGCTCCGTGCTGTGAGAACTGTTTTGTCTAAGCCATGACTGAGGGCCTTGTCGAGGGCTCAGCCTACAGTTAGGGTTAGGATTAGAGAACGCTGCTCACTTTGGCACTGTGTTTAAGGCAAGTGTCTCTAAACACTTTTATGCTATCAATAATTTACCCTTCGTACTATTCCAGGGCATTCAGTGTTTATATAACTATTGAAACACCTATGTGGTAGACAGGTGATCTTACTTTTGAATCACAGAATGGCTGATTCTTGGGCCACTGAAGACTAGTTTAATCTACAGTTCATTTAAATTAATGGAAAAATCTGCTTTGTGAGGCCATAAATGATTTGCTGAAACCACACACACACACACACGGTGAGTCACAGTTCAGAACAGAACTCAAACAACCAAGACTGTATTCCCATGCTCTAACCACTACATTACAGTCCCTCCCACATATACCCTGCAATAATCTTTGCTCAAATGATAACAGCATTTCCCCACTTTACACGTTGGACAGCATTACTCAGTAAGGCACATCCTACCCGACGGGTGTACAGCTCTGCAGTGCTGGGGAAGGAAGGAAGCACAAGTAAAAGTCATTATTTTTGCCCAACACCGCTAGAACTTAACTCTCTCCTTGGAACTCCCCACAACTTACATTTAACTGAAAAGTGAAACCCTCGATCCTGATTTGCATTCATCTTTCACCACCCCAAGCAGCGAGTGCTTGCAGACTCAGCATCATACTGGATTGCAGGAGAGCAGCCTTACCTTCCCTCCCCGTCATGGCCCAGCACGAGCCCCGCCGGGAGGAGGCAAAGCCCCTCGGAGCTGCCCCGTCCAGCCCAGGGCCCAGCAGGACTCGGGGGCTGCACCTGCACCAGGCTGAGGCGCTCCGGGAGCCAATCTGCCCCCCACAGCTGGCGCATCCCCGCTCACACGCTTGTGGATCCAGTTCTCTCTCTCTGGGGTGTTTAATTGCTGCTGGGATGTGCCGCGCTGGACATACACAACATGAGGGCAATGGGCACACCATGGAGCAGTGAGCTGTGGGGAGCAGTGAGCTGTGGGGAGCAGTGAGCTGTGGGGAGCAGTGAGCTGTGGGGAGCGCGGCTCTCCCGGGTGGGTTCCCCTCCACGGGAAAGGTCCACACAGGCGCTGCTGAAGGGCCGGGGCCTGGGGCCGCTTCCCTCACACGCCTGAGGAGCAGTCCCAGCCCAGTCTCGGGCCGCCCGCCCGGGCACCAAGTCCCGCCGGAGAGAAGAGCGGCCGGCGCCCCGAGACCCCGCTGCCCCTCACAGGGCGCCCGGGCACTGCGCCGCGCGCCGGGGGCTCTTTCACCTCAGGGCCGGCCGCCCCCACGGCGCAGCTCCCGGTCGGGACGGGACGGGACGGGACGGGACGGGACGGGACGGGACGGGACGGCCGCGGCGGAGCCACCTCCCCCCTCACGGCTGCCCCTTCCCGGCCCCGTCGCCGCCCGGTCTCGCGCCACCTCCCCTGCATGGCCCGCGGCCGGACCCGCCTGCCCCGTGCCCTGCCCCGCGTCCCGCCGGCACCGAGGGGCCCGGGCCGGTGCCTCTAGGCCCGACCCCGCGGGAGCGAAGCTCCCCAGGGCACGGGAGGGCTGCGTCTGGCCGGGAAGGAACGGGCAGCGGCAGTGCTGCCGGGCGAGCGGGGCCCGGCCCTGCCCGTCCCTCTTTCCGCCAGGCCCCGCCGCGCCCCGGGCTGGTCCCCCGCGCCCCGCTGAGAGCCGCGGCGTCCCGGGCGGAGCGCGGGCTGCCCGGCCGGCAGGGACGGGGGAGCGGGCGGGCTGCGCGTCCCTGCCGGCCGCCCGTCCCCGTAGCCCGCCCGCAGGCCCCCGGCCCGGCCGCGGCCGGGTGAAGGGTGAAGCGAGGCGTGACTCACGGGCACACATCTGCCACCGCAAGCGATTAGGAAATTGCTGCTCTCTTAAAGGCAACCGTGTATTTAATTCTCTGGGGTGAAAACCGGGGAGTTGCACTCCATTAACGCGTTTCAGTCACCAGCCCTGGCAGAGGATGCCGAAGTCGGTGGAGAGCTGGATGCTGGTCTGGAGGAAGAGGAGAGCTTTGGCACTCCTGGTACAGGAAGAGGACTGGAAACAAGCAGAGAGGCGGATGGTTATGGTAGAATATATGCTGTTTATTTATGAAGGTAACCAGGACTTCTGACAAATTTTATATGCAGTTCCCTCCCCCCCAAATTAAAAAAAAAAAAAAACACCAATCTGTGTGCATATACATACACGTATACATACCACACACACACTGCACACACATGCACACGCTGCCAGCACTGTGCTCTCACTGTCATGCTTTCAAACAGCTCCATCCACCTTGTTCTCTTCTCTTGTCAAGACTTACTTCAGTTGGACAAATTGTTATGCAGCTACGATACAAGGAAGAAATGTTCTGCATGGCTACCAGAATGCCCAGGGGGCCTGTTTGTTTGTTTATTTTTCTCTCACTCTGGGAGAAGCTCCAGAGTCCAAAGGTGCAGCAGCACCAGGGACAAGCCTCCCTGCCTCACCACAGGCATCGTACAGCCCCACAGCCCATGCCCCGTTCCAGGCACTCCTGCCTTGGGGTCGGGAGGCAGCAACCAGTACAGGACAATGTGAAGAAGGCAACACACACTCACACTCATCCACCCATACAAATAATAAAATAACGTTGCAGCACAAGGGCATAGTCTCTGTCACCAGATAAGAAAGTTGTGTGATGGCAAAGATCTAAGTAAGGCAATAAAGTATAGCTAGTGTACATGGAACGGCTTTCACATTACATGAGGCACAGTTTGGGCAGACAGAGACTTGAAGAAGAGCTAAATGTCCTGGAAAAAAGCAAAATACACTGAAAGTTCATAGTAAATACCCGCATCAATAGGTATTTATTCATTTGTGCTTCGCCACGTCGTGACATACAGTACAAGACACTGCTGCTCTTTCTTTCGATGGAGAGAGCTCACCATACTCCTGCAAGCTGCTGCTCCATCAGTCCCAGGCTGTCCATCGGTCCTGCAGGGGTTCTGGCCCCTTGTCCCCCTCCCAGCCAAGGCAGGGGACAGGGCTCGGCAGAGGCAGCCCAGCCAGGCTGCGACAGTCCTGGCAGCAGTCTGGTGGCTGCCCCACACCTCAGTGCTCCTAACGGGCATCCAGGGCTGCACATCCTTCAGCCTCAAATCCTCTTCTCATCGCTGATTTCCCCAAAGCTGCTCCTGCCTGCTGCACTGCAGGCCAGCTGGAAGGGGTCTGGCAGGACACCCCAGACACCGCAACCCTCAAGCCTGCACATCCCTCATTCCTTCTCCTTGCACCCTGCAAGGCTGGGGGGCATAGTAAGCCCCAGAGCCCCTGCAGCCAGCTTTTAAGGCACATCTGGGTTGCTATATGTGCTTTATTACTGATTTTGTTATTATTATTATTAATATTATTATTATTACTGTTATTTACCCTGTGTAGACACGTGGTCTTTTAATTCTTTCTTCCCCTTGCCTTTCTCCTTAGAAAACCCACCATGTTTTCAGCTTACTCGTGTGTTATCTCTAAGGCACAAACCTTTTAATACTAGAGCTGCCTGGCTTCTTGTATAGGTCGTGAATTGATAAAAAACAAACAAAAACAAAACCAAAACAACCCCCCATTCCCCTCCCGCCGGCACACCGCGCTTGCCGCACGCCGGTACATATAGTATCTGTGCGCGGGCAGGGCAGCCCGGCCGGTCCCGGCGCGGCGCTAGGCGCAGCTGCCCATGGCCTTCACCAGCGAGCTCTCGGGCAGCTGCCTGAAGATGCCCCGCAGAGTCTCCAGCTCCCGGGTGAGCTGCTCCACCCGCTTGCGCAGCCGCTCGTTGTCGGTGGTGAGCTCCAGCACCTTCTGCTGCGTCTCCACGTTGCGCTGCTTGGCCTTGTCCCGGCTCTTGCGCACCGCGATGTTGTTGCGCTCCCGGCGCACCCGGTACTCGTTACTGTTCTTGTCCACTGTCTTTTTCGATTTGCTCCGGTGGTCCGAGGGCATCATCTTGAGGGTGCCCGCGGCGGACAGGCCGCCGGGAGGGTGCGGGTGGTGCGGGTGGTGCGGGCTGGGCACGGGCGTGGGGGGCGGCGTGGGCTGCCCGGGCTGGAGGTGCATGGTGGTCTGGGCGCAGTGGGCGATCTGGTACTGGAGGTGGGACGGGTGCTGCTGCGGGGCGTGATGGGGATAGAGGGCCGACAGGGCCGCCGACTTCACCTCCTCCTCCTCGCGGGGCTCCTGCTTGATCACCAGCGGCCGCAAGCCCGGCGCGGCGATGCGCTCGTAGAGAGGGTCGAGCTTGCCGTCCATGTAGCCGGGCACGCAGCCGAAGAGCGGCTGCTGGTGGTGCTGCGGCTGGTGCCCCGGCGCCGAGGCGGCGGCGCCGGCCCCATGCATGGTGTGGAAGTCGAAATCCCCGGCCAGGATGGCCTTGGCTTTCTCCTGCTGCTTGCTGTGCTGAAAGAGGTCGGCCAGGAACTCGTCGTTGAAGGCGGCGGGGTCGATGTAGGCGCTGATGTCGATGGAGTTCTCGTTCTCGCAGATGTCGCCGAGCTCCGCGCCGCCCGCAGCAGGTGCCGCCGCCGAGGGAGCCTCTCTGTAGCTGTAGGTGCTGCCGGGCAGGGGAGTCTGGAGCTGGTGGTGCTGGCCGCTGCTCATCGGGGGCCGGGAATCGACCTCGTAGAAATTGGCTTGCTCCATGAAGCAACTACAGTCTGCCGGGCATGGTGAAGGGCTCCTGCAATCCAGGTTTCGAACGGGACGACGGCGGCAGCGGCGGCGACTCTAGCAATCTCGCGGCACGGTGCTGCACGGCACGGCTCGGTGCTCCCGGAGCCCGTCCCCCGTCCCAGCCCCGCTCCGCTCGCTGCCTGCCCTGTTGCTAGTGGGCTGCCGCGGTGCTGCGTGCCGTATATATACAGCCCGCAGCGGGGCCGGGGATCGCCCTCTAGTGTCCAACCTCCTGCTGGGAACCTTTGACCGCCGCGCAGCCGGGTCCCAGCGCCCCGGCCGGGCACAGCCGACCTCCCGCCCGCCCCCGGGAGCCGCCGCACCGCGGGGAGAGCGCCCCGCACTCCTCGGCCCCCCTTTCCCCCCCTCTCCCGTCGCCGCCCCGAGCTCGGCGGGCGCTGAGCGCTGGATGGCTCCCGCCAAGGAAACTCCGCGCTGATAAGAGGCCCGGGGGAACGGCGCGGGGACTTTGTGCCCGCGCTGCCGGGGCCGCTCGGCGGGCAGAGCGGCCAAACGCGGCCGGTACATTTCCACCGCCCGCTCCCGCCTCTGCGCCGAGAGCTTCGGCCCAGCGCTCCCCGGCCGCGCTTCGCAGACAGTCTCAAAGTTCACCATCCGCGCATACTTGCAAATATTTGGCCAGTCGGGAATATTCGCCCCGTCGGGTTTGGGAGCCAAGGCGCTGCCTCACCGGCGGTGGTTACCTGCCGGCAGAGCCGTCGGGCTCGGAGCAGCCGGCCGAGGCCGACCGGGCCGCATCCCGCCGCGGCCCGGCTGCACCGGCGGGACCCGCGGGGCTCGCCCGGTCACAGCGGGACCCGCGGGGTCCGGCCGCGAGCGCCGCCAGGACCTGTCCGGGATGGCGCCCGGCGGACAGGGGCGGAGAGCTCGGTGGCCGCGGAGGCTCTCCGGCTCCGCTGCTCGGAGGCGATCGGCCGGGCCGCCCTGCCGTCTCCGGCCGCTACCGCCGGTCCCAAGCCCGGAGGAGCTGCCCCGCCTGCACGGAACAGCCCGAGTCGGGTCACCTGCGGGCCGCTTCATTTCCCGCACGAATCGAGCAGGTAAATGTAATGCCGGATTTCCCCAAACGCACACTCAGCAATCTCGACCAGTGCCGGGCACGAGCCGCCTCCCGGCCTTGACCCGGGATAGCCGCGGGCGCAGCGGGGCCCGGACCCGCCAGCGCAGGGCTGCAGTGCCCAGGTGTCCCGGGTGCTCCCGGGCGTGTGCCCGGCCCCGGGAGCAGCCTTCCCAGCCTCCGTTCTCCGGGCGTTTTGAAGGCGATCAGCGTTCCCGCAAGTGTCGGACTGGAGAGGAGCCGCATGTCCCAGCCACCGCTTCCCTGTGGCTCCTGTGCACGGGCCACAGTCTCCTCAGGAGCCTCCGTCTCAAGCTTCAGTTCGGGCGGGGTGGGGATGCACAGCATTCCCCTTGCTGCCATCACTCGCAGTACGCAGAATAGATGTGTGTACCCCTACTTGTACCAGGTGCACCTTGGGCGGTCCTACGGGCATTTAGCTCTCCTGGTCCTGAAGGTCCCTTTGAAAGGACAAGCCAAGCCCACTGGAGCAGGTGCGGGCTTAAAGTTGCTACAGAAAGATTTGCAGGGAAAATTAATCAAATATACTGATGGCTGGAGAAAAAAAGATGCAATTTTTAGTTCTGAGTGTTTTAGTCAAACAGAAACTTGTGACAGTAAATTCCTCAGAAAGGGTTTGACAGATTTCTTGCAATTAAAAATTCAAAGGATTCAACAGGAAACAAAAATGACAATGCACCAAAACGCCATGTTTTTGTTTCACACAATGCAGGTGTGAACTTCTGTTTCATGAACAAATGCAAGGCCAGCAGAGTCAGTTGGCACACTCCAGGGTCCTCTCAGGAGAATGGATTCTGTAATTACAGCAGGGAAACATTAATTTACAGATCACAGAGTATACTTTTCACTATCAATTGAAAAAAATTAATCCTAAATTGTTTTATATGCAAGTCAGTATTTTCTAAAATTATATATCTTGGTTTCAATGCAGTAGCAGTGCCTCATAGGGCTGCTTCCACAAGGAGCTGCAGCACTGTCTAAGCAACAAAAACACTCATAAGAACTCTGAACGAAGTCCTGGTTCAGAGGAAAAGCCTCAAGTCTGTGACAGGAGTGAGTTTAGGTGTTTCAGAGTGGAGAGTAAAATGTCCCTGACTGCACCCAACTGTCCAAATTCAGCTTGTTCTACTCAAGTGAACCCATTTCCAGAAATAGGACAAACACATAGCTGGACGTTTTGCCTGCTGGGAGAAATATTATCTGGAATAAAAGCTGGTAAGCAGTTTATGCTTAGAGTTTTCAAGAGGCCTTGTCTGACTCTGAAGTCAGCAGAAACAGGAATAGGCCAAGAACATTTAAAATAAAAAGTCACTGCTGCATGAAACAGCAGAAGGATAACTAAGAAAGTGTAAGAATTGTATCACTAAGTTTGTGATTTAATAACAATACCTATACCTCTCTAGTCTTTAAAACACACTGGCATTTTATAATCAGTCCGAAATTAAGGCCTAACTACATGTTAAAAAAAATTAAAGTAAATCAGAATGTTTAGGATCAGATTCCATTCCTAATTACTGTAATTAACTAACAAGTCCCCACAATTTAAGGACTGGTTTGCTCAGTTTTGGTTTTTTTTTTTTTTACATAGACCCCTTTTATCTAAGTTAAGAACTTTTAGATCTTCTATTTTTACACAGAAACCTAAATTCCAGTTCAATTTATTTTAATATAGTATAAAATAAAGTTCCCAGACTTATCAAAAAGACATATCTTTGTCTTTTTATTTTTACTCCCTGTTTGAAGACAAAATATTTAGAACTGGCTCATCCCCAAACAAGCAGAAATGCTTATTTCCCCATTCATATCAACAGTGATTGATACCAAATACTTCAAATATTAAAGAGAAAACTTGTTGTTTAAGTTACATGAACAGGGAGCTGATTCAACTAAGAGAGGAAGGATGCATGTTGCATACTATGGCTCCCTGAAGCAGCGCTGTCAACTCTTGAGGGTGCTATTCTTCCATCCCAAAGCAGATCTTGCTGTCCAGAAGCTCAGGGAGGGCGAGTAAAGTGCTCCACAATTCAAAACAGCAGCAAGAGTCACCTATACCGGTCAGCTGCACGCCTTTCTGCTTAGGGAAGGAGACTGATCAGACAAACACAACTGTGAAGGAACGTGACTAAGTGCATTTGTGACTACTAAGAGTTTTTAATTGCACTGGAACACTGAAGTCTCTTTATTCCACCCGAACTCTGCTCCTGTGTTGTTCTCAGGCCTTTCAGTCCTGTGGGCTCCAGAATGAGTTACTGGCTGCAGGATGGTGCTCTGCCTGCTGATCCAACAGCCTGGCAGTTTGTGCACAGCATAGCATGTGGCAGCCCTGTTAGGAACCAGAGTGCAACTGCACATTTATTTTACTACCTTGTTAAACCAGAATATTTCATTGCTACTGACAAAGCTCCAGGCAGGAGTTTGCACGCAAAACTTCTTGTGGTGAATGGCAGCAACAGCCCAGCCTCTCCTCTCTCCCACCTGCAGAACTGGTGGTGGGAAAGAAGACCAGGGTGGGCACTGTGGAGCAGAAAGGATGGGACAGCTGTCATGGGAGTGACAAGAGGATATTATCCTCACTGGGGAATAGGCAGGGATGGAGCAGCAGTGATTTCCTACGCAAATAAAGAGCTGGCAATCTACCATCTTACTTGTTGTGGAACACTGAAACACAAACTTCTCCCCTCTCCTGTTGTGTTTTCTGCCCCAGGGAGGAGACACGTGATACTGCACATAAAAGCTGCCACACATGACAGTTTTCAAAGGAAAAGACTTTATATGCCAAAGCCTTGGAGGCCCGTAGATCAGAATGCAGCAGTGTCTGACAAGTCAACCAGAACCTTCCCTTCAGCTGGGAAAGGCAGCTGGGGACTGCTTATCATTTTTTAATATGCATTTTGGTCCAACAACAGATGATTTAATGACTTTATCATTACAGCTTTTCTCCTTTGGAGAAACACAACTCCAAGATGAACCAACTGAAATCCATGCCATTTTCCTCTTCATTTTTTTGTACCATTCCCCTTGTTTTCAGGGTGTCTATCCATGCCTCAATTCTTTCTATCCTTGTGCTCTA
The DNA here is from genome assembly GCF_031753505.1 of Anomalospiza imberbis. Lineage (NCBI taxonomy): Eukaryota > Metazoa > Chordata > Aves > Passeriformes > Viduidae > Anomalospiza > Anomalospiza imberbis. Next base: position 2,910,985 of record NC_089692.1, on the reverse strand, counting down.
CTGACTTCTGGCTCTTCTACTGAGAGCTCAGACCTTTCCAATTTCCAAGCTAGGTGACAGAGGGCATTTTTCACTTCCATTTACCTGATAACTGCTCCCTTCCATTCAAATGACCCTCACAGCCCAATCTGTTTCCAGCTTGTCACCTGTAATCGTGCACCAATCAATCTGTGACGTTTTTTTTTATCCATTCACAATCTTTGCACGGTTAACGAGCCATTGCATACACAGTTCCTCTCTTATAATTAGGACCATATTTCACTGACCACATCCACCGTGCCCAAAGCACTGCAGATGTTTTTCAGATACAGGATTAAGTCCTGTTCCAAAAAACATACAGTTGAAATACCACCAAAAAACAACTCAGCAAGGGACACTTGCTCCTCACCTCCCAGTGTAGTTTCCTTCTGCTGTACTAGGCCATCACCTTTGCCTTAAGACTTGCACAAATGATGTTACGATGTTTAACAGTACTTCTGATGGTATGCATCAGGTATCCCTTTGCTCAATATTCGGCCTACCCATAATCACTCATTCTCTTTCTTTAGTAGTTCACCTCTGATTAAATGATAACCTCCTTTCTCTCACACCTGAATTTCCAGTTCAAACAAACTTCAATGGTTTCTCTCACCATGAATGACTCATCATCTTTAATTTCTTCATGCTACATCTCCCTGGATGATGGAGCAGTTTATAACTCTCTATTTCACAGCTAGAGAGCTGTGAGATGAATGACTTGCCAAGGCCATACAAGAAATACATAACAAAGCTGAGCATTTAATCTCTCCTATGCCCTAAAATCAGCCTCCTAGTATCGCCACCAATGAGCATGCAAAAGTTTGACTACTGCATTCCTACAAAAGAAATCCTTTCATACAGTGCCTTCTTGTGTCTTGGTTTTTTAAATGAAAATAGATAACTGTTTATCTGAAATAAATTTATCTCTGAGGTGAACTGCCAAGAAATATAGAAAATACAGCTTATTTTCTTTTAGACCCTAGCCCTCGTCTGCTGGGTTGAAGACTCTCATTGATCTCAGTAGGAACCTGTGCAGACCCTTACCTGGCATACAAATTATGCAACAGAACATAAAGCAGCAGAACAGTAAAAGGGTATCCTACCCCAAACTCAATTCCCAACTGTGCTTCTAGGGAGGTGTTCTCAAAATATTCTCTGAACATTATGGCTCTTAGACTTTGGCTAGCTACTTTTCACGGCATTATACGAGAGGTAATCCAAACCCAGAGATTTACAATCCTTGTAAATCCAGAAAAAGTATACCTTTTATTTTTTCGCCCACTCAGGTGACACCAACTTCCAGCATGTGATTAAGATGCTCTCAAGATGCCTACAAGAACTGTGCAGGGAACTCAGATTTACAAATCTCAGTGGCCTAAACTGCACCTGAAACTAGATGCTGAAATAACAGTGACCTAATACTCTTGTCAGCAGGACTGCACACCTGGGTTAGCATCAGTATTTACCAAAATCCTGCTAGTTAGAGCAGTAGCATCTCCTTACTTGTGTGAGTAATTCACTCTGATACCCAAAGTACATTATGATAATGAGCTTCTCCATAAAACAGCAATTTGCAATATTACCTAAAGTGGCATCTAAGGCCCAACAACTACATTGGTTTCAAAGCACACCTACATGAACACTGGGAGGTAACACTGAATTACAAAGAAAATACACTTGTTTGTCTCTTATATATGACTGCGCATTAATCCTTTGAAAATATTCATGTAGTCATCCTGCAACATTATTCACACCTGTCCTTTTACTGTAAAAGGTAGTTTTTAAGCATAACTTTGGCAGTCCATAGTCAATCCAAAATCTTCTGGTTTCGAGAAGGTACATCTCCAAAGCTGAGCTAGTACTTGAGAAGACTGCTTAACTAATGAGGAATCTTGCCACTGACTTAGATGTTACATTTTGCTGTTCTCAGAAGACTTTCAAAAAGATGAGACAGCATGTCTCAGGCTTCATCACTCTTTATAGGTAGTTTGCACTGTAGACATTATTTTTTGAGTTTCTGAAAAAAAAAGACAAAAATACAAAAAAAAAAAGTTAAGCATTTTCCAGAAGTATAGAAAGAGATTCTTTGGTACACAAAACATGTACTAACAGAAGAAGATATGAAAAGTGAGAGCACTGGGACTGGAAATTAAGAGAAAGATCAACTTATAAAAATAGCCATGGCATTTCTTAATTATGTATTTTAGTACATGACACATCCTGTCATAAAACTTAGTCCTTGACATGGACAAAATTCTATGTTCTCATCCAACTTACTTCCCTTTAGGAGAGATTGTTACAAAGATCAGGATTAGGCTAAAGAGTAAAGATGTGGTAAAAGTTTACATTCTGTAGTACAAAATGGATCTGAACGCCTCATGCTGTTGTCTCACAGATGAAGACATTGCTAAATCCATGTCAGACTCCAGCATGAGAGCCCTCAGAGAACTCAAGGATCTGGTGGGCTTTTTCTACTCCTCTTACAGTGCAGCTATTGCGAGATTCACTGGACACTGGGATAACCCATGACCTCACAGTTTTGATTGCCAGCCTGCAAATATTTGATGCTGAAAGTACCTATGGAATTAAGAACTAAGATTCTAAAACATGAAGATAATAGACTTTTGGTATAAACCTTCTTTTATTAATGTCACAAAGCATTCAACTTCAGTGGCAGAAAGTTTTGGGAACACACTCCACTCGCATTTTAAAATGTGAGGTTCTGTAAGTACTGACTCTAAATTAAGAGGAAGCAATTTTACTGCTCAGAGCAGATGCCATCTTGGATCTTAAAATCTGATCCCCCTGTTGAGATAAATTCAGTTTTCTTTAAGTATCCCACTATTAACCCAGGGATTACTGGCATGAGTAATCCAAGCAAGAGCTAGCCTACTAAATAAAAAATGTCAATGGCAGCAAAAGGAAAGGGAGCTGAGGAAGGAAGGAAGCTCAGCAAAGTTCTGAGAGTCACTCAGTGACATCACCAATGAATCCAAGCTGTGATCAAACCAACCACTAGCATGGGGGAACAACAGGTGCACAGAGGAAGGAACCAAGTCAGAGGCAGTCTTAGCTTGAAAAGGATCACAGTTTTGTTACCAGTGTATCATACTTGTGGCATCAGAATTTCCTTGACTCTCCTAGGAGTAACCCCTGCACAGAGGAGGAGCTCATCCTTTGGAGCTGGCAGGCAGTGCTGAAGTTCCCCCTGTGGCACACTGACCTGCAGCAGGCTCAGGGCAGCACCAGCTCTCCTGCAGCCACTGGCAGGTGACACGAGATATGACCCTTCCTTTCATGCAGAGATTTCCAAGGTCACTGAATCACCCAGAGAAAGAACCTGGCACTGCTGGGATAACACCTATTCTGACTTCTCAGACACATCACACTTCACTTCCTCACAGAAGAGAAGTTGCCCACAGTAACATTCAGCATGCCAGTCCTGTTAATTGAACTAAGGAGTCTTTACTCACCACCACATGAGCTCCTCGAGACCTTCAGATTTACATTTTTTGTTCAAACTGGAATCTTATGTTTTAGGTAAAACAAGTCTTAAGTGAAATAAGACTTAATCACGAAGCAAGTGAGTCTAATGATCAGTAGGATTTTCCTGAAAAGATTACAGACAGATGAAAATATAGAATCCAAATTTTCAAAATTTTGGAGGAAAACAGGACTGGCTACTTCAAATGATGATGCTTGGAATAAACTATTCCTTCTGCTTAGTGTTTAAAAGCAGCTGACATCTGAGCTACAGAATACTTGAAATAAATATTATCAGAATTCATACAAATACAATCAGAAGATTTTTTTGATGGAAATAATTATATTTTTTACTCATTTTATGGAATCATAAAAGTATTTTGTTTGCAGTAGTATTTCAGAAAGTAAAAAGCCAGTGACAGTACGAGGTTGTTTGCAAGGTTTGGGTATCTAAAAGCTCATAAACAATGCTGAAAAGACACTGCCCTTCAGATAGGAGGGAGCAACAATGCCACGTGACTTACCTGGCCATAGTTAATAGAAGAACTGAGTATAATCAAGGCAAATCATCCAGCAAGAGCCCAGGGCTAAGAGGTTTCTAATTCCAAACAAAAAGTCCTTACAAAATACATGTGTTCTCAAGTAAAAAATGAACAAACTATGAAATGGACTCCCATACAGCAAAAAAGTATATTTTTTTCTTCTGCTGTAATTAAAGATAGGAAATGGGAATAAGGTTTTGGACTCTAAATTATTCACTTTGAATAATTCTTTCAAGCCTAAACAATTATGCTAGATGCTAATTTTAATCAAATTACATGTAATATATTAATATGAGCATAAATCCTACATTCCTTGACAAACACCAAGGTTATATTAATGTTACATAATTACATTAATGATGAATATGAGCAGTTCAAGCTGCTCACATTTATGACATGAATGTGGTAAATATAAAGTGAAATTCAACTTGGCAAACTAAAATTTAATTTCAGAAAAATAACTTCTGTATTCTTTAAAGCAGGCAAAAATTCCAGATTTTTAATTGCATGAGTTGCATGATTTGGAAAAGAATCTGTGCAACATGTTGGGTGCTGCAGTTCTTGCTTTTATTTTAATAAAATATATGACTTTAAAAGGAAAATGATGATTTAAAAACCTGTGTGGCACAGAACCCATAGCATGGGAAGGCTGAATCCATGCTTGTTGTCTGCAATCTGACACTCAGCTGCAAAAGACAAGGACAGGAAAGTGTAACTTGGCACAGAAACCTGTTGCTCCCTGTCAGAGAAACAACTGCTGACAGTTGCCACAGCCAACACAGCTGCCATTTATGTTGGGTAACACAGTGCAGCTGATAGTGGGTCAGTATTTTCCATTTAGAAAAGGGCTATTCCCCACCAGAATGAATGTCCTGGGATGCATTAGAAAAGCTTAGTAGATGGAAGCATTTATGTGACTAAGTGCAGGGTTTATGGACCATTTACATTTAATTTAAGTCATCAAGAGATCATCTGCATCTATGGTAGGGTCTAGACCACATGGGAATTCCTTTTCTCCTTTGTTAATAAACTGAAATAAACACCACTTACCCAGTTCAGGATGTCACTGATAAAGTCTGAGGCTCCCAATTCCTTCTCTGTTATAGAAGTTGAAGACACTGTGGGACTCTTGAATGCAGTTGTCCCTTGTACATATCTGTGCAGGTTCAGCTGCTGTTTCCACTGGATATCCAGAAAGTGGTGCCAGTGTTAATGGAAGACAATCCATATAAATGTGTATGTCCCTATTAAGAGGAAATGCTATATGTTCAAACTGTGGAAAATGTTGCAGGAAGAACTCAGATCTTGTGACATACCACCTGCAAACTCAGCCTTCAGGAAGGTGCTTTGCCCCAGTGCCCCTTGCCTATTAGTTTCAGTGGGCTCAGAGCTACACAGCCAAATCTCCCTTGCAGCACTGAAATACCTCTGTGTCCTTGGATCTACATATTCTGATCACATCCATCTGGTGGGGGAGTATCTGAATGTGTGACTTACCAAATTTTAAGTGGACTGAAAACCTTTTCAGAAATCTACTAAAAAACAGTCAGAAAGAAAGTTAAGGATGCAGCTCTTCAGTTTCCATAGCTCAGCTACCAGTGCTGCTACAGCATGAGGTGTCTGAGCTGACTGTGAGCTGCCATGGGAGCTACAGCCTTCATGTGAGGGAAGCCAAAGATACACGGGCTGTTTCAGACTGCTGCAGTGCTCTCTACTGATGCCATACACTGGTGTTGAATAAATGCCCCTACATTAAATCAGTGTTCACACAAATATTTTGTTATGAACTTTTTTGTGTTTAAGGCATTGGTATTTGTTTTGAAAAACTGAGTTTTTTCAGTTATCTATGGCACCACTAAAGTACAACATCCCACATTATCTTGCTAGCAGTGCAAAAGTTTCTCAAAGCTGGAGTTCTCCTGAAGTGGCTGCCTATGTGCATGTTCCTGCCAGGAGTACACATCTCCCAGTGTGCACTCATGCTGTCTTCATTTTGTTCACAGGAAGGAAAAAGACCATCATGTGCATTAGACCCTTTGTCCCACTTGCTGAGTCCCCTAATGTCAAAGGGCTTTACAGAAGAAGGAAAAGAGGATGTGATACAAAAGTACACATAAACAAACATACCTTGAAGAATATCTTTTCCTGGTAAGCAAAGTCCTTTTCTCCCACTGCCAAACCCCATTTACAATAGGACTGCAGGTGACTTGAAAGCAAAGCCTTTACTCCCTGGAGGAGAGCCTCAAAAACTGCACAAACGATTGTGACTTTTACCATATTCGTTACGCACTTTCTACAATTTCTGTGCACCTTGGTGAAGTTCTCTTCAGAATGCGTACGCTCAGCAAATACGGAGTCTGCAGTAAAAGACTTCAGGGACAGCAGTGCTTTTGCAGAGTAGGTCTCAGTCTCTGCCAGCTGCAGGTGGTTGGTTGCCAGTGCACTTGGGAGTCTGTGAGAGCAGGTTCAGTGTTTTGGAGTGCTCTGTGCTGTCATCAACTTTTCCTTTCCATGTTACTCTCTTTTACCCCATATTTTTGCAAACAGGTTGTTCCACTGTAAGTCACTGACATCAACGTTGTTGTAGTATTGCTGAGCCTGAATTCTCTTCTTGGGAAGGATTCCTGGTAATTTCAATTGATGTCTTAATTGTGGGAGAACTTCTGAAATAAATCATGCCAGATGCATGAAACCCCCACATGATGGCTAAACAACTCAGAATGGGGAGACTCCTCTGTACAGAGATTTGCCAAGATGAATTTTACAGTCATTGAGGTGCACAAACATGAATGCAAAGGACATGTAGTGATGGAGGGAGCACAAAGCTTCTCCTATCAGAGTGAAGTCTGATCTAGTTACTGCTGAGAGGAGAGAAAACCAGACATTGTTTCTGGAACATGCTACAAAGTGTTTTTTCCTACAAATGTGTCTGTAATGTTTATATTCAATACAAATGCAGTTTGTGTCTTGTAAGTTCACAGTGACAGAGATATTCAGATGCCTGCAAGTGTAAGTGCAATTGCTTTGTTCTTCTGGGAGCCTGCCTTAAGTTTGAAGGTTGGCAGAGCCAAAGCAGAAAGCTGTGACCCACTGCTTCTTTGGAAAATACTTCTGTTTCAGGAGGCAAGAGAACTGGTGCCTTGGAGTGGCTACCTAAAACAGAGGCTAGACAAAATTCAGAGAATAGAAGTGGGTATTTATTGAAGGTTTCCCATAGGTACACCTTGGGCAGTCAAAGCCTCCAAGGGGCTACACCCAAGATAGGCAATGGTCACAAGTTGTTCATAGTTATAAATTTGGTCCTTTTACATATCAGGGCTTAATCCTCCAATTACAGTTTCAGATAATGAGGTAATTTACTCCAAGTTTGTCCTCCCCAATTCACTGTTGTTTACATCTCTTGAGGCCTGAGACAGTAAGGTGTCCTTCAGTTTCAGGCCTAGAGAGGAATTGCTTTGAATAAAATGGGAGAACAGTAGCTGATGGGCTATGCAGTTTTAGAGTGATACACTAAAGCCCTACAGGATCTGAAAAATATAAAAGCTGAATCCTAAGGCATCAGAACTAGAAACAATTAACTCACCAAATGCAAAGAATTGACGTTCTGGAAGGAAGATGGCCCTGCTGAGGTCAGTACTTACCTTCTTTTCTGTAGGGGACAAAAGATAGAGTCTGCTTGCCTGACCAAAGTATCAGTCACTGATTATCTCATCCAAAATTCTCCTCAGTGTTAGCAGCAGGAGGTCAATGACAGACATGTTGCAATTGTCAATACATTTTCTCAAACTGTCCTCCCACATATTTTGTACAATGATAAATAATTCATTTTCTATTCATGTTCATGAAGAGAACTGAGGTGGAGTAAACAATCAGGTGGACTGTCCTCTGCCAGGTGCCAGACTCTCAGTTTTGTGTTTCAAATGGCTGCTCCTTAAGCTTTTCATGGTATTTTAGAGGTCACATTGGTTGTGGGGAATAATAAAGCCATTTATAAGAATGCAGTTTGTGTCCTCATCTTTACAAAACCATGAGACCATAAACAAAGCTATGTCTCTCCAATTTCATTGCTTTTCTGGAAGGGTATTTATTTTAGGCTTCTGTTCTGAACCATTTTGAAGTCTGCATAAAATTAATGACTAAAACTATTCACTCTTCTTGATATCACAGGAATAAGTTAAAGTTCTTCACTGGAGTATGCCCTGTGATAAATAATGCCCTAGTAATTATGGGTGGGGATTTTCATGTGGTGACTGATGATGCCTTGGAAAAGAGCCATGGCACTGTGCATTCAGAAGCTAAGCTATCTAAATCCTTGCAGGCCTCATTTATGCTTTTGGGAATATAGGACAGGTGTGGCAATTACTAAACCTGGATACTTGAGAATTCAACTCTTATTCCCAGGTGTGGGCCATTAATTCTTGCTCAGACTTGTTCAGTTCTAACAAGTCTCTTTTGAACCAGATTTTATATATGCACATATACAATAAATAGCATTTTCCTTTCAATCAATTAATCTATTTTGTTTTTACTCATCTTTAGCTATGCAACCCTCATCTTACCTAACATTTTACATACACATGGCAGCAAACCCCGAAGACGATCAGTGGCAGTCTACAGATCCCTGTCACATTCTGTAGGTACCTGTAGATACCAGGAAGACTTGCAGTTTGCACTGTTTAGTACAAATACTAGAGGAGCTCGGGTTAAACTCAAGCCAAGCCCCAGTGAAATTCACAACAAAGGCTACACTAATTTTTATTGGATCACTAGACATCAGAGCAAAGCCAGAGAACACTCAAACACATGTTTGTAAAACCCTTTAAAAAAACAACTGTAAAGGAGTATAGTGTTCATTCTTTCTGTTAGATGATCTTCCAGAAATCTGAACACTTTGGGTTGACACACCTAGAAGCCTCCTCACAGACCAGGCATTCTTCAGGGACATATCTGATATTTTTAAATTTAAATACCTACAAGAAAGCTTCCAACTCCATATTCTGATATTTCCATAGAAGGTCACAGATAGTAACCTTAGCTGCTTCATTCACTTCAATGGGACTTGTGGCTACTGAACACTAATGTATCATCTTTATACACCTAACATATGTTGGTCATCTCTTCAGCAGTCCTCTGGAATATAGTGAAGAGATGGGATGATATATGTTAAATTTTGAAATAGCACACATTTTCGTGACAGTATTTTTATGTGCAAAGAATTGTCACAAAGGTAGCGAGACGTTCCTCTACCTTCAAATCCCTCAAGAAGCCATGGCTGTAAATGGCATATTTCTCAGGTCCAAGTACCATCTGGTGAAATGGAATATTGGTATTGGAGAACCTGAGCTGGCTTGGATTGAAGAATGACAGCACAGACTGAGTAAGGGTTCCATTAAAATATAAATTACAATCAACAGTATTTTGTAGCTATGAAAGAGAAGAACCTGATATGTGACTGCTGAAGAACCCAACCACACAAGAACTGCTAAAGAACCAGAATACCACACAAAAAAGTGAAACTTGCAAAAGTGGGCACACCTTTATCTGTGAAGTTGGCTGATTCTGAAGCTGCTTGCTAACAGTTTCTGATTTAAAAAATTACCTTCCTGATAATAGCATGAAACAAAAATATGGCAATTAGGAAATCAAATCTCAGGGCACCACTATTGCAGACTACCTAGATGAAACCAGTTCATTTAGGTTGAAGTACCAAACCTCTCAGTCCCCTCAAAGCTGTAGAGGGAACTGAACAGCGGTAGCTGGAGAAGCACAGCATGTAACGCCTATAGAAGTGACAGCTTGGGTTTGTGATAAAAGCATACAAATCATCAATGCATTACTTTTCTACTATATGATGTATATATCTCATTGATCTATTAGTTTTTTCAGACGCTGTAAGATTTCTGTGTTAGCCTGATTCCTTTTGCCATCACCCAACAGCCTGCTGAAGTTGTGGGGAACAGCTGTCTATTATGGGGTTTTTTTGTCCTCCTCCATTTGAGAACCACTGCATTTAGTCTGCACATGTAATTGAGTTAACTGATTTTCAGAAACCAATATAAGTAACTCTAGATATCTAGATAACCTAGATATTTTGATAACCACAAATAAAGGGGGGTAGTTCTGGAAGATGCAGAACTAGAAACTGGAAATACTTAGTTACAAGACTTACTAGCTGCATAGAGAGAAAGAACAAAGGCACTTGATTTTTCCTGCAAATGAACTCCAGGCAATGTGACAATAAAATGGATGTTTGCTATTAGAACAGATTGGTTCCTTTCTTTCCTTAGTATTTGCTAGAACAAAAGCGCTGTAACTTTCCAAGGCGGCAGTGAGTCAGTGCTACAATTAGCAGTATGATACTGAAAGAGTGACCACCAGTATGCAATCTTTGCTTTCTCCTCACCTAGTCAAAAAGGCTACCTCTGACAAATCAGCTATTAACAAATAAGTTTCTGTCCTTTAAATTATTAAATCATAGTGAAAAACCAAACTCTGTGCTTAGGAAGTATAAGCTCTGTCAAACAAAAAGGCAGAGCTATTCATATTGCTTTTTCTCTTTAATTTTTAAAAATATAGCCAGAGTCCTGAGAAAAGAAACTCAGCAATCCTTCTGCTTTCTGAAGCTTTAATAGCCTCAGCTCTGCAAAATTCAGTTTTCTAACAACAGGATTTTGGTCTTGGTGCAGGTCAGTTCTGAACACAGAAAGTAATTATGGTAATACCAAAATGCAGGGCTGTTAAGAGAAAGGAGATTTGCAATAATAAGATTACAGAAAACCTCTATTACAGACTTTGTATTTCTGGGATATTCCTGAATGAATGCCATCTGCTTGGTGATCATAAGGAATATAATCATATTGAATCTTTCCAGTTTTGAGTAAAGCTAGGTTGAGATTATCAAGAAAAGGGGTAGTGATTACCAAGAAAAGGTTATATTTTGGTACATTCAGTGCATTTGCCCTTAAATACATGAGTCATCTGAGTATTCCTCACAGCCTGGAATTAGGTGTTTTTACCTAAAGAGCCTGTTTATTTCCACCTGTAAACTACTTATTTATTCTTCTCTGTTCTAAATCACTGGAGAGAAATTAGTAATTTCTTCTCTAGAATTCGAAAGCATGGCTGTTAGACCAGAGTGAAAAAGTACACAGCAGCATCATGTGTGAAAAGTGAACTTTTAACTGAAATGTGCAAGTCTGAAGTAAAAAAAAAAAAAAAAATCCAGCTAAAGCTTACCCATGAGGGAAACAGGGGCAAATGCTTATGGAAATAAGTATCTTTTAATGTGTAGGTTGTAGTACAGGACTTGGGAGGGTTTTTATTTTAAGACAAAGAAATAATTGCCAATGAAGACAGAGGAAACACGGGTGAACAATGGAATCAGACACAACAGAAACTATTCCAAGGGCAACAAAGCAGTTTTCGCTCTAAGTGTAAGGCACCAGGGAACTTCTCAATGATTTTGTGTTAAGGGAACACACTGCATGGGCAGTAAACAGGGACATTTGTCCCTACAGGCTCCTCTCCCCTTTCTACCTTCTGACTCCAGTTCCCAGTTTCCATTCCCTCAATGGCCTTTCTGCCTCTAAATGTGAATTGCTATAGATTACTTGAAGACACTGAGTATCAGTGTAATGTTCTACCAGGACTAAAGTCTTTAAACAAATGTGAGACTGGATAATGCATGTGAAAATAAGATACTATTACAACATTACCTACAGCCATATGGTAACCAGTTCCTGTAGAAACACACCCAGAATCAGAGTGAGAAGGGCTCTGTCCCAGCAGGGATCAGGCTGCTCGTGGCTCCCGACTCAGAGCTGCTGCTCCTCTGGCACAACCTGCACATAAGCAGGTAAAGTGTGTATTTCAATGCCACAGCCCAGTTGCCCATGTATTTTCATGCTTACCTTTTAGATTGCTTCCATGGTATTCTATTTTAAATCCTGCAAAAACTGAAGTACACTGTGTGATGGTTTCCTTTAACAGGATATAATGCCAACCAAGCACTGGAGTGTCTTACATGCAGGGAATTATGTGTGAGCTCTAATGTTTAAAATAGTCAGACTCTATGAGACTAAGTGTGTCTGCATTTTATTTTCTTCATCTATCTTTGATGAGGATTAATGAATGAATGGTCATAAAGTGCTCTAAAATCCTACGAAAGCATACTAAGAGCACACACACTTAACTATTGTGAGCAAAGGATAATGTTTAAAGCTTACCTGGAATTTCACTCTAGCTATAGATGGATGAGTCATTGTCACAGAAAATGTAACCATTTCAATTAAGAAACAGAAAAACATTAGAGAAGTTAAAGCAAATACTTGATGACTGACAAGGAAAAGTATCTTTGTGGTAAATGAGCTGAGTAAAACTGTTTGCCCAGACTAACCCCCAGAATTTTTCTGCAAATATGGTTTATTTTCCACGGGGCTTTACAAAAACAAACCCCCTCCACAACATCAGCCAGCCATAAAAATGGTAAATATAAATAATTGTACCTACATGACTGAGGTCTGCAACCGTATTTACAAATCTACTTCTTCACAGGTCTTTTGCAGACATAAAACATTTTCAAGCAGGTCTATGTGCTAAACCAGAGTAGCATATATCCTTAACTTTTTTTTTCCCTCTAGATTAAAAACATCCCACTTTTCCAACAGTATTGTTTTCACTGCCTGCACACTTGAACTTGTTCCAAACTTGCCTACCTTATAAACAGATGATTTTCAGACCTGCCCACTGCAAACACACACACCTGTGAAGTGTACGTTTCTCACTCAGGGAGCTGCAAACACACCTTGCTCCCACACAGCTTGAGATGTGAGCATATGTGTGTATATATATAGTAAGTAATTGCTTGTTTGGGCAGAACAAAAGTTATATAAGCCAAAGTGCCTGGAAAATATTAAAGGCAAAAAACTTTTCTCCACAAAAAGTGATGTATTTTATAACAACAAACATACCAGTGAAATGGTGCAAAACCTTCCTTTGACATTTAACTCCACGATCCAGATGTTTCCTAGTCTGCCAGCATTTAGGATTTATTTTCTAATAGTAACTTAGAAAAGAAAAATTAACCAGGAGTTTATGAAATTTAGAAATTTGCTGTAATTTATGTTCTTAAGAGAACTGTTGATACTTTTTTTGGAATGCCTTTGGCATTCCTTCCCCTTGATCTCACAACATTCTACGGAAACGGCAGCTAGAATCGAGATGGGAATACACTGCCAGGTGTTAATTAACAGCCTGGGAACAATTAGAAGATGCCAATCAGTACAGAAGCACAGCACTATCAACTTCGATGCCCGTGGGGCACTGGCCAACTTCACCAGAATCACAGAACGTTCTGACTTGGAAGAGACCCACAGGCTCATGGAGCCCAGCCCCTACGCGAGGGGATCGAACCCAGGGCCTGTGCCAGGGACGCCCAGGAAACCGCCCGGCCTGGGCACACCGAGGCTGCGCTGTCCCTCCCGCCGGGCCCGGGACGAGCTCTCCGCTCTGCCCGTGCAGGAACTCGGCCGGGCAACGCGGCTTCTCCTCCCGGGGCTGTGGGAGGTGCCGGACCCTCCTGAAGTACGGGCAGGCCCTCGCTTCCCACCCGCCCGGGACGCAGCCGCCTCGCTGCCCGCCAGCCTCCGGGCCGGGCGCGGCGGCCTCTCGAGCCGGTCCCCCGTCGGAGAGGGGCAGAGGGCTCTCGGGGCACGGCCGGCCCAGCGACACGCGTGGCCGCTAGAGCGTTTTCCTTCAGCGCGGCTGTGGCAGCGCAGGGACACAAACCCTGCGAGCGGCCGGGGCCGGGCTCGCTCAGGCCGTGACCGGGCTCAGGCTGGGGCCGGGCGCCCTCAGGCCGTGACGGGCTCAGGCTGGGGCCGGGGCCGGGCTCCCTCAGGCCGTGACAGGGCTCGCTCAGACCGGGGCCGAGCTCCCTCAGGCTGTGACTGAGCTCCCTCAGGCTGTGACAGGGCTCCCTCAGGTCAGGGCCGGGCCCCCTCAAGGCCGTGAAGGGGCTCGCTCCGGCCGGGGCCGGGGCCGGGGCCGGGCTCCCTCAGGCCGTGACGGGGCTCGCTCCGGTCGGGGCCGGGGCCGGGGCCGGGCTCCCTCCGGCCGTGACGGGGCTCGCTCCGGTCGGGGCCGGGGCCGGGCTCCCTCCGGCCGTGACGGGCTCGCCGGGGCCGGGCTCCCTCCGGCCGTGACGGGCTCGCTCGGGCCGGGGCCGGGGCCGGGGCCGGGCTCCCTCCGGCCCTGACGGGGCTCGCCGGGGCCGGGGCCGGGCTCCCTCCGGCCGGCCCGTCCCACCCGCGCCGCTGGGGCCGCGGCGCCGCCCCGCGCGGGCGCTGGTTGGCCGCGCGCGCTGCCGGTCCCGCGGCGGTTGCATCACCCGGGGCGGGGCCGCCCCGCGCGGTGTCGCAATCGGCGCTCGCCGCACGCGCACGGTACCGAGCGCGGCCCGCCCGGCCCCTCCCGCCGCTCGCGCCGCTCAGGTAAGCGCGGGGGGCGCGCGCCGGGGCCGGGGGGCCGCGGCCGCCCCCGCCCGCCGGGCCCCGCTCGGCAGCGCGTGATGCAATCGGCGGGCGGCCCCGGCTCCCTCCCCTCCCCTCCCCCGGTGAAGTCACGGCTTGGCAGCGCAGGGCACCCCCGCGCCCCGCTCGGACGGGGGAGGAGCAGCGCGGCCTCGGCGGGCGGGCGGCCCGAGGAGGGCGGCGGCGGCGCCACGGGCCCGCCGGGGAGGGCCGGGCCGGGCCGGGCCGGTCCCCGTGGTCGCTCCCGGCCCGGGGGCGGGGGGAGTGAGGCCGCGCCGGGGCGGCTCCGGGGGCGTTTGGCGGCGGCGCGGGAGCGCTCCCGGCCGAGGGGCAGCCGGAGAGCGCGGCCCGGGAGCGCCCGCGGTACCGCCCGGGGGAGCGTCTGGGCAGATGGGTCGGGTTCCTGGCGAATTTCCGTAGCTCCGGTGGCGGGTTTCAAACCGGGGCTTTGGCAGGCAGGGAGCTCCGCGTTGGCCTTGGCGCTGACATCCGGCAGGAAGAGTCGCAGCTCCGTAACGGTGCCATGCAGAGCTTATTCGCAAAGTATAAGCACTTACAATTTGCAAAACTTTCGGATTTAAGGAATTGGTTTATCGTTAAAAATCACAGCTCTCGTTTTAATTCGAAAGAGTATTTTGATATTTCCTTGCCTCCTAGTGCTTTTGGATTCTATCATGTTAAAATTCATGTTTATGTGTTTGTTAAGGATGTCAGAGTGTATTTGTCTTTTAAGATGTGTATTAAAAATGGAGATTCTGAAATAAATGTGTAAAAGTGATGTTGTCAGCCATGGTAAGAAATGATGGGATTGAACTACCTAGTGTCAAAAACGTTGTTGCCCAGCCTTCAGTCCGTGATAGTTAGCATCAGCTCCTGCAAACCTTTTGAGTGTGAACCGTGCAGGAGTCGGCCCTCCCATTGTTCAGCAAATGTGTGCCTGGAGTTCTGTGCCACTGGCCTTAGAACAGGGTCACTGCAATCTAGACTTGGATCCTGTCAGGGTATTCCTAGTGAAGTCTACGAGAAGAGAGGCCATCTATTGCTCTGTAGTCGGGACCGATTTTGCATTTGACGAGAGAGCTTTGTGAATTTGTGCAACAAAGTTACTCTGACTAATGAACGGAATCACCACAGTCACACCTCAGGAAAGGAGCAGAGAGAAGCACTTTGTATTTTCTGCTACCAAGTTAACAAATACTGATTTAATTGACAAAACAGGGTTTTTTCGGTTTTATTTTTTTATTTTTTTTTTGCCAAAGCAAACATTTTAATTTTTGTATGTGTGAAAGCAAATGAAGGCCTTCATTGCTTCATTGGTCCCTGAGGAGTAGTGTGAAACAGTAAGAAACATCTTTCTGCCTGAGAAGACACCTCTTGAGTTACTAGCTATTATGCTGTAGTGGGTGGCCAGTTGGTTTCCTGGGTGGCCAGTTGGTGGCCCAAGGAGAGAACTAGGCAGTTCTAACTGGCCACTGGAAACAGTACCATGTGTTGGGTGGAACCAGCCTAGGGCTGTTGCTGAGCTGAAGCTCATGAGCAGCTTTATGGGAACAAGATGCTGGGAAACTGGGCTGGCTCTCTGAGGAGCTGTCTCCTGCTGTGCTGGGGCTGTCACGCAGTCACAGGAGAGCAACCTGTGTAGAGAGGCGTGCAGCAGCTGCGGGTGTGCTGCACGGGCTCCGAGAGACTTGAGCCCTGTGTGCCTCCCCACCTTCAGGGCTCTCCCAATGACCATGTCCTTCACCTCACCCTTCTTGAGAGTCCCCTGTGTATGTCTCATACCTGCTGCCTTAAAATCTCCTTGCAGTCTCTGCTGAAGGATGCCCATAGCACCTGTTGCTACCTGGGATAGCCTTCTGACAACTGGTGATAGGCATCCAGCCTTCATATCACCAGGTGGAAAAACGAGTTTCAAGCCTCAATTGTTGGCACTCTGTAGCTCTGGGATGCAGTACAGTTAGTGCTACTTACTCTGCATATTCTTTGGAGCAGGACAGGAATCCAGGTGTCACCTGTCCCAGTTAAGGGTTCTGATTATCAGGCCAGATAAGAGCACGTCTCACTCAAGAAATAGCAATCGAATAAAAACCAAATCAGCTCCAGTGGGAAGGAACTGAGGGAGGTCTGTTCCAACAAGCAGAGCTGGAATTCTTGCTTGAGAGGTGTGGCACTGGTTATCTTCTTTGCTTTTATCCATGTACTGCCCAACTAAAATACTCCATTAATATTAGGTTTAATGGGATAAATAGTTTTGGTTTTTTTCATTTAATTGTAGGGAAATCTGATAGAGATAGGAAAGAAGTGTTAAAGCAGTATTAAATAGTTTTGATAGCATAGAGAGAAGTAGCACATGGAACCTGGTGATGTGAAGAAACTTGTTACATGTCACATGGGGTTCCTTTGGAGGCAGGAGCCACCCTTTTCTCTGTAGTAGCTCATGGAGCACAAAAATCAGATTGTGAAAATGGTCTGGGTTACATAACTGGCCTGTGCAGGTGAACTTTGCAAGCACTGAGATGTGTTGAAGCAGAGGGGACAACAAAGCATTCTGTTTGATTTGGAAAAGGTGTCCAAAATGTACTTGTCAGAGACAACCTAAGGGAACTGTGTATGTTTCGAGGGCTGCAGAAATCCTCTATTTTAAAATAAAGTAGAGACAAGGCTCCTTAGAGCATACACTTACACCTTGACTAAAAATGTCTGCGCAATTACACATGCACAGCTACTACAACCGGCCCTGCCAGTCTGGTGTTGGGGCACAGGAACACCTTGTTAGCTGGGTACTCAGTTTGACTGCCCAACCTAACTGGTTGTTAGGTTAGGATCTGAGACTGACACATTGTTTGCAAAAGTTGCTTTATGAGTTGCAGTTGGGAAAATATTAACACAAAGGTGTTGGACACGATGTATTTAGATTCATCTCCACAGATGTCAACAAGTGTTTGTTGATGGTCTCATTCTGCCCTGAAATAGGAAAATAAAAAGATTTCTTGATAAGAAGGGTGTGGGTATGCTCATACATCTTCACAAGTGGGAGGACCTCTTGGTGACTGAGAATGTTAATTTTGAGTAACATTCAAGCCAAATTTAGTGGGCTTTTCCATGAATGTTATTGAACCACACTCTTCAGCTGCATCTCATTGTGGCTCTTTCATCATGAAAGAAAATATGCCATTGATCTACACAGTTGAATTTTAACATTTTAATGATAGCCCATCCAAAAGTAAAACAGCAACTCAGACTGCTGAGGAAAACAATCAGGAACTGTACATATGGACCTGTGAGTTTAAAAGAACCAGTGACACACAGGAGCTTGCTACAGACCTCTCACATCCCTCCAGTCATCAGCCATCCATCTGCTGTTACGGATGTGAGAGGTGTTCCTGGGCTGGACACTGCCCAGTGCTGCTGCCGCTGCTTGCTTTTCCCCAGCCCTCTGGAGGATGGCTAGGGAGGATGTGTCACACTGGTTGTGGGATACTGCATGTGTGTGACAGTGCTGGGCTGCACTGCTGCCACACAGTCTGACCTTGGAACAGGATTGTTAGTGCCAGTTAAATGCTTTTCTTCAACATGACAAATCCATGCTGATTTGACTGATCACTGAGTATTTTTCATTGGAGCCATAGGTAGGTGTTTCAGGAGCTTAGGACCATCCTGTTGTCCTTCCCCTCTTCTCTCCCAGGCATATAGGAAGTCATCCTGTGAGATGAGAAGAGAAGGGGACCAGCTGTTAGCCTTGCCAGGGCCATGGCCCTGCAGCTGTGGTGGAATCCTCCTTGTGCCACCAGTAGGGCCAGGAGCAGGCTGACCTCAGCAGCGGGAGAACGTGAGTCAGGTGAGAGGATGTCTTGCTCATCAGGATGGTTTGTGTGCTGGAGAGGAGAGTGGACAATGACCAGTGCACGAACCATGCAGGTGACCTTATTTGTGGATGAGTCAGCCGTGAGTGCTCTCTTTTGATGGGTGACAGTCCTCTGTTGTAGTGTAGTGATCTACACTGCCATCACCCTGTGCTCCTTTCCCACCTGCTTGATTCATACTGTTCCAGGCTCAGCACGCTGCTTGTGGTAGGACGTCACCCAGACACGGCCTTCACAATGCACTTCTTTTTCCCATAGATTTATTTTTCCACTCAGTACTAGTAGACCTTACAACAGCCATCATTTTGAACATCATCTTCAAAACAAGTGCTGTAATATGGTTGAGAAAAGGTGGACAGGCTGAGCACCCTTGCTCCAGAGAAAAGCGATCAGGGAGGAATTTGTCTGCGAATACACCCAGAGATGTGGTCCGAAGAGGACAAGGATCAAATACCCCTATTGGTCAAGAGTCAGGCTGTTAATAGGTTTAAGCCACAGGAGGAAAACTCCAGTCTGAAAACTAAGAAAATTGTATAACTGGAGGAAAAGTTAGACAGTGGAACATGTTGCCAAGACAGAGGTTGTGAAACTGGAGATATTTGAGGCTAGGCTAGACACCCATCCATCAGGGATGGCTTTGGAATAACTGAGTGAAGCAAGTGAACAATTCAAACAGCTTGACTAGATGACCCAGTAATAGTTCCATCCAATCCAAATATGTTTGAGACTTCAGAAATGTAGTTGGCAGCTTGTCCACTTCCAGCACAGTTATGATGTGTTACTGCCAGATGTACCATCAGTAGTTTATGCGAAAGCCAGTGATGTATAAGATTGTAGCTGAAGCCAACATCTTTAATAGCTTTTTTTTTTCCCCTACTAGGTTCACCTTGCTCTTAATCCATGTGAAGATCTGTTGGAAACACCTTCTAGAAACCCAAGAGTTTTCAATCTCATAATAAATTCTGTTGTGTCCAAGAACAGCCTGCCCAAATGAGCAAGACATCCCAACAGAACACAACCACAGATGCGAGCGGAGTAAGTGTGATTCACACTCAAGCACACTCCAGTGGTTTGCAGCAGGTTCCCCAGCTGGTGCCAGTTAGTCCTGGTGGTGGAGGCAAAGCTGTGCCTCCGAGCAAACAGGGAAAGAAAAGTTCCTTTGTGGATAGAAACAGTGATGAGTATCGTCAGCGCAGAGAGCGAAACAACATGGCAGTGAAAAAGAGCCGGTTAAAAAGCAAGCAGAAAGCACAAGACACACTGCAAAGGGTCAACCAGCTTAAAGAAGAAAATGAACGTTTAGAGGCAAAAATTAAACTCCTGACCAAGGAGCTGAGCGTACTGAAAGACTTGTTCCTTGAGCATGCCCACAATTTTGCAGATAATGTGCAACCTGTTGGCACTGAGACCACCACAACAAATCCAGAAAACAGTGGACAGTAGACACCTGCGACCTTATGAAAAAACTCTTGAGCTGCAGCTTGTCTGCAGTGCCTGTGCAGTAACCCAGCAAAAACTGTACCTTTAGTCATTGTTTCGTGGAGATTTTCTTCTTTTAGATTTAACACTGAAGATTTGTAACAATTAAACCAGAAACTGGTTAGGGTGATTGTTTTAAATATTTTTTCTCCTCAAAGATTTATGCAGATCTGAACTCCTAGCCAACAAGGAATGTAATATTTAGGAGATAACATTTTCACCGGAATATTCACTTACCATTTCAGACTTCACATAATGGGAGGAATCCAGCAGGATGGCTCACTGTAGTATCAGAAGCTTGTAATTGGATAGAACATCTTTAAATACCTGTTAGTGTGTTTTAGCCCTCTGTTTTCTCCATTACGTATTACAAACTGCAAAGGCTGTGGAGAATTTTTGCTTTTTATTTTAAATCTGTAGAATTGAAGTCCTATGAAGTGCCACATAGGTCCCTCCTGCCCAGTTATAGTTAATGGGGAGGTTGTAGTGATAGTGAGCTGGGATGCTTACCAGTGTTCACCAGAAAAATAACAATATGCTCCAATGATACATACAGGCAGTTGGCCTCCAAATGGCACATGAAGCATCCTGTACAAGAGGCAAAGCAGCACATTGACAAAGCCTTTTCTTTAAGCTTGTATTTCATACTGCTCACATAGTGACTGGGGCCTTATGAGAACAAGAGTTTGTTTTCAGAAAATTTCAAAATGCTATCAAAAAACTGTGCCCTGCAAAATTGCATTCTTGCTGGGAAGGGAGGTACTGGGGAGAACAAAAAGTGCAGCTTGACTTAGCAGTGGAAGGGGCAGGACAGCAGGTGTTCAGCTGGGATGTATGGATCACTACTGGCTGACATTAATCTTACAGAAATTTACAGTGATTTTAAAAATAAATGGCCCTAGTAACTGATTCGGTGAAATTTCTACAGCTATCATACATCTGTGTGAAGGCGTATCTTTAGTCTTGCTTAATTTCCATAAAAGTTTTTCTGTAGCAACTTTTTTATTGCTACTGCTTAGACTTTGCCATGATCCATAATGCAGAGCTATGTGCTATACTGAGGATTTAAACAAAGTAAAGCAGGAACTTTGATGTAACTTTAATTTATTTTAATTTTTAAATATTTCATTGATGGTATGGTTATTTTACATTTAACCTGTGTGTCTGTATTGTAGATTACTACACTGTCTTAATTTCCCTCTTACACTACCTTTGTCCACGGATTATTTTGGAGGACGCTTGTTTGCTTTGTATCTGCACTTAGGAAAAAACTTGGATGTTATCTCTATGAAGATACTGTTAGAGAATGAAACCTTGAAAAGTTCTTTTTTGAATTTAAACTTTAAATACATGTGGAAAACTTTATTGGATTGTTTTGGATTATGTTAGACTTTTTACAGATATGTTTTTTTCATTCTAACTGCACTCAAAGTTGGTAGGGTTGAAATACCAGAAGCTAATAAAAATGTTTTGCTTGTAGTAGCCTCGTTTTCCCATCCCTTTTCTATCTCCCTCAAGTGCAGAGTTGCCCAAGTCACACAGCTATCTTGGAGACATCAGTGCAATAGTCTGTGTTCCCCTCTTTCACTCAGGTTTCTGCTCCATGGAAGCAATCAGAAACTCACTGCAGTTTTGTCTAAATGTCTAATTTAACAAAAAAAGGGAAAAAAAAAAAGAAAAATAAATTTAAGACTGAAAATAATTGCATTTAGAGGGGGAGGTGGGGAGAGAAGCAGAACACCAAAAATTACAAGGAAAAAGATGACCTGAAGGCATCTCCTTCGTTAACTGCACGTCTCCGGTGGAAAGGCCAGTGCCGATCTCTTCCCTGGTTGTCTGACCCGTGGACTGGGACTGTGGCCCTGTTGTCCTAAAGTTGGTTTGCCAGGCAGGTGTGGGGCCCTCCTCCACCAGTCTGAACAGGGGCTGCAAATCCTGGCTGTTCGCTTGTGACTTTGCTGGCAATGATTCCTTAGATCTCTCATGAGTGAGGGTGATCCTCTTTCCGAAGCTCTCACAGGTGACTTTTCCACCTGTTGCTCCTGACAGCTCTGATCCCATTTCCTTCATGTTTAACACCAAACCACTGAGTTATGAAAGTCATTTGTTTGGAAAATGAAATTTCTGGTTTATCAGCTTCTGCACTTTTTTTTTTGTTTTTTTTTTTTTACTGATGCTGTGGTTTTAAGCCCAAATGAAAATAAGCCCCACACAGCCACTCCTGTCCTCCAACCCCGTCAGGTGAGAGAGATGAAATGCAGATTAGGGGTTGAGATAACAATGTACTGTTACTGGAACAATTTACAATTTAACAGCAACCAGACAGGAACACAATCAGTGACAGCAGCAGCACCAGTGACAGCGGCTGTGGCAGAGGGCGATGTCCCAACGCGCCCGGAGCGGCACAGGGCCAGGGCCAGGAGTGACCGAGCGGCAGCGCGGCCTCCGCTCGCCACCTTGGCCCTGTCCCCGGGGTCAGCCACCCTGGCCTTGGGGACAGCGGGACTGCCACCCTGGCCTGGGGACAGCAGGACTGCCACCCTGGCCTGGGGACAGCGGGACAGCCACCCTGACCTGGGGACAGCGGGACAGCCACCCTGGCCTGGGGACAGCCACCCTGGTCTTGGGGACAGCGGGACAGCCACCCTGGCCTTGGGGACAGCGGGACTGCCACCCTGGCCTGGGGACAGCCACCCTGGCCTTGGGGACAGCCACCCTGGCCTTGGGGACAGTGGGACAGCCACCCTGATCTGGGGACAGCGGGACTGCCACCCTGGCCTGGGGACAGCGGGACAGCCACCCTGACCTGGGGACAGCCACCCTGGCCTTGGGGACAGCAGGACTTCCACCCTGGCCTGGGGACAGTGGGACTGCCACCGTGGCCTGGGGACAGCAGGACTGCCACCCTGGCCTGGGGACAGCCACCCTGGCCCTGGGGACAGTGGGACTGCCACCCTGGCCTGGGGACAGCCACCCTGACCTGGGGACAGCAGGACAGCCATCCTGGCCTTGGGGACGGCCACCCTGGTCTTGGGGACAGCCACCCTGGCCTGGGGACAGTGGGACAGCCAAGCCATCCTGGCCTTGGGGACAGTGGGACAGGGATCCCTGGCCTTGGGGATACTGGGACAAGGATCCCTGACCTTGGTGACACCAGGACAAGGATCCCTGACCTTGGTAGCACTGGAACAAGGATCCCTGACCTTGGTGGCACTGGAACAAGGATCCCTGTCCTTGACTGGCACTGGGACAATGATCCTTGTCCTCGGCTGGCAGCAGGACAAGGCCCGGGAGGAGCAATGGCTCTGTGCAGCACCTCACTGCCGTGATGGTAACAAATCCGTGTTTTAAACGTGCCCCCGCTGAGAGGCTGCAAAGAAAGGGCTCAGGCTTATTCCAAACCCCACCTGCCAAAGCAGCTCCAAGGAG
Source organism: Anomalospiza imberbis (assembly GCF_031753505.1). Lineage (NCBI taxonomy): Eukaryota > Metazoa > Chordata > Aves > Passeriformes > Viduidae > Anomalospiza > Anomalospiza imberbis. The sequence goes on along the minus strand of NC_089692.1, from coordinate 2,887,642 downwards.
CAGGGGTCATTTCTCCCAAGGTGAAGCAGCCCAGGCTGTACAGCAGCAAAGTACCCCCACCACACCCCTCTGCTGCAGGGCACAGAAAATTTCAGTGTAGACCTATAAAAGTTAAGATTTTCCTTTTGACACATTATTCTCAAGTCTGTGACAGAATCCAGTGCAGTCAGTACTTGTCAGTACACAAGGAGTTACAGCACTGCACATTTCAGCAGGAAAGGAGATTCCCATTTTCTCAGTCCCCCTAAGGGAAGGGGTCTGCTCTCCACCAGCACTGGGAGGCTGCTCTCCTTTAAGAACCCCTGTGGCTGCAGCAGGGTGATCGGCAGTAAATTCAGAGTGAACCCAACCCCAGGGAGCGAAAGCAATTTGATGGAGCAGCTTACATGTATCATTTCAGAAGTACTCAGACGTTTCTAAACACACAAATTTGCTGGGCATAAGACACGTCGTTACTTCGGTGCCAATTCTATTCAGGTCTGTTTGTGCCAAGGGGAAAAGGCATTTGAGAAAACATGACGGAGTTCAAAATACCTTGATGTAGTCAAAAAGAAAATTTGCCATAACCTGTACTTTCACCCCATTAATACACTTAAAATTATTAAACACCACTTTTTAAAGTATTAACTATCACTTTGCCTTTTTAAAAAAGGTTTATTCCGCCTCCCCTCCCCAGTTTAGCAAAAAAGGTCTAATTCACTTTCTGCTTAAGTGGATAAAAATGATCATAATTACAGAACAATCTTCTGGAATGAAGGATGAAATTTATATTCACCAAGTTCGTGGGCCCGATGATGAAGGAAATGGAAGAGGGTGCCCCATCCCAGACCAAAAGGCATCCCCACGCCGGAGCAGGGAGCGGGTACGGAGCGGGCGCTCCCCGGGCCCGCGGCGGCTCCGCGCCCCAGAGCAGAACCGGTTGTGCCTCCTGCAGAGCCCGGCGCGGCTCGACCGGTCCGGCAGCAGCCGAGCCCGGTTGAAACAGTTCCAAAGCTCTCCTTTGAAAAGCTGAGCAGTGTTACTATAACATCGTAACTGCCGCCGAAGCCAAGCAGCAGCAGGTTTCGGAGTGCCCCGAGCACTGAGCCATCCCCTGGGCGTGCTCTGAGCCTGCCACAGGAAAACGCTTGGCTGTGGAGGGAACGGGGCTGAGGCCACCAGCACTGTTTTCACTGAAAAACCCCGAGTTTTGGGGGCAGATGAGTTCCCAGCAATGCCAGAATAGTCTCTGTGTTCTCATATCTGCCAGGCTACCAAGAAAAGCCTGATGTCCTTGTGCAGGTACTGCGTTTCAGAGGTGGAAGATCCCAGTCACCACAGCAGGAACATCAATGCAGCAGCACATACGAGCTTCTGATCTCACAACCTCCCTTCCCGAAAGAACTGTTTCCCTTCACAGTCAAGAATTCCTGCATTTGTCTTTTACAAACCAATATCAAGAAACCTCTAAAAATGTAAATAGGCTTATTTATTAATTGAGTGACATTAATGAAGTCCTCTGGATTGTTCCACAATGTCTCTTTGGTCTCCCACATGAAGTTTCCTGCGTGGCAGTGGATCACCAAGCTGCTGGGAATAAAGAACAGGTTCTTGTCACACAGACCAACCTGCTCAGCAACAGGAGCTCTCCTAGAGCAGTGTCTCTGATGATTTTTGAGGAAATGCTTTCAGGCCTAAATGCAGCGCTGGGGGCAGGCAGCAAGGCAGCGGCAGTGGTTTCTGACACCACCCAAGCCCCGGCTGTGCTGTGCCCCCGCCGTGAGACAGGGAGCTCCCAGTCCATCCCATCGCCTGCGGGCCAGTGGCTGAGCAACAGGGCTGAGCTGCTCACACCAAGGTGCTGAGACATCCACTCAGCTGACCCCTTCAGTGGGAAAATCCTCACCTGGCAGGCAGTGAGGCTCAGAAGGGCCCTGATGCCCTGCTGTGGCTTCAGCCCCCCCCGACACAGCAGAGGGATGTTCTGAAGTGGCTTTGCAGTCAAACTGCAACAGAATCTGAATACTGAACAGGAGTTTTGATATGTATGTAGAGTGAGAAAGATTATTTTTATGTAGTTACCAGCACCTAGTGCTATTTTATGATGCAAGAAATGTATTTATTATCCTGCAAGCTGATGAATACCTAAAAAAAAAAAAAGCTTCTCTTGGTAATTTAAATCTTGCATGAGTGGAAAATAATTTTGTGACCAATATTAATATGTTTGTAAGGTATCCAAATAAGATTTACATTATTTAATTCTGAACTAACACTGAGCAGTTAAAAACAACTCTATCATGCTGCACAGCATATGCTGCTGAATGACCATGAGCCCTCAGCAAAGATATTCCCTTCTTTCAACTTTCAAGGGTCATGAACACCATAGCAATCTGTGTTTCTAAGGAACATATAGATGAACAAATCTAACGAGCATGGGGCTGTGTGTGAAGGATCAGTACAGCCACTATCCAGAGCAGAAAACTCTGGCTAGAGAAGGGTCAAAGTTTGCAGAGCAAAAATTGATAGTAGGGTCAGATAAAGAAGCAGGAACTGGAGCAGAAAAGCATAATGACCACAAAGTTGTGAACACAAATGATGCCAAGGTGAATTTTAATACAAATTTGATTCTGCTTATTGCACGGATACAGATCCATAAGAAAAATATGTCATTATGTCCACTGAGAACAATTGATTTTTATTTCTGTTTTTCACAGTACTTGTGATGAAGTTTGAAAAAGGACTTAAGAGTGTTACAATTGCTCATAGCTTTTGGATAATCCATTTGGTGTTTAGAATCATCAAAATTCAGATTTAATTGCAAGATACATCTGAGCTGAGATCTGACAGAAATGTAAGAACCATTGATAAGGCAGCAGGGTTATTTGGCTGCCACTTGGTCACGTAAACTGCTGATTGCAAGCAGCAGTTGAGTTACCTGGGCCTTCTACCTTCATTTTTAATGCATTAAGTTTCCAGCTAATAGCCTGCCTGCCTCTCTTGCTATTAACAGTTGGATGCATTTTATTTTATGTGCCGCAGAATTAAATCAGAATGATGACTGATTGGTTGAGGCAATAAGTGTCATCCTCAAGTTTACTGCTTTTGGCTGGATAGGCTGTCAAAAGATTTGGCACCGCTCTGGCCTTCTGCCATGAAAGCCTCTATTTCTTCCACAGTCCGTGGCACACACGTGAGCAGCTCCATGCCGGTGGCTGTCACCGCGATGTCGTCCTCGATCCGCACCTGCACAGGGAGCACACGGTCACCAGGGCGTTCAGATGTGGGGAGAAGCTCGTCGGGCAGCAGCAGCAGCAGCCAGGGCACAAGGTGCTGCTGCAAGCCAGGCAGAGCATCACGCTGCAAGCACGGAATTGCCACCACCTGCACCTTGGCACGGGGCTCTGCAGGCTCCAACTCCCCTTGGGCCACTGCTCCCTGCCACCACCCTCCTGCGGTCACACAAGCTTCCTGGTGACCCCCGGTGTGCTGGTGGCCCCTCAGGTGCCTCTGCTGCAGTGGGTACATCAAGGACAGTCTGAACAAGGTGCTGCAGCAGTGAGTTCATGCTATGTCATTCTACGGGGCCAGTGAATCTCAAGCCCCTGACAGCAGGAGCAGTAAGAAGAACATTCTTCCCTGGATTTGCCTCCAGCCTTCTTAGCACATGCCTTGCTAGGGACAGTGCCTCCTGATGCCCACATTGTCTGCTCTCAAAGCTCTCCTGTTTCTGAGCTGAAATTCAGGTAGCTTCTCTTTGCACTTAAAACTTTTCTCTAAACGCAATAAACTTTCAAAGTGAAACTTTGAAAATTAAATAGCTTGTAGCTGATATTCCAAACATTGAATTTTGAGCTGATGAGAAAGTCGTAAGCAGGTCAGATATTTCTTTTAAAATACAATCACTAAATTTCAAATCATGGAAGGAAAAAGCAGATCCTCTCAGTTTTTCAACTCTTGCTATTAAAATGAAAAGTGTGCTCCACTTCTCTTTGTCTCTAATCTCTTCTTACTAGTAAATGTGCCTACACAGTCATTCCCGTTATCTTATCAGAAAAATGTTGCTAAGTTGCTAAGCTGCAATAAAAGCAATTTTAGTAAGGTGCAAATCCAAAAGAACACAAACCCTGGGTACTCCCACCTTACAATTGCTTTAATTGTTTCTGACCTCTTGACATTTTCAACTAAAAATAAAGCTGGTTAACATTTGTACTTCTGATTGCAAAATAATCCATTTGTTCAAACAAAATGAGTCATCCAGTCCTTACTAAACTGTTTAATGATGTCTTTGCCAGATTATTTCTTTTACTTGGTATCAAGTTAAGTGTATTATAATGCAGAATCAAATAAACAAATTGAGTTTACACATTTGTTTTGGACAGTTGTAAATTTGAAAGCTGTGAGGCTCTGTATGCTCAGCGTGCCTGAAAGGCTGGTGCCTTGCTGCAGAAGAGATCAGCAATACATGCAATGACTGCACTTAGAATTTATCAGGATGGGCTTTTCGATTCACTGCTTCAAATTTGACTGCTGAGCAAAACATAACCCAAGGATTCAGCAGGAGAACCCCACTGCATCCAAAGGCAAATACTGCCATGTCCTGCTGGGTCTTGGGCCTGGGCAGAGCCTCCCTGGGTGGACCAGTCCGGGCCAAAAACCCGATGGCACCAGGCTAACCCTGCAGGAGTGCCAGAATCCAGGGACAGACCTGGTAAGGTGGCAAAAGCCAAAGCATCACACTGGCAAGCCCAGCCAGTGAAAATGGAGCTGGACACAGTGATGATGTGGAAAGCAAAAATGTCAGTGCAAAAGTAAGTCTGAGAGCAGAGGGAAGGCCAGAGAAAGCTAGAACTGACTCTGCCTACAGAGAGAGCCTTTCCCCAAGCTCTGCCTGCTTCACAAACCTCCCCCTGCTTGAGCTGAAATTCCCCAGCTACAGCGATGCATCAGTCACAATTCAGCCTCTTGACCAGTAACGTTAGCAAAAACCCAAGAAGAATGGTTTGTGTGTTCCTGTTGAGTATTTCATGCCTTCACAAATACTTCTGCACTCTTTGGGAGGATGGACTGACTTAAAAGCAGAGCAGATGAAAGCTAGACTACAGTGGGGAAGAATAAGTGGGGCAGGGTTTCTGTCCATGCTGTTCTCTATCTAGGCCACAAGAGAAAATCAGGATGGGGAAGGAGCTGGGAAATAGTTAAGAGTCATGAAAGGACCAGGGAAAGGCAGGTACAGTGAGGTGAGAGATGATTGACAAATAATGGACAAAGAGAGCTGGGACTGGCTAAGGAGTCCAGGTAGGGAGATCCTGGTGGAGGAGGGCAGTGAGACATCCTGAATGAGGAGAGCACACAGGGGCTGAAGCTGCCAGAGGCAGGGAACTGAGAGTGACCACAGGAGGAGGATGAGGGCCATGCCCCGTGACTCCTTGTATAGGAGGAGCACTGTTAGGGGATCATACAATCGATGCACTTCTGTGATCTGCTGTAAAAAGTGGGAGAGCCAGAACTGTCACATCAGCCTGCTCAGCATCAGCACCTCCAAATGGTGTTTGGGATGTGAATGGAAGCACACAGAACCACTGGTCCCCTGGGACCACCCGCCACTCCCTAGGAACACTTTCCCCAGAATCTAATCCTTCCTCTGCTGGATGAATCTCACCTGAAATGGATGCTTGCCACAAGAGAGAAGTCAGATTTCCCATTTTCAGTGCATAATTTTTCCTTTGCCTAAAAGCAACATGAGTGCAGAGGAACAGGCACTCAAGGGGATGGAAATGGTTTCATCTGCTCTTTTCCTTCACATCCTCCATGCTTCACCCTGAGTTTAAACTCAGCAGCAGCAAGAAGCAGCTTCAGAGGACCTGCAAAACCTTCCCCACAGGAGAGCCTGTCATTTGGTCTTGTCTTCTGTCCAAATGGACAAAAGATGCTGGATCTCTCTGGCAAGGCTCACTGGTTTGGGACTGCCTTTCCCAGAGGGGGACAGTGGTTATGAAACTTGCTCTCACAGCTGTCCCTGTTTGCAGGCTCTTGGTTCATTAGTGCTGCTTGTTTCAGGGCTACAGAGTGGTTTGGAGTTGGGCACTGAAGTGTGAGGCTCACTGCACCTCCAGCTTTCAGGGTGCTCTGCAAAAACCTAGAGGAGGCTTTACTTCCTTGGTTTGAAATGGCAGACTTCAAAAAACCACTCCTGTGAAGATGGAGTGGCCAGGAATGCCAGGACTGCTCTAAAAATGCCTTTTTCTTATCAAGGGTAGTGGCATGATCTGTCTGGATAGACCTGATTGCACAACTGCCTAACGCCAGCAACAGGCCATCATGTGGCTTGACTCAATGGTCCCAACTCTGCCCCAAAGCAGGGCTGGGGGCACAGCCAAGGACAGCACAGCAGTTAAATACCAGGGCTGCTGTCAGCTCTGTACAGCCTCGCACTTTGTTCTGACTTATTAATACAGTCATGCTCCCCAGAGCCTCCCGTGTTACCTTCCAAGGGAAACAGGATTGAAGCACTTACTGATTCCTTTTGGATGATAATATATATTTGTATTTGGCTTTTGACAATCAAAAAACTCTTCTGGCCAATTAAATAATCCTTATTTATATGATAACAGATCCCAGATGTCAAAAAAGGCAACTGATGAAATGTCCCCCTTTTTTAAAAAAAAACCTATTGATCATTTGTTTGATTATGGCTGTGGAAAGCAGCAACACTATCACTGCAAAGACCTTAGAGTGGTACACTTGCCTGGAAATGATGACAGGATGTGGCCACACATGGGACCATCCAAAGCAGACGAGCACAGGTCCAGCTAGAGGACCCGTGGGTCTGTTCCTACAGCTGGTGTCCTACAGAGGCAGCTGTGTGCAGCCAAGGGAACTTATTTCAACTCAGCCATCGACTTCCCACTAATTTTTAACAGAGCCAACTTATCCTGAACAGAGTTTGACTTCTGTATCTCAGAGGGACTGGGTAGGAAACAGAGCTGCTGCCTCAAACCTGGGGTGCTGGGCTGGGGAAGGCACTTTCCTGCTGTTCCACACAGTGGCTCTGCCCAGGTGTTTTCTGTAGAGGCCTGAAGGCTCTGTGCTCAATGAATCTCGTCCCATGCTGCAGTCTTCCTGGCACAAGCAGGCTTCATTCACAGCCAAGAGAACCTTTATTTTAAATGTCCACATTTAAATATTCACTCTTTTATAGAAGAGGATCAATATCAGTAGGGTGAAGCCATGTATTCTATTAGATTAACTGATACAGATGGGAAAAAAGCCTCAGGTACCCAATCCCTTCATCCAGGCTCAAAAAGAAGCATTAAACTACAAGCTAAATACAGGTTAGAAACAACTAGTCTTACTTTAACCTAATTATGTTAATTAGACAAGAGAAAAGGGCTAAAGAAGGTTTATAAGCACCCAGCAGTAGTTTTTGGGTTGCCTACACATATCACTTCCCTTAGAAGAACTTTTAAAGGAAGTTGTCTCCTATGAAAACTTTTGAATAATTTCATTTCACAATACAAATTCACCATAAAGTCAGAAACAGAGCCTAATCTTCTGAAGAACAAAAATCAGGACAGAGACAAGTTTTTGGGTCTCTGAACCAAAGGTAGGAGCAGTTCTATATCTTGCTTTTTATTTGATTTAGTGTTTATTTGGAGTAAGGGAGGTACTATTGTTTTGAAACATATTGTAATATTAGCGGATCTTCAAGTTCCTGATCTTTGTAAATCCGTTTGATTTTTAAATGAGAAAAATCTGTAAATGAAAGAAGTAATGCATTTAACACCCATCTGTCTTTCAGCATTTTCTCTAAGTTGCATAGTTTTCAGATATTAAGTCTAGTGCTAGTTCTACAAATCCTAGGGAAAAATAAAGCCTGAACAGAGACTGAATGTGTAAGGCCAAAGAAAGACTGAATGGCTTTACTGTGTCTTTGAGAAAACATCATATGAACTGCATGAATCAGTAATCAGCTTATGAAGAATGGAAATGTCAAACCCTAAAGGGCAGCATTTGGAGTCGGCATTTCTCCTTCCCCGAGGATTCAGCTGCTTTTCCCTAGCAATACATACAACTGTAGGCACATCCCTCTATTTGCACATCTGTGTTTATTCAGGAGCGCGTGGGGCAGAGTCCAGGCAGAGCAAAGGTGCCCTGGGCCAGGCACTGTGCCAGCATCCAGCAGCAGCCCTTGTCCCACAGGATTTATGACCTCGGTGAACCGGACCTTGCTTGTGCAGATGGAGAACTGAAGTCCATGTGACTGAAACATCCCAAAATTGGCTGAGGAAGTTTGTGAAGGACTGAACTCAACAGCTGTCAATAAAGAGTGTAGGGCTTCAGACAGGCAACATCCCCTGAGCACTGCTTGCTTCCCCCTGGAGGGATCTGCCCTTGAGCCAGCAGGGGTAAAAAGCCCCAGCTGGGAGGGCCCTGAGCAGCAGGGACAGCCCCAAGGCTGTGCAGGAGGGTGGGCTGGCCGAGGACCTGTCCCAGCAGAGCAGGCAGCCACAGACACCTCGCACAGACTCTTCTTCCCTGCTCCTGCAGCTTCCACAGTCTCCTCATGGCTGACTCCAGCCAGCACAAATTACAGTAAATGGCTAGCCTTGCCCTTTCTGGCACACTACAAGAGCTTTGCTTCTCAATGCAGAGACTTGTCACAGTCAAGAAAATTACTGAAAGCCCAAAAAAGACATGAATTCAAGGTGAATTTATGAAAAATCCATGAATTCCCTGTGCAGACAGAATTACAGTGGTGTTACTTCAGGGAATGTTAGTTCATTTTTGAAGTGAATTGCACTAAAACAAATTAAGAACATTTTAATTAGTGCTGAGCTCTGAAGAGAGAAATAGACATCTTATTTCCTTTTGTAGAATGTGTTTTACTTTTACACTTAAAGGAAGATTGGACTGGCTGTAGTGAACTCCTCAGATAGAATTGACACCAATAGTAGCCCCTGTACTACTAATATTTTTCAGTAAAAAACCTGGGCTTTACAAGATCTTTTTTAATCCCATAGAAAGAAAGTTTTCTGGCATGCCTTTGTGAGAAATACTCACTCTGAGTGAGTAGAATTAAAAAAAAAAATTAGAATGAAACATTTTGTTCATAACTGAGCACTCTCCACAGAGCAAACTGCATCTTCTTTTTATGCAGAATCAAGTCAGAATGGTAAAGATGGAAAAACTTATTTTGATTGCTCTATAATTCAGCTTTTGTGAAGAATTCAAAAATATTCAGATGTATTCCAGTCTTAGATTTTATTTTCATTCTTCTCCTGGACAAAATCAAGTGACAACATCTGGCTCAGGGTACGTGTGTATTATTATTTCTTCTCTCTAAGTAAAATGTATTGTTCACAGGGGGATCAGAGATTTAGATTTTTGCTCAATCGTTTTTGGGCTGCCCCTTCTTTTAGCAAAGTTTCTTGGCTAGCTCTCCTTACAAAGCATCATTACAGGAAGCTAAACAAAAATGAGGGAACAAAGTTTGCTTGAAATCTCTGGAACAAAAATGCCTGATCCAGCAACTTATTACCAAGGTAGAGATCCCAGGCTGTCACTCCTGTGCAACCACAGGCAGAAGGTGAGCCACAGGCACACCTCAGGCTGCAGGAATGGAGTGGACATTCACAGCCATTTGGGAAAAATGTGGGCTTTGCTGAGCAATTTCAAGGAAAGCTCACCAGGAATCAATTAAATTACTGAAAAACTCCCACAGAGCGTGTTTACATGGAAAATGAAGACAGTTAAACCTGCTTCCATTGCAGTGTCAAACTACACAAGCACATCACAGTGTTCTTTTAAAACACATTTCAGCGTGTGTTGTCACACAGAATGTGCTCACAGTTAGGAAATGCAGAATTAGCTGCCTTTTGTTCACCAGTACCTCAGTTGTCTGGCTGGCAAATCTTGATAAAGACACAACACAGAGACAGATAATGTCCCAGACCTCAGCAGTGAATTAAATATCAGCAAGGGCAAAGTCCTGTGTCTCTTAACAAGCCACCACATCATGGGTGGCTGCCCTCGAGCCTGGTTGGCTCACATGACTGGGGATAGCGCACACAACTTTTCTGTCAGGGCTGGTGGTTCCAAGGCAGCTCAGACCAAAGTGCTACAGTAATCACCCTCTCAAGGCTGGGGTACAGTGATAAATCAGTCAATGGCAGCAGCAGACAATTCCTAATGAGTGACTTTTCCTACCAGAAAATCACCACCACTGCCAGTGACTGCTCGCTGTACTGAAACTTGGCAGAAGAGCCACGGGGAGGATGGGGCATGGCAGCTGCCTGCTCTATCTCCTCTGTGCAGGAACAATGTGGCACCTTTCAAATGCTTGCCCTGCTAAAATAAAAACCCACTGGAAGCACTGCAACTGCTGAATGCTCTGCAAGGGTGGTGGCTTTGAATGGGAAACGTGCCCTGGACAGTATGGAAAAACAAGGGCCCTCTACTTGCCCAGCAGCTGCTGCATGAATGATTGTCCAGATCACCTCTACCTCCCTGGCCAATCCTCCTGTGCACACTGCTGCCTGAGCCTGTCACACTGAGCATGGGTGCCCTGGAACCCCATCAGCCACTCTTCTGGAAAAAGGGAAAGGCTCCCCCAAGGCACAAGTTTCATGCATTCTGTCAGTAATCCTGTAAGAGCAGTTATTGCTGTTTTCATCTACTGCCTCCCTGACTTAAACTGCATCAGGCTCTTCTGCCCCAGCAGGAAGCACGGGACTGTGCTGCTGTCAAGGAAGCCAACTCTGGACTACAGAACTCAGTCTCCTATTTCATAGCATACATGTTTCACACATTAGACAAAACACCTACCTGGCAAGCCACTGTATGGTGCTGGCAGAGGATATTTCAGTCAGTGGGAAAATATGGGTCTACCATTAATCACTAGTACAAAATGACATTAAAAAATTAGAATAAAACCCCCCAATTTGTCTGCAGAGTCAAACGGTCCGAATGACTCGAGGTGCTGCTTCAGGAACAGCTCTCTGTGCAATACTTTACAACTCCCAAAAGTTGTAAGACTTTTGGGAGTTGTAAGAAGTCCCAAAAGACTTCTCCTCAGATACATAGTAAGGACAAACCAAGAGAAAACCAATTAATGAAAAATCTGCTAAGAACCACTCACCCCACCGAGCCCCCTAAAGCGCCGCAGGACGTCGTTGTCGATGAAGCAGGCCTGAGCAGGGTCGTGCAGGGCCTGCTCCAGGAGGTGCTCGATGAAGTAGATGCCCGGCTCGATGGTGAGCACCATGCCCTGCTGCAGGCGGCGCGCCGTGCGCAGGCTCCGCAGCCCCGGCTCCTCGATGCGCTCCACGCCCTGCGGGACAGACACCAGCTCATGGAGGACCTTACATCAAGCCCTGCTATGCTGACTGCTCCATAAGACACACGGAATATTAAAAACTAATCATAAAGTGTGGATATGCTCAGTTCAGTCAGAGAGAAAAAGAGAAAGATTTCTGCCAGGCTAAGCTTGGGAAAAAGTCCAGGAGGAATGTAAACCATTTGTTATCTTGCTTTCCATTCATATTGTTTATAGATATGTCCTACCACACCAACCTAAGTCCGGTGTACCAATCAGGTGGAATGTTTTTACTTTAAGACCAATGAAATTAATGCTCACGATGTTCTCTATAAGAGAGAGGTGCTTTTGAATAAAGATCATTCTTTGCCTTCTGAAGATGGAGTCTCTTCATTCCCGTCCCTGCCTCGACAGTGACAATAAAGGACTGAAACTGAGCTATGCAATTACCTCCCTCCCATCAGTCCTCATTTAGCTTTCACAGAGAGTGATGACCAGTTTTCAACTCAACATCCCAACTGTTTTTTGCATCACAGAAATCTTGGCTTTGGATATGCTTGGTACTGTTACTCTCTACCTTGGCAGAAATACTGCACTAAAAAGCAAAAATAATTGCTTGCACTATTTGCAAAAATTGCTTGCACTAACTTGCAATATTCCTTGCTCTACCCTCCATTGCAAAGTATGGTATTGTAAGCGACAAGCAAATCTTGAAATGCCCCTGCCACGTCATGGCTGAAACAGCTGAACTATGCAGCAGAGAACAATTTCTCCAAGGATATGCAAATACTTATTCTCACCAAATGTTATTAAAATTACACATTTATGATCTTGATTCAGGAGCAATGAGTCCACACATGACCTCATAAAAGCAGCCCATTTAAACTAAACTTTTGTCAGATTCAGACTTACAGGCAACATGGTGCTGATTGGTATTATTAAAAGTTAAGTCAAAACAAGTCTGAACTAGCAAAATATTCTCTTCTTCCCAAAAGCTGGTAAAATACAATGATATATGAGGATGTGCTTAGTCAAGGAATTAGAAACACTGCAAAGACTAGTTCCGGGTGTTAATTTTCTTCCCTCCTAATGTGCCAGGTATTGCAATATCAGAATAAATACATCTCAATCCCATTAGCTTTTTGAAAATTCTTTGCAACTGTAGCAAAATTTCCCCAACAAACTATCGTAATGACCTGTGAACAGCTCACAGGCCCAGCAGCTTTCAATTGTGCACACACACTCTGCTCATGAAACCTCCTCTGTTTTAGCCAGCGAGTCAGAGGTAAGCATGTCTGTGAGATCACAGAATTATTTTTCTGGTCTCCACACAGCTTTCCTGAATCTTGCTTCTGCCCAAAGCCACAGTGCTTTCCCTTGCCAGCAGAAGGGGCAGCTGGTGTCAGCATTACTATCAGCATGACTGGTGGTAGGAGGATGAAACCTCCCCTTTTTCCCAGGCAAACCCTGCCCAGCACCACCCTTGGCACAGCCCAGCTCCCGTGTTTCTGCCAGCGGGATGGAGGGAGGCTGGAGCACGCCCTGCACATTACCCATGTTCTCATCTTACTGAATCATTCCCTCTTCAGAGTGGACACAGCCCTGCAGTACTGTTTGCTCTTGAGCTCCACTTTCAGTTCAGAGAAAGCCTGTTTTACAGAAGTACTGCTTTGCAGCAGCCCCTCCATAGTGCTTGCTTTATTCTCACTGGTTACCCAAGCAAGGCTGGGCAGGCTTTGCTCCCTTTGCAGATCGTATTCTGTTCCGATGTACAGCATCTTACAGTAGCCAAGATTTCTAGAGCTAACCAGCCTGGACATTTGGACAAAGGTTTGCCCATTTTGACTGTGTGTTCGATATGTTTTATGGCATATGTTTGATTTGGATTTTGCAGAGCACTATATATTACACTCAAATAAGAAAACATGGTTTTGTTTTACTGAGCCTAGGAAACAAGAATACTGTAATATTAAGCAAGGCATTTTGAATTTGTACTCTTATCAAAACTCAAAGAAAATCAATATATTTCTAAACTTGAAACAATAACTGCACTGAAATGGAGCCATTTTTTCTCTCATACTGCCCTTTGGGGTTTGGCATTTCACACATTCATTGTAATCTGTAAAGGAAATGAGGGCATCCAATCTTGTGGATTAATCTCTCCATGAGCTGTAAACAATTAGATTAGTGTCTGGACCTTTTGGTGCCTCGCCAACTATCTATCGGCTACTTTACAACAAACAGCCCAGATTTGGCTTTTAAGTACACTTCTCAATTCTACTTGTAAATGCCTCTTCCAAGGCAGTCAATCCAAGACAGATGCTAGAAAGACAAATGCCGAGCGAGGAAAACAATTGCAAACATCTTCTGAAGGCAGCCCTGGCACAGCATCCGTATTTTTTTGTCTTTACTTAAAATAAATGGTGTTTAACATCATGTGTGACAATAAAGCCTCAGTACCCCCCGTTACTTACCTCTGTACAGCTGCTAAAGCAATGGTAGGCATTTTGTCTAGACTGCTTGCAGTCTGATCCTGCTTTTAGTTCTTCCTCCAAGAAGCTAACAGCAACAAGACTCAAGATACATATTTGGATATGTCTCTCAGCAATGCAGGAAGACTTCCCAAGGCACCTGAATATTGCTGCTCACCCAAAAGTAAAATTGGAACTTCTCTGGAAGGAATTCACAAAGCCTTTTTGCTATTTCCCTCATCCTGTCTCAGTCCTGGGTTGTGCTGGCTCTAGGTTTCATCTCCAGGTACTGATGCAGATATATCCCGAGCATGAAAGCATCTCTAGTGGGCCTTCAAAGAAAGGGTAACACTGCTCAGCTTTTCAAAGCTGAAAAACAAGCAGGACAGCAGTGGGTGGGCTTGTCCCTTTTAACAGAGACCAGCAGGGTGTGCACCAGGAGATGTGTGTAATGGCTGAAGAGAGACAGGTTCCGGCTATGGCTTGCATGGGGCCACTCACACTCTGAGCAGAGGACAGCCCCAATCCAAATTGCTGCGAGGCTGAAGGACAAAATGAGCTGGCACAGGAAATAAGCAGAGAGGGGCCAGTGACCAAGCTGAGTGGATGATAAAATCCCTTCTTTTGAGAACAGTGTTGGATTAAACCACGTATCAGTCTATGGCTTCAGCATCCCAAGTGACATCTGATCTCTGGGCACTCATGACCGCCTTGGTAGCCACCACACCCATCAGGTCCAGGGGCTGACAGCTCTCAGTCTGCTGTGGTTGTTTATGAAAAGCAGGACAAACTCAGGACTTTTTTTAATGACTGAAACACCACAATCCCCAGTCAGAAGATGACAGGTCTGAAACAAGACTTGCCATTTTTCATCAAGTCAAACTCTCTTGGGAGCAAAGCCCGACAGGGCAACCTCACACTGTCATCCATCAGTAGGACTCTTCTGCCATTAATGGATTTCCTTCTTTGTGAGGAGGAACCTTCCCTACATCTTGCAGCTGAACAACTCAAGCTTTGTTTTCAACAATGACCATGATGTTGTTTTGCAGCCAGATGAAATGAAGAGTGAAAATGTGAGTGCTGGTACATCAGCTGTGGGGGTACCACCATTATATCCTGGAGACCTGGCCACTGAGCAGGACCTTGTCACAGTGCTGCACAGAGAGAAAGTATAAGCTGATCATTTGCCTCCAAAAAGTGTACAGAACAGTCTAGAAAATATTAATGCCTAGGCACCTAAAAAGAGACTTGCAGTTATATTCTGTGAAAATTAAATTTTGAATAAATGTTTATTCTCCTGTATATTGCAACAACAGGCTATATCTGAAATTGTTTTCTAAGACTGACTTTATTTGGAGGTTCTAATCACATTTTGAGACACTCCTCCCTCAGTAAGCACAGATGTATGACACTGTCATTTGTGACTGTACTCCTGCCAAGAACATTGGATTCGAATTAATGGTTCATCTAAGGTAACAAAAACCAGCATGGCTAAGCAGTAAGGACTGTCAAGGGAATGAGAGAATTATTATGTAAACTGATTTTATTGCTATGTAAGCAAAACAAAAGTTCAAATCAAGTGTAGAGTAATACAAAATATTACTATTTTCGGAATAAGCAGGGTATTAGGAAGTATGCAAATCTGCCTATTTCCCAGAAAAAGAGCTGTGAAGGACTAGAATTTGCAATATCCCCAGAATACCTCAGTATAAAGATGAACTACTGCTTGCTCCTAAGCAACTCAATAGTTAATATGTTGCTTTTTCCATGGAAGAACTCCATTCATGCTGGATCTTGTTCCACAGGCAAAGCAATCAGAAGCACAGACAGCTCCAGGCCCACTCGGGCCTGATCCTGGGTTTGGTTTTGGATCAGAACAGAAGAAAACCAAAGGTGATGTCCCTGTGCTGGCTGGTGCTCACCCACAGGGCAGCAGCTAGAGATGCACAAGGGCAGAGAGATGCACGGGCACCCTACGTGCCAAAACCAAGGGGCTGCAAGTTGGCATCACCCCAAAGTTTCCTCAAGCCAGTGATGGCAACAAACCCCAGCCACAGCAGAGAACACCTGAGGTACTCATAAATGCAAATACTGAACCAGAGTAAAAGACTCATTAGTGACACAATCTGGTTTCATTTCTCTTTTCCAGCTAAATCATCACAGAACTTTTTGGAGCCTGACAGACTGTCCCAGTTGGAACACATCCAGTACAGTGAAGTCCTAACCACTTTACCAAGCTAAATGCAATCAAGTATTTAAATTAATCGGAATACCAACATTACATTTAGATAATATGAAATGAGCACCAAAGTGAAATCTCAGCTCTTTTACTCTTCCCTATTCTCCCACTGCATATACCTAACTTCTAATTAGCTCAGTTGATGTAAAAAGAACAGAGCTCTGTGCAGCTAGGAAAATAAAAGTCTCAAATTCCACTTCACGCGTCTCCTGCTCCCTTCTGTAAGCCCTCGTTTCACTTGCTGAGTGCTCCTAATGAAGATTAGTTCATTCAATCTATGCTGCTTCTCCCCAGCAGCCTGAGCTGAGAGTCACCTGCAGGAAGTGCTGTCAGTCCTGCCTTTGAGATCAGCAGCAGGTTACAGGAGAATGTGCCCCAAGCACCGCAGATCACTCGTGCCATTTGCAAATCAAAGCTTCCACTTCTGCAAGAGAATCTAATTACTAACTGGAGCTTTTGGGACACAGCTCCAAGTTAATACTGGGGGAATAGAGGACACATGATGTTTAACTGTCTATTTTACTTGAAGTGTTTTCTGCTTTTTCTAAGTATTAACAGTGGTACCAGGTTTAAGTTACCTAATAACTTTCCTATTATTGCAGGGAATGAGGAAAAATTATCTGCCACTTATTTGAGGCACTGCTGCCTCATGATTCAGCTGGAGCTGGATTTCAATCCAGCACTACAGCATGGTTCAGAGCAGAACTCCTCATATAATTTTTGCTTTCTGATCCTCTGATGTTACCAAGCCCCAGTGCTATCACAATGGAAATAACAAAACATATAGAGTATATTTTTCTCTTTTTTTAGAACTTAAGTTTGAGAAAAAAAGACATAGCAAATAGCAAAAATCTCCAAGTTTACAACTACAGCATTAACCTGAAAAATGAGAATATTTAGAAGAATTTATGAGAGTTTTATAAGAAATAAGAGAAAGAATTGCAAAAGCTACCAACAACACTGTTTCAGAATGAAACCAAAGACAAGCATCATTAAATGAACAAATTTCTTGTGACACAGAAAGCAGACATAGGCAATAGTCTTAAATGAAAGGGCTTTGTCTTTTGTGATCTTTAGATACCATTAGTGAAAATTGTATAGCAAAAACCCCACAGTATACCAATGATACCTTACTTTTGTCATGTAATTGAAAGCAGAGCTCTACTGTTTTGTTTTTTCTCTCCTACTGCACCTAGAATGAATTGTTCAAAAACACACAAGCTCCATTAGCTGCTGCTAAAATTTCAGAAATATTTGGACAGTAACTATTCAGATATAAACTCTGTTAGCACACAAAGTCTTTTACAATGAACTTCAGTGAGTCAAAGCAAGTATCTCCATCAAAAAAAAAAAAAAAAAAAATTAAACAGAACTAATGAAACCCAAACCAAGCAACTAAAAACCTCAAATCCTTAACACCTTCTTTCTCAGTGGAGGAGGGGAACTCTGTGGTATGACAGGGCATGTCTGCATCATGGCACTGCACTGACCCAGCACCTGAGCCTTCCCTCCTCTTCTGCCTCTGCTCAAGCCCTAAGTTCCATAAACACCCAGACTCCAGCATCTGTCCTCACAGGGAAAAGCTGCTGGGAACTGAGCACAAGATGACACAGCAGAGTGAGATCTATTAGCCTAACTCTGGGAGGGGTTTAAACCCCACAGAAGAGTCCTAGGCTGGATCTGGGAGGGGTTCAAACCCCACAGAAGAATCCTAAGCTGCAGGAAACTCTCCTGGTTGGTGTTTGACCCAGCAGGCAGCAATAAGCACTATGGATTTCAGTGCTGCTCTGCATGGAAAGGCAGTTTCCGCTCATCTGCTTCCTTCCTGCATGCTGCCTGCTGTATGTATGTTCTTGCTATGCAGGAATTCAAAGAAACAAAGCAATTAAACAAACAAAAAATGGATTCAAGGGGGTTCCATGAAGCAGAAGCAGTGGGTTTTTTCTCCTAATCTTTTCTCAAGGTGTACACTCACTTCCAAGAACGAAACCAAAAGTTAAAAGTAATGCAACACCCTTTTACTCTTTGTAAAGAGGCACCCTAAGTGCCTTCCATAGAAGGTTGTTTCATGTTTGCAGGTCCTGGGTAACCAAAGCTGGAGGAAGGTTTTGCAAGGTTATGGCAAGTGAAGCAATTTGCAGCACCAGGGCCCTACGTAACAGCTTTAAGCTTCTTGGTAAATTCACTTCATCCTCTGATTCTTAAAGGAAAAAAACATTAATGCATCATTTGCAATGCTAACCACAAAAAAATGAAATCTTCTGCTTCAACATAAAGTCGGATACATAAGGAAAATAGTTTTTGCCAGAACAAGATTATTCCTGTATTCTGCAGTACTTTTGGTGAGTTAAATTCCCAGTCAGGCATCTGGGATCTGGGAGCAAGCTTTCTGTTAAAGCCAGACACAGCTTGTGCACAGCAGAGATGTTCCCCAAGCATGCACAGTGATGGAAGGATCTGGGTAACTCCAAAACAGACCTCCAAACTTAATTTGTGATGCAGAATAGCAACAAAAGGATCAGCTTTTCATGAGAATTGAATAAAAAATTTAAACTAAGGTAAATCTTATAATTTAAAAAAAAACAAACGAAATTAAACTCTGAATTCATAACATGCAAAAATCACAGCAGTTATTAACCTAACTTAAATTAACTGGCTTATTATTATAGAAAGTCATCAAATGTACTTAGCGTTCTTTAGAGCCTTACAGTCAATTAATAAAGCATGAAATTGAATCAACTCAGGCATCTGGAGACACGGAACCTAGATTTAAATGAAAACTTCAGCCTCATCTACCTCAGGGCCTGAAAATTTGGGGCCACCTACCACATTTTCTTCATTGCAACAGGCACAAGCCCTCATTTATATCCCATATCGAATTTACCCAGAAACAACTGAAAGAATGTGAGAAAACCATCTCAGTGATTAAATTTTCCAGCAGAAGCTAAGCCCAGTGGGGTTTTCACCCTTTGAAGCAAGCTCTGTCTGACTGAGGGCCAGATTTTCTGAAGTGATTAGTACCACTGGGGCTGAATTTTCAGCAGTGCTGGAGCTACAGTCAGACCCTCAGAAGGAACAGGCTGATTTTCAAAGCGGCGCGCGGCGCTCGGCTTCCCGCGAGGAACGCGGTCCCCAGGGAGCTCCTGCTGCTCAGCCCTCCTGCAAACCAGCACCTTTACTTGTGTGCTTCACTGGCAAACACCGGTGCTCACACTGGTGCACACATGCTGCTCTCAAATAAGGTTGCCAAGACTCGTTCATTGCTGGTGAAACGCGCGGCACTGTTTCCCTGAGGAACGCCGCGGTGCCCGGCAGGAGACGCGGTCCCCAGGGAGCTCCTGCTGCTCAGCCCTCCTGCAAACCAGCACCTTTACTTGCATCCTTCAGTGGGAAACACTGGTGCTCACACTGGTGCACACATGCTGCTCTCAAATAAGGTTGCCAAGACACGTTCATTGCTGGCAGAACGTGTGGCACTCGGTTTCCCCGAGGAATGCCGCGGTGCCCAGGAGCTCCAGCTGCTCAGCCCTCCTGCAAACCAGCACCTTTACTTGTGTGCTTCACTGGCAAACACTGCTGCTCACACTACTGTGAATGTGCTCTCCTAAAATAAGCTTACCAAGACACGTTCATTGCTGGCCAAAACCAGTTGTTTTTTATCACAGCAAAAAATAGGAAGGGGAAATGTTATATTTTCTAATATCCCAGAGTATACTGTGCAGAAAATCTGCAAGTATTCACAACATTTGTCAAAGAAGAAGAAAGTGCTTGTTCAATGCTGCATGTGAAAGCAGCTTACTGGAAAAGATGAAAACTTATTATTGCCAATTTTGAAAAAAGAAATCTTTGGCTACCAATGAATAACTAATCTAAGCTAACAATGTCTGGAAATAGTTTTTTTGGAACACACAAAACTTTCTGACGGATAAAAATTAGGAAATTAACGTTTATTGTATTATTTCAAATGTAACTGTTTACACTTGAGGAAAATAATGGAATAATATCCACTTGGAAAGTTTTTATTTTTAAAAAACTGTTTGTAATACTCCCAGAAATTCCCTCAGCCAAAAGCAAAGAAGTTGCTTTTTAACCAGCTAGAAAAAAGAACATGATACTACGGGCATGGGCTCAGTGTACAATAAACACCAAAATGGCTTTAGAAAAACCTTTGTGAAGATCTCGCTGGCTGGTAAACATTTAGAATGCACCACAAATCACTCCAGAGTGTACTAGATGTCTTCAAAATGTGCTTTTTCATGAAACAATGAGGCATGGATAACAAGCCTTCTCCCATTTAATCCAGACACGTCCCACACTTGCAGGAAAGGTGCTCAGTTGCTCGTGTTCAGGTGAACTTGGGCAGAACCACACGCCCTGCATCCTTCCATGGCTCCTCTGCCCTGGGAGGGACCAGGCCTCCCATGAGGGCTTCAAGCCCAGGGAAGGCTGTGAAGTGCAGCTCCTTGAGAGGCTCCTGGAGCGTCCTTCCCACACCCAGGCACCTCATCTCAGTCAAAGGGCCTCCTGCTTCTGGTCAGAGAGAACTGAAGGGTCTACCAGAGGTGAAGTTAATGCCACACAGAGAGTTTAAAGGGGTTGCTCTTCTGCAGAACCCAGAACTCATAATTTTTCAAAGTGATGCCATACACCCATCCATGTGCAGTTTTATATGCAAATACAGAACATTAGCTATTTGTTTGTGAGCTTTCATATATGCTTTATATTCAAGGAACTTGCTATTTAGGATTAGATTTTTAAAGTAAATTAGCCATGCAAACATTCTTCACGTAAGAATGTAGTTGCATGCCAGCACAAACAAACAATTTCAGTATTTGCAGATATAAAATTCTGCGTAGAGCTCTGGCATTTTACAGACAGTAAGTATGAAACTGGAGAGCTGAACTCACTTGACAATACAGTTCCTATATAAATTTTCATCTGTAACAGGCTGCTCTTTCAAAATTGTGGACAGATCAGTTTGCTTTCAAAAAATGACCCTTCAATTATATAATACACTTTACAATAACAATTATAAATTCGGTCATATAAAAACAGAAATTACTGTCAAAAAATGATTCCTGAGCTTGTATGTCACACTACTGAAATCTGCTGAGAGATGGAAGGTGTACAGGGTCCATTGCTTCAGACTCACACAAAGTCAGTTCTAGAAATCTCCCTTGACAGTAAGGTACTTGCTCTAACCTCAAAGAATACAGTTTTTAGGCAAAACCAAGAAGGGTACTTTGCACTCTCCTAAAATTTAGTTATCTCTTTACCCTAACAAGTCTTGAACACATGCTCCTGTTTTTTAAGTCCACCAAATTCACAAAAGTTATTCACAACACAAGTGAAAACAATCTAAGCAAAGGCATGCACCAGCAGCGTCCTGGATTTTAAGGTGTATGAACTCTCCAAGTAAGCACAGTCCCTGTGCTTTGCTGGATGTCTCTATTTGTACAGAGAGAATGCACTTGGGAGGAACAAAGGGACAAGCATCCATCCTGTCTGTATCAGCTAGTGCAGAAACCTTAGAATCAGAATAGGACTGCTTTTGATTTTTGTTTCATTTTTATTACATTTTAGCATCATCCTTAGCTGATGCTAATACATCGTGATCACAGTATTGCATCTCAACTATAATTACACTGTGAATGTAATAAGTATCCTCAAATATTATATACTGTTTCTCCCCAGCCTGCAAAATGAGCCAGCAATAGCAGCTGTTACATAGCCTGGTCACACAACATGAACAAGCACCAAAATATGCTTAAACTTTACCTATGAAGTTCCTCATTTCTTTTGCAGATTCTTGCAAAAGCACAGCTTACATATAGAGGAGAAAAATGATCTATATTTGTATTGCATTACTGAAAATCCTTAAACAGTTAGCCTCAAATAACCACAAACTAACACAAACACAGTCCTTCTGAAATCTTTCCAAAGCTGCTGTAAACTTCCTTTATTCAAACCTTAAGTACAATTTGCCTTAGAGATTTCATTATTTTAGTTATCATTGCAGACCTACTGCCATTATTTGGTTACAGAATTTTACCTATCCTGCTTTCAGATCATAATCACGAATCACCAAATTAACTCAAGGAAAAAGACAATCCTTCTGTGTTTTCTGCAGAAACTCAGAATACAAGAGGTTATGCTTTCACATTTGCAAGGACTGGAAGACTTGATGGATGTTTTTCTTTCTGCTTTTCCTTTCTACACCGGTGCCCATGCTGACACTGGACCTCAAAGCTCAAGACAGGGCTCTGAGCCAGCTTGTTTCCATATGACACAGCCACTGGGATTTACTGCCCAGGTACAGCAGGGGACTCCTGCAGCTGCCTCACATCTGGAATGGAGCAGGTGAACCTTGCCAGTGCAGGACTCAGGCAGACTGAGCTGCTCTGCCACAGCACAGGGTACTTGGGTAGTGCCTGTCAAGAGCAGTGACTCACGGAGGAACAACACAGTGTATTTAGAAATTGGACAGGTTAAGAATGCCCAAAGAGCACCATCAATTGACTTCTTCCCATAAACAATTTATGTTTCAATGAACTAATAGATTTCCTTAGAGTAAACTGCATAAAATACCACATCTAAAAAAAAGGAGTCACTTAAATGCACATCTGCTCTACCTCTGAGAAGATGCAGTTGGGTAACCACACATAAAGCATGAGCAGTGCTGATGGAACTGAGGGGTTAATCTGCAGGGGAGTTGAGCATGGACTAACACTAACCTCTGGGTAGCCTCCAACATCATGCACATCGATTCCAAGTAGATGTCCAAGTCCGTGTGGCATAAATATTGCACCCAGATGAACCTTCACCATGTCATCCACATTGCCTTTCAGAATGCCAATTCTAGTCAGCTCCTCCAGATGGACTCTGTCAGCCAGACGGTGCAGATCAGGCCAGGCCACCCCTTGGAGAGCAGAAACAGGCAGCTGAGTTAACTATTGCTACGAGCTTTTTAACGACAACTTTCAAAAAACAGATGTAACACATGTGCCCTTTGTTTATATAAAAAACAAAGGTGGAATGAGCAACTACATTTTCACAAAAACACCTTAAACAAGACAATTCTTTTAACATGTCTGTGAAGTACAGAAAACTACAAACAAGAGAAACAGCAGCACCTCCTAATCCAGACCCATATGAAAAGATGTTAATACAGTGTATCTAGGCATGTCCACACAGATGGAAATGCATCCCTGAGTCTCCTATAAGAATGGCAACTGTAGATTGCAGTTTTTTAAATGCAGAGCACAGAACATTACTATCCTTTTATTTTCAAGATTGATCATACCCATTTAGAACATCTGACATGGACACTACTTTTCTACGTACATTGAAGATTTAAAGCCCACATCTTTCTGGCAAAGACACTCTCCAGAAATTAATGATTCCCTTGTGTTAATGGGCTGTGTAAAGCACAACTCCTCTAATACATGTACTGAAACAGCATTACAAAATACTGTTGTTTGACTAGAGACAGAGTGCCAGGATACATTAGGTTGCTATTATTTTGGTATAGGATACAATTTTGTTTGACAAACTGCTGGGGAGAGGAGAGAGGAAGAAAGCAGCTCTTTTGTTAGTAACAAAGTACTGTCCTAATTAGTTCACCATGGCATTGAGTCATCATCAACAGAGCAGCAGTTGCAGAGTCAAGACAACTAGGGCTAAGGTACAGTTGAAGAATATTTTCCTTGTTCAATTTTGGCATGATTAAATGAATAAGAGCTGAGCAATTTTTAAGGCCAAACTCCCACCAAGTTCCATTTGCTTTAATCCAGTTAAACATGCAGCTCTAGGGTCTTGTGAAGATAAATGTCATATCTTAATTACATTATCACTTTTTGCTGAAAGTACTGAGGCTTCAAAGACAGAAATAAAATCATCCTATGGGAGTGCTTGGAGAAAGCACTTGGCTGTCTTTTGTGGCTCTGATATAAAGATCAGAATCAAACTGAGCAGCAAGTGGCTGCTCTGTTCTGTGCATCCTCTGACAAACTGATGAACCTTTCTGCTGCCATGAGCTCTGGCTGGCAAACAGCTGGGTGAGTAACCAGTGAGCAGGCAGCCCCCTCCCCATCAGATCACTCAGGGACCCAGCCTGCAGCCTGCTGCACTCTGCCTGCCAAGCGAGGCCACAGGGCAGAGGACAGCCACACACGCACAAACCCTTGGCTGCCGCTTCCTCACAAAAGCCAGCGGTGCTCGAGTGCGTGATGCTCACCCACAAAATATGTGCAGTCTTCCTGCTCAAAATGGGATATATTTATGGTTTCCCTACTTTAAAAGGGAATTTAGATTTTTCATTCAATACGAACCAATACAGCTATAACCAGCTGTTCTTTGACAACTGTTCAACATATTCTGTAATTATTTATCTTCCTGAATATTGAATGTGTTGCAATTTTCACTTCTCTAGATTCACCTGTGTTTCACAGCTCTCTCACATTAGGCTCCACTCTATTGAATGATAAATTGAAATCACTACAATCCCTCACATCAATATTACACATATCACACCAAAAGTATTACTGAATCACAGTTGTTTTCCTGTTTATTTTACAGCTGTGGGAATACAGAATTTCTATGTCTAAGTTGAGGTTCAGCTTTTGCAGTTTGCAGCTAACTCCAACTGCTCTAAAAGTCTTCAATCTTCTTTCTGAGGACACTAGATGTTCTTTCAAGATCTCTCCCATGATTTCTTAGCTGAGTATTACTACAAGTCACCTATTTTCATCACCATAACTGCACAGCCACACGTAACAACATCTGACCCTGGTCAACTGTTTGAAGCCTCACCCTCTCTTGTTAAAAATGAAGGTCAGAACTCCATGGCTGGAAGACAAAACACAGCCATATCCTGGATGCTCTGGAGCAAGCTGAGCTGTCTGAGAGAAGTGGAGCTGAGGTGTCTGTTGTCTGCAGCTCAGCTTCCCTCTGCAGCTCTGCTGGCACTGTTGGTCTCAATCCAAACCCACTCAAAGAGACACAGTTACCTTTATCAAACTGAGGAAGAGATACAAATATCAAACTGAATTAATCAGAAATAAAACCACCAAAACCACATATCTATTTGTCTGCAGAAGTTTAACAGAGCAAATTAATGACACTATTGCCCTAGCTGAAAAGACTGCCATGGTTGTAAATCCTGAGTACTTCTAGGCACTGAGTAAATCCACTGGAACTCCTTCTTCCCTTGTCCCCACCTTTTTCTTTTTCTCTCATTGACTTAAAGTACAACTACTTCTCCTCTCCTTCTGCCTTCTTAATTCCCCATCTGGTTTGGTTTTTATTCATCTTATCTGCTTCATTAGAGACTGAGAACAACAAAAAGCTCTACTGTGAAATAAATAATGAGGCTGAATGGAAAATCTGCAGCTTTGGGCTCTCTCTTGGAGCTAGGGTGGTGCTTCAGACAGAGCTCAGCAAAATGGCTCTGGACCACTCTTTTATCATCTGGCCAGTGCCACGAGCTTTGCTAGAGATATGAAATATGTCAGCTCCAGTTGTCTCCCCCATGCTGCTACAGCTGCAGACAGCACTGGGGCAGCTCTGGGCAGAGGGAAATTAAGCTTCTGCTGGAGGCACCCTGCTAAATAATACAAATCTTGGTTTACAAATAAATAGGTATTCAAATGGTCTTAATTAAAAAGCAAAGGGTTTATAGATAAATTGCACTTTCTATTCTATTGTCTGGCTTCATGCTTTATTCTATTATGACTATGGGGTGGTGGCCACCCCTATCCAAGACACTTAACCTACAAGCCCTGGATAAAACTCTCATATACAGACTATTACTTGAGTGCTAAGACAAAATAGGAAGATATTTTGAGCTGACTAGAGACAGTAAATTAAGTGGAGTGATTTTTTGGTCTTCACTTAAAAAACGGTGATATCCTTGTCTTGTCTGACATGAGAGGATTCCCATCATGCTAGGAATAAACTTTAATAATAAGGTTCAAACAGATTTCTACCCATTTCTTCAACAGGTAATTTGACAAATAAAGAGGATCTAAATGCAAATCTTCAGACATTTTCTACTGCCTTTATAATATTAAAAAACATTACTTTTGTGAAGAGAAAGAACTATTTTACAGTACTAAGGTAACTACTTAAAAGTATAGAAAAAATCCACTGAAAAAAGGAACTATCATAATTCAAGGAAGATGTCTTTGTCCATTTAATACAAAAGTATATTCATATGTATTTATTATAAACAGAAATATATGATGCTTTAAAGTTATTTTAAAACTAAAATTGGGTTAGTTTTATCTGGCAATTGAAATCTTTATAATACAATGGCCTGTGCAAGCCCACCTGTCTCTGGGACTGACTGGCAACCCTGCACTCAGGTGTCATTTAGATAACTAGTAAGTATACTTAAAGAGTAGAAGTTCTTCAATTCTGCTACTCCAATTTTCCTTTGTAGATACTGAACTTCCAATAATTGCAAAAAGCAGAGAAAGGAGGAAAATTTGAATACCAGAGTTGATACCTTCATCAATCTGACAACTTGGTAAGAAGCCATGAACAGAACTTCCTGGTATTCCCATATGATGTGCAACTCAGCAATCTGGAAATGCCCCCAGGACCTGCAGTGAGAATGTGTGAGTCCCTCTGTCAAGGCCCAGAGCTGTCTGTATTCTGCTCAATGTGCACACATCTGTGTGTGGATGGCTTCAGCACGTTAAAGAAAACACTAACGGAGGGGTCTGCAGGCAGCCAGGGAACAATCTGCCCTACAGACTGCAGACTTGCAGGTGTGAAGAACAACACTGGCTGAACAGTGCTGAATGAACATTCTGTACAAAGAATCCTTGATTCGTGGAGGCTCCTTAACGTTCAGGAACTTCAGCTTTTGGATTACTGGGGTCCAGCAGAGACCTCTGTGCCCTGCTGCAAACAGACGTCAAACATCATATCAGCATTCTTGTAGGGAGAAAAAGCAGTTAAAAACCAACCAAAGCCCACAGCAACAACTTCCACAAGTGCCTCTGCCATTGGGTGTGAGTTAGCTCGGTGGCTGACTGCTCTGCAACGTGGGCCAGCACTGACCTCCCACCACCAATCACTCACGAGGATGTCTGACTCATGTATTATTCAGGACTATTATTTTTAAGCTTTGGTGAAGTTTATCATAGTTGCAAACATGCTTTTTGTGTAAGAACTTTTACGACAGTTGCAGACACACTTTTTGTGTAGAAAGGTTAGTTCTGTTATTATCTTTAAGCCAATTTATAAACCAATTATAGTCCAGTAACAGATGAGGTTTAAAAAGTCAGATTGGAGGGTCCTTGGACTTTGACACTTGTACCAAAATGAGTCTGTACTCAGGAAAATCTGCTGATGAGGTGTCTGCACCCTTCTTAATTCTCTGCCAAATGAGACACTGGGTAATACAGGTCACTGAACCAGGGCCTGGCTCCCAGGAAAGCGCAGCTCCCCAGGCTCATTAGGCTGGGATTTGTTACCTGCCATGCAGCACGTGCTCAGGAGAGAGGTCAGGTCAAACCCACCTCTTACAGCAACCACAGCACTTGAGATTCCTCGAGATACAGAGTGAATGAACTACACAGCAGCAACCAGGCACTGGAGATGTCCAGTAATGAAATAAAACAGACCATGGATTAATTAACAAAAAACTAGGGATGTCATTAGTTTTCAGACACAATGCAAACAGTACAGTGGAGGTTTGCAGATGTGTGAGGTGGCACTTAAACATGGCAAACTTTGTGCATTAAGTTTGCCTAAAGTCTCTTTTTAAAGGTATCCCCATAAAGCTAAATGTTACTTGGTACTCTTAGATATTACTGTGAAATAAAGGAAAAAGATAAAATTAATATTATTTTACTTCCTTGGAAATATTTCCTCTCTGATATCTGTTTGCCAAACCCCACAAAATTTCAGACAAAACACCAGGTTCAAGGTCTCTGGAACATCATATAAGGATCTCTGCAATAATGTGTGACCTCTGATCACACCAACGGAGGAGATTTCTGTGCCCTCTTTGCCCCCCCAAAAAGAAAGAAAAGCTTCTAGTGAAACCAGAAATCAAAAGCATTCCTATCTTTTGATGAATGTACCATAAATTTTTAAACAGTAGAATTAAAAAGATGAGTTGCTGTAACACATCACACTATAAGCTGTTCCTCAGCTGCTGTTAACTCACTGGTATTTTTATGCCAGTGATTATTATCTGAAGTTTTATTAGAAGCCGTTTGAGAACATAAAGTAGAAACAGCATACAAAAATAATTTAGAATTACTGCCTTGTATTTAGCCACTTTGGTCAGAAAGTACTCTGAAAAGGCCTTACAGGATTTTTTTGGCCACTACTTAGGGTACTTTGTGGTTGTAATGTGACAATGATTAAACCACAAATGATTTAACAGGTTTTTTTTTGTTGTTGTTGTTGGGTGGGGGTTTTTTGCCAACACAGATGTCACAATCTTACTAAAAAAAAAAAAACGAGTATGGCAAGGTTCTAGTAATTTCTCCCCAAACTGTGCTAAGGTTAAGTTACATTTAATTTCCAAGTGTCCACAGACAAGGGCAAAAGGCCCAATGTCCCCTGGCAGTGCCACTGAAATGCAGACAGAACACACAATCCCAGTCCAGCCAGCAACCCACTGGAACAGATTAAAATCTGCCAACTGGCAGAGACCATATCAGACATGAAACAATATGTCTTTAGAATTCAATCAGACCCAGTTTAAAAAACAAACCAAAACATAATTTAAATACTAAACCCAATTATCTTTTCCCTGTTCACTTGGGTGCTAGAGAAACAGTTGTCATATTGGTGATTTTCATGCTTTCTTTTTGGCCCACTACATGAAATACTCAGCAGCTGCTCTGGTTTTGAACTTGGTGTCTTGCAGCACCAGGTAAGGCAACGCTGCCATGGGGCAACCCCCAAGTGCTGGACTCTGACACTGGCAATGTTTGGGCAACAGTGAAGCTGCTCAAAGCTTCATTGCTGTGTGGATGACCACATGGCTCGTGGGGTGAACATTAGGTGGGTCATGGATGCCAAATTCAGGGATGCAATTTTTGACTGTACTTTTCAGCTGTGGCAAGGCTGCATCTGGCTGCCATATGATGAGAAGAGCCTGATAACTTTCCCAGCCCAAAAGGGAACTAGACAGAGTTTGCTGCTGTGTCACACCTGCAAATACCCACAGCTCTGACTGCAGGGATTACCAGCCCTGACCCTGCCCTGTGCCTGGAGCCCCAGTGCCACAGCACCACACCAGGATGGACTCCTTCAAAAGCCATCCCTTTATTCCCCAGAAAGATGCACCTGCCTTACAGGGATGGGAGTTACTGGAGAGAAATAGAGATTGATCCTCATCACCTCTGAAATTTGGACTTCTTCAAAAGGCTGAAGAGCACTGTGCTATTCAGCTGTACTGTGACATTCCTTTTGCATCAGTATGATGGAGGTTTTCAGCAGTAAGTCCATCCTCCCAACTTTAAACCCTGCACAAGGTGAGCTGTCACTCATCAAAAGCAACATGAGGATAATATTCTGCCATGGAGAAACATTAAGAAAAGCAATATGAATAGATGCAGGTGCAGAGCAAGAGGAGGGATTTTTTTCCATGTCTGGATGCAGCCCTGGGATTGAGCAGTGCTAGCAGACACTATTTTACAGCATGTTCCTTCCAAAATAGGTGTATGTTGAAGAGGAAAAAAGGAAAAGGATTGACAGAATGAAGGAAGTGCTTGGAGGGAGTGATTGCAGTGTGGAAACTTATCAATCTTTGAAGCTCAGAAAAGACCCTGTTTAGATAAGACTCAGGGCAAACAGCATAATTTATGTCTGGCAGGTTTGCACTCTGACAGCTACAGCTGATGCAGTGTCAAGATTGAAGGACTTGTGAACTCTGCACTTCAACTCAAATTACAACGAATATCAAGCACAATTCCTGAACACTGAGCTGTGAGAAAATCAGTGCAGGCACTAAAAATCAGACAAGGTACAGGCAGTTCATTCCCCAAAAGTCATTATTAAAACCAAAATTGTACAATATTACAATATACAGCATGTTACTATTAGGAAAAAAAAGGATTTAAAAAAAAGGTCTTAAACCAAATCCCATTCAGTATAGAAAGGCAAAAAACCTGCAGCTAATTTAGGCTGGATCTGTAAAGATATCTAAATGTAATTGCTTGTGCAAACCACACCTTAGAAGAATCCATGAAAGTAGTGAAAAAATCCACTGAGCTGGAAAGCTGCAGGTGTGTCCCTGAGCCACGGCAGCTCCTGCAGACTCTGCTCAGGTATCTTGAGATGAGAGGGATTTCAGGGCACAGAGGCCCAACAGTTTCAAGTGCCTGTTTTCATGCCCTTGGGAGGAACTCAGCATTATTAACTCAGCATTATTTTAGGCCTCTGAATGCTGCAGCGGTCACTGTCTGTGGGGCAGCTCCTGTCCATCACAGCAGGAAGAGCAGCTCCCAGGTTTGCAGTCAGAGCCCTCACATTGCAACAGATTGCTGCTTTCACAGAGGGTGTGCAGCACCTACTGAAGCTGGCAGAAAATACTCCCTTTTCTTTCACCTCTTGCCATAGGTTACTGCTGTGCTGAACAGGGTTAGGTTATGTGACCAACAATGAGAGCTCCACTAATCAATCATGCCATTTTTATTTAATATCTTGAAAGAATAAAGAATTTCAATTTGATTGACAGTATTGTCTATGCATCCTTTAGTGCCTTCTGCTTTTATTTACTAAGTAGTAGCAATGCCTTAACCATTTACACTGACAAAACCTGAATTAACACACCACAGAAAGCTGTTCTACCTTTGCTGGGTCCATCTCAGAGAGGCAGTTCAACTTCTGTTGATTTTTTTTGGTTTGTTTATCAAGCGATGAACACTAATGCCAGCAAAAAAAAAGTACAGTTCACTCCATTCAATAGAGAAGAGACAGAGAGCAGATTACCAATAGCTTTTAAAAGCATATATTGACAAGATTACTTTCCAATCTGTCTTTCAACACAGTAACACATTCTGAACTGCAAGAAGGGAAAAATAATACTGTGGTGCCATTCAGCAAGATTTGTGAATATCAAATATTGGTTACAACATGCCCTAAAAGCATTTGTTCTTCAGAGGAACTGGAATAAAATCTTCAACTTCTGTCATTAATTTTTTATTCCTGAGAAGAATTGTTTTGCTGCAGATATTACAGCAGATTAATAATGATCAGCAGTGCTTTGACTAAAATATGATAATCTGAATGGGAATAATTCATATGGGCATCTTGAAATTATACAAACTAAAACAGATTGTGCTCTCATACCCTTCCCTGTTGTGCTATTGTCAAAATCTCCAGTTTACAGTCCAGTTTCTTTTCAAAAATTCACCGAAGTCAGCTACTGTTTTTATACAGCACAACAGAGAAGCATGACCACATGGTGTTCCACTAAGCACAACTTTGGACTACACAAAATAAAACTCAAAATTACTTCCATACAAAAAACTCCCATTGCATGTGAATAAGAACCTTCTACCTGGGAGGAGAAATATTAGTAGCAGTTACAGTTATTTTCTTTAGGTATAATAGATTTCAATCCTAGTTGGATACAGTGACAATTACTCTAAAGCAGTATTAGAAACCAAAAATCAATCTGAATTGTAAAGAAGTTATAGAACTGTTGTGGACAAAAAGAAGTAGTAATCTGTGAAGCTGCAAATTTTGAATTTGCATATGTTGCCAAGTACAACTCTGCTCAACTTAATAATAGAAGCACCTGCTGGTAATATGATCTGCTATGCCAAATATATACCCTAGCTATTAGTTTTCATTAAACTGTTTTTATTAAACAGTTCTTTAATTGAGTTATTTTAATCTTTGCTCTTAGTACTATTCTACCTGAGCTGGATTCTCTAGCATTCTTCCTTAGTTAGAGGCATTTTACTGGAAAATAGAACAGGGAATCATACTGCTGCTTTGAATTCAAATCACATCAATTTTTGTTGTCTAAATAAGTTATTTATGAAATTGGTAGTGGTTCACTAAACTTACTTCCTCTTGACAGTCTCACTGAAAGAACTGTGCCTCCGTATTTAGGTACCAAAGGAGGACACCCCATCCAAAATCTACATCCTGTGTACTAAAATACAGACCATTCACCCTGTGAAGTCCCTGGCTTACCCCTCTACCCCCATCAGCTTTACTGCTTCAATCCTTTTGCATCAGACAAACAGGGAGGAGGCAAAACACTAGAAAATAAAGTGGCTTCTTTGTTTTGTCCTTCTAATTCACAACATTCCTTGGAAGGCTGTACATGGGAAAACTAGCTAAGACAACCCCTCCATTGCAAAGAGTTAGGAAGTTACAACAATAAAACACCCTGAAGAAATCAGGAGAAATGCACAAAAAGCAGTCAGAGTTTCACAGAGGAGCTCAACTCATGCAGTTACAGCTGCCCACAGGACAAAGACCACATGGGATTAGCTTTGCTCCGCATCCTGCACCTACAAATACACATCTCCTGCAGCAAGGGAAGCCAGGAGTGGCTGACACTCAAAGTGCAGGCAGGACACAGCAGCCACCCACAGGAACACATTGAGCCTGCTTTCCAGGCTGCCTGTCGAGGTGGCTCACGGCAGACCTGCGATGTTCCATCCTAGAGAACTCCCAAGGACTTTCTCCTGGTCTTCAAAGGAAGTCCTCAGAGTCAGACCTACAGAAGGTCCCCTCTGAATCATTCTGTTTCTCAAATCGTTCATTTTGAAATTGTCTGAACGTGACAAAGAAATGAGAGTGGAAGGGTTGCTCCTAACATTAGAGAAACACATTCAAACACCCATTCTCAACTGCAAAATGCAGGACTTGACCCAGTGAGGCACTTGGAGCAAAGACAGAGGAGGGACCATCAGCTACAGAGAACTTTCTGAACTCTGAGCCAGACTCTGCTGGCCTGTGCTCACTGGCTGTTCCAGCCTGCTCCCCTTGGCCTCTCTGTCTCAAAACACCTGAGTCTTTTGGGAACTACTTACTACTTTGCATTTATTTATCATCTACAGCAAAAGGGTACCCATTTCTTGTAGGCTCTCAGGATCAGCTGGTATCTACACGATTAATAAAAGGATCTTTTATTTGCTTGGCATGTAGGTCTACTTCTTTGCCTGAAATGTTTTTGACTGTACTTGAAGTGTATTTGACTGCACTTTCTTGGTCAAAGATTATATGGCAATCCTGGCATCAATGAAATCTGCAAAGTCTGATCTTTGATCCTGGAAGACAGGATTTAAGAGCTTAAAGAACCCATGTCTTTAAGTGAAACTAGATTTCTGGGAAAGCCATACACAAGGAACCTTCCAGCCCTAACATGGAGAAACCTCCATCTTGTGTTATCAGAGATGTTAGTCCTGGGGCAGAGATTTTCTTCAAGACCTTCCTCAAAAGCATTTATTGGAAAAGCAAAGCCTGAAAGCCAGAGGCAAGGCAATACTCACCGTCTTGGACAGTAAAATGCAGAACTTGGGGATATGCATATAAGATGAGCTCCAGCTTGAAAAATGCAGAGATAGAAATTCTATAGGGAAGCCCTGTGGTAATGTCAGTATCCCAAGGAGGAATTCACACTGCACATAAACTGATGTGATGAAAAACAACTTCTGTGCATATTTGGAACTAATTTTTATTTTTCATTTTATTGAAACAAACAAACATCAATCAGCAAATATTCCCAGCTGCATAGCTAATGTCTGAATGCAATTTTGATTCAATAGGGACTCTGTATACACAAGCTTTTCAAATCATAAAAATGTAGAGATAGGGACTTGAGTGGCTGCCAACCTCGCCTTACTCAACTGTTCCTTGGGAGCAGTTTGCTAGACAAGGAGATCTTTTTTGGAACTGGAATTTAGGACAATGGACCTTACAGAGTGAGGTATTTAAATTCCTTCTTCCTTGCACCCCAAATATTAATGTATATAACTTTAAAGATTAAAAAAAAAGATTTCTTAAACATAGATTTTGCAGTAGTACCAGGCACGCTAAGCACAACCAGCTCCCTTCCTTCCCCTTCTCCTGTGATTTTTCATTAGTCTACAGAGAAAAGACAGAGAGTAATGCTTGGAGGTCCCAGGATGCAATTGCAAAAGGATGTAGATGGAAAGTATGTGATTGCTCCAATATTTAGCTCATTAATCTTAAAGACTCTGTTTATGCTCTAGTGCATTAATGCAAAATAATTCTAATTGCAAAGCTGAGAGATAGGCATACTTCCTTTTTAGTTCTTCTCAACACAGTAGCAACTTACTGTATTTCAGAAACTTCCATGTTTCTATAAACAGAAACTGTACATAGAAACTTTCTAAATGCAGCAACCATACCATCCTCATCAACTAGGACAATCTATTAAATGTATAGAACTGAAATTATTAATATTCTCTAAATGCTTAAGATAGTCACCCGACCAACAAATAGCAGAAATCACTTGAGAGGCTGCACATGGTATAAACACACAGTCATTTGCTGAAGAATAAAAGAGAAGCCACTCCACAGAAACTTCCCCCACACCACTGGACTCTGTGTGTCACTGACAGAAACACGCTGGTCCAAGAACAGGGCTGGGTAGGAATGGTCACACCTCACAGAGACACTGCAGCACAGCCCTGCCTGTGGGCTGGCAGCACCACCTGCCCTGGGCACAGCCACAGCTGAGCACAGGGCACCGATCCTCAGCAGCAACTCCCTGGCCTCTGCCACTGCCATTTCCATGGGCAGGTTTCACAACATAGCATGGAGTGATTCAGGTTAGGAGGGATTCCAGGAGCCCTGGCTCAGTGTAGGGTTAACTTGAAAGTTAGCTCATGTTTCTTCAACAAATTGTTTTCTTGAGGTTTCAGAGAGGGACTTACAGCAAAACAAATTATTTCACACCTTTTTTTCAAAGAGATTGATATTCATTCCAAAGAGCAAACAATAGTGGTCTCCCAGGTGTAACCAGTGACAAATGATGGATAACAAAGCTAACACTGAATTGGATCTAACTTATGCAACTAGGATAAAGAATGGAGTGAGACAGATTTGGGAGCCATGCACACGTGCCCTTTCTAATCCTTCAGATCTCTCCACTATTAACAGACATGCCCAGCTTGCTCACAGAAGAGTCTAACCCACTCCTGCAGTTCAGGCTTCCAGCTGCTGCCATGTGAGGTGTCCACTGGAGGTGCTCCAGACATCAGAGCTGAGACCTGCCCTTCACTGCCCTCAGCAGCCTCATGCCTACCAAGGGTGTGCTACACAATACTATTTTTCCACCAGAGTTTGCTTTTTTAAGCCTGGGCAATTATGGGGGTGGGGGACAACTACACTAAAAGCAGTAATTTTATGGTTATAGCATCAAGGACTCCAGAGTTGAGCAATATCAACTGACAGCGTCTGTGTGAGCTTTGCTTGGCCCCTTGGTGCTGACGTGTTAGGGTTCAGTCCTCCAGTTACATGAACATCTACTCCTTTACACAGGATTTCAGTAGTACCTAGGCCTTTTTGATGAAGCTGCCTATTCCAGCCCTGCAGTAAAATCTTCCAAAATGTAAAAAAAATTTCAGCAACACTTGCCAGAGGAAGAGACCCGGGGCTATGTTTTGCAATAAAGACAACTGGCTAAAGGACAGAAGACCTCATGCAAGCAAAACTGCAACATCCATTCATGTGTTACTACAGCCATGGAGGAGAGCCTCAGAAGTGCCAGTGGAAAAGCTTCCACCCGACCAAGCAGAGCCTCCCACCAAACACAAGATGCAAATCCACAGGAAGCTCCCAGTTAATTTACTTCTAGGGCTACCCAGTTTCCAGAAGACTCCAACCACCAAGGCAAGCACAGCTCCTGATAAACCACTGAAGATTTCTCTTCATTATATAACTTCTCTTCCATCTGTTAAAAAAGCTGAAAACAAGCAGGAAAAAAACCCAAGAGACTTCACAAGCAGGCAAGCATGGCAAATGCACCTAAAAGTTGCCTCTGATAATCAGCAACCTTTCTTGCACCAGACTCAGGTTCCCACCAGGATGCTAAGCAACTTGCTTCAAACACAGGGTTTTTTTTTAATAGATTTTACATTTTTTCATTCATAATTTTCTTTCATTTTACCAGAGTTTGGCTTGACAATCTGAAGTGTAATTTGCAGAAAGGCTGGGCACTCAGCAGCTGTAACAGCGGTCAAAACAGCTGTGATTTGAGCAAGAGCAATGTTCAACTCTCTTAAAAAAGATCTTGAGTCTGAAGAATTTCCATCTTGGAATCCCAAACGAGTCAATAGCTTTTACACTAACTTCTCTAGCCTGCTGGCTCCTGCCTGCAGAAGGGGGACTGCTGTACACTTGCACATCATTAAGATGCAGTGCAAGCAAACTTCCTTGCCTGCCCAGCACCTGTGTACTGTTGTGATGAGCACTCTGAGAAAAACTGGTGAGGACGTTGATAATTTTGGATTCAGAGCAGGTTTTGAACAGTAGGCAACAAAAAGCTCTAGGCCATGCACAGAACAAAAGGTTAAACTAAACTACTGAATAGCTGTTCATTAGCTCAGCTCTTACTGTTATATGCATTTTGTGAAGACTGCAGAGTGAGAAACAATGAATGTATCTACAGGAACATTTAATTCCAAATCATCCTTGGAGGTGAAATCTCTTGGTTGTCCCCACTTACTGTGTTTCTGTTTACACAGTGGGATTTTGAAGTGCATGAGGTGAATTCATTTCAGATGAAAGTGTACTGGGAAATGTGCTCCAGGACTGCATTTAATGTGCCTCAACCTTTGGCAAATCCAATGAGATTAAAAAAGAATGCAGAAGTGAGACAAATTAGGACACTAACTTCTGGAATACTCTGAGACACATGGCTTTACAATTTCTCTCTTTTAAAACTATTGTTTCTATGTAGCATATATTTGTAAAGCAAATTGTTTCTCAAATGACTGTTCCGAGAAAGAAACAGACAATGCCTCAACCACTGAAGGAAATGAAAGTGTCAATATTCTGCACATCTGCCCCTGTGTTTTAGTTCTGTGGAAGAGGAAATTTAATGCAGATGGACTTGACAAAATTAAGAATATCCCCTAAGCAGAAATGCAACATTGCTCTCTGACATCTCGGATCATAGGCCTGACTTTATAGGAAAGACAATTAGCCCACTGCCACACAAGTGCACTTTTTTTGACTTTCTCTTCAGTGCAAGCATCACTGTCTTCATCAGTGCTCCATGTTCAGTGGTTTCAAAACTGCTGCTTATGCAAGACTGAGTAAGTCTTCCTCTCCTTTTATTTTAAACAGATTTTGTTTGTGGCAGAAGTTGCGACAACTGCACTGAACTTGGGCTGTAATCCTACAGAGAGTGCTTCTTAACTTTCAGAATATATTATTTGCCTTGCAGAAGGAATTCTGTTCTTGGAGTTGTAAGGTAAGGAGACCTATATATATGATTAGAGCTGTTTGTACATTCAGACCATGCACAGAATGTAGCAGATGAATGCTTCTCTATAATGAAATACAATGTTTTGGAGTATTTTAAAAGTTATAACAACTGTTTGTATATAGAAATATAAACAGAATGTATTAGGAGGTCTATTATCTCTCAGAAAATACCTGCACTCAAAAGTTGAGTAGGTTCACGTGAGAGCTGAACTGAAAAAAGAAATGCAAATCTCTGAATTAAACACACTTATACAGAGTGTTTAAGGTTGTTAGCAAGCTGTGTCCGTCCATAAACACAGTTATGTAACCCAGTATTTGGTCAGTGACTCTCCCTAAAGTACTCACTCCCTATCTTGCAGTCAGAAAGACCCCAGGAATCATTAACATCCTGATGACAGCTACTAGATGTGCCCTGTGACCCTCTGCCACAAGGCACAATTAAGGAGATAAACAGCATTTCCTGCAGCTGCTGACTGTGCTGTGCCCACTCCTGCCCAGCCTGCTCCAGCAATGGCTCCTGCCACCTGACCAGTCACTTGGCTGGCTTTCATCTTAGGAGCCCCGGGAAATGAACACTAGCAAAAATAACAGCAAAATTAACATGGGCTCCATCACCCAAAAAATCTCACTAAAACATGACGGCTCTGGATTTTACATGTAGTGCCTCTAACCCTGCAAGCTCCTTTGCCTCTTCTTTTGGAGACACAAAGTCTTAGAGGGAGAAGAGACACTTGTGAATTCACATCATCATTTCTTGCTCCCCTGTGTGATAGTACCTGGCTCCCCCAGGAGCAGATCCCAGTGCTTTAGCCATGGAGCTCACAAAGGAGGTTTGTTTAAGGAGGCTGCAGCCTCTCCCCCTGAAACATCTCCCTCTGGACAGCAGTGACAATGGCATCAGCCTCTTGTGGGGCTCTGGGGTTTCTCAGCAGCCTGACAAGTCTGTGACTCTAACCATGCTGTAAAGGTCAGCGTTTCCATTTCTTCTTTTTCAGAATCCTGGTCTTCCAGGAGAACTTAGAAAGGACCTAAAGAGCAGACTTCTCAGATGGTGAAAGTTTTTGCATGTTACCTGACTCTTAACTGGATCTGTAATTCAAGACTCCAGGTTGCATTTCATTGCACTCTGAAGTACAAAGGGAATGAAACCAATGAACCAGTCCACAGAGCATTTTCTGTGCTCATCAAAATTCATCAAAATTCATCATTACTATTCATCATTCTCATGAAGAGGGTAAATGCATTTGTTCTGTTCTTCCAAACAGGCAGGACAACAATAAGAACAGAAAGTTCAGTCCCTTTCTCTGACAGAGATTAAGAATGATTTGTCTGTCTGTGGATCTCAAGCTCCCAAAGCTACTAAAAGACCCTAGCAACTACTTCTCAGAAATACTCAATTCAGTATGTCCTTATTTTCTGACACTGTAAATAAAGTGCTCAGCAAACTGAAAAATTCTCTACACCATCCTGAGCACAACATCCTATTAGCTCTCAAATTCTGAAGACAGTCTGCAACTTATTAGCATAAAATGCTGCTAAAAATGTTACATGAAATTAAAGGTGACACTGAAATGCAACATGAACTGTGAAGAGGAATAGGTATGAGTCTTGAGGGGTGGAACAGCAGATGATGAAGAATGCATATTATTATTAAAATAGCAAAATATCTAGTCTCATTTTGCAGATAAACATCAAGTGTTATTTCTCCTGATGCCTTGAGAGGCTACCTAGAACAGAGGCTAGACAGTGTTAAAGGAATAAAGTAGGGATTTATTAAAAGGCTTTCAAAGAATACACCTTGGGCAGAACAAGAGCCTGGCCCGGGCTACACCCAAGATGGACAATGAATCACACATTTTCACACTTTTATAAGTTTTGGTCCATTTCCATTTTGGGGTTAATTGTCCAATTACAGCTTCAGGTTATGAAGTCCCATCTTCCCAATTTGCTCTCCTCAATTCACTGTTGTTTGCACTTTTTGGGCCTGAAGCTGCAACGGTGTCCTCAGTTCTCAGGCTGGGAAAGGATTGCTTTGTGTGACTGAACTGTGAGGAGAAATTGCTAACACTCTGTATAAAGCTCAGAGTTACAGACTAATGCAGTACAGAATCTGGAAAATATGAAAGCTAAAACTTAAGGCATCACTCCCTTCCAAACTGCTCAAATAAACAAAGCTGCTGCCAGCCTGTATAACAGGAAAATTGCTTCTGTTCTGACTGGCAATCCAGAAAGCTCATGCACTCAAGGCCTGACAACTGAAGACTAATAGAGCACATTTAAAGGATAAGTGTGCTTTGTGCATTGAGTACATTCTTCTTGAAGATGTTCCATTAGTAATACTGAGAAACGCTCAAGTACCTTCACCAGTGACAAAATCACAGCAGCAGCTAGCTCTAAAACATTTATTTGCCAGCCTGAAAGCAGAATGGGAGAAAAATAAGGTTTTCATTAAGCTAGACAGTTGTTTCAAATGAAAATGTGTATTTGTTGAATCAGTTTGCCTGCAATTTAAAGGCATACAGTAAAGTACCCAATAGCCAATGCTTTTGAAAGCTTTTTAAGGCTAATTATCCTTCCCAAAGATGCACACTCCATCCCCTTTTTCAATAGATTTCTATTGTGGCTACACATAAAATACAGAAGAAACTTGAAACAAACTGGAGCACAGTATGTGCTCATTCGAACTCTGAGCATTTGGCATAAGCTTCCTGAAAAGATGGCTGTCTGTGTAAAGACACATCTGTATAACAACTGCTATCTGCAGATGAAGGGAATAAAAAAAAAAAAAGATTAAAGTATCTTATTAATTGTGCTAATAATCGTTTCTGTATTATGTCTTTAAAAGTGTATGGAAAATGTTGTGTATCCTACCTCTGTATATTAGGAGCTGCTTAACCATGGAAATTATTTTATCATCTTATTCCTTTCCAACATTTTCTAAAATGCAAACATAATTGATTTGACAGCTTGAATGCTGCTACCAAACCTCTCAAGCCCTGTGACAGGCACTGATCTTTTACCTGGCTTGACTGCCCCCATGACCGCCCGCGAGGCCTTCAGCACTGCCTCATAGACAGCCCTCTGGTCAGCTGTGAACTTGCCATTGGCAGGGAAGGTGCAGGTGATGTCAGAGCCATAGCAGTAATATTCTCCTCCCATATCAAACAGGCTGAAAAGGAAACACAGGGGAAAAAAATGAAAATTTAGCTCCAAAGAAATAGTAGAACATAGTGGACCTTTGTCTTGCTCGGCACTCAATAACATCTACAATTTGGTAGATCACCAATATAATCACTGCTTGAACCCTGCTCTGCACTCAATAACATCTACATTTTGGTAGATCACCAATATAATCACTGCTTGAACCCTGTTCTAAGTAAAACAGGATGACAGTCCTTTGGAATCTTCTGGCAGAAGGGTATCTGCATTCCATATGGCTTAAATGGATACCCTTTTGGGCTGTGCTGGTCCAGGATGGGAATGCTCAGAGAACACAGAAAGGAAGATAAAAAGTACATGAAGAATCCACTTTAAGCTCCTCAGTTCCAGTCTCTAGGAATTCTTCTCAGAAGAAAAAACACATCCTTCTTTTCTTTCCTGAAAAACGCTAGCACCACATACAGCATCCAACATCCAAAACAGAATCCCACTTAACCAAAAAATGTTAATGGAATAAGGATTATGGAAAGATCCAACCATAAAAGTACACACAGTACAGCTTTCTGCATCAGAGGCAGAAGATAGAAACTATGAAGTGCTTTCTTTTATGGGGACAAAAAAACTGGCTTACCCCTTGAGAAGTATATTTATTCTATACATGAATAAATGACTCACCACTGATTGCTCAGCTGCCAGAAATCAAGCTACAAGAACAGCAAGTGGGACTCCACACCCTTGTGAGGATCATGTCAGACATCTGCAGTACTGTGCTTCTCAAGCCTGCTTGATAAGGCACTGCATTGCCTTCAGCAGGATCAGAAATCAGTAAATAACCAAATAACCATTTGGACCAGACAACACTTGAGCAAATAACCCCCTTGGTTCAGCACGTATTGATTAGAGGAAGGCACATTTTACATACAAGATTTTGATCTTCATACAGTATTTGTGTGACCTCCTGATTTCTATAGTAACGAGTGAGAGTTGAAATCTGTGAATTTAAGTCTTCTTGCAACCACCCCAAACAATTATGAGAGGCTAATCACCATAAGAAATATGATTTTCCTTCACTGTGTTTGAAAACCTTGGAGTTTTCCTCCTCTTGCTGCTTTTTCACAGCAGGGTCAGTCAGCACAAGCAGAAGGCAGGGCACTCCACTGGGGCACCCTCTCTGCCACTGAGTCCTAATTAGAGCAGCAATTAGGAAAACTCTGCAGTGCAGCTCTGTCCCCAAGCAGCATATGTGACTAGGTAAGGATGAATATAAGCTACCACAAAAATTGTTATCACACTCTGCTGTAGCCGATCACCATTTCCAACACAACTGCTACTGAAAGCAATGGATAGTGAGTAAACAAAGGTAATCCTGATAAAAGTAAAAAATATTTCAGCAGGGCTAGGAGTCTCCTTGCTGCACTGCACACACAGACACATGAAGATTTACTCCAAGAACTTTTAAAATCCACTCTACAATTTCCTCCATGAACAAATCTCTGCACTGAGTGAATCTCTGCCCTGCCTGGAGTCTTTGCCAGCCTCCCCAAACTGGGCAAGGTTCAGCTGCAGAGACTTGCAGGACTGGAACATCAGGAACTGCCCCAGTGGCTGCAGCTGCAGAGCTGCACGAGGCTTAAAGCTGCAGGAGAAAACTCCTCAGGAGGGTGCTCCAGAGAGAGCTGCAAAGCTACCTGTGCACACACCACAGTCACTCACCTAAATATAGAATATGGAATGTTAATCCAGAAAGTTGCTAGTTGAAAAAAGATACAAAACAGGCAGCAAACATCAGGGTGAAAAAACCACAATTGGACACCAGAATAGAAACTGTAAGCCAGCCGGGCCAAGCCTCAAAATCAGAAACCCCATCAACACTGCCTAAGTTTTGATTTTATGGTTAGACTCACATCTAAAAATTACTAAAGATGCACATAAAAAAATCTACAGATACAGAAAAGTAGCTGCAGCAACTGGGAATCAAGGAAGAAGCTGCTACATGCTGCAATGTACCAACAAGAAACAGATCAGCTCTAAATCTTTGAACCCATCCCAGACTGACCCTTTCAAAGTCACAAATCAAGTTTCAAGATGCTCTGTGAGTTCTGCAGCAGTTCTGTGGCCTAACTGTTGCATTTACAAGTGTAAATGCCAATTCAGCATGGTGACAGTAAAGCTGCGACTAACAACTCGAGAACTCCCTGTACTGGAAGTTGCTATGCTTTGTATATTTTATTATATATGTTACCCTGCAAAGTAGTTATTCTGAACTTACCAGAGGCAGAATTTTACCTATGTCTTTAACCTTACAATTATCAGCATTTTCTCAAACCCATTCATCACTCAGTGGCTGTTAAATAATTTTTGAGTTACTGGAGAACTGAGCAATGGAAAAAAAAATATCACAAAGCTGATGGTACACCAAAACAAGGCTCACAAGCCAGGAAGCACCATTTGTTCAGGTCTCTTGGCTTCCAGACAAGAGGAGACATGAGGGAAGATGATCTTTCAAATTCCACCACAGATCACAGCACACCATCCAGCCTGTATGCTTCAGTGAGAAAGCATCCAAACCAAATGGGACATCTGGGAGATATTTTGGCTCTTATCAGAAATTCTCTTCCATTTAACTTCAGTTGGGAACATATCCATTAGCTAAAATGTTGCCCAAGACATGGAAATAGCCAAAATATTGTAGTTATACTGAGAAAATAATGGGAGCCTGAGAAGATCCCAGTTTCATGTATTTGCTTGCCAGGCAAAATCAATGGTAAAGCACATTTATATCAAATAAATGTATGACAGCTACTATCTTTTCCTGTTGACTAACCAGAAAAAAATTCTACAAGAAGGTTCCTTAGAAAAAACATTTGTTTTACCCTGAAATTAAATGGTAAATTGCTAGTGAAAAAGATACTGTTAGTGCATTCTAGTTTGTTCTCAGCTGCATGTACAATATTACCTGTCTGACAGA
This sequence comes from Anomalospiza imberbis, assembly GCF_031753505.1. NCBI lineage: Eukaryota > Metazoa > Chordata > Aves > Passeriformes > Viduidae > Anomalospiza > Anomalospiza imberbis. Next base: position 2,844,062 of record NC_089692.1, on the reverse strand, counting down.
GTAGTCTTAAAAGGGTCACATACAGAAATGACTACTTAATGTTATTTGGACTGTTATCAAATGTAGCAGCAATATAAACAAATTAAATGCAGAAATGAAAACAGGCCTACAGGCATCTTGATCTATAGCTTACCTCTTAAGAGCTGTTTAAAAACAGAACAACATATGCAATAATAGCATAAACATTCACCAAACCCTATCATATTTCCCTTTTAGATAAATTAAGTGCTACACATCTAGCAGACTGTGTATATTGTCATTACATATACTTTACATTTTGTATAACAAAACTTAACTGTGAGTTCAGTTTTCTGCTGAATGATGAAAAACTTCATTCTAAAAATACCCTTTCACCACTCCTTTTTTAGCAAGAACACAGTTGTGAATTGCTGATTTCAATGAGATGATATGTCTGAGGCTCTCAGGTTTCTGAGGCATTTCAAAGGGATGGTGCACAGAGGAGTGTTGCTGACCAAAGAGAGACATTAGGTTTTATGTCAAACTTTTCGTTGATTTAGCTTGAAGCTGAGGAGGCCAGCTCAATCTCTTTCAAAGCCTTCTGAGAGAAAGCTAATCTTGCTTTGCATCATTTTGTTGTGAGCAAAAGCAACAAACGCCTCCATTTTAGGGTGAAAATGCATGTTGTATAAAGCAGATTTAACAGTCGGAAGCCCTGAGCACCCCATGAAAATTCCATGCTACTGTTTCAATTTATTTTCTAGAATGACCAGGAAGCTATACCATAAGCAGAAGATGCATAGCAAAAATATTCCAAACATCTTGGAAGTATGGGCATAGCTCTCCCAATGGAGGCTGCGGTTCTGTGTGTATACATAATCTTTGCTACAAAACATATTGCAAAATACTGTAAGCATTACTAACTAAAACTGAACAATGCAAAGTGTAAGAAAAATCAGATAACATGCCAGTTGCTCTACTGACAGAATGCCTTGCTTACGTACCAGTAATCCAACATTAGCCAACAGCGTTGGAATACAAGGTGCCTTCTGCCTGCCTTTTATAAAAACCACCTTCAAAAATAACTAAGAGCATTTAATTACTTTCACAGGGAAAAATAGAAACCCACAAGTTTAAATCATTTTGCACATAAACCAGTATCATAGTCAAAAAGGAGGAGAAACGTGTATGACATGCCACAGCATTGCAGAAAGGCTTGGCTGGACATGCCCCTCCTCACAGCAGCTCCCCAGCCCTTCCAAGCAAGTCCCTGCAGCAGTTCTGCCATGTACAACCCAACTGAGGCTCTGCTCCCCGTGCAGGAACCCAGGAGGGAAGTTTGGAGGAAATATTTCAAGTCCTGTCAATTTTAAAATGAATACAGGTTTGTAAGTCAATGCTGGAACTGAAACACAATGTGATGCACAAAAGCTCCTTTCCCCTCCTTTCCCTCTGAAACAAAACGGATGAGTAAGACATGGCTGTGTTACTTTCACAGAATATTGGCACCACAAAATGCAGATTTATAGTTACATTTTTTGCTTTCAAGCCAAGAAAAATAATATGCATTTTGATATTGATTTTAGCTTTCTTAACCTTTGACTGTGAAGCACCATGAAACACTTTGCGTAACACTTTAAATTTGAACGCTGTGGACTATAAAAAGTCATAGTTCTTTTCTTCATAAAGTCACTGTACACCATTTTTCAAAAATAAAGCATCATCTTCCTTTAAGCATGTGTTTTACTTTTATAGGCTTGCTGACACTTTTATTGTCAAATAATTTGAAACTGCCAGGCAATGAAGCATATTATGGCCAATATCACAATGGGAAGCAATACTTTATTTGGGATATCTGAGCCATGTGTATGAATTGTTATGATCCAACCACCAACCCAACCCAAGGACAAGCTCTCGCAGGCATTTTTTGGGAAGCCTACATCTACTCCCACGAGCTAACACATAAAGCTGTCACCTTCCTGCTCCACAGATCTGCTTGATCTGTACACTCAGAACTGGATCTCCTCATGATATTATAGAATAATTACTCCTGTGCAGTTGTTAACGTGGCAGAGCGATGACTGGGGTGAAACCCAGGTGGATGTCCTTGTGCAACGCACCCCGACCCAGTGTCCTACTGAGCATCCTACTGGGTCCTACTGGGCCTGCAGCCCACATCCTCCCCTGAGCCTATTCTCAGGACAAAATCTTCCCTTCCCCTGGGTGGGTTTACAAGACTAGCTATTAGAAAACTGATATTGCCCTATCTTACCGCGTGCCCTCCTCATTCCTCAGGTTAAACAGGTGTGAATACTGAAGCACTTTACTCAGCAACATTTACTGAGGTTTTAGGGGTTTGAGGCATTATTAACCAACACACCTATGAGCGGCCACACAGATGAACTGGTGCCAGCCAGTTTTGGGACAGCAGGAATAAAGGTACACACGGTTTTGTCCTCCTCTTGCTGCCATAAAAGGAAGTCATCCCCAGCTGGAGATTTATGCTGTGTGATCTCAGCATACTCTGCTCCGAGTGCACAGAGTGCACTCTGCGCTTTACACTCCATGCAGCAATTAAATCCTTGAGTATTCACACACTAACAAAATCCTACTGTTTGTTTGGTTAAACACTTCTAAGGCAATTTCAAGCTTAAGGGAACTAGGTATCAGCATTTCTATGAGATATGTTTTGGAAACAGGCCAACTGCTGTGGAAATAGGGTGGTTTCATAGGAGACCACAAGAATGAATTAATGTAAATGATATCACAAGGAAGAAAACAGAGAGATAACTGACACATACTCTTTCATACACTTGCAACTTGACTAGCCAAGACTTATCAATTAAAAAAGCAACATCAGGTAAGATCACAAACCCCAAGAGGTAATTGGGACAGCACAGTGTATAGTTCTACCATGCTCAGGAAGAGTTTTTTTGAGAGAAGTCTTGCTGTTACCAGCTTCCATCTGACATGCCAGACAAGGAACTTTTACTGGCTCTGCCTTGAAGCCAGGCTTGGCTCACTGGTTTAAATCTATCTTTGTGTCATCAGCACCCATGAAGTCAAGAATAACCTTTAAAAATGTTGGAGAATACTTTTTGTGTAGGAAATTTGATTCTGGGTATTCAAAAGAAATCAAGTTTTCTTTAAGCCTCCAGTTCAAAAGGAGAGGCTGTAGCCACACAGGTAAATGTAGTTACAGCTGCATGACTACTCTCCACCCAGCTGCAAGTTAGGTAACCATGGGGTCCCACACTTGTTGTTTCTCCTCAGCTGTCTTTTCATCTTGTCTGCCTTCTCCATGACTTTTTTACCATTGCTCATCTTGTACCACTGTCTCACTTCACAGGCTTTCTGAAACTATCTCAAAGATGAGGGGAGTCTTGTCTCAAACTTTTCTCACAGAAGATGACAAAATCTGTGACCAACTAAGCTTCACTCAGATAGAAAGAGTGCAATAAAAAGAAATATCTCTGTCTACACTGAATTTTGAAGGAGAGAGGATTGCCTGCCTGTGTCTCTACAATTCCAGCTACTGAGACTTCAGTGGCTGTAGCAAGAATACACAAAAGTTTGAGCTGGCTGGATTAAAAAATAGAAAAGAAAAGGAAGCAACCAAACACCAAAGCTTCAGCAGATGTTGGTGCCTGCACTGCTCAGGGTTTCCCCTCACTGTCACAGACACAGGACACTGGCTCTCAGAATCAGAGCAGCAGTGTGGTGGTGGGCGCTGTACCCCTGGCAGGGAGCTGTGCCCCTGCTCTGCTGCTTCAGCCCTGATGCCGAGAGAAAACCAACAGTGGGTGGGAATGTCCTCTCTTACAATGATTTGTGCCAAGCAGACCTTCAGATCCATTCCTCCCATAGGATATGAAATCTAAATCTCACTGAATCTACCAAATGAGCTCCATGAAAGAGCTGGTTCAGTACACTAGAAAGACTGCTATTTTCATACACAGGCTAAGAAGGAGTCCCTTGCTTACAGCATTTATGTCTTGAAGAAATCTATTATGAGATCTTTAAGCTTCTGCACTAAAACAATCAATTTCCATGACCAAATATAAGCCCTCTTCTATCCCCATGCAGTTTACATTAATGCCTTCTTAAAAATTTTAAGTTTGCCCAAAGCAAAGAGCCAAAAAATCTTCTGACTGGCTTGTTCACAGATAAATTTGCCCCAAGAGCCATTCTTTGTGTTTCAGCTAAAGCAGAGGGATGTTTCTGATCCAGAGGTGCTGCACACAATTAAGTACTGGGAACAGCATGCCAGTACTGCTGGGCTGGGGAAGGAGGGTGCAGCAATGAGGGTTCCACAAGATGCAGAAGGCAGCTGAAAACCTCAGCCAGATCCACACTGACAGTGTGCCAGAGACCCAGGAGCAGGCTCAGGGGAAGTTCTGATGAAAGGGTTACCTATCTGACTTTTTATTGAATTGATGATTTCTTTTTTTCTGTCTTTAATACCCTAATTATCATCCATTTTTAACTGACATATTTAGTAAGTCTCTCAACTTACTCTCTTTAGCAGTACTCTCTTCAGCAGAAACAATTTGCTGAAAAATCAGCAGAGATGGCAGCAAACCCCAAGTTTTGGCTACCTTCCATCCATTAGGAGGCTCCCCATTGGAAAGGCAGTATCTGGGGCATTCATGGCTGCAGATGACTTGCTCAAACAAGGAGCAAGGAAGCCAGAGCTGCAGGGAAGAGAGGGGGGCATGCAGGGAGAAACCTGTATTAGCAGCTGACTGCTTCCCAATCAACACAACAACAGCAAAGCTCACTGGCTCCTCACCAGAATGTCTCACCTGAGAGGGTAAGAACAATACAGTTCCATTTGCACGTTACTAAACATCCGCAGTTGACTAAACCAGTCCATTTCTAGACATCTACTGAGAAGTGGAAGGTACTGAAAGTGACTTGTAAAAGTTTGATCATTCCAATACAGGCCACGATTCTTGGGTGCTGGCATTCAGAACTAGAAGCCTTAGCTTTCAGCAGCTGTGTCTGGACACTGACCTGTGCTGCCCAGCCTTGACAAATAATCATTGGAGATCGACTGAACAGGGCAGATGTTACTTAATGATTTTACTGTAAATATTGTCATGTTTTCTTACATGTGTATGGGCACGCTCACACACGTGTGTCCAAGAAAGTAAAGCACTTCCAATGTCTTTGCATGATGAAAACTGGGCCAGCGTCCAAAGGCACAGGTTCACTTAGTTTTTTTGACAGCCTATGTTTTTTTTGTTGATTGTTCAATCAACCTCCAAATTATCAGTTCTCAAATGGAACAACAGAGAAGAGTTTTAGAATACTCTACAGAAGCTGACAACTGAGTGAAAAACCCCTGAGAAAACAGTTGCTGGCCTTTCCATGGACGTGTCCAAAAGTTCAAGCCAAGTGCACAGTAGTGAAGGTAGCAACTAGTATTTCCAAAAAGGAGGCTGCCTATTCCCCAGCCAAGCATGTTATTTTGCCTGTAAGAACATTTTTTCATTTGAAAGGAACACTCACTCTTCATGGCAGCACCTGAAGTGGATTGTAAGCAACTGCAATTAGAAATACTCCTGCCCTGAACAGGGCTCAGCCCTGGTGTGGAGCAGCCCCAGAGCAGCAGGACTCCTCCCGAGGCTCTGCCAGACCGTGCCCCTGCCGTGGGTAACGAGAGATTCTCTGGACAGACACAAGAGAAGACCTAACACTGACCTGAGTACAAGGACTGGGAATTACATCTGCTTCAGGGGGAGCACACAGAAGTTGTGTTGGGGACTTCCCTCTGAGCCATACAGTGGTTTAAAAGCCAGGCAGACTCCCACTAAAATTGTATTTTGACCTACCCAATTGAGCTCCCCACACCAATGAGAAAGATTTTACTACTGAATTCTATCCAACACAAGCCACATCCATCAAGGATACTTCTACCACACTTCATGTGTATTTGTGTTAAAGACCACCACAAAAAGTAGATTACAAGTCCAACAGCAGCCAGGTTTTTTCAGAATATGCTGGGAATGCTACGCTAAAACTATGACAGATAAAACTCACAGCTGACAATTAAAAAGACATTTGACATACATTATAGACAGCAAAAATTACAAGGCAGACCATAATACAGCACTTAAAGGAAAGCTAAAATTTGTTACAGCAAACACACTACTAATACTTAGTGATCTGATCTTTGGTGAATATAGGCTTATTCTTATTTCTGACAGTAAGCAACCTCATAGCCTGAATTAACCAGTATTAACAGAACCCATTCAATTACAGCAAAATTATTGTTAATTCTAGCAAATACATTTCTCTATTTTTAATCAAATTCAATTTTTCTGAATTAGCATAAAATTAATATAGTCCATAGGTACAACAAAATGAAAAATACCTACACTTGATGAAAACAGTAAATATTAATCAAATGAGAGGAATCAGGCCAAAGGAATTATTTCAGAAATGGATAGCCAGTTAATTTTGCAATCAACCAGTAAGTAGCAGCAATGTACTTTGTATTATTATTAGAAACAAAACCATTACTACCAACAAGCTGTTTCAAAACTGCAGACTGAAAAGTTAAAGCTAACCATAATTTTTGCATATTATTACAGCACTGAACTTGAAAATGCATAAAAGTGCACAAGGCCAAATGAAAATACTAGTCCCACCCACATAAAATAGTTGAGCATTTACATCTGACACATGAACATCCTGAGATCTTACAAGCAGTGCTTTCAAGAAGTAATAAATACAATATTTTGTACCGTAGGATAGATGGTTTTAATAGCAGACACTGGAGGACTTGGGTTGGAAAAGGAAGGACTTCTATTATCTGATGAAAAAGAGGGTCAGTTCCTGCTTTTTAAATACAACATTGCCCCCATCTGGACAAACGAGTTTTGGTTCTAGGTTGATATTAGTATTGTAAAACTCGATAAAATACTGAGAATTCCAAAAAAGAGTTTGGAAAACAGATACAGCAAACTTTGATCATCTTTTCTGGTACAACTTTTTCAAGTTCACCTAAATCTTTTATTGACTTATGGAAAATTTTCCAATATTTTCCTGAGATAAATGACAGCCACTCAGTACTCACAGGAAGTCTTACACTTATTCATTCCTCCAAAGAAGAGAATAGTGCATTTCCTACAAAGAAAACTGTATAATATTACAATAAATATGTGGATATAGCTTCAATGCAATAGGTATACTTCACATGTATAGAGTCTGCATATATAAAAGGAAAATACACATGGATTATACATGAACTGACTAATCTTTTCATTATAGAAAACTGTGCATTATGCTTTGAGGTCAAAGAATTAAAACCAGCAAAGTAACTTTTATTTTAGCTAACAGAAGGCTTAGCCATGAACAACTGAATCTGGCTAGCTCTTGCAAGAAGCAACTTTCTTTTGTGATATTCTTCACAGAATCACAGAATAGGCTGAGTTGGAAGGGACCCAAAAGGATTACCCAGTCCAGCTCCTGGCCCTGCACAGAACCCCCAACAATCCCCCCTGTGCATCCCTGGGAACGGTGTCCAAGCACTCCTGGAGCTCTGGCAGCCTCCAGTGCCCATTCCCTGGGACCTGGGCAGTGCCCAGCACCCTCTGGGGAAGCAGAACCTTTCCCTGATCTCCAGCCTAACCCTGCCCTTCTTCACACAGCCAGCCACTCCAGGCAGCCTGAAAACTGTCCTTTGTCCCTTTGCAGCCATTCAAAATAAAAAGCCCCAAACATTCAACATCTTCCCTCTCTGCTTCATCCAGAACAACCTTTCACAAGTACCTGTACCTGCAGCCAGGAAAAACTCCCTGAGATGAACACAGCTTCTGAAATGACAATAGGAGAGGTGCTAGAAGGAATTTTTGAGAGCACCACAGGTAATAATAAAAAGGAAACACCAAAAGCTACATACAAGTGCCAAATGGAAGGAAACAAACCCAAGTTTGACAACTTGAGCAGAATGCATACATGCAAAGGCAGTGCTCCCAGAAGGCTGCTGAGTGCTTGCTCTGGCAAGTACAGGCTGTTACCAATATCAAAACTTGGGCAAAGCTCACTTCTTTCCACAGCTCTTATTTTAGTGCCCCCTGCAGTCAGTATTATTCTGATGATTTAAATTTGCACTGGGATATTAAGGAAAAAAGTAGAAACAAAAACATGCCTCAGAGTTAAACTCTTCAGATAAAGGCTTTTTGCAATACCAGACAGTTTTCCGTATCCCAGCTCTATCATTTGACTCAGCAAGTAACCATGCTTGTTGCTACAGCCAAGACACACTTAAATCATTTAACATTATGCAAAGGTTGTACTTTTATGACAGATGTGTTTGGTTTTGTGACACTAACAAAGTTTTCTGGTACCTGAATGCAATAAAACTATATCCAGGTAAAACTTGTTTTACTGCCATCCACAGCAGTGATGGCACATCATGGAACAGCAGTGAGAGACACTCTGTTTCACCAAGGACCCTGTACTCTGCCCAGTGCTGTCACTGAAACAGAAATTATTTCAATAAAATAAGTAATCAATAAGCAATTATGTGAGTGTTAAAATAAGCAGTCAAATAAAATGAAAGACATCATCTGACTATCTAACTTGCTTCTATTTAAACTTCTAAAAGCTACTTTTAATTTATAAATAATAGATAGTCCCACTGTGAATACAAGGTTAATGGATTCTCTCTTAGGTCTGTTACACATCCCAAGCAGTTGGTGCTGGTTGTAATCCCCTTATTTATGCCTTCACCCAAGCCCTCAATAAATGACACTGGCCCTGGCTCCAGTGAGGAGCAGTGTCCCCCTTGCAGCTGCCAGTGCTGCAGCAGGCCCAGCCCAGGTGAGTGCAGCAGGCTCTGCTGCTCATCAACGCTGTAACATAGGAGGATATTTCAAAATGTTAAAAATGTTTTGGTTTTTTTTGGGTTTTTTTTTTTGTTTTGTTTTGTTTTTTTTAATTTTTTTGGTTTTTTTTTGTTTTTTTTTTTTTTTTCAGCAGAATAGACAATTATTTTCATCCTTTTGCAAAGCCAAAATGGACCTACTAACTCCCAAAAATGTCATTAAGTGTTTGAAGGTCAGTGAACCTGCCCATGAGAGCTGTTTACAAAGCGCTGAATTTTCACTGAGGTACATGCATCAGATGCCATAAAAATACCACGACCTGCAACTCGTGACACCTGCAGGAAAGCACCTCAGGTAACAGCTGTATCTACTTCAGTTACATCTGGGGTCAGGCTGATTTTCTTTCATTTCTATTATTTAAGTGTAAGCCTCACCATGAAGAATCAACCTTTATTTTAAGATCACAGAAGCATTTTTTATTTGCCAAACACTGCTGGAGCCCTGCTGATCAACTGCAACAGAACAATCAACTCCAGCCATGGATTTGGCACGTGGCAATGCCAGGAACCCACAAAGTCAGGCTGCCAGAGCCACCAGGCTGCAAATCAAATGCAATAAAGTCCAATTTTACTCAGAAACTTCTCAAATCAAAACATAAAATACACACTTCAGGTTCACATCTCTGATGGCTTCTAGAACAAACCAGCAGACCCCAAAGGTGAGCAGGGACATTTGCCCTGCCCCTAGCTCTGCTGCAGGTGGCTTTGATGCTCAGTGTTCTCCCCTCCCTCTCTCCCCAGCCATGGTGTGACTCCACACTGCAGCACTGGCAGGGCAAGGGCAGCAGGCAGAAAGGAGGACTCAAGGCAATTTGCTTCCATTGTTTTTAAGGAAGCTCTCATTTCCCAGATGGCTGATTTGTTGAGACAACATTTTCCATAGAAGCACGCTGGCTCTTACTGAACTTCTTCTGGCTGCTGCTGTTTCCCAGGGTCAGGTCATCACTTCCAGCCAAAGTCAGAGATCAGTTTAGGAGAGCTGAAACCAGAGTTTCCACCTCCCACAAGGGCCCTCTAACCATTGAACCAGCATCTTTCTGCAGTGTGAACAAAAGCTCATGAACAAAACTGCTCATGAGACACTTGCCCAGAAGAATGAGCCACGTGGGGGCTGCCATTCTCTGAGCACGAGTCCCAGGTGCACATTTGCTCTTGATTTGTGCCTAAAGGACTCAAGATCTCTACTCCTTCAATTTATTTGGGTTATTGTCTTCTTGAGTAGCAGCTTTTAATTTCATTCTACTCCTCACCAAACTTTGAAAGACCTTTGGTTTTCCAAAATGCTGAAGTCTCTTGTGTGCAAGGCAGGAGATTGCAAACTACAACAAGTACTTTAGCTTATGAATCCACTTTCTCTGCTACCAAATGCAGTTACAGCCTCAGTACAGAAACAAAAGGGGTCTTGGCATTCAATTAGTAATGCAATAATACCTGGAGAGGATGCAGAACCTCAGTCCAGGGCTCAGCTCCAATCCAAGCTGTCAGAGCTTTAAGACGACAGAAGAAAATCAGTATTTGTGAACAGCCTGGCCATACATCATCACTGCATCTGTGATTTGCTACCTTCCAAATAGAAGATTTTATTTAAAGTTAATACTGAGTAAAAGGGCCAAGTGCCTACAATGGTGACTCAGCCTACCTGTTTATCTGGACGACCTTTCTGACCACAGAGACAAGAGACACCTGCTTAGGGAAAGTGTCTGGTTTAAAGCAAACTGATCATTCCAATGTTCACCACAGAATGCTATAGTACATGAATAATTTATACAAAACACTGACTTGCTGCTATTGCAATATTTGCTTTTAATATCCATACCAGCTAAATATCTGTATCCTGAACACCTAAACCTCCCTAAAAATACTGACTGCTTTCTCTGTCAATCACAGTGCTTTGTGTTAGATATCTATTTCAATATTTAAGAGATTGAAAAGGATAGCCCTGCTTAGCAAGGCAGTGTGTATTAACAAGAAGTGTCAGAAATTCCCTTGATAGTCCTTTGTTTTGCACTGGGATCTTTTAGTGCAGAAGCTGTACCTATAAAGAGTGTGGATTATGATGCACTATCAGAGATACAATTTCATACTAGCTTCTTACAGAAGCAATAAACCCACTTGAAATCGGTTAATTTTTAAAAAAGAACATCATAAAGCCAGGCTTTTCTAAACCTTCCACACCTTTTGACAAAGAAGTCAGAATAACAGCCTTAAAAAGATATAAAAATGCAATAGCACAAATATTTTGGCCTATGATCTTCTTTTAACAACTAAATCATTGTTACTTATACTTTTTAAAAAGCCAATAATGCATGCACTCAAGCATTTCACAGAAGCAAAGCCTTAGTCTTCCAAATGTATTTTTTCTAATATTCAGGTGCTTAGCTGACTTATTTATGATACTTACTTCATTGCACTGCTTTGTACATAAAAAAAACCAAGCTGCACATTTCTGCAAAACCCATGAATGTTATTCATATCCAGTAAGTAATGTTAAGAAAAAGACATGAAATTCTATGGAATAATTTATTAAAAATCATACCAAATACCCAATCTCTCAATTCTATTACATACAACTCTATTAATAGTTAGCTAATGTTATGCCAAAACGCTGCCAGAAACAGAAATAACCCTTAAAATACTCTTACCTCTTTTTCACCAAAAATAAAGTCTATTTTTCCCCATGTTCAGGGCTTCCTAAGACTATCCAACAGAGGGCTCCCCATAGCTATTAAAAAGCTTAATTGAAAGCCAATATACAAATGCTAATATACACAGACAAATCAGCACTGTCATTGTAATGCCTCCTCTGTATGCACACACACCCTTCTACACCCAGATCAGACAGCTGTAAAGTCACACAGTGAAACCACTCAGGTAGTGCCTTGGCAGAATTTGTATGCTGCTCGTGCAGGCTACACCTCAAGTCTTTTTCTGAAACACTATTTTGAACTGTGGAAAATGAGTGCATTTTTAAATTGTCTTTACAGAAATTAAATCACTTCTTCTTATTGTGTTATTCTCCCTTGAGATAAATACTAAGAAGGCAGTGTGGAGCAGAGCCTGCTCTGTGAGTATCAGCAGGGAAAGGCAGGGCAGTGGCTGGAGCCTGGCAGGTGCTCGTGCATCTGGGGCAGCCTTTGCTGACACCACATGCACCTGAGAACGTCTTCTCAGGGCTCTGGCAGGAGGCTATCCCAGACTCTGTTAAACCTTGCTCTCTTTGTTGAGGCAGGGGTGCTGCTCAGCAGTTTTGAAACCCTGAAGTGATCGATGTATTTGGTAGGTTATGGTTTCCTGAGATACCTGAGGCTGAGAAAACCCAAACATATTTTAAAGACTTTTCCAGTACTGCAGGAAAGAAGGCTTTGCAAAGAGTCTTGTATGAACTCTTGTGGTTTAAGAAGGACTACAGCCATCCACTAAATTGTCCTTGGAGACTGCAAGTGAAAGATTCCTACACACACCCTTCACCCTGAGGTCTGCCTCACCATTTAAAGACCTTAGTTTTAAATGTGAGATACCATAAAGCACTGTGGCATGTCTTCTTTCAGTAACACATGCTGAGATTTCCTGTATGCTACACACCTTCTTTTTAAAATTTAATTGAATAACACAGCTGATACACTTTTATGTTGGTATGTCCTTCCTGATCAAAAAATGCTCATAGCATATTATCTACTCAAACATAACATAATCATAAATCAAAACTACTGCCCTGCAATAAATTAACTTTAGTATCTGATGGGTTTAGTAAGCTATTAACTACATATGAAGATAATACACAAACTATTGTACAAGAAGCTTTTAAAAAGTTTTTACAGTATTATAAAGAAATTATCTATCTGTAATTCCATAAGTTCTGTGCAGCACCTGAAGATGAGCCTGGAACTTTAGCCAACAAGGCATATTTTTTAATTCCTGAGATTCAATTTGTTTTCCATAGCAGGTTTTGAGCTTTTCGATGATAATACTAATTTGCTTTTCTTCACACACTTACATTCCACTGTGAAAATACATACCTACACTCTTCCTGCACAGGCTACAAAGGTAATTCAATACAATTCCTCCTCTGAATGCAAGTGGTTAACCTCTCCAAAACTAGTTTTGCATTTTTATAAACAAAGGCTCTTTGACCCATGTCTTTGGAGGTGAAGTGTCAAAGTTATGACCTGATATATTGCACATAGACAAATAATCTTTCAATTTATGGGAATGTATTTGGTGCTTCCATTCACTCTGCTTTTACCTGCAGTGATACTGCAAAGCACGTGGACATGCAGTACACATAGAGAAAACTTTCTGGTATTTGCAGCTGTATTACACATCACTAAATTCTAAAAAAGTCTTCATAGGAAGTTTTTGGCACAACACAGAACTAGAAGCATTCTTCCCTGACCTGAACTGAGTTTGATCTCTTCACCCATTCTAATTCCTAGTTTCTTGTCAGGGTGTCTGTGTGCACATAGGCATTTGTAATATCTAATCCATTCTGCAATTTGATGCAATTCTCTAAAAGTAGCCAACACTCTCCACCCCACCACCAGAGCTGAGGTTTGGATCTGAGGTCCAAGAGCAAACTCTAACGACGAATTTTGCAACTGCCCTTGTACTTAGAATACAGCCATTTCTTAAACTCAATTCTAAGTGCCTCTGGTTCAGAAGTGCTTGAAACAATATCTCCTTCTCCCTTTCAACTGGAGAAGCAGGTGTACAGAAGCTTTGGAAGAAACCAGAATAATTTGGCATGCAAAGCTCCCTTCTATTTTAAAGATTTAGACTTTTTATCAGTATGCAGTCATCCTTTTTCTAAGAATACATACATTTCCTGTAGGGAAACAGCAGCAGCAAAACAAAAATACCAAATAAACTCTAACCCTTTACTTACCATAAGTCTCCATCTTCAATTGTCTTATCATTTGGGGCTCCAGCATGGCCATAGTGCAAAACAGACGAGTTCTCCCCACTGGTGGGCAAGAAGAAAATTAGCACAATTATTGGCAGAAGAAACATTAACACACACATTCATACAATATAAGAAGGAATTCTGGAAGCATCAGTGTATTCACATAAAAAGCAGCCTGTGAGAGCTGTCACAACCCCTGCCCTGGTGTGGGCTGCAGTAGCTACCCCACCACTTGTGCAGCAGAGATGGGCATGGCACAGGAATTCTGCTACTCCGGCTGTAAGGCAGGACCTGGCTGCAGAAAGAACATGGCACAGTTCATATGAATATTTCCTATGTCCATGATAGTGTAAAGGAAAGAATTATGTACAAGTAATTTTTCAATTTATACCCATTTACTATTTTCTGGTAGGGTTTTTTTTGTTGTTTTTTTTTTTTTTTTTTAATTATTTAGTGCTATTTTTCCCTATTCAAGGTTAAGTAGTCTGAGGCATGAAACAAACTAACTTCCAGTGGAGTAAAATCTGACATTTGAAACACTCTAGGAATAACTGGGACAGGAGGAATTGAGGTGTCTGAAGGAATAGCTCCAGTTCCCCTCTGGCATGGCCACAGGTGGTCTCTGCTGGAGGGATGCACTGCTTGGGGAACATTCACAGCTCACAGTGCCAGCAGCAGGAGCAGGGATGAAAACTGTCACTCTCTTCTTACCTGCTGTTGAAAAATCACATTGCAAAGAAAAGATTTTTATTCCTGGAAACCTTTCAGAGTAAACTGCTGATTCACAAGAATAAAACAGCTCCAGAGAAGGATGGACACTTGTTCTGTTGCTCTGAAGTTCCATGATCCACTAGGTGACCTACATTTGGCCTTGGCATCCTCTCTTGCCTACTGCTGCTCCTCTGGGTCTATAAAATGTCAGTTAAAAGGCTGATAAAGATCTCAAGCTCTACCTACTTTTCTTTTACTGTTCTCTTCAGTTAGATGCTCTCACTTTTTCTCTTCAAAGAGCTGGAAGAATTACATCACATCCAAAAATACACATGTTGGGACAGGGTTACTGCAGCTTCTCTCCAACCCCTCTGGCTCACTTGCCACTCTGTACCTCAGCTTCAATCAAAACCTTTCACTGGTCACCCTGCTCAAATTTGGTTCTTTCAAGCTGTGACGCTGGAGCAGCTTTGTATCTTGGATGTCAGGAATCTGAGGTTCAATTTCAATCAATCTTTTGTTGTGTCTGGAGTAAACGTTGACATCTGACATACTTCTCATATTAGACTTCTGATGTGTGCAATTACAAAAACAGTAAGCATGCACTGTACCCAAAAAGATACTACCTTCAAGATACACTAAGTGCTTGTGATATCAGATACTTAACAGATCATCAGTCATACAGATAATTTCATAAACAATTATTATGGAGTAGAAAGTAGTAAGTTTCTGCAGGCTCTCAATCTAAAAGGCTGGACTGTATCCCTGGAAGTATTTAAAAAGACATGTAGCTGTGGCACCTGGGGACACAGTTTAGCAGTGAACTTGGCAGTGCTGGGATGGACTGCATGATCTCAGAGGGCTCTTACAACCTGAATAATTCTACATTAGTATTTTGAAGACAGTAAGTATTTATTGTTAAGTATTTTTTAGCATATAATAATCACTCTATAACAAGACAGTGAAAGGTGATATTTCAGAATCATGGGGATGATTTTCTGATACAAAGTGTACTTCATAAAATTATACATACACCAAATAGAAAAATTAGAAAAGTTAGAAGTTGTTAAGTCAAGACAGAACTATGGCTGCAACACATTCATTTTGTGATGCTGGTCCAATGGCTTAAGCACAGTTTCACAACTGGCTGGATGCTTTTTCCTTGCTGGCTGCTGGACTTAGAACATCTGCAGCTGTGCAGATAGCTAAAAATGGACCCAGAAAGCCTGTATACAAGATGAAGACAGACATAAACTTCTTTCTGAGATGTTCTGTCTCCTGGGCACTGTTGGAATATTTTCCACATCAGGACACTTTCAAAATTAGTTTGCTCTATCTGAAGAAAAAATCTGTAACAGGGCAGTGGAGTGCAATCAGCAGACTGCTCCTGCCCCTGCGCTGCTCTATCAGCGTGGGGAGGGGAGGCAGCAGCACCTCTGCCTCAGGAACTGCTTCCCAGGTGGAGGGTTAAAATTCTGGGAGGATGGCATGTGGAAGTAACTGGAATGACCTTGCATGACATTGTTTGGTGTTTAAGGAAAAACACAAGAAATAATGAAAAGCCACCAACAGCTGGCGTGCACATACATACTCCACAGCAGTTTGTCAGGATTTTAGCTACAGATACTATTCCTTATCTGCCTCCAATACTGGGGATAAAGTAGGAGAAGCAAACAGCACATGCATATATTTATGATCAACTTTTAAAAAATTATCATGAACCTTAAGGGCATGACTCCATGCTTATGTATTTGCAGATAACTCGTTTACTTATCAAGATATGCTGGCACCCTCAGTGACATATTCCATACCAGTGCATAAATAAGTCATATACTCAAATTTGACAACTGCACAAATGCTTTCAACAAAACACATTGCAAATACAAAGATGAGGGGTTTCTTTTGCACATTTTAATGTAAAGGTTTTAGTTTACAAAATATTTCTGTTAGGCTCAGCACCAACTGTGAGGGGAGCTGCATGAAGGATCTGTTTTTCAGCACCGTTGGTGAAGCGTTAAGCAGGCACAATCTTTCTTGGCATTGGAGGCTCCTGATCTGTCAGGCACATCTTGGCTCTGTCACACACAGGGGATCACAGCACAGAGAGCACAGGTGGTGCTGAAGACCAGATCTGCACACCATATGCATTTCAGGGGTTTGGCTGCTGGCATTTATTGGCGTGAGAGGATCTGCTCCCCTGGCTGGCTCTGGGAAGATACCCTGGGCTCAACACCCATTAGCAACCATGGCAGAGCTGACCTGCTCTTCAAAGCTCCCCAGCTGCTTTTCACCCACAACAAAACCAGCATGTACACTGAAGGACTGATTCCTGGCTCTGAGAGGGCCCTGCAGCTGAGGATGAGTGGAGAGCTTGACTCAGACATGCACTACTGACCCAAATTAAGAAAGTGAAATGGAAACCTCCAGTGGGTTCTTGCTAAGAAGTGCACATCCAATCTCCCCTGCAGGGTGCATCTTTACCACTGACCTGAGATGAAGGCATGGAAATGCTTCTGGAGCAATGCTACAGAAATGATGTGTACCCACAAGGTTAATGCTACAGTTAGTCAGAAATTGTTCACACTGATACAGTAAACCTTTCAAGGTGGCTTTAAAACAATTTGAACAAAAGCTTCAGCCACTGGCAAAGCATAGAATTCACAGATTCACCAGGTTGGGTGAGACCTTCAAGATCATTGAGTACAACCCAGCCCTAACACCTCAACTAAACCCTGGCACCCAGTGCCACATCCAGGCTTTGTTAAACACATCAGGGATGGTGACTCCACCACCTCCCTGGGCAGGCCATGCCAGAAATTTATTACCCAAGCACTCGAAAGCAAATGAGCCTTCATGTAGAAGCCACTTCTTTCTTTTCCAAGAGGCAACAGTTGCAAGGTCCAGCATTAAGAGTGCCAAGTTGCAGTTTATGATGAAGTACTGTGGGAGGTGAGGATCATTGGCTTAGCTGCCTTCTTTTTGGTCAGCACCTCTGAAAATCACCACACACGAGGATACCAATGCTCACCTTCAGGCAGTCAACCTGAAAAATCCTCCAAGAGGTTCCTGTGTATCCATTTTTGTTCCTTTAATAACTTGCTTCTAAGTGGTGTCAGACATGTTTGCTACAGAAAGAATTGCACAAAGCAGCAGAAGAGCTGCAAATTAACACCACTGAGAATGCAAAATGCAGTAAGAGATTCTGATTACTGGCAAAGGAAAACAATCCCCCAAGATGCATTTGAGATTAGAAAGCTCCCTGAAAACAAATAATTAGAAGAAAGGAGAAATGTCAGCAATATTTTAAGAACAGGACTATGCTGAGCGTCAAGCACTACAAAAAGTGTAGCTAGTAGCTCTGTATTAAGGACATCTAAAGAAAAAACAAAATACCATTGACTAAAACTGGAACCTACTTCCATAATGATTTAAATCATCATAGAATCAACTCGGAAGAAAGCATTAACCCTTCCTGCCACTTTTTTGTCTAAGGCATGAGATCTAAAAAAGTTGTACTGAAGTTAAAGAAAGAAAAGTCGATTCAATAGTATCCTAATCTGGTCCAAAAAGCTTCACTTATGGCAGCCCTCAGATAGAAGAAGACATTCCACTGCACAGTGATCTTGATGACTGATAGCACCTGATGAGTGCTGTCATCTGCCCAGGGACACCAGTCAAGAAGATCTGAACCTGAGCCTAGGACAAGAGAGTAACAAGCAGCAGCTGACGGTGGCTTCTGTGGTGGCTCCAGAGAAACCAATGCCTCCACCACCACCTAACTCCAGCTGGAACCTCTGCACCTGCTTCCCAATGGATGCCATCCACCCCAGCATCACCAGGACACTGGGAATGGATTACCTTTGTTTTCCCATTTGTAAAAACGGTTCCTTGGTTTCCTAAGACACTGCAGTGAATAATTCATTAGCATTTGGACATTACTTGGAAGTAGCACTTTGTAGATGAGTGCCAAATATATCCAAGTATGCTTAACAAATGCTCCTGTTCTCCTTCCATGACACTTAGTGATGTCTGCACTTCACTCCCCAGCTGACAGCTTTTGAAAGTATCACTGCCTACAGGACTAATCTCAAAAGTTAACACCCTGTCACAGTCATCGATGTGTGTTAGTATTCTCATAGTAACAGTCAACACATTAAGCACTTTTGGGCACACCAAATATTCATTTAGCATCTCCTCAAGAATATAACACTGCACAGGGACAGCAATAACTAAATGCACCCATCACATGACAAGTGATTTATTTCTGTATTGAAATGTATTGATTACTCCTGATTTCCAGCTTAATCAGCATATTTTTAAAAAAATTGAATAACAAGCTTGATTGTTATTTAAATGTACTATTCTTTTCTGTGGAAACTATTATCAGGCCTGTAATCTAAAAAGGAAAGATCCTGTCAAAATATGCCCATTTTAAGTGTTCAGGAAAATATAAAATTCAGCATGAATAGAATAAAACATTCAAAATTCTTAATTGCAAAAGCTATTTTCAGCTGTAAATGTAGTTAAGTGAAATATTTACAATGCATGACATTTTCACAGTGTTAAAAAATTTCTATTATTTTTCCCATCATTATGTTAATTGAATTCATTCATTTATTAGGAGCTAGCTTAAAACTGTTATTATTCATTCTTCCTTCATCACTCATAGTGAGAACATAGAATACAAAGACCTTTGTCTGAAAGTTGCTATCTCATGTAACTAATTTTTTTTTTAAAATCAGGTTTGTCTGCACTTCTAGTGGTAGGATACAATCCAGCTGCTAGCAACAACAGGGAGTCACAATGTTGTTTGGGTATGGCATTCCAAGGACAGCCCTGCTCTGTGTTTTAAATCCTCCAATAGTTCAGAGGCAGCTCTAATTCCACCTCCATGCCCTGCAGAGCAGGGAGGACACCCAGGAGCTCCTGCCAGCACCAGTTCTGAGCTACTGTTGGAGCTTTCCTCCTCCAGGCTTCCCTACGATGTCTAATGCAGGTCCTGGGTCTTCAGTCCTGTGGAGAGTCCAGCCTGTTCCCACAGGTCACAAGGACCCACTACACAAACATTGACTAGGCATTTCCATAGGTTTAACAAAGTGATTTGGCCACCAGCACCCAAACCAGATCCTGCAGAACAGGTTCTGATCCACTGTAAGTGAATGTGAAGTCTTCGTGGCTGTGAAAAATCATACCATCACTGTCTGTGACAAAGGCTTAGAGGTGGAGTCTCATTTCACTGGGATGTTAATGCTCAAGTTATACAATGGTACTTAAACCAGGAAACTTCTCAGACAATTTAGATACACAATTTGCCATAAAACTGCTCATGCTCCTGCTGCAATTTTGCATATAAATTGGAAAATTGCATTTACAAATAAGCAAATTGAGCAAACTGCAGAAAGAAGTGAAGGTGCTAATTGTTCTTATTACTTTCAAAGCAATATAGAATTAATGTCATTAACATAAAAATTATCTTTTGTAAGTGTGTGTGACTTCAGTGTAGGGCAAAAGTTTCTGAGTAGCAGCAGAACAAGTGGAACATATATACCAACATATATGGCTCATTTCACTGTCATACATCTCTGATTAGATTAATTCCATTAAGATTATACTCTGCATGAAGCACACAGCTGTTCTTCAGCATGTATCCCACACCGTTCTCTTGTGCATTTCTACAACTGCAGGGAGAACTTTTATACTACTTTCCCAAATACTGTAACCTTCAACACTAGCTGTTCAGCAAGAACAGAGAGAGCAAAAAACTCCAAATTCCAAAGAGATTAGCTTAATTGCATCCTAATATTTGAGACAAAGAATTCTGAGGATGATAAGAAATACTTAAGGTGTATTTCAAAGAAAGTATTTTTGAGCAACACGGAATAGCTGTAAAGCCCTTCTCCATGGTGGTATTTAATAAAAAAAGCCAACTGCAGCACAAGGGTGAGCATAAATGATCTTGGTGGCAGCAGCAGAGCAGTCATTGGGGAACCTCTGAAGTGCAGCACTCTATTACAAAGTTATGTCTTCAGGAGACAGAGGTAGCCACGTACCTCTCTTTGTCCTTTCCAGTGAAAACAGGTCAGAACTCTGGTGGCATTTGCAAACACGACATGCCTAAAAGGACTGATTTTACAAATATCCAGGGGGAAAGTGACTATAAGGCTTACACAGGTCAGTGTAAATCATCCTCTTACCTGCCACAGATGCAAGTGTAGGAAGTGTGGCGCATGCCACCTCGAGTGTAGCAGTAGTGCTGGAACAGGCTGCAAAGAAACAAAGGTGGTCATTATTGATTTATGCAAAATCACCCCAAGACAGGTAGAAAAACAAGTTCTGCTTGAGTACAGCTGTGTTGCTGTAAATCCCCAGCTGCCCAACAAGGCTCTCTGCCTACTTCTGCTCAGCTGAACGCTCCAGTTGCCCCACATGCACATCTCAGCAGCCCTGCAGAGCTGCAGGTGATTTCCACAAAGCCATTAAGCAACTCTGCAGCAGAGAAGAGGAGCTCAAGTGCAGCTCAGTGACATCAAATGGCAATTGCTTTCCTTACAGCTCAACACCAAAAGGAAATTACTGTTGGCAAGAGAGTTCATCTGACTACAGAACAGGATGGTAACAGTTAAAATGTTGAAGCTGGTAAAGCTGGCCAAACTCTCCAAAGTGGAATTGAGAAAATCACTGCATTGCTGCATTTCAGGCACACAATCACATCCCTGATCCTTCTTTTCAGTCCTGCTGCCCTCAGTCTATGTCATGTAGATTCAGGAAAAGTGAAGTCCAACCAGCCCTTCACAGAGGAAGGAGCTGGCCAGACTGGTCAAAGCTCTTGAAAATAATTTCAGCAGAAATCCTCTCCTTTTTACCACCTCACAGACACTTTCTGCTGGAAGCTGAACTAAATGCCCCCCTCTTTCTCTGTCCAAACATGGGGAAAAAAATTAACAGAAACTCAATCCCAAGAGCAAGAAGGTCATGTGCTAACATGAGGCCAGGTCTCCTGCAGCCGATAAGGGACAGTACAATGCAGCATTGTTTGCTTCTGTGTGTGCCTGGGACAGGGAAGGGAAGGGAGAACAGCCTGTGGAACTCCTCTTTCACTGCCATCCTGCGGGAGGAGCTGTTTGCCCTTAAAAAGCACTGCAATATTTTCATCTTCACTGTCAAAGTCCCCTTCAGATGAGGACAGATTTGCCCAAAGCACAATTAATATTGGATTAGGTGCTTTACAAGCTAAGCACATATCATGGATCCTTTTATTCTTTTTGAAATATGCTCTAGTTACAATCCAATTCCCTGTAATACTGAATGAATTCCAAAACCTCATTTCTTGTAATAATGAAATAATTTCATTAACATACAGTGATAATGGTGCTATTCAAAGAAGAGAGATGTTGTGATTTTGTCCTTCAGCAGCAAGCCACAGAACACAGTTCAAACCCAAAAGATATTAAAGACATTACATGCTTGTAAATCTAAACTGGATTTTAAAATTACACAAAATTACAGTATTTAAAGAGAAACAAAAGAAAACATACAAATTAATCACATATGAAAAAAGAAAAGCCTCCATTTAGAGACTCAGTAGAGGGACACCATTTTTACAAGATCTCTTTCCTGTTCAAAATACTGTGGTGGTTTATGAGGCAGAAAACACTAAGTTTGTTTTGGCCCATAAATGAATAATGACAATTAGTAGGTCAAATGCCAGAGAAGCTATGGAGAAACTCTGACATGGTGAGCATCTAGCAGAGATATCACTAAGCTGATAAAATTCATCACCTAAACTGTCATTTTTTCTGACACAGACATTCTTTCACAGAAATGGACATTTCATATGGAAACATTTGCTTGTAGGCAAGCTTTACTCTCTAAGACATGATACTATGCACAAACATTTTGCACAATAATTATACTGTTATATATGTATAGTTGCATTTTAGGAAACAACTTCTAGCATATTTTATAGACCCTTCACCTTAAATGATTGAATGAACTATGTCCTCTAGACAGCAACTTCCAGTAACCTTATAAAGAGCTTAAAAATGAAATGTATAAACAAAACACTGAATGCCCTAAACATCCTTCCATCATCAGTGATACAGGATAGCAAGGTTTATTTTTCCATATGACAACTGATCACATATTCATAGCTGCAATTAATACGAAACTATACAGCCAGTAATGGCAGTCACCTCTTGCAGTACTCCCTGACTAGCAGTAAAAAGCAATAAATAAATTAGGACAGGCGTTGTGTAATCTAGCTGTTGCCTGAACTTTGTTTCCGTTTTCACCAAACATCATGGACTTCCTTTTAAGACTAAGAAAGAAGGGGCTATCTGTGTGATTGAGCTGATGATGGTACAGCTTTGCCAGGTGATGAGTTTCCTGCTAGCAAAACTACTCGCAATCACTTTTTTGAATTCACTTTTTCAGGGTATGGCTTCATGCAATTGGAAAAAAAATCCAAAATTTCCATCAGAGACAGCCAACATCCTTGTATAATATAGCATAGATAAGTGAAGGACTGGATGTCCCTTTGATGACAAAGGCTGGCTTTTCAAAGCTAGAAAGTGCATATGTAGAATTAGAGAAGGTGGCAGGACTTTGAAGGTAAAGTCCCAGTTCCACTGAAGTTAAGGCAGATTCCGACACTTGACTTCATCACACCAAGCTTTCACTGTCTACACTCTGCAAGAATCTTTATCCAAAAGAGCAACGTGAAAGTATAGAGTCTGAAATAGATGGATGGAATATAATTTAATCTGGCACTCTGCATACATCGCAAATATTGCATCCTGAGCTTCTCCTGGTCTTTCTGTGTGGTAAGTACATTTTTCTCTCTCTCTCTCAGGATTTTTCACAGAGGTGCACAGAGAGAAAGAAAGAGAAAACAATTTCTATTTCTGCTCCTTGTTTTCCTATGTGGAATGTGTTTGGAGAATTGTTTACCTGGGGTGATTGCTTGATTGGATTCTGGTGAGGATTGTTTGAGCTGATGGCCAATCCAATCCACCTGTGGCTGCACTCTCAAGAGGAGGGTCATGAGTTGTGAGAGTTAGATATGGTTGTGCGAAAAGCAGGGATGTAGTTTTAGTATCTTCCTTTAAATAGTATATTAATGTATTATAGCATAGTTATAATAAAGAAATCATTCAGCCTTCTGAACTGGAGTTGGACATCATCATTTCATCCCATTTTACAGTATTTCTGATTGGAGGATATGTGTGTTCAGTCAGTTTTATGTTGCTGCTGGATGCTTTACCCTGAGCTTCTAATGAAGCCAACACAGGTACAGAAATGAAGCAGCTCTTTCTCTTCTCCTTCTAGCACTGGTTTCAAAGCTTCATACCACGGTTTTTTGTGCAGCATTTCTCCAGAGGGTGTGTGTATCACTTACCATGGAAGGATGGCCTCAGTGGTGTACACAGACCAGCCACTGGAGCATTGTCACATGTCACCTGTCAAATGCAGACAGCTTTGCTAGAGCTGGCATGGGCTGTGCATTGCTTTAGACACAATTGGTTTGCTGCTGTGTAGAGGAACATCCTGGGTTTGGTGCTCTTTGTTTTGCCAAACCCATCACTTTCTTTGATTGACAATATGCAGAGAGTTAAGGCAGTTTTAAAAAACTCACTGTTTTTTCCATCAATTTAAAACACCCCAAGTATTAGTCACCATCAGCTCAAGTAAATTTGGCATGAGTGCACTTCCCCTCCTTGCAAATTTGCTGAGGCACAAGATAATGTTAACCCCACTCTCACTGGCTGGGCTGACTTGAGAGAAGAAAATTCCCCTTTCAGAAAGAATGGGTTATGCACCAGTAGAAATAACAGAACAAGTATATACTTGCTGTGTTTCAGATCCTATGGAGTACTGCAAACATCCAAACAAATCTCCACAATGCTTAAAGAGCCTCAACTTCAACACAGCCTAAAAAGCCATTCAAGTGAAACCCTCTACGAACAGTCTTTCTGACAAATTATCAAAACCACTCTGACAATGATGTTTGTGTTTTATGGTCATCTTTGGTCCAGCTTCTACTGCTATCTAATGCACACTGACAGTTACAATCACATTGGGCTATGAGTGGAAATTGCATTAAATAAGACAGTTTAATGTTAACAGTTTTCCTAATTTAAGTGAATTGACAGAATAAAGATGTGTAAAGCAGGAGGAATAGAACTATCTGTATTGATTGCTCTCACATTTTGCTTATTTTCAGTTCTTCCTCATACTAGAATAAAACACATCCATGCACACTCGGCAGCATTATTTTTATTTCCAAAAGAAGTACATAAATAATCTCTAATTTTAATTCTTATCATTAGCTCTTCTTGAGTCATAAGAAATATAACTCAAATGTTGCTTTTTTATAAAGCAACATTTACATTTCTCAGCTATTCATTCCTGAAACCAAGACACTTCTAGATCAAAAAGGTTCAAATTTTAAATAAAAATCCAGTTGAACATTTTGACCTGTATTTTACAAAACCAGTAAGAAATGCAATTACAGAAAGTGTAATAAACATGGCAAAAAGAGAACTACAGAAGGAACCAACAGTGACAAGAATATCTGAGCAATGCCTGACAAAAAAAATTTAGAACCTTGGCAAGTTTCTGTAACACTGCCCAACAGACTCCTCAGTGACCTTCTGGTGGTCCCACACCCTCAGTCACTGCATGAATGACACGGGCACAGCACTTGAGGCTGGAGGAACAATTACTCATCCCAAGGCTTCTGAGGAGAGGGAGAGAGACAAAACCACTGAATAATCCTGTTCATGATTGCCAGGTACTGCCTCTAGAGCACTTGTGGATACTGGCACTTCAAGAAGCCAGGTTTTAGGCTATGTATCAGAGAGATCTGCTGTCAGTTTGCCCTGTGAAGCATACAGGTACAGAAGAGTCCAGGACACCTGTTGGTTGGTATCTCATTAGGGTGTTTATATCGAAAACAGATATTTGAGAAAGTTGCCTCCTAATAAAAAGAAACCTTTGTATTCTTTGTACATAGTATTCTTTGAGCATAGTCCCTGAGACTTGCCTTGAAATGCAAGCAGGTGGGTTTGAACTATAAACTGGAAACCACAGCAACTTAAGGGAGTTCTGGACAGAACTTGGAGGATTTTCTGTAGTTCCTTCTTTTATTTTTATTACTACAATTGGAAGGTGTAGGTGGGTATCTATTAGTTGCCTGTACACTGAATTACTTTTGAATTACAACTAGCATGTGCCTTTAAGCTTTTGTATGGTGTAAATTTGAAGCATAGCCATGATACAGGCTAAAATCCAAAGCTTTTCTAAAGTGTTCACAAAAGGACAAATATTCCAAAGCTGATCTCTTCAGTTACCCCAGGACTGAAAGCCATTATTTTGATAATTTAGACACATAAAAATCTCCACATAAGAAATCTATAAAGCCCAAACTCTACAAAATTGTTGAGCCACACACAGTAAATATCATTTGCAAATGATTACTAAAGCATTTATACTTAACATCAAACTAGACTGACAGAAACATGCTCAGAGGAAGGAAGACAAGGTGTCAGTAACAGCCCATCAGTGAATACAGGAACAAGGTGAGCAGTGCTTCCTTTAATCCCACACTAGACATAGTGAGGTTCTTAAAAACAGAGCATTTTTCTTTGTTAACCTACTTACTCTGCTAATGTAATTTATTTTCCATGGGCAACTAGGTGCTTAAAGGCTTAGCCTATCTAATCCTATTTTCATTTAGTTCACAACAGCACACTGCAGTACTGCAAAACATCTCTGAGGTTGTTTTAATACAAGAACAACAACAACAAAAAAAGTCAGTACTTCATTGCAAAAGGGTAAAATAGAGTGGGGAAAACTAGGAGGAATAATCCAACTTACTCTTAATGGACAAAGAATGGATTACTAACTTGCAGCCAAACAAGAAAAATACCACAATGAGCAGATGAGCAAAGTTATTCTTCACCTTGGAGACAATATACTTAATGATTTATGCCTGGAAATTGTTTAGAACTTGCAGATCCATGAACAACAGGAAATATAACTACTTCTGTGCGTTGACCTCTTAAACTAACTGGTTAGACTACTCCTAATGAAAATTTTACATTAAAATCCCTGGCTGGGATATTTTGCATGCTCACAGAGGAGAGCTGCTGAAGCTTACTACCAACCAGAGATACTGACAGGAGCTGTACTTTGAAGCATCTCTATTTAGAATTGTCCTAGTTGTATCATGCACAAGCAGAAATAATATGTGATTTTTAAAAAAATGTTGATCCTTCTGAATTCTAATATCTAATTCTGTTCTCATTTTTGCTGTGTTTTCTTTAAATAAGTTATTTTTCTTTATGTGCAGCAAACGCTATGTAAAAACAGAACCTTAAAAGTGACCAATGTTATTTGAGTTCAGCAGGGACAGAAGAAGTGTAGCTTTGGCAAGCAGGTATGACACAGGAAACTGGCAGTACATCAATGTAAATACAGTAAGAACATTTATGAAGTAAGGGAGAGCTGTGGAGAAGCAGCACAGAAGTAGGTGGGCTCACCTCTGTAATAAATAATTCATATTGGGATTTCTAAGTGTGTTACTTCTCTGTACTAAAATGGATCACAAGGCAGAGCTCAGGGCAGG
This sequence comes from Anomalospiza imberbis, assembly GCF_031753505.1. NCBI lineage: Eukaryota > Metazoa > Chordata > Aves > Passeriformes > Viduidae > Anomalospiza > Anomalospiza imberbis. The sequence continues at coordinate 2,816,969 of NC_089692.1, read as the reverse complement.
AACAGAGGGTAAGATTACCCTAAAATGCAGATATATTTTAAGACACAAAGCAACACAGGTCAGAAGGAATACCATTCCTTCAGGAAGCAAAGTCCATCACGGTAAAGCCATTAATACTACCTGGAAACCAGAGACACACAAAACAGAAAGTCCATAAATAATACAGAACTCGGCACTGTCACGTATGTCATACATGATTTGCAATGATTGAAGGTAATTGATAATATCAGCTCAAGAACAGAGAGTTTAGGTGAGGGGTAATTAGCATTTTAATTGCATAATTGGGAATTATAAATTACCTGTCTTATGTAAAGAATAACTGAAGAGCTTATATAACATGAGCTGATAATTCATCTTTTTGTCTAAGCTAAATGGGTTGGAGAATTTAGAGAATCAGGAACTGCATTTTCCTCACACACAGAGACACTTCCTTTAATTTCATAGCTCTTCCTTTTTATCTATTCCACATGAAGAAAATCTTCCCCCATCAATTTGCAAATCTAGAACTTTTGAATGATTTTTGAGAGAACATGACTTCTGATACTGCAGCAGTTTAAGATTTCCTGTGGAACGATTTCCCTTTCTCTTCTCTCTTCCAGACAGGTTGCCGTAAGTTTTTCCTAACAGGGACTGTTGGAATTTAGTCCAATTTTTTTCGTTTTCCAGTATGAGGAAAGGGCAAGAGCTTTCAAAGATGCAATTTTAAAGAAATGCATATGGACACTCTCACTTGATTTGTCCTTCATCTGATTCTACACTGGTGCCACATCTCTTTGACTCTGAAAATTCATCAAGTTAGGCTTTTTCACAGTAGTTCAGCTAAGCCATTTCATTACCAATATTCAAATGCAAACAATGATTATGTAAGCCTGTAACCTCCTACTCAGCTGCTGCTTTTCCAGAAGATTGGCAAGACAACGGAATGGGTACCCCAGAGATAGGACAGTTACCAAGAATGCTCTGTAAATACCACTTTTAAATAAGTTAATCTTTAAATTAACACTTAAGAAGCCTTTAAAAATGTCTTCAGGTATGATTGTCAAATTACTATTTTCCTAAAATTCTTTTAACTCTACTCAGAAAATTCACCTATTTTTTGTCAGAAGTGTTTGATTCATCTGTATAAAACCCAGTTGATTGTGGATTCAAATATTATGACTATTACACTACTGAAATCTTTAACTATCAATCCTGCTGAAATACAGTTAGTATTCATATGTCATAGTAATTTTATAGTAATTGAGCTGATTAAGATATTCATAATAACAAGGTTTAATGTCAACTCTGACAGCCTTGTGAGTCAAGGTCTACCTCACCTGGTTTTTGGTAGGCAGAGGCTCAGAGGCAGGAGGGGTGTGCTCTGCTGGCACAGGACGTGCCTCCTGCAGAGCTGCCAGCTCAGCACAGGGGCTGTCACAGGCAACACAAGTAAGGACTACCCACAGCCAGGCCAAGTAGCCCATCAGGTGAAGGACAGAAAAACTGCCTAGTTTTTACTGCCTAGAACAGGAGATACTTGTACTGGTCTGTACAGCGACGGCCATGGCTGAATTCCAGCTGTGATTAGAGCAGCCCAGGTGATGAAAGCCAGCTGATGTGAATGACCATCCTGCAGCCTGCAGAGCCACAGTCCCCAAGTGCCACAGCAGGGACAAGGGGCACTTCACTGCTCTGCAGCTGGGAGCTTCAGCACTGGCACCAGGAAGGTGGGAACTTGTCCTTCTGTGCTGTGCTAAGCCCACATTCCATGTGCTCCCTGCTGCTCCTGCCTCTGCCAGTCTGGCTGTAGGAACACAGAGGGCTCCTCCCGCTCTGCTCCTCTACAGCGAGGAGGAGCTAGAAACCCTTGAACAGGATTTCTTTTCATCCATTTTCCAGAGCAGAAGGATTTTCAAATAGTTTTCAATCTTTACTAAACACAGAAGTGGAAAACGGATCCCCCTGCCGCACTGCAAGGCAATGATCATTAAAAAGAGTCTCTGGTTTAATTCTTCACCAGTTCCAAAGACCACCCGGAGCCACATCCATTACTAACAAGGCAGAACAAAGTTCTGCACTGGCCTACATCTTATATTTAATTTAGTATTAAGGAAAGAGATGGCACAGATTTTTCTGAGACTCATTGCTCCATTTCCAGCTCTAATAATTCTAGATCACAACTGGCATATTTTAAATTAAATTTTTTGTAGTTTAAACCTATTTATCAACAGCTAATTAACGAGGTCTAAATCCTTTGATGACAGAATGATTAAACTGCATTTTAGCTAATCCATCTTTAATTAAAATGCTGCCAGCAAACCATTTCTGGATGTGTAAAAAAGACACATTTATAGATGCTCTCTCTTTAACTATGCATTATGTAAAGCCAATAATTAGAAGAACTCATGATTTCAATTATATTTTAATTACTGTTACATATAAAACATGCTTTAATAGATGTAATGCAATACATTTTCTTTCTTTACAACCCACTAATCATTCCTATTGGGGTGACAACCAAAGAAAAGGAAGTTTAATACATGCGACAGTACAGGAATCTTTTTCTAGCTTTGAGCCAATTCTCTCTCCATTTCTTCTTTGCAGCAGAAAGGTACTTAATTATCTCCAAATCTAAACGACAAATGAATCCCTATAAATCTCTGTTAAAACTCTAAAAGGAGATTAGCAGTAACTGACCATAATAAAGAGAAATGCTTTATGCTTATTATTGCACCAGCATGTCTTCAAGTTTCTTCAACTCAAAGCACAAGGCTACTACAGGGCTGCTCATTAGGGAAGGGGAAAATTAACCAATTTTCCTATTTAATTCCTTCCTCATTTTAGAAAACAACAAGAGCCAAGACAGGCTTTACTTATTGGAGGAGCCATCAATTTTAATTTCTTCAGGGTATCCCCTTGCCTCCCTATGGTAGGTGAACATAATGTCATGGCTGCAGCCAGCTCCCCATCACCTGCATTAATGGGAGGCTAAAATTTATAAATGTGACAGTGATAAAGGTTTAAGTGTTCTTTACAATGGCTAAGTCACTTTTCAGTGCAACTCTTTCTAAAGCTGTTCAGGAAAACTCAATATCACATAGCAATTCAACTTTTAAAGTTGCATGTTATTGCAATAGATTTTGTTTAGCTAAGACAAACTAAAATGTGATAAATGACAGGTTTTAAACATGTTTCTAAGGTCTCCATGTTCCAAGTAGTTGTACATCACTGTAAACTGTTTTATGGCTTCACTGCTTGCAGTGATCTGAATGTGACATAAGGAAACCAGTAACTCTGTAGGAGAATCCTGTTTACCCATTATACTGTACTTTACAAATATTAAAAAGGTATATTATATTATTTCTTCTGACTCAGACATGTTAAAATTGAATTTTCTTGTTGATTTCTACTCTTTGGATATGTTAATGAAATTGATGGTATTTCAGTTTATTTCAAGTTTTCTTTAAAATATTTAACATTTAAAACACTGTGATATTTAAGATGTTTTCACCACAGGCACCTATCATGAAGTCACTGAACATACAAATACTGAAATAACCACAGAACAAGACCTGAGCTGCTGCCTAGTTTGATTTACATAAATCCTATCCTTTCATTTCCATTTTTTACTATTTCTGCTTATAAGCAAGCTCTTGGGGGCAGAGAATATATTTTACTACCTTACAAAGTGCATTGTCCATTTATAATCTGATGAAATAATAAGAACAGCTTATTATGGAGAGTATATGAGCTGTATCTCCTCAAAAGAACATGTCTGGAAAGGTCATTTGGAATATCTAAGTACTTGTATCTTACAAGAACAAATGCTGATGCAGCAACGAGCTTTATCAAGGTTTATCGAGAACACTCATCATTTTTAAAAGATTGCAGTAAATCTGCCTGGAAGAGAAAACACACCAAATTTGAAATGCAAGGAACTCTCAGAACTTTAGGCCTGTTAAACCAAAGCTTAAAATTAAACCCACGATTTAATCTAAGACCTTAGAAAAGCTTCCAAACTTAAATGCTAAAAACAAAAATGTAGATTTATAGTTTAAAGCAGAAACACATCAAGCTAAATAAAAAAAAGTTTAGAGTTTTAGAGTTTAAGATATTAAGAAAAAGCTACAAAGACAAACAGAAAAACAAAAATGCAGAACTGCAGGTTTGTGTGCCGTAACATAATTAGCTAAGAAAACTTACACTGTAACATGAGTCAATAAAATGAAATATTTAAAGATTAGATCAAAAACATAAATATCCTTGTTGGCAGTGTTTTATTAACCAGTAACTCCTTAAAAAGTCTTACAACTAAGAGTCTTATAACCTTGTAAACCATGCAATATCAATGTAAACCAAACCCACCATTCCTACCTCCGTAAAAAAACAAAAAAATACACCACATCATCAAAACCAACTCAAAAGTCCCATCTCTAACTCATTCAAAGCTCCTCCAAAAATCACCATACCTCAAAACTTGTGAATGGTAGCTGGTTGCTGTTCCCCCAGGAGCCTTGCAGTGCCAACAGCAGTGACAGACAACCAAAACAGCAGCACCTCATAGCACCTGTCCTCCCACCCACATTACTGCTCTCCCTGTCTCTCATGATGCCTTGGCAGGATGAAAACAAGGACAAATATGTTTAAGGAGTGCACACACAGTAATATTAAACAAGATGAAATATTCAAGAAGAAATATTTTAGCTGTTAGAAGCACAGGGGAAGGACAGTAATAAGGCCAATACCAGAAATAGCATTATGATAGAAGCCAACCAGATATATATTGACAGCTTGTCTTTCAGGGTAATGCTCTGCTTCATTTAAATGCTAACTATGTAAGTGCTTTGGTTTGAAGACAGCACTTTGGCCAGTGAGTGTTCTGATTTCCTTCTCAGTCTACAGAGACTGCCAGAGCAAGGACACAGCACGTAAATGCCAGCTGTCACCTGAGAGGTGACTAACATCTTCTTGGGAGGATACTTTCTGGGAGGAGGCTCACGCCAGAAAATTTCACTTGCCAGAATTCAGATCCCTGCAACCCGGCCTGATCTCCCACATGCCTTCTGGAGTAACAGTGCATTGCTGCTTCCCCAGCAGAGAATACGCAACTAAATACAAAAAAGCTGGTTAAGTATTTCAGAATCTTCTAGCAAACTTCACAGCACTATCCAAACGTTTCTTAAGATTGCATTTCCCCTGGTCCCAGAAGCCTTGAGTAAGATGGTGTGTTTGGCTGGGTCTGCTTCCAGATGCTGTATTGTCAAAAAGAAAGTTTTCTTGGCTTGATAAGTAACAGATCAGAGATGTCCTTCTCTAATCTTTCTGATCATGTTTCAAGGGTCCCAGTCATATAAAATGAGTGAATGGCTGTCCAGAGGACTACACCATTTACCACAAATTACTTCTTTATGGAAGAATCAATTTTATAGTTTCCTGAATTTCAAACACTTGCCTCTTCAATCCACTGGAATTACTCTTTTGAGAGCCAAGCCTGAGATAGATGACTCCAAGGATCTACTCTTGGGGCTATGAAATATCTGTTGTAAAAATCTAGAGAGGACCTATAAGTCTTTGCAAAAGACTCTGAGTAAAGAAAACATGTATCAACACTTCAACATTGTATGGCAAAAAGTGTCCAGACTAATCTGTTGAGTCTCCAACAATCTTCTGTCCTGACACACCAGGAAGCTACATTCAAGTCAATCCAATACAACAGAACTAGAAAGTGTTATCAAGAGACACCCCCTCTGTGCTGTCCTGGAAACTCCAATGTGCATGGTCTTCTGCTCATGCAGGGAGAGTTTTGCAAAGCTGAACTCATGAGAATAAAGCTTTCAGGACACATTAACTGATTTCAACTCCTAAGGAGACAATATGCAACTTGGAAAACAAATACTACTGCAAGACCTGGAGAACAAAATGAAATGCATTCAGGAGAGATGATTCCAACAGCTCTTAAGCTCTTGCAGTCTCAAGAAGAAATTCATAACACTGATGGTGATTCTCTTAATCCATATTGCAGAGTACAAATCATCCTCTGGGTGAAACAGAAGGGAAAGTACACCCTCAACAGAACTTTCAACAATTCAAGCTGTCACACAAGGCTTGACAAATCCATTTGCCTACTTTAAAGTGGCACACAGAAAATTGCCTGACTCGGTGTTCATCAGTTTCTGCAGATCTACTGATCTTACTAGAAAGAATTAAAGCTGTAAGGATTGGAAAGATAGTATTAACCAACTATAAATGAGCCTAACATTTCACTGCATGCCTGAAACTCTGAGGGTGTTTCAGTTACTCCATTCATGGCAGAGCCTCCATGAGCAGCAAATAAAACAAGAATTCCAGTCCTTAGCTAACAGCATAATGTCCAGAATCATAAAAGAATGAAAGAACTTTTGTCCTGATGCTGCATGCCTACTTAAAGATTGAAACTGCTTATGTCAAGATGTGAAACTGCACAGAAGAGCCTTGTCTGTGGGGAGGCACAGTCCAGCTCTTGCACCAAAATTACATAATCTGTTCTCTCTACACAGAAGATTTGTTACCCACCAACCCCAGTTCCTTCTCCCTACAGGAAGATGAAGGCATACAGAAAAACAGGTCAAGATGCAGAGGCAGCACTTGCAGGACTGTGTCTCCCAGACTTAACCCCACAAACTCTTCTGTGCTTCCTGCTGATGCTGCTGGAGAAGAAATCACATCCACAAAGGTGGCTGAAAAAGCTCTACACAGTCACACGGCCTTCAAGCATGTCCCAGAGTCTAATGCCACATCCAAGCAGCAGTGGATTGATCTACAGGAATTCTCAACTCTTATTTCTTGTCATGTAAATCTCTGCAAACAGGAATGTGAGTGGCTGCAACAGGTCATCCAGGATGCCTACACACCACTAATTCTGCCAGGAATATAAAGTCTAAAACACCTCTTGATTCAGCTGGCAATTGCCAGTTTAATTGCCACCTTTTCACTAGTGCACTCTAACTTTCACCATCTCTGGAGGTGCCTATATGCAGAAGAGCTAAACATCTTTCACTGTATTCAGTAGACTGAGCAGATACAAACAGAAATAGGGGCTTTATTTGCTATTCCCCCCAGAGAACAGATGACATCAGTGCTGAAACCTCACTAACAGGCTATGGATGCAATCATTCTTACCATCAGATTTGACAGGTCTCCAGAAACACAAGGCAAAAAGATCTGGCTCGTGCCCTGAGCACCAGGCAGAGGACCAAGAGCAGGAGGGATGGTAAAAGACCAGGATTGTTGAAGACCATAGAACATCAGGAAGCAGTGAGGGCTGCTGAGTTCTCTGAAATCAGAGTGGTTAGAAGCTGCCCATTGGTTTGCTCAGACACGTGCATTTTTACACTTTACTTCTAAGTCCTTCCTTTAAAAATTCTTTACCAAAACAAGCTGGTTCTCTATTTAAGAAGTGCTGATTGTGTAAACCGGTAGAATTCACCATTTCCCTTGTTTATCATTTATATATTATCTGTGCTCTTCAGTTTCTATTCAATGTCATCTGGCTTCACCACACAGTTATTAAATATGTGGGGCCTTTTGTTTAAGCATCTAAGTAGCCCCCAACAGAAGCTGAATGCTCCTTAAAGTATTTCTGTATTTACCAAAATGGCTATTTTTGGATAATGCTGTGTGTAGGCCCTCATATTTCTCAAGAAGGAAGTGTTCCTTCCCATCACTTTCAAAATGGAGCTGACATTAGAAGACATTAGCTGTGACTTTCCACACAGACATCAGGCACAGAAATAATACAGTGAGACATCGAAAAAACACTACCTTGGACTAGAGTCACTCCCCTGAGGTAATTAAGCCTCTGTTCTGATGTATATACAAACATCTCATTAGCTGTTTCTAAGAGCTTACAACACAGAGGACATGTTCAGTTGTTGGCAAACTCTCACATCTAAATTATTTCCAGATCACAAGTGCAGTACTCTCTAGCTTTCATCTAAATTCTTTCTTCTTAAACTTATGACCTCTTTCTTGTTTATATTTTAAAAATGTTATATTGATAGGCTCAACTGATCAGATGATCCAGATCTTCCAGCTCAATTCCCATCACTTTGATAACCTACCGACTTTCAAAGGTCTACACCTAATGATTTACTGACATCCAGAAACTTCTTCTGAGATGTCAATACTGCCAGATTTAACATCATCTCCTTTGCAACTCCACTTGTGAAAAAAGAACAAGTGCTGGAAGATGACTTGTTCCTGACAACCACTTCTGTCAGCCAGGCTTAAATCCACTCAATGTGTATCTTATTAATACAGTTATACAGCTAATCCCCATGTTGTGTGATAATAAGTCAAATGCACTGCTGAAGGCTAAACATATTAAATATAAGCCATGGAATTAACTCTATCAACTAAATGTAAACTAAATAAAAAAATTAAATCCTGGTTTCTTCAATAAGATGTCTTTCATAACAACATATTAACTCAAATTAATTTAATACTTGTTCTCCACTACTGAAACTTGGTATCAGCACTGTTGTAGTTGCCAAATAAGCTTTATTCATTATGAATCCAGCCTGACACCACCCATAACCCCAGTCTGCACCTACCGGTTGCTCCCTCTCCTCCTGCCCCAGTGTCATTTACATTCTCATTTAGAACCAGATGATCTGCTAAAATTTAAACCATGTTTTAGAATTTTTATACTGAACACACATACAGATAGTAAAATATTTAGGACACAGTAATAGTCAAAAATATTCATTCATTTCCTTATGGAACAAATGTGCAGTTTTTCACTTTTAATACTCACTGAAGAAGAAATGGAACTGCTAAAGGAGATCTGTCTGCATCATGGCTTTATTTAATAAAGTTAATGCTGAAATTATGTTTATATATTTATACATGCATATATATATATACATATATATATATGTATGTATGTATGAAACCTGCATTTTTAAAAGCACTACTTATTTAACTACAGATGTCAGATGACTGGAAATTCTACCAAACAATTTCCTTTTTCACTTCATTTTGAGTTCAGTTACTTTTATTTGTCCTCAATTATTCAGCAGAAACCAGTAACATCAATAAAAAATGTCAATTTTGATCTGCCTCATAAGATGCAAGAGCTCTAGATAGATTTTTCAGTCACCAGACAGGGTAAGTAGAACAGCTATTATTAACAGCTGTTAGACAGAGTGGCAGGACCAGAAGACAGCTCCTAGATTTAGGCTGGATTAAGTGGATACTGTACTCAGACAGACCTTCAAGCACTGTAAATAACTTTAAAACTCTACATTGTGGCTGTACTCTCTCTGCTGTCAGAACTGGTTAGGTCACATCATGAGATGGTTTACAGCAAAGTGACAAGGACTTTGCTGAATTGCAAACTGTATATGGCTTATCATAATAAATTAAAATTACTTAATACAGGTACTGGAACAAAGGTCTATAAGAACAAGTGAGGCAAAGAAGATTGGCACAGAACTAATCAGAAAATCACAACAGGAGAGCAGAAAATACAGCAGCTTTGCTAGAAAGTTCACTAGCTTTTAAACAACATTTTCTGCTTCTCCCCATGCTATCAAATAATTATTTGGTGTCTTAGGTTACAATGTAAGATGTAACCAAAACTATGTATTCTATCACCATCTTCATAAGCTGCTAAAAGCAGGTGGGGCAGTGTTCTTTATCTCTTTCATGACTCATCCCTGATAACTCTGGGGGTTATCTCTGTTCATGGGCCATTGAGTGTCACTGCATGGCTGATAAAATTACACCATCCCGTTGGGAGATGCTCTGCCCAGGGGGAGGAACTGACTATTCCAACCTGGATATAATCTGAGGTTTGGAACACCACAGGCAGCCTTATCTGTAGGATTCCCAGAGGACAAGTGCTACATAACTACATAACACTGGACCTTCAAAGGAAGATCAAACCCTTCTACAGGATCACTGCTTCAATGGAACCACATCTATCCCTTCAAGAGGACTGCAGCCACCATTTAATCAGACTGCTACCACCACCCTGACCAACAGGGTGCCAGGTTGTACCCTGACTCTGGCAGTTCAGGCCAATGTTTTCTGCCTTTATTTTAATTTTCCTATTAAATTGTAGTTCTGACTGAATCTCCCGCTGGTTTGTTTTCAACTAGTACATTTGGGTTCACGCCATCTGTATTTAAAATAGACTAGTCAAACGGAAATGACTTTTAATTGGACAGATATCCAGGTCCCATGACCAATGGGGATAAATACCCAGTTTTCATGAGCCAAAGACAGGACATCAGTATTATTCATATTAAGAAAGGAATCCAAGCAACATGTTTTGCAGCAGTTCCTGATCCTGTTTAACAAAAGCACAGAGATCATACTAGCATTTAACTTTTTTTTTCCATTCATTTTTAAATGTTTGCCAATATCGATTTCAAAAATTAAACCAAAACCCCATAAAATACAGACCAGAAAAAGACTCCAAACCTAAATAACCCAAAACAGCTACTGGTGAAGAGCTCAAATGATCACAGAATGTTGTCTTTTCTTCTTTTACATTAATATTTTCAGGTCCCCCTTACTGCTCCCTGAATTTCCAGGTTTGTGTTCTGTAGCACTGCAGCTTTGGAATAGAACAAACAACAAGAAAGTTAGTTACTTTTATTCAAGTATTTCATGCTCTTATGCTAATTGCCTACATGAACTTCAAGAGAGACCACTTCATGCAGCATCTCCTTGTCCCACAACCCTGCTGAGGAGCAGAGGCAGGACCGGTCCTGTTGGAGGCTCTTCCTGCCCTTGCCTCTGAGCCACCCCACAATCACTGTACCAAACTGGTGCCCTGTGTGCCAAGCCACCAGTGCTGCTCACCAGCTTCTGGACTGGGTTCTAGGGAGCAAGGTGGAACACAGATTGCACAAACTTCTGCTGCTCCTTTTCAACAGGAGCATCTCTTCATGCCCATCTTGCATTATTAATAAGGCTTTTAAATTAAGAATAGCCAAGAAGGTAAGGGGGTTCTTTCAGGAAGCACTGGAGTATCTTGGAAATTTAAGCCCATATCCCCAAAATGTTATAGACTGATTCCTACTCTATCCAAAAAGATCCAGTTGGCCTTAAAAATCTAGCATTTAAAATTTTAAATCCTACTGAAAAGGTGATACAGAAGAGGAACTAGAGCACTTTTCAAAATTGAAACCAACGTCTTTCCTTACATTAACAGCAGCTCCTTTGATAACCTAAGCTGAAAGGAATCCAGAATATTTTTCACTCTCTAGTCTTACTTTTAATACCCTGTTAGCTTGGATAACGAAAATAGACGAATCCATTTCACTTGCAGCTTCTTGTGCACCAGGTGAGCTCGCCAGCCTGCAACACAGCCCAAGCTGCCTTTGGGAAAACATGGCTGCTCCAGGCTGCTCCAGCTGAGTGAATGGAATTGTTTCTATTGCTCCTCATTAGGAAAAATGGGGGAGGAGTGGCTTAGGGATAACGTCAAACAATTGTGGTTACTCTCAGGGAAGAATGCAGATTTTTAATTTCTCTTTTTGAATTTTTAGTAATTGCAACTGGAAAGGGATGCCATTGTTATAATTCACACAATAAGGAAACAAACTGCAGTTCTCCAAACGATTTTGTTTACTTTCCTATCAAAAAATCAATGCAATAAAAACTCTTCAAACTGCTACAAGTCATCTTTACCAAGTTTAAGCCTCTTTTTGATCACAGCTAGCCAAAACAAGACCATGATGTACAAAGCTCTCCCACAGGAAAAAAATTTCTTTGTGCTAATAATTTTATAATACATTTTATCATGTTTCTCTTGAGTGAATTTTCTACAGAATCTTGCCAAACTCCTTTACAAATACTCCCAGCTTTTGGGAGATAATAAAAAAAGTTTCACCTATTTACTCCAGCTGCTTCCAATACCTGCAGCAATTACCACACTGAGGTGAACTGCAGTTTAGAGACTACCCAGACTCATGTTCCTATCCCCATCATTTACCAGAAGTTTAATTTTGTTCTTCTTATATTCACTAACCCGTGTTGGGAATCTTTAAAAGCAAGTGTACCACTCCTTTAATTAGTAATTTCCTGAGTTGTATTCTGCTTTTATTTCACCTCTTAATGACTAACTAAACACCATCTCATAACAAAAGCAATGTGAATAGCTCAACAGAAAACTGGGATTTGACTCTCATACTCCAAAGGAGCACAACTGTGGAAGCACCTGAGCAGGAAGGCCTGGGGTGGTTTTGGGGGCACACTAGAATGCTGCACAGAGGAACAGGAGATCCAGCTGAGCATGGTCATTTGTTGTTACAGGTACTGTAGGGAGAATTGGAGTTTCTCTGTCTCCACAGAGACAAGAAATAATGAAAGGAAAAACATAAAGTGGTCAAACAGACTTGTTTTGCATCTCCTGGCAGAACTCAGCATGGAAACACATTTTGAAGTTCTGGTCCTCAGAACTGGCTCAGCCCCTGGACATGCTGATCCTTGTCCCAGCTGGCTGACTTGGCAGTGTCTCAGCTGGCAGCTTTCTTGACTTCAGCTATTAGATGAGCATTTATTAAAATTCTAGTTTTCTGTTCTGTTCTCTTATGAGAACTTCAGTGCAAGGCAAGTTCATCTAGCCCCATTAATGAATGACGTGTATTAACAGGATTAAAACCCAAGTATTTTTCACACCTCAGGATGCATAGGCTATGCATTGGCAGACTGGCACTTAGTGATGTTTTTGTACAATTCATAGCATCACTAAGGTTGGAAAAGCCCTCCAAGACCACTGAGTTCAACCTGTAATCAATTTCCACCTTGTCCCCAGCCCAGAGCACTGAGTGCCACAGCCAGGCATTTCTTGGACACCTCCAGGGATGGGCACTCCAAACCTCCCTGGGCAGCCCCTGCCAATGTCTGACCACCCTTTCCAAGAAGAAATTCCTCCTGATGTCCAACCCGAACCTCCTCATGTGCTGCTTGAGGCCAGTTCCTCTTGTTCTGTCTACCCTGCGGCTTGATGCCCACACGCCCACACAACAAGATTCTTTAGCCTTGGACAAAATCATACATTCAGGCCAATTAATAATTAATTTCCTAAGGACTCTCCTATGCAACAAATATATTCCTTGAACAGGGAATACCAATGGACTTCACAGAAAATTAATCTGACACAGTCTCCTACCTGAAAAAAGATAACGTATACAATATTCTAAGAACTATTTGTTTTTATTCAGGATATAAATAATTGTATAAACCATTTTAAGGCTTCTGAGTTTGCTATCTACAACTCACAAAACTATTACCTTGCTATGAATCTTATTTGAAGAAAAAGGAGGAATAAACCAACAAGAAAGACAAGAAAAAACAAATTACCAACCTGATGAGATCCTTGTGGCTTCTTAAGCTCTCACAAGTAAAATGCTATCCTTTTGCTTCCTATTTCCCATTCTTCTTTCCTAAAAACCCTGATAGCATGAGGAATCTGTTTTCATTTTTACAGCTTTTTGATTTATTCGATGTTAGATTTTTGCAGTAACAGCAAGGTCATGTAAAATTTTTTGTGAATTTTTTGTTGGGTAAGGATCATATCTATATTTACTTTTACTTGCTTTTATGTTTAGTAGCCTTATAGGCAGTCATCTTCCCTAATCCCTTTGGACTTCTGCACCATTCAACCAAGTCTCCTCTGAAAATCAAGACCTTTGAAAGGGATAAATACTGATTTTGATATTGCCTAGACTCCTGTGACAAGAGATCAGAACTACACACCAAATACACACTCAGTCTTTGTGTGCTGCTGAGGCAAGTGGATACCCTGCAATAGGCAATGTCCACCTGCATTTACTGATACTGAAATGTGGGATGGGCTGCTTGGTACTTCTCACTTCAGTGGTCCTCACCCCCGTGCTGAGGGAACCACCCAGTGTCCCCAGGCTGCACATGGCATCCAGACCTCTTTTGCTGTGGACATAAGACAAACCCTGGGTGGGAGTGAAGCACTGAGGAATGGCCACAGTCACTGGTGTTCTCTTCACCTCTGCAGGTACAAATGCTTCAGAGTTTCACAGTCCTCTGCCAGCTTGGCATGTAGATCAAGGAGGATAAAGGGGGAATAATGGGTCCTACCAAGAAGAATTTGGACAACTTCATGTGTCTTCTCTTCCCAAAACTGACTGTAGGATGAGGAATGCAAGAATCTTCAGAAGCTGCTAATAACCCCACAGGGCACTGCTACTCAAACAGTCTTTTGAGAGAGGTGTGTTTTATAGCTGTAACAACTCCTGGAGCTGCTAAAGCATATATGATACTGTGTTTCATCAGGGCTTATGTAAAGCAATTTAAAATATTGTAGGGAGAGATATGCACATGTGTGTGCACACTTAAATCCTCTAAAATCTGAAGTATGTAAAAATAATATTTTAAACACACACAATATCTAACTAGAGTACTGAGTTTCATTATTTCACCCATGCAGCAGCTGGTTTCATGGTATCACACCTTTCAGACATTCCATAATCTAATAACTTTGCCAATGAAGAAAATGCATTTTGGAGGTTAACTAGTGCTTTTTGAAAAGTAATAGTATCCTTTTTGGTGTCTTTCCACCTAACTGGTGTAAATCCTCATTAACAAAGGCTTTGACCAGCTCCTGTATCTGCAGGAAGCCCTCCTGAATCTCAGCACATTGTAATATGAAACGGAGCTCCACACCAAATACACAGATCTTGGAAACACCTCTGACAACCTCATTTCTTTCAAAATTTAACCATTCAAACCCCACAGGTTTTCAGGTCTTAACAGGCTTTAAGTTCTCCCTGCAATAAGATATTGTCATTCCTTGATGGTTTTAGAAAGACAAAATATTCTATGTGAACAAGCAGAAGATTCTGATCTCTGGTACTTCTAATTTCTACTCTAATCTCAATTTTTAAAAGTTTCTCTACTTTATAAATGATATTTTGAACACAATCCTTTTGAGGGAGGGAAGGAAGGAGGGAGGGAAGGAAGGAGGGAGATGCTTGCTGACTTGCTCTCTGTTCTAACTGAAACAGCAAAAATGCCAGTCAAGTATTTTCAAGCAATTTCAAAGAAACAAGATGTGAAAACAGGTATGTTGAAAATGAAGTTGGAAGTTTAAACTGATGTCTAATCCCACTTGAAGTCTGGAAAGTAGGGAAGCTATATTTTCAGCCATGATTCTTCAGTGCTACATGAGTATGGGAGCCTCACCAGAGCTCTGCTCTCTGCTTCACAGTCCCCGTCAGCTGTTGGCAACACAATCACAGCTGGCACAGAATTTCCATGTCACCTTTTCTATACATCCCATTCAGAAAAAACCAGCATGCAGCCTGCACGTAGACAAAGCCATACTTTGAATTTTGAGCAATGTACATTCAGTCCAGTGTGCAGTATGATTTCACGTGTATTTATAGAAGAATATCTTGCAAGACAACAGTTTGAAGCATTTGTTCAGTGAAATGTCATTCCTGTCAACTGCACCATTCTTCGAACAGCCCTATCAGACCATTTTTTCACAGCAAGGGGTAGCATGAAAGTCTCAAGGCCAATGTGTTTTTCTGGATCTTTTGTGTAAGATAAAGTCTGCATCAGAAAAAAGTAATACAGCTTTCCCCAATTCTAAACAGGTTTCTTCTTTTTTATTATTCCTAAAAGATGTTCCTCAGCACAGGCTGAAAGCTTATTCAGTTGTTCACATTCAGACCAGTTATTACCATGCAGGGTTTGTAAGTATATCTCAGACAGGCACACTTCCAGGGAGTTTAACAGATACTTTGTTTATACAATACAAATCAGCAGGACTAGTGGCTTTAAAAGAGTATTCTTGTTAGCAAAATGCTCTGTGAACATTACTTTTATCAAAACCATGTGCCAACTCACTGCACAAATAAATTGCAACCTCATAAATTTGTCAAAATTGTATCCCTTAGGAGCAACAAAGCACTTTCTGCATTGTAAAGTATTTCATATTTTGTTTTTACTATGTAAAGTCTAATAGGCTACATGATTTGATTTATATTTTGGGGATCCAGTACATCCATTAGCTATGTAAAACACAGCACATCAAATATTTCACAGTTTATGCTCTGAGTTTCAATTATTCCTGACACTGAAATAATGAATTGGTGCAGGCAAGAAAGTACTGGGGGGGAGCAAAAACCAAAACCCAAACAAAAAACCCAACTAACAACAGTACCCAGAGGGTGCTGGGCACTGCCCAGGCTCCCCAGGGAATGGGCACGGCCCCGAGGCTGCCAGAGCTCCAGGAGGGTTTGGACACCACTCCCAGGGATGCCCAGGGTGGGATTGTTGGGGTGTCTGTGCAGGGCCAGGAGCTGGACTGGATGGTCCCTGTGTGTCCCTTCCAACTCAGCCTGCTCTGTGAATAAAAAAGAATTGTCTGCTGACTCCTGCCAGCCTAAATCATTCCAGAGCAAAGCAAGAGCCAGACTGAGGAAATATTAAGAACTAAGAGACCAAGAAAAGATTTAGCTACATAGAGAAATAGTAGCTTTCTAATACTGGTGTGGAGAAACATTTTAATTGATGCCTATACCATCACTATCATTGAAATTAATATTCCTATGTGAACTAAGAAAAACTATTTTATTATGAATAAAAAATAACCAATCAGTTTGAAATATGAGGAGGGAATAAAGCTAGATAGATTGCTGCTATGAATGAAAACTCCACCTCAGTTCACAAGTTACTAGTTTTAGAAATTAAGATCGTATCTGCAAGTCAGTAGCCATTTTTTTAAAAAGACACACACAAATCCTTGCTTAAGTCCCTCTAGAAGTCTGTCACATGCAGTAAAAACCCCTGATGCTATCTGCATGTCAACACAGGAACACTGACAGCAACCTGCACGCAACAGGAGTCACACCAATACATTTGAACAATTCTTTCAATTTTTCAGATGATGAAAACACAAGCTTTCTTGTGTTTCTTTTTTTAATCCTAGATAAATTGTTCTGAGTAGTGGAAACAATTGCTCCAATACACATATTAAAACCTGAACATCAGCTTTGTTATGTATGTTGAAGTTTTACTCAAGTACCACAAAAACCCTCCTGTGCACGTGAACAGCAAACCCCCAGGTCCCCAAACAATAGCTTTGCCCCCCTGCCATTAAA
This sequence comes from Anomalospiza imberbis, assembly GCF_031753505.1. NCBI lineage: Eukaryota > Metazoa > Chordata > Aves > Passeriformes > Viduidae > Anomalospiza > Anomalospiza imberbis. The sequence continues at coordinate 2,799,852 of NC_089692.1, read as the reverse complement.
ATGACAAACTACATCCCCAGCTGCAGCACACCCAAACTCCGTAACAGATTAGATTTAAAATTGAGCAATGCACCAAGGCAGCTATTAGTCTTTCAACCCAAGTGTCAACTTCAAACAAATTAATGGCTGAGCAATCTCAGCCAAATGGTGTCTTGACAATTACAAACTGCAATTCTAAATCCAAATTCCAGTGCAAGATTACTGAATAAGTTTTCTGAACTGTAGTAATTTGCTTGACTAAAAAAAATACTACTGAATGTGGCTCTGCAAGTTATCACATCCACTTCACCATCCCATTCTGTAAAGAAAGACACATACTAGAGATGAAAGAAGAAAAGATCAGAGCAGGAATTTGATATACAAGAGCTGGAAGTTACAACAAACATGCAACCCTTGTCAAATTCCTCCAACTACACCCATCTACACATAATCTACAGCTAAGATGAAACCGAATATTCTCCAAGAACCAGCATGATGTGAACTGCATCTCAGCTTGAAAACTACAAAGGAATTGGCCAGAAGTTGAGATTTTTGCATGCTACCATCCATTTTCAGCACACACTCTTGGAATTAGGGAAGACAAGCAAGCAGACAGTAGCAACTAATTGTATGGCCCTTTCCTTTTCCTTAGAGATTTATTTTTTCTCTTCAAAGATTTATAGATTGATTGTAAAGCTATGCTGTAAATCAAAAGGAAGCCACTACTCATTACCTAGTTAGAATTTTCTGAGCTCTTTACTCTGAAGCTATTTCTCTGCTGTTTGATCCAAAGGCCATTGGCAATGTCTCTAAATGCACTACCTGCCATGGCAGCTGAGACTCATTTTTTCCCAGATCCATTTTCAACGGCTTGATGAATTTACACCTGCTTCCAGTTCTAAAGAGAACAACCAAGGGATATGATTCATGAATCCAGAATACTTGTTCATAATGAGAAAAAAAAAAAAAAAGTAGTCTAAGAGTGAGTCAGAGTAAAAGAAGATGCATGGTCTACCAGTGTAGACCAACATGCCCAGCTGTGATTACCTACAGTCCACCTGAAAAATAAGGGAAGTAATGCCTTCAAGAAAGAGAAAATTTAAAAGTCCTGTTGCTGCTGTAAAAGTTATCCCTCAGCAAGAAAAAATACATTGAAGGACACAAGCATCCTGCTCACCCCTGTCAGCTTCTAACTTTCTTCCTGATGTTTGAAAGATGGCAGAGAAAGTTTTATTTTCTGAGGTTTTTTATCTCTGAAATAGACCAAGTCTCTTCTTTCTACTGCTGCTGGAGGACACTACTTAATCAAAGCACTTCCATTTTCCAGTCCCTCAGCATGTGCAATAGTGTACTCAGTCCTTCACCCATGTTCTTTCTAGATACAAGCAGATACTTTAAGCCATATTTTCATCACTGCCAGCTTTGAGAAGCCCTGTGCCTCTTGCTTTAGTAGAGTGAACACAGCTCCAAATGGCAGGTCTCTGGCAGCAACCCAGCCTTGACTGCCCAAGCCCTGTCACCTACAGGAGGCACCTGAAAGGATATGGACATATCTTGAGATCTGGGGACCTGTGCTGAGATCAACGCTGGATGCTAGCAGAGGGCTAGTGAGCCTGGCTGGAAGCAATGCAAGAAGATGAATGGCACCTGGCACTGATCTGGCATTTATCCGGAGTGACAACGGTGACATCTATGATTTGCCATGATTTGTAGCTGGAAGCCAGGAGCCCTACACCCCATTCAGGTGTTGAGGATTAAGGCAAAGCCAGCAGCAGACAGTCAAGATGGAGGTGGTGCAAAGTGCTGGCTGGCAAGGGGGCACCCCTGCTTGAGCTGGTCCCACTGGCACCCCACACTGCCCACCCAGGCCCCTGAGCAGAGCCAAGTGACCTGGCCCAGCACAAACCTGTGACACGCAGCCGTTGTCTCACAGTCTCACGTGAGATCCTTGAGCTGTCTTTTCCTACACTGTTGGAACCCTGGAGGCTGAGAATTTTAAACTTTCTGTGCTGAAAGGCACAGATCCACAAGGGAATATTACATTTAACCTGAGGCCGTAGAGAAAGCTTCCAAAATTAATTGACAGCACTAAAATGACAAGTGTATAGTTTAAATAAGAGTGTGTAATATCACAAAGTAGAAAATTTAGAGTTTAAAAATTTAAAATATAGTAATATATATGGGGCAAGATAGAGGTTTTAAGGCAGTAGCTAGTTGTTCTTCTTCACCCTCTTTTTCATAAGTTTAGGTAGTGTTTTATAATTAGACAGAAAAGTCTACATTGTGAGACACAAAAGATTAGTTATTAAGTTAAAAGTGGAAATAATTTAAGTGTCATTTCTTAATTAGATAGTTTACCTTTATAAACCTTGTAGAGAAAGACAGTTAACCATTTTGTAACTTGTTAGTAGAATTCTGTAGAACTTGTGACTTATAAAAGTGTAATATAAATAAAAAATAATCAACATTTAAGTTTGAACATAAAATATCAATTTGAGCGCTTTCAATCCCAACCTTAACAAAAACCAAAAAAAAAAAAAAAAAAAGCCAAGAACTAACACTACAAATGCTTGATTTTTCCTAGCTGTCTTCAGAGCATCAAAGCAGTGGCAAAGGGCATAACCCAGTCCCTCCTCTGTCACTGAGCAGGAGGTGAAAGTGGAGCAAGGTTACATGTATAGACTGGACCCTGAAGGAATGAATACACCTGGCAAACTGTCACTATAGGACACGAGGAAACACGATGCGTGCCGCTGCACTTGTGAAGGTAAAAAAGGCAAGTTTATTTTCTGACTCAAGCATTTATAGTTTTCCAAAGGTGACAGTGGATTGGAGGGTGAAAGTGCCACCTCTCCAACGACAAACTACCAGTCCATCAAATTTTTCCTCCTCTATGAAGGAATGCAAAAACAGTAAGTTATTTACAGAAAGTGTGTGAGAAAGTTTGCTACAAGAATGTAAACTCAGAAGGCTTTAGAAAACCTTAAAAAATCAGGGCAACGTCAAACAACAAAGTATTTTAGCTAAAAATAGCCCATGGGGATCGTGCTCACAGATGCAGGGAGAGCCTGCAGAGCAGCAGTCCATTCTGCGCAGGTCAAGGGGGGGAACATGCCGGAGGTCACAGAGCTCCACGCGAGATCTGGCAAAGTCACCTGGGCTACAGAATATGGTTCATAGAAGGAGAGCAGTGCATTTCCCCATATTTTGGAAGAAATTTTTCAGTGCTTGTCACAATAATCTGAAATAACATTCTGAACTGCGGAAATGCCTCACAAAAGCTTTTAAAATTACTTACGCATGCTAAGCAAAGCTGAATCAAAATGTAACATAATTTTTAGGAAAGAAAAAACTTGTTACATTTCACTGGAAGTTCTACATAATAAATAAAAGATATCACTCGTGTCCACCCACACAAATGAAATCTGCAGCCTTAGGAAGCAAGAAACTTATGGATTTTTACTTGCAAGGTCCTCTCTTCATGTCTCAAAACCAGAAGATCTTCACCTAATGTTGCCTGAGACTATTTTGAGTATCATCAATATTTTATATTTGGAAAACAATGTGATAAACACAAATCACTAACTGAGAAAAAAAAAATACAAGTAAAGGTGACTCATCCTGTCCCAGGGTTGGTATATTTGGGACCCATTTGTCTTCATGCCTCAATGCAGTATTATGGTGAATGAATGGTGCTCCTGACTAAAACTTCAGCTACAAGGCTGCACAACATTCCTCTTAGCACCTCACAACTAGTGTCACTTTGCAGAAGTCTTTGAACACATGACGCAAGTTCTATCCATTTTAGCAAAGTTTTGTCACAGTTAATGAGCAGACTGTATTCAGCATCAAAGAACACACATGAGAAAATAGGGAAGGGGCAGGAAATCTGCTGGCTTTGGATTGCTACTTAGGTAATAGGAAAATATTATTTCAATTTCTGCTAGGAATAATGGACACACTTTGATTTGGTAAGTCTTAAACAAACACCAGAATAAGGAAGCAGAAATGCACATCCAATTGCAGCTCCTCCAAAGGATGTGGGTTTCCCCAAAGGCAAGACCAGCTCCCGCTCCCCTCCGGCTGCGCAGACCGCGGCTGAGGAAGAACGCGCTGCTCCTGAGCACCAAACGTGTCCTGGGCTGCAGCTGAGAATCACATCCAGCCCTGTTCCTAAGCAACCCCACACTCCCTCCACACTCTGCCCCTGCTGCCACTGCCAGACAAGAGGTTTTAATCATCAATTCACTCTGCATCCCACGTGCACGAGCCCCTTCAGGAGAGGCTTGGGCACAGCCCTGCATTAAGCAGCATCAGGCAGCTCCAGCCCCGGTTTTGGCTTCACCAAGGCGTGCAGACTGTGACTTCAAAAGTCAGCACTTTTACCTTTCAGTTGTTTTTAGAGAAAAGCCCTTTAAAAAATCCTGGCTCAAACATACAAATATAAGCTAAAAAATTTTATTCTTGCCAGCAGGAATGAAAACATTCTGTTAGAGGTATGGAGGGTTAAACTTTTTTTTGACATTTATAATATTCAGCGCTAGAAAAAAAATCTCAGCAAAGAGTAATTGCTCCCACAGGGACCAATTCATGGGTCACAGTTTTTTGCACTTGATGGCAATAGAGCCTTGACTGAGATTTTCTGTAAGACCCAGATTTAAGCTTGCAGCATAATCACAATGTTTGCCCTAGCTCCAGAAGCTGAGCTAAAGCACCACTTCTACAGTATAATTATTCTACATATGTTCCAAAAACCCATGGGGAAATTTTATTATTCAGAAGAATAAATAGGGTAAAAATAAATGGTTTTTAATTTTAGCCAATTTTTAAACTCCTTATGAATTTTCATTTTTCTTATGCAAGTTTAAGTCCATGGGAGAGAGGCTTTGCCTTGAAGAAATAATTAAACTTTCATCTCCAGTTACGCTTCTTAGCAAATACACAGCCACCCACATAGCACACAGGGCATAAGTGCTGTTCAGTGACAGAGTGCCAACATAATCACAAATGCCTCATAATCTTCCTTTCAGTTTCAAATTGAATATTTGAAGTTTGAACTTGTGTTCAACAACCCAGAGCAAGCAGAAATGCAGTAAGGGCTTAGGCTAAAAGGGCGTTGGTGTCCCAGCACAGAGCTTAATTTGTCCTCAATAGATTTTTGAATACTTGATCTATTCTGAGAGGAAAAGGCAGTAATTTGGATAATAAAATATTCTAGCACTCAATTTATGATGACAATGTCTGGACCAAATTTAGTCATGTGCAGAAGTCAGAATTTTTAAGGGAAGGGAAGCTGAGGAAGCAGGTTCAGGAAGACCTAGACACATTTTGTAACTAAGTCTACCCTGAGACCTTCTCCAGTTCCTGGGATCATTTCAACATTCCTTTCTTTATGCAGGGACCAAACAAATGACCACACAGGTGCTCTGTAGGCAAGTCAAAAAATCTACACATCCTCTCACTGATAAACACCTTACACCCTGTTCACAGGGTCCCCCAGTCCATTCACTGGCCTCAAGCCACTCCCATCTGGACAAATGCTGCTCCTTTTGCCTGGAGCTCAGGCTGCTTTCCAGCACCTGAGCTGGCTGAAGGATAGGGCAGAAAGACCAATCACCAACAGTGGAAGTCAGAGGTTAATGCAGACTGAGGGACTGAAAGAGGATTCATTTTCAATTGTTACTCCAAACTGCACAAGGGACCCAAATCAAGCTCCAAGGGCCTATCATAGGTGATAAAATCACTACATCGACCCCAGGTATTAGAGCCAATATGAAAATGAAACACAGAATAAAACAGAAAACTACCAGAAAGAAGTTTTATCAATCACCCAAGAACTCCTCTGAGTAACAGAGGCCTCCTTGCCCCACCAGCCCTAAATAACCAACAAGTTCACCTGATCCAAACTAATTCTAGACCCCCTCAGAGGTCTTATGGACTGAAGTCTCTGATCTGCAGCAGCAACAACAGCACTGGCCAGGACCTTCCTCAGTTTATTGGTTTCTTGTCATACCCACTTCCTTCTCACAAAGAATTACTGATGAAAAGCAGATGACAGATGACTCCTCCCTCAATACAATCATCTCAGGAATCTCCCCAAATCTTGCAGGATTGGGAAGCCAATCCCTGAATGCCATTGAAATTTCCAACCCAAACAATCTATTAGTAACAGACATGTTCTTCTCTTCCCTCAAACACACGATAAAGAAAAATCCCCAAAACCTGGAAAGTTGACCCAATGTAATGTATTACATCCAACATCAAACCTTCCATTACAGAGCAAATCTAGAGGTTACACAGGCAAAAGGCTATTAAGAAATCACATGTAACATCCTAAACTTCATACAGTCCTTACAGTCACACTGTGCACCCAAACAATCCCACACAATTTTTTCAAATTATCTGTCAACCAGAGACAGAAGAATACTTGCCCACCTCTGCCACTCAGTACTAACTAAGAGGATACAGCAGGCTCATTGTGAAATAAGAAAAAGCAGAAATCCAATCCAATTCTCCTGAAGCATATGGCACTTCACAAGAGGTTTGGACCAACTGAGAAGGGATAGCAACTGTACCTTACACTGACAAATTAATTTGTGGACCCTTCATATATCTCATTAGTTCTTTCAAATATGCAGGTTTCAATAGATGAGTTGGGAGACCCAGAGTCAGTTGTCAGCAAAGCTTTTTGTAGCTCTCCTTTGCCAAGACTGCCTGAAGGTTCAATTTGATTTTAGCAGAAACATCACCACTGCTGTCTAATGTCATTCAGATTCCTCTCCAGACCTAAACTTTTCCATCCCTTTTGCCTGCCTACCAGAGGAGGTGTCCTGCCAGACCTGCTTGTGAACCAAGGACAGTGGGTGAGTGGTGGTCAGTGACCATCTTGGGCAGTGTGACCAGGAAATGTTAGCATTTTCTATACTAGGTGAAGTAAGGAAGGACACCAGCAGAATTTCCACCTTGGATTTACAGACTTTGGCTCGTTTATGACATTTATTGACAGAGTCTCTTGGGAGTCAGTCCTGAAGGACAAAGGAGTCCAGAAGGCTGGACATGCTTTACAAAGGAACTATTAAGTGTTCAGGAGCAGGTTCTCTCCGTGTGTAGGAGCACAAGTTGCTGAGGAGAAAGACCAGTCTAGTTAAACAGAGAACTTAGGCTGGAGACTAGTGAATAAAAGAGAATCTATAATCTCTGGAAGAGGTATCAGGTAGTTCGGGAGGACTAAAAGAATGACAAGAGGTCATGTAGGGGATGAGTCAAAGCCCAACTAGAACTTGATTTGACCGTTACAGTTAAAGACAACAAAAAAGTTTCTATAAAAACCTTGTCAGCAAAAGGAGAGTCAAGAATGTCTCCACCATTTCTTGAATGCAAGAGGGTAGTGCAGAGACAGAGGATGAGGAAACGGCAGAGATACTTTATGCCTTCTTTGCCTCAGTCTTCAATAGCAGGACAAGCTGTCCTCAGGATACCCAGCTCCTAGAGCTGGAAGTTGGTGATAGGGAGAAGAATGAAGCCCACATAATCCAGAAGGAGGTGGTTAGTGACCTGCCCTGCCAGTTAGACACTCACAAGTCTATGGGCCCTGATGGGATTCACCCCAGAGTGTCAAAAGAACTGACCAAACCACTCTTCATCCTCCACCAGCAGTCCTGGTTAACTGAAGAAGTTTCAGCTGACTAGAAATTAGCAAATGTAACACCCACCTACAAGAAGGGCTGGAAGGCTGATCTGGGGAACTCCAGGCCTGTCAGCCTCACCTCAGTTCTGGGCAAAGTTATGGAGCATATCATCCTGAGTGCCATCACATGGCATGTGCAGGACAGCCAGGGGATCAAGCCCCGCCACCATGGATGTATAAAAGACAGATCCTGCTTGATCAACCTGATCTTCTTCTATGACAAAGTGACCGCTTAGCAGATGAGGGGAAGGCTGTGGATGTGTCTATCTAGACTTCAGTAAAGCATTTGACAGTGTCTCCCACAACATTCTCTGGGGAAACTGGCTGCTTGTGGTTTAGAAGGGTGGACTCTGATGGGTACAAAACTGGCTGACAGCCTTGCCCAGAGAGCTGTGGTGAATGAAGTTAAATCCAGCTGGGGCTGATTGCTAGCGGTGTTCTCCAGGGCTCAGTTTTGGGGCTGGTCCTGGTTAACATCTTTATTGATGATCTGGAGGTGGGGATTGAGAGCACCCTCAGTAAATTTGCAGATGCCCATTTGGGTGGGAGTGTGGATCTGCTGGAGGAGGGGAAGGCTCTGCAGTGAGACTTGGACAGACTCCATCACTGGGCCAAGGACAAGGAGGTGAGGTTCCACAAGGCCAAGTGGCACATCCTGCAGGTCACCAGCCGCCTCAGTGTGAGCCAAAGTGTGCCCAAGGGGGCAAGGGGCCAATGGCACCTGGCCTGTGTCAGCAGCAGTGTGGGCAGCAGGACCAGGGCAGTGCCTGCCCCTCTGTGCTGGGCACTGCTGAGGCCACACCTCGAGTGCTGTGCCCAGCTCTGGGCCCCTCGTGAAAAAGGACACTGAGGGGCTGAGTGTGTCCAGAGAAGGGCAAAAAGGCTCACGAAGGGTCTAGAAAACATGCCCCATGAGGAGGAGCTGAGGGCGCTGGGTTTGTTCAGTCTGGAGCAGAGAAGGTTCAGACCCCCTCTTTCCAACTACCAGACGGGAGGGTGCAGGGAGCTGGGGCTGATCCCTTCTGCCGTGCTTACAGTGAGAGGACAAGAGGAAATGGCCTCAAGTGGAGACAGGGAGACTCAGACTAGGTATCATACAAGTATTTTTCACTGTTTGGGTGGTGGAATAGTTTGCTCAGGAAGAAGGTGGAGTCACCACCCCTGGAGGTGATTAAGAGGAATCTGTATTTGGTACTGGAAAAATGTTTAGTGGTGTGAGGTTTACAGTGGTAGTGCTGGGTTGGTGGCTGGGCTTCAGCTTTAATGCCTCTTTCAACCTTGAGTCTATGATAATATATCATCCTGTAATGACAAACCTGATCTTGCATTTTTCAATACTGCTGATAATGCACACACTTAAAAATCTACCACCTGCCAAAATAGTACACAATTCTGCATAATTCATCCCCTAGACAGATGATGAAATAACAGAAAACCAAACAAAAATCAAACAAACAAAAGAGCCATCACAACAGACATTAGAAAAGCTGCTTAAAAAGCTGTAAGGTGTCACTTGCACACTATGATGATGAAGATGCTCTGAGAACAAATTTGGAAAAGAATTTATGCAGTGGGCATGCCAGCAGCAAGGAAAAAAGTCTGCTCTTTTTCTTTTCATGTGTGTAAAATAAGTTTAATTTTCAGGTCAGTATGTGATATCATGACATTAATGGACAGTCTTAGTATTCTACTCATTTCCTTCAAGCTGAGCTTCTGGTCTCTGATCATGATCACAAGCAATTCTGTTTATCAAAAGATGGCCAAAAACCACAAAGTTCTCATCTCTCTGCTTCATCAGTAATTAGAAAAATTATTGAGGTAAAGCTTACAATGGAGATAAAGCCTCACATATGGTAGAATCTTTACTTTTGACTTGTCTGAACAAGCATGAACAAAATCCACATCAAATAATAATTTCAGCTTGCTGTCTTTTACAATGAGTTTCATTTCACATATCTCCAATCTTAGCTTGTCATTAGCAATGTTAATTAGTTCACTATCTCAATACCACACTAGATTCAGTAAAAACTGAGATCACTGCTAATTTGAGAAGAAAGCTTGTTCTTCCTTTAATATAGCAATAGTCGCTGCAGTGACTAATAATAAGTCACTGTAGAAAACATCCATAGAAATTAATAATGCTTGCAATTTTCAGTGTTACAAAATTAAAATGCTACTATTTTCTAATTCCCAAAAAGAAAATCAAAGGATAATTATGAATTATCACGTTTACTATATTACTAACCCTGTGAGGACAAACAGTGACACAGCATTCACAGGTGGGTTATCTCCTGCTATGCCATGAGCCAAGTTCTGGATGCACACACGTGGTGTACATCCTGCCACAGCTCTCTTTCTGAAGGCAACCATTTTCCAATATGAGCGTGGTAATTGTTCTTTAGTATCTCTGTGATGATAGAGGGGCTTCTTTCAAATCTCTCACACGGTCCCAGTTCACAGTTCCCAGTCCCAGTTTTTTGTAGAAGGTAAAACCCAAATATGTGGAATTTCAGTCACAAGAGTGGCCTGTGCAAATAAACAGTACTCTTGCATCAGGAGGTGACCGAAAGACAACACCCGACCTTCCCCCAGGACCTCCTGCAAAGGGAAAACGCTGAGAGGTTACTGGGAATACACTGAAACTGCTCTGCTCCCTCCCAGCAGCTAATGGAGTTCATCACCAACCACCATGAACATACTGACCAGCAGCTCAGGTAAAATGGGTCTCTGAGGTTGCTGTGCCCCAAGAAGTGTCTAACTCCCACATTTCTCCTCTCAGCTGGGCAGAAGCGGGAGAGCAGAACAAATGGAAGTGGGCATGTGTTTGCCAGGGCTGAGGCAGATGAAACTTCTGCAGTTGATTTACATCTCCTAAAGCAGATAAGGTGGTGAGACAGGAGGTCTCCATGCTCACAGGTAATCCTCTCCCCCATTTCTGCTGAGTTGAGTGTGCACACATTTGCAATTGTGCCTCTGTATGTCACAGAAGAGAAACAATGCTCAGGGGTTTTCTAAAGCAATTTTAAAATTTAGATTTATTTAAGACTATTTACAACCCTACTTCAGCTGGATTAGGAAATGAGTGGCGACAGCCTTATTTAAAACATCAAAGGACCAGCTGTACGTAGGGAAGGTGGGCAGGAGGGGAAGGCTGCAGGAAGTGTCTCTCTGAATCCAGTTGCTCTTCCAGGCAAGCACATTACATCTGACTTCCCTCTGGGCACTGAACACATGAGATTCAGCAGCTTGCTCAAACGAAGCAATTAGCAGGCACCCAGCATTTGCTGTCAGAGCTGCCAGCACTAAGCTGCCTGCTTGGCCCTGGACACCGCAGGTCATTTCCTATCACCATTTTTAGGAAGCCCTGGATGACCCCTGCTGCCCCCAACACAGGCACAGGCACAAAACCAATGGCTCACTACTCCTTCCCTGCCAGCCCCAGTGCATCCATGCTGAAGAGAAGCTCCTGGGCTGCTGCATGGTGAGGATTTCTTGCTTAAAACAGAGATTGTGGCCGATCCACTTCTTCCTTCAACCCTTGTGCTAGTAGTAGATATACTGACACATAAATATCAGGTACAGGACTATCTTACACCAAACACCATCCAGACAGCAGGCAGACTCCCACCCTAGCCCTACCACACAGGCTTGCAGAAACAAAGGAGATATTAGTGGATTGTGCTGGGGTTTTTAAAATGCAGGAAAAGGTCACCTTCCACCTCTCTCTCTGTTTCTCATGTATTTTAAAGTTTTAAAACTAACCTTTGATAGCAGCACCCTACACTGAAAAACACGACCCCTAATTGCAAAGCAGTTTGGGAAATAAGGCATATACATAACACTAATTGTTTAAAAAAAAAGAAGGAAAAGAAAAAGATATATCAGTAATTGAGCAGACCGACATGCTGCTTGAGACTAATGGAGTGCTGGTCTCTTGTTTAATAAAAATACACAAATAGCAGTGAGGGTCATGACACAATTCAACACCAATCCCACATCAAAAAGCGACTCTGAAAGATTCACCTGTGTATTTTTATCAGCTGCAGTGGGCATTCTTATTTACTATCCATGCACACTTATGTGAAGGACTTACGAAGGTTATAATTGAGCTGAAAATCTATCCAGCCCCATGAAAAAAAACAAGTATTTTTGAAGATCATGTGCTGCAGAAGTCAGTGACTTTTTCAAAAACATTCAAAGAGCAAAATCATCAGGAAATGGTAAGTGGCAAATACTGATTAGCTAAAATCATCAGCATTTCACTAAAAGGAAATACCCAAAGGAAAATAAAATTATTCTGGCTATTTTCTCTTTTTTAGTGAAATAACATGTGTGTTTTATTTTCAGTTTGTTCCACTGGAGCAGAGGAGAGAGAGAAAAATGAAAGATGAGAGCCATAATCCGTGAGAGTGCTCTCAGACTTCCCCAGATAGTGAAATTTAACACTGACAGATGCAACAGCAACTCATCTCAGAGCCCAGGCTCTGCTCTGGAATCAGGGACAGCATTGAAAAGAATAGGGATAAAGAACTTTTATCAGTCTCAGCTGGTAAGAGGCAAGGTGTAAAAATAGTCTGTAAGCATTGTAAACCAACGAGAAAAAAACTCTGTAGCTGCTTTCTTGCCATTTTATTCTTCAAATTATTGCTGTTAGAGCAGAGTGGAGTTTAAGTGTAGTAATAACTGCTAAAAAATCCCCACAATTATTTCCCCTTGCAATGAAGAATCTTTTCCTAATATCTCTGTCAGCTTGAAGCCATCCCCCTTGTTTTGCCAATCCAGGCCCTTGTAAGTAGTCTGTCCATCTTTCTGGTAGCTCCCTTGAGGTACTGGAAGGCCACAATTAGGTCACAATAGAAGCTTCTGCAGTGCAGGTGAGCAATGCCAGCTGTGCCAGCCTTTCCTGCCAGCAGAGCTGCTCCATCCTCTGCCCCTGCTGGTGCCTCCCCTGGGCTCTCTGCAGCAGCTCCAGGTCCCTCCTGTGCTGGCCAGGCTGGGGCAGCTCTGCAGGTGGGCTCTCAGCTGAGGGGCAGAGGGGCACAATCCCCTGCCCTGCTGCCCCTGCTGTCTGCTCTGTACACTAGCCAATGCTCCCTGTGCACTAGCCACTGCCCCCTGCGCACTGCACAGGGGTACACTAGCCAGTGCTCCTCTGTTTTAGAAGGCTCCACTCTGCAGGACCAGGTTTTGGGCACTGCAGTCACAGTTATTTGCATGGTAACCCCCAGGCGGTCCCGTGTTCAGCAGCCACAGAGGGTTCAGAGACAGTCACACAATCCAGGGGGTGTGGGACAAGGGAATGGCTGTTTAGGGCTGGTTTAGTGCTGCCTGGCATCCTCAAGGCAGTGATAAATACATCATCATCTAATGAACCCAGGACTGTGCACACACTCCTATCACAGCCACACCAAAAGGGTTAATTCATTCTAATGTGCCTATGAAGCTTTTAGCAAAGAAACAAGGCATGCAAAAGCTGCTTTCAGCAAGGACAGCTGGGAGATAAGAAGACATCTGGCTCAAGAATGCCACACAGAGAAAACAAAGGACTGAACCTCTGGGAAGGTGGGGTGGGATGTATGGTAATGGTAAATTTTAATATGCATGTATAGCTGTATGTAAGTAACACTTTCAAAGAACCACATGTCCACATTAGGTTAGGATCTCCAGCGTGAACCTCAGGCCTGAATAAATGATTTCCTGTTTAACACAACTTTAGTGCTGGAGAGTCTTATTCTGGTATTTCAGACATCTGGACCTTCAGTGCTATTAAGAAGGGGATAAACCCCCCCAAAAATGGGCAATGCATACAACAGCTGTGTGTCCAGAACTCGTGATGCAGGAAGTCATTCACCTGCTGCTACAGCATACACTTTCATATCATTCCCCAGTCAAACTGACATTCCAAGTAGCCACCCCAATTGTAAAAATGTTCTTTTTAATAAAAAGGGAACAAATGAGGCAATGAACAGAAGATTCCACACTTAATTTGATAATACACAGATGAAATCTAGAAATTGATAAACACTGATCTAGGGAAGTTATCTCCAAGCCTTCAGAGAACTCTGAAACAGTTCCTAGGTCCTAGGATAGTACTTACATAGATCCTATGTAGGTCCTAGTTAGTACTTTCAGTGTGTTTTTATATATACACAAACATCTTTGTCTATATACTCACACTCAACTTTGCTGGAATCACATATTTTATTCACACACTTCTCAAGCTGAAGACTTTTGTTATCATTTTGCTATATTTTGTACAGTATATTCACTACAGAGCAGTTTCATAATTAAAAGCCTTTAATTAAAGAAGATTAATTAAACATGAGATAAGCACAAATACTAAACAAACTGCTTCAGAGAAAACCCAGAATCTGACCTACCAAAATGACTTTACATGCAATTACACATGCTGTGGATTACTGTTTGTAGATAATTGCCTTGGCTGTCTCCTTAAAGTCAACCTACCACACATTAAAGTTAAATAATATCAAACCAGAAAAGTCGTCAGGGCTGATTGGACTTGCAGTTAAATACATTTAGTTTTTATATACCTCAGCATTAACACATTACTGGTTCAAAATAATTTACCCCTGTTTAACCAAATGGACAAAGAAAAGGCAACACTTAGGTCCTACATCCAGTAACAGACAATTTTAATTGCTTTTGGGATCTCTGCCATTATTCTTCCTAGCAGACAGAAGAATAGCAGACAGCATTTAAATTTTTAGGGCCCTTTTTCCCTAAAGGAATAGGTGCAGGGATGAATTCCACCAGTAAAAGAAACTGAAATTCTAATTATAGACTCCAAGGCAGACACAGTAGAGCAGTCTGCTAAGAGCTCTTTCATTAGCTAAATAACTTCAAACTCTTTCAAGAAGTGTAATCCATCAAGGTGTATGGAAGAATAGAAGGCAATTTTAAATAGGTGTAGTAGCTGCTTAATTTATTTATTTTTTTCAATTGAAAGACAAAAATAATCTTTTCAAATGGTTGATATGTGTGGAAGGAGCTAGCCAGGGAAGAGTGAAAAGTCCTGGAGAAAAAAGGTAATATACCTTGTAGACTTACAGAAAAGTGTTTATATATGTAGTTGTTGCATGACATTTAAATCAAACTGCCAGGATCATGGCATTTAAAAGCACCTGAGAACAAATTCTGCTCTAGGGAAATTTTTGATTGCTAATGACTTCCAGAGCCAAAATTTCTCAATTGGCATGTATAGCATGGCCAGTGAGTAAAATGAACAGAAACAACAAAGTTCAAAAATAAAGTTAAAGACAGAATGTAATCATTTATTTTTTCCCTGTTACCTGGTGGTATATGTAAATGCAGTTTGAGGCACTGACAAATTATAGGCATGAGACTATAGTGTCTTCAGAAATTTAAACGGCTTAAATGGAACATCAGTATCTTCTAAGGGCTTTATTTGTCTTTTGAGCTACCTTGAAATCCTTATGACAAATACTGTGGTCTCTTTATATTCCTTTCCCTGGGTGCTGCTCTAGCCTGCTTGCAAGCCTTTGAAAAATTACTGCCAAGAAACAACAGTAACTGACATATGACTGCTACTTTCTATTTCTTCATTATGCAAATACTTTGAAAATTGAAAATACCATGTACAAGCTAAAAATAAATGGACTTGATGATCAAAACCTCGCTTTATATGATAAATGCTGGTGATCTAATGTAAATATTGATTCAAGAGAGGAGGCAATGCTTTCCTTAGATCTAGACACATCATTAGTGTATCAGTTAGGACCTGCCAAACCCCTCATGGATGCCTGTACAGCACACTCTTTTCAACATAAGAGATATCTGCTGCTTTCTTATTGACTTCTCAGCAGCTCTAGAACACCCATCACACGTGTGAGCTGAGCTCCTTGTGCTGGCTAAGTACAGGTATTGCTGCCTTGTAATTGCAGGCAAAATGTAATTGAACACAGCCCTTCATAAGACTCTTAAACACCCACTCATGCAGCCTTCTAAGCATAACGAGACTAAAGGCAATATTTAACCATAAACACAATTTAATTGGATGGCTTCAAACAATGAAAACAGCTATTTTCAAGCTTCTGGAAATTATTGTAACTCCAGGAAGAGAGATATGCTACACTCAACCAAAAAAAAATCACCCCTCATCAAATGCATGTTTGAAACAGATGAAGTACCACCTCAAAATAACAAAATAATACTTACAATGGCCTTCAAACACCAATGAACTCTGTCTCAACTGAATCCATGCATTGTCTCAGCTACTGCTTTTCCCCCTGCTATAGAGATATTAGCTTTTTTTATTATAATTAGTGTAAGAACTCTTACCTCTCCAGCTCGTATTCTTTCATTCCTACTTTTACAGCCTTCATTACCTGTAAGATACATATTAGCATGGGACCTTATAGCAGGAGGAAATCTCATATTTATAAATGTATGACTTATGACTATCTCCAGAGAAACCTATATTACAAAAATATCATCTGTACTTCATTTAAATTTACATCAGTACATGCATTTTAAAACTACAATGGAATCAAACACTTTAATCTTTAAAAATGCCTGCAGCCTCCAGCAATAAAGCAAGTTCAATTGCCAAACTACTATATCTGAATGAAGTGCAGCTCCTCAAAATACCAATGCTCAATTGTGAAAGCTGTGGTGAACGTGGCAGCAAGTCCTTTTGTTCTGCTTAGGAAAAACAAAGCTATGAACTGAATTATCCTACATGGGAGAGTCTCTTTTATACTTTGAAAACTGAATCAACAGAAAACTACGAGAGTTAACACCAGTTTACAAGTCATAAATCTGATCCTTGTTCTCAGATTTGCTAAGAAAGTTTTATTCCTTTGTTTCTGTATTGTAGAAGTTCTACACAGCTGCTCTACAGAAAAAAATACTCTGAGATGTGATAAGATTATTCAAGGATGACGAAAAACCAAGGAATATGAATGCAAAATGACTATCTTTGAGTTTTCAATTTTACAATATTCATTGTAGAACATTTTTACCCTTCATAGTTTGGATATCTGAGGAGCAGGAGCCAAGACAACAGCTGAGTCAGTAACCTCATCAGCTAGTTTTACCTGAGCTGCCTCTGGTCATCATCAGTCTCAGAACTCATGGGCAGATCTGCATCACTGTAAGGAGTACAGGACTGACACCCAGGCTGATTTTGTCATGGCCACCAGGAGAGATGCAGCTTCCCAAGTGTAGTGCCAGCTCCAGCCTGAGTAGCCTTGCCGAGAGCCTGGGCTTGTCCTGCCACACTGGTATGGCAACAGAACAGCAGGGCCCAGCACGGCCCCAGGGACATTCCCAGCTCTCAGGAGCACCCTGAGGAATCCTTGCCCTGTGCTACACTGTGCATGGAAAGACTTCCCCATTCCATCAGGATCTGGGGACAGTTACCTGCTAGTTAAGCTTTTCAGAGCTGCACGTGGGCCTGAATAATCTTGATCTTTTATTTCTCTATCATTATACAGGTATTTGTGCACACAGAACAGATAGACTGCAAGCAGGTCACCTTCTGCTGAGGTGAGCTCTTACCCAAACCCACACTTCATTTCTCACACATCACAAACGCACCAGTGAGTTCAAGGACAATGCAAGGTATATTACTGGCCTGTAATAGGAGGGATATTATCCTCTTATTTCTATCCTGCCTTTCCATTACTTTATTACTAAGCAATTCTGGCTTGCTGGGGACATTTTCTGAGTACCACTGCTACACTAAGAGCAAAAATTATTAACAGTAAAGGATCCATTACCTCTTTATGAGCTTCACTGGAGATTTTATTGGTGTAGCGCAGAACTTCCAACTCCATGTCTGTCTTAATGACACGACTTAAAGAGAAGAACAACAGATAGCATGTTAGACTGCAACTTCACAGCTTAAGAATGCAAAATGAAAAAACCCTGGAAATAATATGCATCACCTATAATAAGATTAGATAAGTACACTTCAAGAGCAAACAGCTATTACAGTATTCATGACAGCAAAGTATTGTTGGCATTGATTCAGCATTAGCAAAACAATCTTACAAAGGCAAATCACAAGAATTTCAAATATCAGCCTGCCCCATTTAATACTTATAAACAAGTGGTTCAACCAACGTTTTTTCAACTCATTCTACAATACATTAGGAACAAAACCAATGCAATTCTGCATTTGTCGTAACTCTAACACTACTTCAAATGGAACATTTCTACAAGCATGCTCAATTTCCTTTTAAACACAATTTGAAACTATTTTACATACTTAAATTCCCAGAGCTCCAGAATTTCAGTTCAGCATAATCCCAACTCCCACCTATTTGCAAGACCTCAAAAGCTGGGCAAGGGGTGGTGTGAAAAAATGTTATTTTTGTTAGGTATTCAAAAGCCCAAACCACAAATTCAGAAACCACAGCAGCAGCAATTACAGCCATGATGCCCATTCTTTCACATGCTTCTACAGGAAGATAAAAACCATAAAACCCCAAACAAATCAATGCCCTAAAAACCCCATCCTACTCTTTGTGTCTTATGAGATACTGAATTAATGCATGTTTCTGAGCCTTGATACTCTCTTCTGAACTCATGTCAAAAATGCACCATTTAACTCTTCTCTACATGTATTTCCATCATGTATTTCAAATAAAAGCAGCTATTGAGTGTGACATGCAGAGTAAAGCAGACACAGTTCCATAACCTCTATTAAACACCACACACTCCCTCCACTGTTACACAAACTGAATTCCTAGTATTTTTCATGCCCATCTCAAAGGCAGCTGTGAAGTACATACTTACTGTTTACAAAGCACAGAACTACATCTATTGAATTGCATGAAAATATTTCAATCATGTTTTTGAGCTGCACTCCAGGGTTTGCAGCAGTTACAAAGAACCATAACTGTTATACTATCAAACTGCCACCAAGACCCCTCTTTTTATTGTTACATGCTCCTCCTCACACTGCTGTAGAAAACTATTTACTGTATTTCTGCTCTGTAGTTTGTTTTAATGAGTCCAGAAACAGGTTTCTCAGCCATCAGTGCCTCTGATGTGAGATTACAGCATTTCCCACAGACAGTGCATTACTACAGCATAGCCACTCCCTTCAAACACAACTCTTCTGGCAAGAGTAAAGGTACCTTTGTAGAGTCCTGATATTGATCAGAATGCTTTTACAAACAGAAACTGTAGAGGGGAGTGGATTGACTTTCTCAGTCAAATGGAAGATGGCACAGAATAATCACGATGCAATTGAGAATGAGAAGCACAAGGTTTTTAAATGCACACCCAGGTGAAAAAATTACACTGGGATGGTAAAATGTGCTGATCGTGAGTGAGGAAACAAACTTCCACTCCTGTCTTTCAGCCAAGACATAAAAAAGAGTGGCTCAAATATATTTCAGTTAGAATGAGGCAGCAAAGGCTTATAGATTTTTAATTTTTTTTTTTAAATCCTATTCCTTGGAAGACTGCATGTGCTAGTAGGGTAATTTAATACTTGTTTGATGTGCCTTTATATTACCTTCAGTATACAGTACATCTCCATGATCTGCAATTGCCCGAGAAATAGGTTGTTTCATAATTCAGTTGTCTAATCTCTTTGTTGCAATCTGCTAGTAATAAAAGTTAGTAACTGCTCCACAGCAAGTGCAAACAGTGTTAGAAACCATTTCCCTTGGCTAAAGCATAAGGCTTCAGGATCAAGGTATTTGTATTAGACCACAACTTCTCAGGTATCTGTTTGAATATAGAAATTCATGCTCAGCCTCAGACTGACTATTTATGCAATGCAACTCCTTCATTTACACAAGGTCAGGCACTAAAATACTTTACAGAAAATATTTAGTCATTCTGAGTCCAACAAAAACGACTACCCAAGGAGTGAAGGAAGGAGAGGGAGGATTGTGCAGGGAACAGGATCAACTTCACCCTACAGCAGACACTGGGCTCCAGGGTTCCAGTGGTACTGTTGATGGAGCTCCCACATCATGGCTGGCTAGTAGAAAAGCCTGTATTTCACCACCTTCTCACTGTTTTGACAGTGCAAAAAGCAGCACCTTCCCAAGCCAGGTTTACAGCAGTGGTTGGCACTTCAAGGCAATCTTGTGATGAGTGTCCACAGTTCTCATGATGTTTTCCCCCACTTCCAAAATAAGGATAGGAAGAAAATCCCACTTTTTTTTCATGAATGCAAATTTCAACATTCTATTAAAAACAGCTCTTGGACCAGTTACAGCCTCTGCATAAATGCATTGATATTTTAATGGGAACAAATAGTTTCCAGGTTCCAGCTAATGCAAATTGTCACAATGTACAGATTCCACATATAAGGCACTCCTCAGATTAGCAGGGGGGCCACTCAGTGCAATCTAGTTTAAATAGAAGCACAAGTCTCTGAGTGTCAGGACTTGACCTTTTTTTCCCCCTTTCATTTTACCAGTGTACATGGTAAAATGAAAAATCTTCCTCATTCTCCTTTTACACACATTTTCTACTTTTATTTTCACTTAGCCATATGAGCAGCTGGTCTTTTCACCCATGTCAGTCATCCAGCAGGACAGAGAAATTTTAATATAAACAACAATCATTTCAATCCTGAAAGTGCATTTGGGCATTTTAAATGTCTGGATACCAAATTACATGCATGACCTAATCAAGTGGTCAAGAGCATATAGAATTTGAGGCAATTATGAGGCTGAAACTCACATAACTCAACAGTATTTTCCTAAACCAGTGCTCTTCTCAAAGATACATAAATTGTTTCTCTATGTGCATTCTGCAGCTGTGATAATGCTGCCAGAAGTATTTGTTTCCAGTTATCAGATGAGTGCTTTATCAGCTGGCTTGTTTTGCTGCTTTTTATTACATGTGTGCAACCTTAATGTCTCCTTTCTGTGACATACATGGAAAACACCTGGGAATGTCCACTTCTCCTTATCCTTCTGGAAATACTAGATTTACAGACCACTTAATATGTAAGGATGATGCCCATGTGGGCAGACTTCACAGGCCTGCCTTATTTTTACCCTTTCTCACCTCTGCTGTTACCTTTCCACATTTTATTTATAGAAATTTCTCTATCACAGTTGATACATTTATGCTCTTTTGAAATACATAAAAACTTGCTAAGTGAATTAGCATCAAAGCCAGCAAACACAGCAATGCACATATGCAAAGGAGAGGCATCACAGTACAATTCTGAAAGACAGGTGCATGAACACCAAAGACAGCAATTCAAAAAAATGTTAAGAGGTTTACAGCATAGATAGAAAAACCTCTGAAAACACAAAAAGCAAATGCGCAGTTTTAGGATATTAACATACAGATCAGTTTTCACAAAGAAATATTTATAGCTTTCCATCAAAATAATACAAAATACAGAACATATGAAATCTTCCACATAAAGCTATCAAACCCCAGTTTCACTGAGTTTACAGGAAAATACAGTATATATAGGCACAAACGAGCTGCAAATTACTAAATGTTTACTTCTAGCAACAACACAATTATGATAGACATTGGCAAATTACAGGAACAAAAGGCCATTTGGCTAAGTGTTGGTGTCAGAAAATCTTCTGATTGCTAAGGAGATAATTTAAACAAGTTTGAATTCTTTCTTCTGTTCGATGACATTTTCTTTTCAAAACACTGGAATCAATACTTAGCATAGCCATTCACTATGAAATTTGAAGTGGAAGCCTTTAAATTTAAAATGAAAGTTTTAAAATTTGTTTGGAAATACACCCACTCAATAAACTGAAAAAAAATTAAAACACCATCTGTAAACTGCTGAAATCCAGTGTAAGGTTGAATTCTTCTGTTTTATCTTAAGTTCCATACCAAGTCAGAAAATGATGAGATCTTGAAAAAGTAAGCAAGAGAGGCAACAGATCCTTAACCACAAACACTTTGCCTCTTGTCATTTTTTCAGCATTTTATTAGGGACTGTATAATACTAGAGTTGCCTTTTGTAGCTCCCAGTTTCCCCTGGCTGGTTCAGAAAGCTCAGCCATTTCATCTCTAGCTGGCAGCTTGACAGCATGGCATAGACCAAAGTTTTTCTGACAAGTACCATGTAAAACAGAGTAGTTCAGAGCTTGCCAAATCTGAAATGAAAGGAGATGATTCAAAGGATGCAATCTCCTACCCCAGAATATAACCCACAAGAATTCATCTTCCTAAAAGAAAAATGTTCTTAACTCTAAAGATACTGCTTTCCAAACAAACTTTCTTGGCTGGTAACTTGACATTCCAAGGAGATTTCTGCTTTGCTAAGCTTTAATATACATGATCTGTCATTCACGTGTTAATTTCACCAGACACTTAAATCCTAACAACCATCTTTAACATGCTTCTGACTTAAAATAAAAGCCACCAACTCAGTAAAACCTTTTAAAACATCTCTTAATACAAATCTGAACGTTTTCTTTGCTTAGAATTCCCTTTCCTTGAAAGCCAGGTGTGGGGAACGTGCATACCAAGCATCCCTCTTCCATAAGGCTGCAGGAAGAACTAAATCATAATTCCAGGCTGCCACTCACAATTCACTGAAGAGATGATTCCACCCCAGCTCCAGGTGCTGCCCTTCTACTGCCTCAAAGCTCCACCTCTCTCAGTACAACCTCCAGGGCACTGACCTTATGTTTGTCCTTACCTGAGCTTTCTAAAGATTTAATCACCCTTTCATTGAAAGCACAGAGGAGAAAAGCTTATGACACCTTGGTAAGGTGGATGGAAACAACCTGAAAGCTACCTTGGGAAAAAGTCTGTGGCCCTACTCCAAAGCCTTCTCCAGCTAAAATTGCCATTTCCGTCCCTGCTGTCCTGCTGTGTCTTCAGTGCAAAGCTTGGAAGTCAGACAGGCCCTCTCCAGGTCCTCTACCTCACCCCTCTTCAACTCAGAAATCAAGTCCATGACATAACTTCTCTGTTTAGGAAAAGGAATGGCACAAATTCTAGAAGGACAGAATAGGCAAGATCTGAAGATCAGTTCCCCTGACACTCATCAGCAGGAGCACTGAGTCCACTACCACAGCTCCAGGCCCACCCATGACTCAGGGATGGAACAATGTCTACACAAAGCCTCCCCACTTCCCACTGCCCTTTTGCAGCTTGATGTCCTGCCAAGCAATGAAAAATATCTGCCACAACAGATACATGACCTTTTAACAATTTGAAATGTTCTGAAATCACTGATGTTCAAATAATATCTCCACAGTTTTCAAGCTGGCAGTTAGCTGTAGATGGAGACAGCAGAAGATGGTTCTCAGCATATGTGCTGAAAATAAGCATTAAAAAGCATAATATCTAGTAGCATGCAATACAATACTCTGCAACAGTGGTAGTCAGAGGGTGCACCTGTGCTTTGTATTTTAAGCTTATCTGTCTTAACTAAGGATTTGCTTCCTCATTTCTAGATTAATGCACAACAAAAAAAAAAAAACCACTTAGATAAATACCTAATTCATTGGCAAAAATCCACTACTATGTTCTTTCATCTACTACTATGTTTCTTCAGTAATTTTCTAAATGGAAAACTAGAGAGCCTTAGTTATGGAGCAATCCTATAGACAAAGTCAGCAATGTTGACCAAAAGAGGAAAACTAACAAAATGGAGCAGCTTTGCACTTAGTCACACATCTAGTTTGTTTGTTTCAGATGGGCTACAGCAGAATTCCCCAAGAATTACAAAGTACAGTTATATGAATTCAACAAAATTAAGGCTGTTAAAATAAACCCTGATTTATTGTATCCTGATAACACCTAATTAAATACTACCTGTTTAGACAGAGTTTTGATCTATGTTTGATTTCTGTTGCTAGAACATAAATTATCCTCTGTTCTTTTCCCATTCATACAAATTCATATTTACATGAATGTGTCTTAAACCCTAACACATCTTAGAGAAATGTGTATCCAGATACAATGCTCAATAATGTTACATAAATTCTTTGGTTTTCAATGCTGTTACCTTGCCCTATTATTATGTTTGTCCATTATTTCCAGTCCATAACGTGAAATCAATTTAAAATTAAAACTCCTGTGGTAAAGTAGCAGGCTTCTGCTGAGGGAACCTCTCTGAAGCAATGGTACAGTATACATACGTTCAACATTACTCAAAAAGAAAGATTTTTTTGTTACTCACCATTCTGCAATTTCAGGATGAAGAATTGTGTTGTTCACATTGAATCTAAAAAAACCCAAAGACACTAATATTAAAAAGCAGCCAGCCACAACAGCAAAGACTACATACTCTTTTTTTTTAACCATGTCTTCTCTGAGGAAGTAAAGTGAAAACAAGTATTGTATGGGAATTCAATAGAGAACCCAGTGAGAAGAATGCATTTAATTTTGAAATACATGAGACTTAAGCATATACATAATTTTAAAAATGTGCAGAAGCCAGTGTAACGGTATGTTTGAGACATGCTTATGACACTTCTTTTGACAACAATAAAATGCTAGGTTATCAGTTCACTGCTGTGACTGTGGGGTGGACCAGGCTGACCTGCAGGCATCCATTCCAAATTATTCTGTGATTTTTACGTTGTTCCTCAAACACCCTTCATTGAAATTAAACCCAGCAAATTGCAGATTTCATCCTTTGTTTCATGCCTTCCCGATTCTGTGTGCACAAAAGGTGGCCATGTGATAAACAAGCTTGCTTAGAGGATGGTGAAAGGAAAATGACCTCTCTGTGCCTTTTCCAATCTACACAAGAGGCAAAGCAGAAGCTCCCAACTCGCCCTGGCCTCTGACACTGCTCTATTTTTCTGTTTATTTTCTACATGACCAATTCATGTATTCTTGGAATGATTTTGAGGCTCTCTAAACAGTAACACTACAGTGGCAAATAGAGTAAGCAGCTGAGTAATTAGGTGGAACACAAATGGATTTTCAAGCATTGTTAAAGGGCTTTTTTTGCTTACAATTTAAATGCCTAAGGAGTGTTCTGCATCAAATATATTTTTGTCTGCTCAGGACTGTTGGCTCTCCAGTTAGCGTATTTAAGAGAATTAAAATGCTACAAGCTCCCAACAGTTCTTCAAAAGAATGTTATGAGGCAAAAGTTCATTTTCCCACATTTTTGAAGGAAAAAAATTAATCTATTCCAGGTTATTAACCATTCTTTATACCTCAGAAGGGACCAATGAAAGCACAAACCCAATTAAAAAAAAATTAATTAGAAGTCACTTTTAATTGTGTATTGGTCTTCCTGTGTCCTGAGAAAGCAGAAAAAGCCCCCTATGTTTCTCCTTTTCAGAAATAGATGCTCATAAACTTATAAAACCCTAATAAGGAGAAGGCTAGTAGCTCAAACCAAAAACTCATTACAACATTCAACAAGGACAAGCTGTATGGTATTCAATATTATGGGTATTAATGGGAAATCACTGTAAAAACAACTCAAGACAAAAAGCCACCCAGCAGTCACAGAACAGTGCATCACTATATAACAAAATTGGTACTTGGAAACAACAAAGTATCAAAAGGGCATATTTTCAATTTAATCATCACCATCTCAAGAATTATCACTTATGTAGACCAATGCAGAAATAATTCTACAATGGAAGAGACAGTAAAATACAATTTTTTTCAGAAGAAAATATATGAATGACATAGTAAAATCAATCGATGAATATTCTAAGAACCCAAAGCCTGAGCTCCCTGTGTGGCTGGAGAACACCAACTGACACCACCACAGAAAACCAAGACACTGAATTATGCTACAGCTGTAACAAGAGACACAAAACCTTTCAATAATGTCAGCAGTATGTCAGACAGAAAACTGATCAATGAAGGCAAATGTCTGGAGACAGTGCAGCACTGGAGTGTCCAACACCAGCTCTATGCAAATAGCAGTAAACTATGGTTATTGTGAAGTAACGAAAGAAAATAAAGCACAGGGAAGGGCAGTTACAGAAGGCATCTGACTTTGACTCTGAAAATCCACATCTCAGAAAACTGAATTGATCACTTTAACCACAAACACAGATGGAAGAAATCAAAAGCAAATCAAATGAGCCAAATATGAACTTCATAAAAGAAGACAGTCTCACCCGAGCATTCAGAAAAGGAGGAAAATTGTACACTGGCATAGTTACAGGAGCTCACTCTTTTAGAAAAGCCATTTCAGCTACAGTCCCTGGATTTTATCTTTCCTGGCCATGCCTCAGATTTTAGCTTTTCTATTTTTCAGATTCTGTGCTGCTTTAGTGTGTAGTTCTGAGCTTCATATTAGGGGATGGTGAGCTCTCTTCACAGAGCAGACAGACAAAACAATTCCTTCTCTAGCTGGGGACCAAGGACAACTGATCCAGATCTCAGGCCCAAGAGCACAAACAACGTGGGCTGAAGAGAGAAAAGCAAGAAGGGTGGGACCTCATGGGCTAAAGCTGTAACTGGACAATGAACTCCAATATGCAGATGGGCCAGAACTTATCAAAGTGAGAGCCCCCGTGACCGGTCGTCCATTCTGTGACCGTTTTGGGTCCATCCTGGGTGTGACCCTGGCTGGGCTCTTGTGCTGCCCAAGGTGGATCCATGGAGGCCTTTTAGTAAATCTCTACTTTATTCTGTAACTCTGACCAGTCTCTGTTCCAGGTCAGCCTTCTCAAGGCATCAGGCTCTTCCTGAACTGTGTTTGTGCTGCCAGAAATCCAAGTCTTACTGGCTGGGACCACCTCACCTACTATGTATCAGTTCTCTAAAATTCTAGTTTGCTGTCAACTGAGGAAGCTCATTAAACACACAGAGAGGCAGCAGGACTCAATCAGGAGGGTGCTGGTGGGTGGAGAAGAGCCAGGAGGTTGTCAGCTCAACAGCAGTTCTCCCTCTCACCTGAAAGACAAACTTTCTGATGTAATGCCAGCTAGAAAACAAGATGCTAGACCTCTTAGACACAGCATCAACCCATATGTGCAAGCAATTATATTGTAGGCCACTTTCTCAAGGAAGTCAAAGATTAAGGACAGAACTGTGTCACTCCACCCATCTCATGGCAGCTGTGGGTCCTGTGCGAGTGGCCACAAGGCCACCTGTTTATAACTGTGAGACTTCAAAGGCTGATGACTCAAATCACACTTCACTCTTACTCTTACTCTTGTGGTTTAGGGATAGTATTGTGCAATTTAGTGCTCTTATTAAAACCACAGCATCACTGCCACTCACTTGCCCCCTTCCCCTCCAACTGGAAGCACAAAATGCAAAGATCATGGGTTGAGACAAATTTACTGGAAACAGCAATGAGATAAGAAAACATACAGTAAAAGCAACAATATTAATAACAAAGGGTATAAGACAAAGAAACAACTTACATGAAAAAAACCCCAACAATAAAGAAAACACCAGACTGTTCTGCCCAAAATATTTCTCAACAGGAAGAAACACTCTTCTCTTCCAAAGCAAGAGGGTCCCTTCCTCCTGGCCCCAGCAATGACATGAAGGGGTGTAAACAATGTCTGGGTCCATGGCTGTGTGTTCTGTATGTCCTAGATGTCACACAGGTCAGGAAAGCTGGTGTGCTGTCTGCTGGTTGCTGCACCAGGAGCTTACAACTGGGAGCAATCCATGCTCACTGTCCTTGGTAGTAATGGCACACAGTGACAGTGCCATTCAGCATCCAGTATTATACAATTCAACATTACAAACTGTTCTCACCCAAAAATCAAATCCCCTCAAGGTGAATATCATGTTTCCCCATGCCTCTTCATCACCCACCAAGTGCACCCAGGACCTTGAGCAAAAGCAATCCCACACATGGGTTTGCCTTTGCCTGGGGCAGGACAAATCCACGCTGCCTTCCCTGACACATTTCTCATAAGCATCACAGGGACTTTATCCCCTGCTAAGGTATGGGGAGCTTTTGACTGAGCAGGGCCAGCTCCACTGGCAGAGCCTCTAGTGAAAACTAACCAGGTGGCCTCTGCTAAATGTGGGTCCCAGTGTCCAAAGGTCCCACACCCACTGCCTTCAGTGTGCCTTGGAACAGTCCATTGCAGCGTTCCACTTTGCCAGAGGCAGGTCTGTGACAGGGAATATGAAACGCCCACCCAGTCCTGGGCTCTCTGGCCAGGGTGTCCATGAGTCCACTTCAGAAACGAGTCCTACTGCCTGACTCAGCTCTTTCTGGGTGCCATGTCACCACAGAACTTGTTTTTCAAGGACTGTGCCTCAGGCAGTGGTGTGAGACAAAGGATTCATCTCCAGCCATCCAGTGGTTGTTTCCACCATTGTCAGCACGAAGAGCTTGCCTTGGGGGCTCTGACAGGAGCATGATGCCATCAATTTGCCAGCCCTCCCCTTATTTATGTTTGCACCACTGTCCCTCACACCACAGAGGCTTTACCCCTTTGGCCCTGCTTGACTGCAGTGCACGTTTCAGTCATGGATAACCTGGGAGATGGAGTCTGTGGTTAAAGCCACCCCTCGATCACAAACCCATCTGGATGTTGCATCTTTTCCCTGATGACCGGAGGTGTCATGGGCCCACCAAGCCAGAAATAACTCAGCCTGACCAGTCCAGATCCACCTGAGACCCTTTAACCTGGCAGCCCAATCCACCTGTCTGCTGGTGTGATGTCCTCCAGCAGCCCTACAGGAAGGGCTTTGGCCATGTTCTCCACCCAGCACTGATGTTTTGCCACAGTTCAGCAGCCCTCATGGCCTTCCCCTCTCTGCTGCCAATTGCTCTTTTCCCACCAGTCCAGCCACCCCCACTGGGCATTTGCCACCACCCACGAGCCAGTGTAGAGGCAGTGCTGGCCACTTCTCTCTTTCAGTGATATCCAAGGCCATCTGGAGGCTTTCAGCTCTGCAACCTGACTTGATCCACCTCGTCCCTCAAGAGCTTTTGTGGCTCATGGGGTAGGACTCCATGCAGCAGCTTTCCATTCTCAGTTATCTCTGTGGCACAGCAGTGAAGAGAGAGCATCGCTGTTCCTCTTCCGACAGCTGAGTACATGGTGGGGCCTCCTCAGCACGTCACCTTCTCCTCCTCTTATGATGCTAACCTGAAATTTTCACCTTCAAGCCAGTTCCTGGTAACTTTCAAGATCCCTGGGCAACCGGGGTTTCCTGTTCAAGGTTGCTGTGTGATCAGAGCCATCCACTTACTCCACACGGCATCAGGGCCAGGATGTGCGGCAGGGACTTCTCCTCTGAACATCCAGCCCCGCACTGGCACTCGGACTGCCAGAGGAGCTGTGCTTCAGTGCCAACTGATAATAAGTAACACCAGCCCTTCTGTCTGAGGACTTGCCCACTGGAAACTGGAGCTGCTCTTATCCTTCACTAATTTCCTGTGGTGGTTGTTCCCCCTCTCAACTCACATCCCTGTGCTCCCAGGGCAGGGGTGGGGTTTCCATCCCACTTCCTCATGTCCTCTCCGTGATCATGCAGGTAAAACCACGGATTACCTCAGGGTGTGTCCCCTCTCTCTCGAGCAAGTCTTGAGACTTGTTCCCAATACCAGCGACTGGTCTGTACTGGCAGGGCATGGGACACTTCTTTAAATTTTTGGTGGTCTTCTTTAAATAGTTGGATATCTTTGGACAGTCTTTCCACAGATGTGATGCAGAATCGTGCTGAGTAAGAAATACTTTCTTCATACAGCTTGCATTTGATAACCAAATTATCCACTGACTGTTCCTATTTCATGACCTCACTGCCAGTGAGTTGGCACACAGCGATGGCAGGCTCCATAGGAACTTCTGCCACGTGGCTGTGTACACCGGATGTCATCTGGATTTATAGGGGACTGCTCTGAATACTTATAGAGTACCTCTAGCACAGCTAACCCTCTCAGGTACTGGATACCTTGCTCCATGGTGTTCCACTTCTCTCTTTGCATTATTAGACCGTCCTCGAGAGAATACCTTTCCCTCATGCTTGACAGGAGTTGACTCCAGAGACTGAGTTTCTGTTTATTTTCTAATCCCCTGGTCAATTCCACATCCTGGGACAGGGACCCCAGCTGCTTGGCTTCCCTCCTTGATTTCATATTGTGGCCCACAATATTCCAGCACTGGATCAGCTGGGTTACATGGGGCTCTCCCAGCTGGTAGCTGAAATCTTTTTGCACATCTCCCAGCTCACCTGGGGATAGGGATTTGATTATCTCTGGCTCTGCCTCTTCCTCGTGTTCTGAGGGCCCTGCTTCCTCTTCATCCCTCAGGAAGCAAATGGATTGTCTTGGATTTCTTTTCAGGTGCAACTGCTCCCAGCACAGGTTGTTCCTCTGGCTCAGCTGCAGCTGGGAGTGCTCACAGCACCCGCTGCTCTGCTTTCCTCCTCCTGCCCCTGAGGGTGCTGTCTAGTGTCTGATAAATCACAGCCAGAGCCCAGCATATTGCATAACTTTGTGCCTTTCTGGAATTGCCGCAGCTTTTCTCTTGTCACATATTTTTTCACTTTAACAGGGTCCTGTATCTGTTCAGGGATGAACTCTCAAACCTTTGGAGCAGAATAGTCCTTCAAAAGTCATCCCATTTTCTTTCTTTAGTGCTCCCACTAGAACCACAGTGCCACTTGCTTCCCCTCCCCCTCCAAGTGAAAGTACAAAAGGCAAAGATCATGGGTTGAGACAAGAATAATTTTCTGGAAACAGCAATGAAATAAGAAAATGACCAGCAACATCAACAAAATCAAGAACAAAAGGTGTAAGTCAAAGAAAATATTTACATGGAAAACCCTTGACAATAAACAAAACACCGAATGGGACCATTCTGCCCACCACATTTCTCTGCAGGAAGGAACACCCTTCTTCTCCAAAGCAAGAGAGAGTCCTTTCCCCAGCCCCAGCCCTGAGATGAGCTGGGACAGAACAACACCTGGGTCCTGGCCGTGCCCCCTCCTGAACACTGCAGAAAACCAACCCTGTCCTGGCCAGCACCAGGACATCTACCAGCAAGGCAGCTAAACAAACCAACCACATCCTGAAAGTTACTGCTTAAACTCAACAGGAAGAGCTTTTCACCACCAACAATATGAGTATACAAGTGGTGTTTAATTCACATAATTTGGGCACAAAACCCCTACATAAAATCCCCTGACCATGGCCTCCCAGCAAAGGCCTCCCATCACTAGACAGCAAACAACTTACTCGTAACAAAACATGTACTATCCTCATGTTAGGAGGATTAGGCAGTGCAATATAATTCTACATTTTTCTGCAATTTGCAAATTGACAATACTTAGATGATGAGATATGTGGTCTTGAGGAAGAAAACAAATTGGCATTTGCTACAGTTGCAATCTGTAACATATTAGTGCTCCCAATTAATCAATTCAGAACTCAGAAATACTACACTTTAAGGCATGTCCAAATTGATTTCATACTGAGTTGTCCTTTCACATGCAAGACAAATTCATTAGTTAAAATAACCCTAGAAATCTACACCTCCCATATAAAAGCACTGTATAATGAGACCTCTTTCTGTCAGCTTAATGAATACACTGTGTGTGTCTACAGTGATAACAATCTAAAACATATTGATACACAATATTAGAATTTTCTTCTCTTGTTCAACATGGAGATTCTTTGTCCTAATGAACTGATTTGGCTATCCAATACGAAAGGAGGAATTCACTGCAAAACTTTAAACATTGCTTAAACTGTCCATCATTTACCTCAATTGACTCTGAGGGTGAAAAAAAAACCCTGCCAACACAGTGAGCAAAGATTTAGTCAACAGTGCTTTAAAGTATATGGCACATTACTGTTCAACCCTACAGGTTAAAAATACATTTTCTGTATGGTGAGTCACATCCTGTCAAAGCATTTTTACAAGGCCTAATAACTGACATGATTAGATTAAAGAAAATCCTGCACATTTGAATAATGGATCCATGAATTAGGGGAAAAAACCTGCAAACACAGAACTGGCCTCTATTAGTAAACAGAAATATGAACTTCTAGACAAGAAAGCACTAGAACTACTTTAGAAATCTGCCTTCTATGCTTCAGCCTTCTGGGGCAAGTGAGCAATCCCCTTCTGCAGGATTCTGAAGAGCTGCAAACAGAGCTGACCTGAGGAGAGTTACCTGGAGCAGCACCAGGACATGGTCCAGGTCTCCTGTCTCAATCCTTGTCCCAGGCTGGTCCCTCAGTGACCCTCTGCTGAGCAGGGAACTTTCCGTGTACCACTGGCCTCTGTTCCCACAGCCTGCAGCAACAGACATGCTTTTCTCAAGGGCAACATCCCTTGCTATATGAGAGAGCGAAACTAATGGAAACTATGAAATAATTCACCACTATAGATTCTATAATCAGGATAGAATCAAGCTTAGCTACTGCTAGCATGATAAAAATAACTTCCGGGTGATCCGCAGGGCACAGGAATAACCCACGATCACAGCAGTCATTTTATCTCAAATGACTATTTATGACAGTAGAAAAATTAACCAAATAGCTTAGGTAATAATGCTCCAGAAGAAGTTCAAAAGGTTCAAAAAGTAAGGCAGGGAAGCAATATCACTAGGGCAAGAAAAAGACAGCTTCTGACAGAAGCAGATGAACAGCCTGCAAAGAGAGCAAGATTGACCTTTTTTCAGGAAACTAGACATTATTTTCATTATTATCCATCATGAAACACCCCCTACACCCCCCACCCCCACTGGGCCAGATCAGCCTAAGTGAAAAAAAGACATATGGGAGTAAGAGAAACACAAAATGGTCCTAGCAAGAAATTAGATCTTGACCAGGAAGCCAGAAAACAAAACAAACAGGAGATCAGGCATAAAATAGAGCATCATGGTCAGGGCAGAGCCTGGCTGAGCTGAGGACTGAGAGAGCCAGCAAGGCACAGCCAGAAGGGAGCACAGGCAGGCAGGAGGGAGCACAGTTTGAGGAACACATTGATCTGGGTGTAATCCTCTTGGAAACAATCAATACATCTGAAATATATCTTTCTATAAAGGAAATATTTGCTACAGGAGAGGTGGAGAAACAGGAAAGCAGGAAAGTTGAATTTGGTTTGGGTCTGTATTGAAACCAAATATAAAATGGATTGGTTTATACAGACAGTTACAAAATTCTGAGGCAAGCAGTTCAAAAGGAAGCTCACCCCCTCCTCCAGACCACCAGTTACCCCCTGCACATGGACCAAGCACGAGCCCACCAAAGCCACCACAGCCCAGGAGAAGACACAAACAGAACCAGGGAGATCAAAGAAAGACTGGAGTGACAAGTGGTTTGAAGGCATGGTCTCTGTCAGAAGAGGGGAGTTGATCCAACAACAAAATCGGTGCATGCTCTTCCATACTGTGAGCTTGGGAGGGGAAGGTACCAACCAGACCTGTCAAAGGCAGCTAAAATGAATGACCTAGTGCCTAGGGGTGCAGAGGGATGAACATGTGCCAAGTCTCAAAGAGAAATATCTGCTGACAGCTGGAAATCCCTGCTAGGAATGGAGAAGCACTCCTCCTGGAGCACATGGACAGCACGTTCAGCACCGGGAAGCCAATGCTTAAATACCATTCAGTGTTGTAGGAGACACTCTATTAAAATCTCAAATGAAGTGCTAAATGGAGTGGCTTCCTAACTTAATGTTGACTAGTGAATGGGCCATTAATTAAACTCTTTAAACGGAGTTTAGTGAAATTCAGGGTAAAAAAGGGGGTTTTGGTAGTTCAAACAGAGTTTGTACATCATTGCAATAAAGAAGCTAATAACTGTTTGTATTTCACGTGGAGGTGTATCAGATAAAACTGGAGATATTGCTCCACACAGATTTTGCAGTCCGCCTGTATGTGGAGAGTGTAAGATGACCATCTTGGACAAAGCAACAGAACTCACACTGGCTGTAACAGCAGAGAGGACACCAAACACTCAACAGAAGTGACCTGCATGTATTGTGGCATACTTAATATTTAACTCAGTGGGCAGCAAAAGATGTCTAAATGCCTGGCACCTTGTTCCCAATATCTCTGACAGAACCATTAAACTCCCATTTAGGATACAGAGGGGACAACTAAGTAATTATGAAATCAGATTTCAGATTGCTTGACACAAAGAAACAATCCCAGCAGAAAAGCATGCTCAGATTATACAAATGAGTGCCCAGACTCGCAGCAAATTCTGTGCCCTACCATCCTCTCTGTAGAATTAGCATGCTGCTGACAGAGGAGGATGGGAAAAAATATAGTGAGGTGCCTAGGAGTCAATGATCAACATCTCAGCACAACTGCTTATTTTAACAGGCTTTTTAATGAGGGTGGTCTGTTTCTTTTTTGCCATACACTTGAGCTAAAACCAGAAAATGATCTTCTTTAAAAGATATCGTAACAGAACAGACAGTTGTATTTCATTAAAAACTGAGGCCAACATCCTCACAGACCAGAGCAAGCTGTGATGTATTTCTACTTACTGCCCATGCAAAATACTGCATGCAGGAAGACATTTTCACCTCAGTAGTAGCCAAACTTCATAAAAAGACAGCATTAAGGGACAACAAAAGCTCACATCTGGACAAAGAAATGATTATTCCTTTTTTATGTGATTTGTGAATTTATTTTACACCTGTAATGTAAGATTTTTTCAGAAGACTGTGCATTACCAGAATCCATAATACCTAGATTAATAATGTACAAGGAACTTAGTAAGAGAAAGAGGCTACTCTTAAAGATTAATTTTTCTTCAATCTGAAAAACAAATATTCCAATCCCAAAAGTGGAAATGGATATATGAGGACGGGTCTATTTGGTTTTAAATAGCTACAGTATAAACACAGACAAAGAGAAAATGTGGATTAATTTAGATGCAAGAGAGATTTAAAAAAAAAACAAAAACCCAATTGTATTTCAAGTCATTAGAAACATGTATCAAAACTTCTTTATTTGGCATCTGATCTGCCATTCAACATCCTTTCATCAAGAAAAAGCATAATTTAATTTGAAATTTAAAATGAATTCAACATAACCATGTAACAATTAATGTACAAAAAAGCTGTGTCACTTACTGGCTGATTCCCTCAAAGGAAGCTTCTTTGGAGACATTTCCACTATCAGTATTAACACCACGCTGGGAGGAAAAAGAGTAAAAAAGGACAGTGATTCTGAGCCAAATATGTGTATTTAAAATTTTAATCATGGGGAGAACTTGATTGCAGTAAGTATTTGGGAAAACTTACACATAAGTTTATCTGAATCACTATAAATAAAATCCCCCAGCTGTTTGTTCAAACACAGTTCAATATAAGAAATAATTAGTTCCATAGGAGACCAGCACAGAACTCAGGTCAGGATGTGCTGCTTAGGAACAAGACAAGCTTTGATTTCTAATGCCTTTATGTCTTGAGAGAGAGGTGTGAGACCTATAATATAATTATACAGGGCAAGAGAATGAAAACTAGGCAAAGCTTCTTCTAAAGTAATTTAATATTAAAACAAATTGTTATGCCCTGCCTTGGCAATGTTACTATTTAAATTTGCTTGCTGCTCCCCTACAGCTTTCCATTCAAGCAAGAGTATTTTGGCTGCTACACAGCAGATGAACACTTCTGACATGTGCCTGGGGAACCCTGCAGAGCAGCAGTTCTGGAACGAGACCACAGGAGGAGAGGACCAGGTTTCCATTCAGCAGCAGACAGAGAAGTGCTCTTCCCTTCTTTGAATACTTCACAGCAGTGGGAGGAATGTGAAAGCACCACAGCACCCTCCTCTCAGCCACAAATTATGTGAAAATTCCTGATTACAACAGGATGCTCCCAGAGTGATAACTACTCAACAACTCCATGTGAAGAAATGCACAGTAAGAAGCACAAGATAGTCAAACATTCCATTTCTCGAATTTCTCTTAAAGAACATGAAATTAAGCCATAGGGGCATCTCTTAAGAGTATATGTGTGTATACAAATATAAGTGAAAGAAAGACTGGAAACTATTTAGGGCCTCTGTTCTTAATGAATAAAGAATTCAGATCTAAGGCCATGTAACTCCCTAAAGAAGGATATTTTTGTTATGATTTCTGTCTGGTCTCTATCATGGGAAAACAAGAAATCCAGGAGCAGCAACTGCATCTGCTGTAAGGGAAAGCTCAGAGTCAGCAAATAATTTTTATAAATATTAGACACAATAAAACAGATAGTTGGAGTTTACAAAACACCTGTAAAGCAGGGGAGCTTTTGGGAGAGAGGTGATGGGAAGGAGAAACTAGCAGTCTTCACCTCCACTCATTCATGCTTCTTCCCAAGAAATAAGCAAGCACCATTCAAAACACTTTGCAAGCATTTGATATTGCCTCACTCCTCCCAGAAGCTGTTCTTACTAAACCACTCTATGCAGAAAAAGTATTCCCTGAATCCTTGTGGGATTCCCACAGAAAGGCCCAAACATGCTCATGACATGGCCAGAACAGCATGAAAGGAAAAAGGAGTTTGGAGTCAGTGAAGGTAGGCTGGAGGCCATTGTGGTCGATAGGCTTGTCATGTTTTACCAGAAAACCAATGCAGCTTTTGGCAGACAGAATGCAGATGGGATGAGGCCAGAGGCTACAGATCTTGAAACCATGGAGGGGCCAGAAGACTAGAGTGTTCTATTCAGGTTAGCTCCAATTTGGTGTAAGATGGGGAGGAAAAAATAGAGAATGACAGTGCAAAGAAATGCTACATAAACTGGTATCCTTATTGAAGAAATTTAGCACTTTCCAAATATGACTTACCAAAGTGAGAAGTACAGCAGGTTTCTTCGAAGCCAATACACTGGATATCTAGAAAGAGCGTTTAGAATACTGTTATTTGTCTTTTTTTTCTTCCATATAACCACATTGATACCAATTTCATCAGTATTCACTGCACATAAAGTAAATGAGCTGCAAAGACAAAAATGCTCCTCTGCTACCTTTCAGATATTGTAGCATTACCCGAGACATGGAACAAGAGACAGCAGAATACAAAATACTGACAGTGACCAAGTTCATTGTGTCCTTTAAAGACTTAAATACCAATTATAACTCATGTCTATTGTCATCATTAGGAAGACACAACACAGGAGCAAAAAGGTTGTAATGTCACACAAAAATAAGGAACATCAGGGTGCTCTATCCTGCACATATTTGCATTGATATTATGATGTTACAATGTGCTAAATGCTTAGCCAAGAATATTTACTGTTATATTCACTGGGTCACTTCTACTAACCAAACCTTTTATTAGGCTCCTTCAGCCTCCTTCAAGCATTCACAAACTGAGAACAAAATCACTGGACTTGTAGAGTGCTGGGCTTTCAGAGCAGCTGCAGAAGGGTGGGTGCTGAATTACACATATCTTGAGGCACTGAACACATGACAGCTTCATGGAGCAATATTCTATCAACTTTAAACCACCTTAATAGTACACTACTAACATTAACAAAAGAAAGTATATGGCAGTGAAGCTCAAAAAAATAAATTCCACCCTTTTTTTTTTTTTTTCATTTCTTAATCCCATGAAATATCAGGATAACACACTTACACACGTTGGTCATTCACTGATGTAAAGCTATTCTATAAAAAAGGCCCCTGGTCTCCTGATGGTGGAAAACCAATTCCTTGGCAAAAAAGGCAAAAGCTGAAGGAACCATTGAGAGCTGAACAGTTATGCTGCAAGCTTCAACAGCTTCCCACTTCAATACATGCAGTCCAGGTCAAAAGCAGCCTTAATTTTTAAATTTATTTACTGGTCCACAGAAAGAGCTCTTTTTACCATCAATGAAATTTTTAATCAGTAAAAAAGCAGAGAATAGAACTGCAATAAAGACATTTGTTGACAGAAAGTGACCCAAAATGACTAAGGTGAATATAATTTTTTAAAATTTGATTTTTAAAAATAAACATGTATTTGCCACTTGCAATTTTCACCATCTGATAGATGAGCACTGGAGCACCTGAACACTACAAGACTCCAACTCACACAATCAACCTTTCTACAGCTCACTCCACTCCCAGCTTCTGATATTCAGATCAAACTTTACTTTGTTGCTTGGACTCGTTATGAAAATTAAATGAAACCTCCTCACAGCTGATGAGAGCAAAACTTTTGGTCTAGAGAGTCAGAGTTAGTGTTCTATGGGAAGAGAAGAATCAGAGGAGTCTTCTTCAAGCTGCTCTCCATGGAAGTCACACACTGGGCTTGGCAGGAATACTGTCCTCACCTGCTGGGCCTTCCTGCCACAGAAATGATTGCTAGCCAGGTGCACAAGTGTACAAACATCTGCTCAGAAATTAAATCAGAAACCTAACTAGGCAAGGCACACTTGTACCCAGAAATGTGAATATATTTGATTATTCAAGTAATAGGATGATTCTATAGAAAATAAGAGTGAGGGAGGCAGCCTTTCCCAACAGCTTTTTGGAGGTATAAAATGAATGTAGGCTCTTAAGTCTGAGCTAGGACTTGGAACCTCCTTGACAGCAATCTCCACAAATCTCCAAGGCATTCAAAAAAATGTATTTAGCAACATGTTTTAGTTGGGTAAAGCCACACACTGAGAGGTCTCATCATGCACAGGACACGTTTATGAGACTGCCTTTGGATTAAGAACTATGATCAGATGAAAAGAGCAGCCTTAGAAAAAATTACAAGTGCTTTGTAAGATAAAAGGACATTTTCCAATAACAGGGAAGGGAGAGAAGATCCCACCAAGTCAGGAGACATTCAGTAAGAAGGGGACTAAAATTAAGCAAAGTCATTGCCACTCATTGATTTTGTATTCACAGAAAAAAATATTCAGAGACACAGACAACTCACCTCAGTCACATAGTGGGCTTCATCCACAGCATATTTATTCTTGAAAAATTCAGGGGGATGAATCCTTTGGAAAACAACAGAAAGAAATATTTGGGTTTAGCTTTGCTCTTACATTTAATAAGGCCACAGACAAAGAAATAATATTCTCTACTATCACAACAAAAGAATCAGATATGAGGAATGTTTTACTAATCTTATCTTTATTTCTCAAAATAGGAGATTACAAAGAAAGTTGCCACAGCTACAAAAATCAGTGTGCTTTAATCCAGTCCATGCTGATAGCATGGTCTCCTCAGAACAAAAGTGCTGTTTTCCCATTCTATGCAAAACAGTTTTGTTAGGGACTTTTGCTATGCCACTTATACATAACTTTCCAACTCATCAAACTTTGGAAGGATGTGGAAATAACAGAAGACCAGCCTGTCCTGTGTTACATTCAAAGAGTGAATTAAACATTCATTTTTTTACCCTGGTAACCATCTAGCAGACTGAGGGCTATTAAGACATGGGCTCTGC
This sequence comes from Anomalospiza imberbis, assembly GCF_031753505.1. Classification (NCBI taxonomy): domain Eukaryota; kingdom Metazoa; phylum Chordata; class Aves; order Passeriformes; family Viduidae; genus Anomalospiza; species Anomalospiza imberbis. The sequence continues at coordinate 2,760,960 of NC_089692.1, read as the reverse complement.
TGCCTCTATTCCTCAGGACACCAGAGATCCACTCCTCTAACGCAACACAGTGGGCAACTTTACAGGTCCATGTTCAAAACTAAATTTCTTCTACTCTTTTCTCCTGATATCCAGCCAGAGACATTTTTGTAAAGGCAAGAAGAACGTGAAGGATCTGCTTGCAGTCAGTCCCTCCAGGGCTCTCCTGCTGTCTTTTGTACCAGTGGCTGTACTGCTGCTCATTCCTTTACTGTATGGTAGCAGCCAGTTATTCAGGAGACTTCAGTCTCTGATTAAAATCTCCATGTCCCCTACACTGAAATAAATACAACCTCTATAATCCTGAAAATGTGATCTCAAAATAATAAAGTCACCCAGTTTATATCTTCCATGAAAAAAACATTACTTTCAGAGTAAAGAAAATGGGAGGCAAAACCCCATGCCTGGTGCTGGAGCTTGGAGGATCCTGTGCATTTTGCTTCCTGAGCAACAGTGGGAGAGCAAGAGGTGCGTGCAAGACCAAAGCTCCAGCTGTGTAAACATTACACAACAAGAGCACAAAACCATCTGGGGAAAGAATAAATGAGGCTGGAGGCCAAAGACCATCAGAGGTGTGGGGCAAACAGCACCTTGAGGAGCTGCTCCACACCACAGGCACGTGGCAGAGCTGCTGGCAGTACCAGGAGGCTGCAGCACTGCCTAATGTCCATTTTTTTTAATCTTGTGTGCTTCTTTATCACTTACATTTCTTCATGCTCCAAACAGTACTGGGCTGTGACATGAACAACATGAAACTGTTTATGACGTTCTCAAGCAGAAAATCACAGATTTAAAAAAAAATTATTATCTGTGAAAGTACTACTCAAAAGTAACACAAAACTATCTCATTTTATGTTCCCTTTTGCAACACTCCTCGTGTAGACTCTTCCTATCAGTGACAGATATTTCTAAGCAATTACCATTTATCTTTTCTCCTTGGCTTATCTCACATAAAATTTTAAAAAACCCACTATATCCTCTAATCTTTACATACCCTCTATATTATAGTAGCCTTACCTCCAACTTTTGCATACTGTTTCTCCTACAAGCATCTCCTTATTCTTCCTTCATTCCTCACACACTGAAGTATTTTAATAATCCAGAAACATGATGAACAGATTTAGTGCATTCCAGCTGTGTTCTCTTTTATAGTTTTAACCAATTCATCTGGTATCAGAAGAATCCCAGCTGTAAAACCAGCTAATGTATGGCCAATGGTAATTTATGGTAATGTATGCTCTTTGGAGCAATACATCCAAAGCACCTTTTTATAATTGGCTGCATTGTTTAAATCAAAGAACTATTTAGTGTAAAGTAAATATTTCATAGAAGTATACCCACAAGTGTGCTGGATTTTATTGACTTCATTTAATGCAGTTAAAGTAAGAATAGGTCTCATTTTCCATCACTCCAATAAGAAAATTTCTTTCCTTTCACAAGCTCTTTCTCAACTTTTTTCTTCCTGTTGTTGCTAGTTGCCTTCTATAATTGTGTAGCCACAGCACACAGCTACTAATCTAATTCTTTGGTTATGGTTAATATTAATCCGTTCCAGCTTTAATCCCTCCAACATCTCTTTTCATGTACGCTATGACTCTTTTGAAGAACAAAAGTGGCTCATTGTTCTTTCAAGGCTGAGGAATTTTTCTCTTAGAGAAAGAGAATAGCAGCTTCCCACAATCCTCCATCCTCTCCCTCAGTTGTTAAACTAGGTCATCTTTGAGATACTTTTGCCTTCATCACACCTAATGACAAGCTGCCACGATTCCCAGATGTGTACCTCCCTGCTCATCTTCCTCTTGCTATCTCAAAAGTCAGCAAGACTCTTAGCATGAACTTGAGAGCCAGACTTCTCAGCTCCTCTCTGAATCACTCACAGCTCTGCCTCACTTTTTTTATACAGTCATTTAGCACCTCCAACTAGATGGAAAAATAAATTCATATACACTTCCCACAAACTACCATCCCACAGGAGCCATGATGCTCCAGTGATGAAGCTGCCTCTCCCACTGGGAAGATTTCTAAGACCAGTTCTGTTGCAGAACCATAGAGGTGAAAGGAAAAAGTGAACATGAAGTCTATATTAGAGCCAAAAAATGCGATGCTGTCACATACAGAAAAGCAGTATAGAAAGCAACCAAAGGTCAGGGAGAAGGAGAAGCAAGAGAAGCAAAGCAAGCCAGGGGAGGCAATTCTGGGCCTCTGCCCCGCTCAGGTGAGACCCCATGTGCAGAGCTGCCCCAGCCCTGGGGCCCTGGGGAGGACCTGGAGCTGCTGGAGAGAGTCCAAAGGAGGCACCAGGATGCTCACAGGGATGGAGCAGCTCTGCTGGGAGGAAAGGCTGGGAGAGCTGGGATTGTTCAGCCTGGAAAAGAGACGCTTCAGGGTGACCTAATCGTGACCTTCCAGTACCTGAAGAAGCTGACAGGAAAGGTGGAGGGAGACAATTTACAAGGGATTGACAGGACAAGGGAAAATGGGTTCAAACTGACAGAGGGAGGGTTATGGGATACTGGGAAGAAATTCCTCCCTGGGTGGGTGGGCAGGCCCTGGCACAGGGTGTCCAGAGAAGCTGTGGCTACCCCTGGCAGTGCCCAAGGCCATGCTGCACAGGGCTCTGAGCAACCTGGGATAGTGGAAGGTGTCCCTGCCCATGGTGGGAGGTTGGAACTCGATGATCTTTAAGGTCCCACCCAAATCAGGCCATTCAATGATTCTGTCATCCTCAATGATACCTTTCCATATTCTCTGTACTCTCTTCCATTTTCCCCCAGTTTAGCAGGGGTCAATGAAAGATAATTATGCACAACATGGTAGTTACTGTAAAAAGTACTAGCGCAGAGTTCCTGAGCAGATACGGGGCTCACTACCCATTTTTATCCAATTTGAATGCAAAACAGGCTAAAGCTAGCACTGGTCACAATTGCCACAGGGTATCTTCCATGAAATGCTCACTTGACATAATGAAAATCAGAAATTTCATTCAGTTGCCATCATTTCAAGTACATCTGATACTTCCCAGGGATGAGGAGTACTTCTCTCTACAAATGACTATCAAGAAGCTAGAGTAAGTTAACTGGTTACAACTTTTAGGTTTGGCTTTGTCATTTGTAATGCTGCTATGGGCTGCCAGTTTTAGAATTCTGATTAATCACTGCAGAGACTATGTGCAAAAAACCCCACAGCAAGACATAAATTAATGAGAAGGATTACCCAAGTGGAAGATATGATCCTAGATATTATTGAATCATGCTTATTTACCTACAAAAAATAAACCCCAGCCCTTTTGTAAACAGATGTGAACAGAAGCAATGACCTAATTTTTACAGGCCTCAGGAAGGGGCTTTGGGTGTGCGAAATTGTTTAGATTCCCTGACAACACAACTTGGCAAAAACCCACAGAGAATAATTGGATCTAAAAGGCAGCCCTAAAAAGGCTCAATATCTTTCCCCTATAGTTTTATAACTCCAGCCAAGCAAATACCAGTGTTAATTAGAATTGTCAATAGTTAACTTCCAGAATAACAGGAATTATCTTTTTCTCTTACAGTGGAAATAAGCAACTCCAAACTCCTGGCCAAGCATCTAGGCAAAAATCTGGCATCTCAGAGTTCAAGGCCATCAGAAAGAAAACATAAGAGTCCTGCACTGATATTAATTTACATGAATATGATCCTAGTTTTTCTCATTTTCAGCCACAAAGAACGCCTTAAAGAAGAGACTTCTCTGGTTCACCACTTACAATCCATCCCAATTTCCAGTGAAAAGCTTGAGTTATTTTGAGTTAAACATTAAGCTGTTTACTTTCTGATGATGCTTCCCATGAAACTCCTCTCTCTGCCATGTTTTTCTGCCCCATCTAGATCACCTACTTGGTTTCTTACTCTCAAGGGGATTGATTGGGAAATGCTGAAGATGGCCTAAAGATGTGAAGGTATACTTGAAGAAGATTTGAATTCTTATACACTGCCTTATTTTAACAACTATGGTTTTATTTAAGAACCTAATATTGGAGATTCATCCCTCAATGACAACAAGTGACAACTTTATTTTAAACAAAATGCTACTCAGGTAGCAATGGAAAAAAAGAGGTGGGGGAGCAGCAACAAAACTTTCACTGTAAAAATCCAATGTGAAACATTAAGTCAGAGAGTAAATTAATACCTTACAGTAACTGTACTTCATTTCTCTAACACACATTTATCAAACACAAAAACCACCAGCAAAAGTGTAAGGGAGCATAGTATTAAAAACTAGTAATCACAGATCCCAGTCAGTTATTCATCTTAGTGAAAAAATCCAAGTTTAGAATAAACTTTTCCATTTGGTTTCACTAAATTCAGTTGGTACATGATGGCATGTTTAAAAACCAAGATCCTTCATCAAATCACAACCAAATCACACCAGTTCAGATTTTGTCAGACCATATTATTAGGACTGGCTCCACTTTGATGTGATCCTCAAATTGGAATATAACTCTGACTCCTCTGTTTATCCATCAGTAAAATGAACAGCAATGACAGTTCTGTATATCTGTAAATATGCCAAAATTTATTTTAAAGCTTTTACATATTTGGACAAAATTCAAATCACAATTTCTTTGCAGCAGTTTATCAACCATGTTGTGTTTCCACTTTAAACCAAATAAAAACTTGGTCTCATTGTCTAAAAACATTTTAAACCTCTTGTTCATTACACTGCACAAGAATTCATAACACAAATCTTAAGAGATCTGTACAAATTTGACATTACTGTAAGAATTCCATTAAGCAACATTTCTTTGCATGCTAAAGGACTCTGGAGCAATAGCCTTGTAATACTAACATGATAAAAAGTGTTCTAGTTTTCAGAACTGTATTCAGAAGAGAGGTAAAATGAGATGGATCTAAATCACAAATGCCAAAGAAAAACTGTGAACAGAATTTATAACAGCTGAGAGCTATTCCTGAAAGAAACAGGTCTAAGCCACTTGCTAATATATTTGCAGCCTAATTGCTGATATACATTTTTATGTATGTGCTTTCATTTGCATCTAAACATTCATCCAAACTTCAATATATTTAACATTTATTCCTAAAGGCTGCTTGGTATTTCTATTGTTTCAATGCTTCTAGGACAGATTTTCAGTTTTTAGTTTTTAGAGTGGATCAGCTCTAAAATGAAATTCAGCTTTTCCTGAAGCAGCCCAATTTAGCTTTTCTTCAACATTTCAGTTGGAGTTCCTAGTTCAAGATTAGCTATCTTACTGCATAGTCTAGAATGTAGAATATTCATGTAGGGAAAAAAAATATTCCAAATGGTATGTTCACTGTGAATATTAAACAAATTATACACCTCTAATGTTAAGACTTGAATTGTTTCAGAGAATCCCTTAAGTCCTCACATCTGGCCTTGTTTGTGTTTTGCAGCTATTCTAGAAGGTTGCCTTACTTCACTGTTACATATAAAAATAAAGCAATAGGTGCAGCCTACCATAAGCACCAACGTGATGTAACTGCTCTTCTGCAAAATTAAATATTAATTTAATATCAAATGGCACAGACAACAAAGCAGTATTCTGGATGGCTGACCACACATGCTATCACTGAATGTATATTAGGGCAAATAATGGGAATTACCTACATTTCTAATCACTGTATCTGGCTTTAGCAGGACAAAACAAAACAAAACAAAAAAAACCCCAACCAAACAGCAAAACTCAACAGCATTAATTTAATGCATTTTTTAAAAAGGAGCTGTAAGAATCTCAAAATAACCAGTCAACAACCATTTTGAGGAACTCCTACTATGTCAGGGAAGAAGACAGTAAGTACTCATAGAAAGCAACATGCCATGCTGAAGACTGTCCTACAATTAAAATACAGATCCACAAGTCTTATTGTCTTGGGAGCCACAGCCCCTGGTAGATACCAGAAAGTGATGTTATCACAAGCAGTAATTAAAAGTAAGGATTAACACAGTTGGAACAATAATAGAATAGACCAATATCAAAGACTTCTACACAATAATGTTCAGGGTACAGTAGGTTCTACAAGTTTTAGTGCCTCAAGTACATGAAAAATTGTCCAAGCTTGTATCACAAAATCAGGAGAGGATGATTCATGATGCAGTGAGACAGAAAGGCTAAAACTAGTGAACTTCACATTAAAGCTTTCTGCTTCTTCTATTCAACCCTGACTTCCATATTCAGAGTAACAGATATAAACCATCACTTTATGGCAAAATCACTTTGTCTTGAGCAAATTAAATGTTTACATTATCCTGCAGGTAGCACCTGTATGTGGCACTGCAGCACACACACACATTACATTTTTCCTCACTTAAATGAGGGCAAGCACATGCACAAGGAGACAATTGGACACACACAATCTTTAGCACTTGAAGTTCTACACAGTCAACAACTCATTTCTCAGTCCTTGCTAGAATGAGCTTAAAGCAGAGTATAAATTTCAGAGACTGCAAACACAGAGTAACAACCTTGGCAAAATTTAAAGCAGAAGAATAGAAATACATCACAATATGCAGAGCTGAAAGAGAAGGGATGCAAAAGCAATGTTTAAATGCTGTCAGAGATTCACCAATAAACTCCCTTCTCATTACAATATCATCAAGTTAACAGATGGTAAAGCATTAACCAAACAAGAGGGTGTCAAGAACTGCTAGGAAGAACAACACAGCACACTTTAAAAGACACCAGCAGATGTTCCTGATTTTGTCCAAAAAAGTGCCATCACCTTTACATCCAAAAGGAATTTCACTATCTCAAACAAGAAATTTAAAAGGCATCAAGCTAGATTTAAAACAAAAGAGTACTAATGGGCTTGCTGGTATCACAGACAGCCTCCAACAATGTTTTATCTACCTTAATAGTACTCCCTTTCCACAGTTCTCAAGATTACTGCTACACTCTTTGAAAGACAAAACTACCTGCACACATGTAAACTCAGACTCCCTGCTCCTTTTGATACAGTCTGCAGCAAGATGGATTCTGAGAAAATAATGGACTTTAAAAGAAATCAAGATTAAGATGACAACTCAAGCTGATCTGACTGGGAAGCAAGCAGGATTGTAAGTGAAGCCCCATCTGTCTGAGGGGCAGAACAGCAGAGTTCACAAGCATGAAGCTGGACACAAGGTGCTGGGTACGTGATACTGGACTTCCCAGTGCTATACACATCATGCAAAATCAGAATAACTAGGAGCAGCAATACAGGCCATTGGCCTTAGGAAATCAGAAATCACAGTAGGAGATTCTCACAGTAAGTCCTAGCAAAAGCCAAACACTGACCTCCCTACTTCATCCACTTCAAGTATACAGTCTCACTGCTCCTGCTTAGCTATTCACACCACAGGCATTTCCAAAAGACGAACAGGTCTTTAGACTTTCTATAAATTCTACCTCAAGCAACAATGTCTCAATTAGACATTTAAGAGATACTTTCAAGAGCTACCCAACAAAAATACAGAAAACTTGCAATTGGTAACCTTTGCTTTATTCCTCTCTGCAAATAAAATTCTTCCGTGGAGTCAAGGGCTCTATACAGAAAGAACTGTGACTAAGGAAATGTTTACACACTGAAATCCCCGGAAGATTTCTTGTAGCATTAAACTGATGACATATACTCATTAGAAAGCTCTCTTCTCAAAAAAAAAAAAAAAAAGAACATAAGAATTATAGTGGTTAAGGTATTAAGTGTAATTTCTAGGTCACTATATACAGTAAGTGTTTCACTCAAACACTGGTCTCAATTCATGCTCCTTAACAAAAGAAGTTATATTCAAAATCTGCCAATAGCAGATGCTCTGCTCGTACTTTGGAAAAACATCAAGATGGGGGGGGAGGGGGAAACAAGCAGTATGAAATATCTCACACATAAAAGCACTATAGCGAGCTCTGGAATGTGAGTAGCATGTCTCACATCTCCCATATTAAACGGTAACAGAATGAGACAAAGCAGCACTGATTTTTACAGCAGCATTAGATGACCTGAACAGCTTTGAAGGAAAGGGATGATAACATTCCCATTTCACAACTTGTAAGGAAAGCCAAACCACAAAAAAATTAAATGAACTTGACACAACAACTCAATGGGCACAAAGAAAAGACAGAACCTACCTTTTCACACTGTACACTATCCACGACATCATATTGCCCCTGCCAGACAAAGAAGCATCTGGTGTTCCCCAGGACAGTTGTGACCACCTGCTCTGACTGCCAGAGCTCCAGCAAGGGGTACACAGCAGTAAAACACATTCTGCCTGCTTTACACGCACATTTAACTTTTAAGAAGCATTAATATTAATGATACACTTCCCTAGCATATTTTAGCAGACCAGTTGGGTTTGTTTTTCCTTTTTTTGTTTCTCAAGAGAGACCACACTCTTTCAGAAAGTCCTTCCTGAGCATACAGACAGGTCACAAAGAATAAAAAAACCTAAGGAAAAGATTTAACATCAAGAGCTAAGAATGTGGAATTTCAGAAGTGCAAGAACACAGGAACTAGTGTAGGTATTTCACTTGAGGTTTCTTTCACTGAAGCACCTTCCCAAAAGCAGGGCAACAAGAAGCAGAGTTCTGCCCTCAGGCCGGGCAGTGGCACAGCAGGAGGCAATGTGGAGGTGCAGAGTCTTGCTGGAGCACTGCTGGCAATCCCCCATGGACACTTCTTTTGCTGCAGCTCACCTTCCTACCAGCAGCAGCCAAGTCCTTGTAGGAAAAACACATGGCACGCCTGATAAAAAAAGAAAAGCTTGGCTTCTCTGATATTTCAAAATGCTATCGGGAGTTTATATCACTGAACTCAGTACTGCTAGTAGCACATTACATAAAGTGTAAAATAAGAAATGCCTGGTGGGGGTTATCAACATTCTCTGCCACACCACTGAAATGAGACGTGCTATCTCAATCAGTGGTTTGAAGCCACATCCGGATATTAAAAAACTCTGGTGCAGCATCATCCAACAGATTTGCTTAGTGCTGTTTTATTTTTTTTTTCTCAAAACACCTGAATCAAAAAGAGAAGAGGAAAAAGAAGCACTTCAATGCTTACAAAACCACCAACAGGAGCATTCACTTAAAGGTGTATGCTGATAGAGATGACCAATCAATGGAGGGATACAAATTGCTATTATGGTTTCAAGCCGTCTCAACAGAAACTTAAGCTGTTTAAGAAAGCCAAGAAAGCAAAGATTTATAAAAATAAGTACTGAAGTAAAAGTCATAAAAACAATACACATTCATCCCAGACCAAGCAAGGTTGTGGACCATGAGAACACTAGGACAACTGAAGATTTGAGAAGACTGACTATTTGAGCAGTGGTTTTAGAGAAAACAATTGTCACTGAAGTGGAAAGAGCAATCCAGACTTGAATTATTCTGAAAAAGTAATTTTTATCCACAGAGAAATCAGGCAGCTGGCACATGGGCATCTCATGAGGTTTGAACAAGATCAAGTGCTAGAGCTGCATCTGTGCTGGGGCAACCGCCAGGATCAATCCAGTCTGGGGATGAACAAGTCAAGAGCAGCCCTGGCAGAGCCCTGGGGGAGCTGCGGGGCAGAGCTGGCCCTGCCCGGCCCCGAGAGCTGCCGGCACAACCCTGCCCTGGGCTGGGCCCGGCGTGGGCAGCAGGGCAGGGGATTGTGCCCCTCTGCCCCTCAGCTGAGAGCCCACCTGCAGAGCTGCCCCAGCCTGGCCAGCACAGGAGGGACCTGGAGCTGCTGCAGAGAGCCCAGGGGAGGCACCAGCAGGAGCAGAGGGATGGGAAAACTGGGATTGTTCAGCCTGGAAAAGAGAAATTTCAGGGTGACCTCACTGCAGCCTTCCAGTGCCTGAAGGAGCCAAAAAGAAAGAGGGAGAAAGTCTATTTTTAAGAGCCTGGAGTGACAGGACAAGGGAGAATAGCTTCAAACTAAAACAGAGCAGGTTTAGATTATATATTAGAAATAAATTTTTCCTGTGAAGGTGCTGAGTTCCTGGCACAGGATGCCCGGAGAAGCCGTGGATGTCTCACCCCTGCAAGTGCTCAAGGCCAGGTTGGACGGGGCTTGGAGCAACCTGGGATAGTGGAAGGTGTCCCTGCCCGTGGTGGGAGGTTGGAACTTGATGATCTTTAAAGTCCCTTCCAACCCAGGCCATTCTATGATTTTATGAAATACAATAATAAATGAATGGGGGACAAGGAATGGAAATCACTGTACCAGGGAGAGAACTGGAATCATGGAAAATAAGCACCCTGGGGGATGGCACAAGTAAGTCTTGTCAATCAAAAGCAACCAGCTTTATCGTGCAGTTTTGAAAGGATCAGATGAAGGGCAAAACAACAGATGTACTACATGAATAATAGTAAAATATTTGACCAAAAAACTCTCTCAAGACTGCTACTCTCCAAAATCAACTCAAATTGGCTTGGACAGAAACACTACAATATAACCTGAAACTCAATGACTAGTCATAATAAGAAAACGGAAAAGCCTGAAGAAGAAAATAAAAACAAATAAATAGATAAAAAGATGAGCATTCCTCGGGCTGGGAAACCCTCCAACTGCCACACTGAAAAGTGCTGTGTCAATTTAGACTAATGTTCCCAGAAGTTAAAGCAATAAACAGAAATGGACTGCAAGTCTTGATTAGTGGGATACTGCAAAGATTGAAATTAGCTCTGACACTACTCAGAGACAGAAGCAGAACTGAGTATGTTTGAGATCCACAGAGAACATTTCCAGATGGTAACAAACTTTGCAGATAAGTTGCAATGCCAATTGGTACAAAACAGTAATAAGATGGCCTAAAGTGATTAAAACCTGGGGTGTTTTTAAAACAGCCAAATAAAGATTCAGTGGGTACTGGGAAATGAAAACTGCAGTAAAAGATCGAACTGAGAGACACAGAAAAAGAGAAGCATAAAGAAAGCATTTTAGAGAAAAAAATTACAATAAAAAATAGTAGGAGATGGCAGATCAGTTCTGAAGGAAAAACCAAGAAACACACAGCTCTGGAGCAGGCTATGGAGAAGAGGACCTGTATGCTCCACATGAATAAAACTCCTGTAAAGTATGTCCTTCATTCCTGCAAAATGTACATTAATCAGTGCAATTAAAGGAATCTGGAGTTCGTTCCCTACAACCTGCACACACACTCCACTCCCTTCCCAAAGAGCTGTCCCCACTGTCAGCTTCCCTTCTACACACCTTGCCCTCCGCTTGCCAGAACAAGAGTAATTCATGAGTAATTCATGAATTCAGAGTAATTCATGCACCAGAATCCATCACCACCACACAGTCAAACATACCGTGCTGTGCACAATTTAATACTAACAATTATTCAAAATACAAATGCCACAAAATCTCACCAATCTCCATTTAGAAGAAGAGATCAAGAAACCAATTTCTTATATTCTAATTTTCATGGTCCAAAAATTCTATAAGAAAAAACAGGTAAAAGCCCACACAGACTGAGAGGCTTTCTTGGACTGATCTGATCCTTTCAAAAGGGATATCCCTTCCTTTCTTGAATCTGTTTCAAAAGTGTTAAGGGGAAAAAAAGTAAAAAAACAAAAAACCCCCAACAATATTCTTCTGCAGTTTTTTCAAAAGGCAATAAAACTACTCATCTTTGCTGATGTCAGTCAAGAGTAATCACCAAAACCAAAGGTTGATTTGGGTTGTAATCTATTTGAAATTTATGACAATGTTTTAAAGAGCTTCCTCATTAGGTCACTGAGAAATAACTAACATTTGCAAAGCATTTCACTGTGCTTTATTACAGCTCCAAGCGCTAATCCAAGGTTCAACTTTGAACACACAGATAGCTTTCAATCTTATTAATGGAAAAACATTACTTATAGTGAGTGAATTTAGAGTGAGTGCAGTTAAGTGAGTGCAACTAAAGTCAGATTAAAGCTGCAATGCTTTCCAGTCACCCACAGAGCTTCAGAGAAAACACAGGAAATTGCATGATTAATTGGGCACCACAGCACCATGTTATTTTTCAGAACCAGTAATATATGTAATATGTGTTTCTAAAGTTAGAGCATGAAAGGGTTAAATACTTTTTGTTTTCCATCAAAAACACTCTATGTGGCAAGGCTATTAAGTCATTCTGGCATGCTCTCCACATAAAGCAGCTGCTGTACAGTATGTTTTACTTTATAAAATATCTTTAATCAGCACACTGACTAGTTCTGTCATTTATAATTAAGGAGGTAAATGGCAGGTGCAGCATTAATTAGCAAAACTGAAGTCTTTGTGAAGGCATGCAGTCATACCAACTCAATGCTTTCTAGGAACAGAAATGATGGCTAACGGCTTTGTTGCGCCAGAAACTTGATTAGGTAAGACTGTGCCAAGAAGGACATTTACAAAACATTTACACTTCTGAAGCCTTTACTATCCTATATTACCAGAATCATTTCTAAAACTCTTCCTTCTAAATTTAAAAACAGACAAATATTCAGGAGCAGAAAAGCCACCCACTAAGCTCAGAGTCATTCTCAGAGTCTGCGTTTCTACCTTACAAATGACAGAGGGACAGGGGCAGAGGTACAGGTCAAGAAACAGGCAAAGCGGTTCTCTTACTTGAAAAGATTTTTCCAGCCAACAACTAAGAAATTGGCTGGCCCAACATCTGGAGAAATGCCCACAGCCATAATTTAAAAACAGAGCAGTGCTGTTGCGATCAATTCCATGAACGTAGGACCACCAGTCCTGCAACTACCTTCAGAACAATTCTGCAACTGCCACCTTGAGAGACTTAGCGTTTTTTTGGAGAAGGTCCATAGTCTGCGAGCTAAACTAAATCTCTCCTTCCTTTTAAAACTGCAGAGGTTATTTTGGCTTGAAGGACTTCTGAAAGGTAGCCTTACAACTATTTTTACGCATCTTCAGAGCACACACATTCAGCATGAAGTCCTACCAGATCCATAACACCTCCAAAGCAGCTGTCACCCTCAACACCCATACTGCTTAGTGCTGGGTTGTGGGTGACCCCAGCCCAGGGTGGTGCATCCCCCCCTCCATGCCCATCTGCTCTGCAGAGTCCCCAGGCACCACCTCAGCATGCAGCACCACTCATCAAAACAAGTGCAGTGGTGAGGCTGGAAAAATCACAGTGTTCATGGTCCCATTTGTAAATGCACGGTGTGCTGATCTCCAAGCAAACACCCTCAGGTACTGCTCTGGCTTTGGCCAAACTAAGCCTGCAGTCTGAATGGAGTCAAGAAGCCCCATTTTTGTACTGCTTCAAGGCAAAAAGAATAACCCTTCTGAATAACACATTATCCACACTATGCTTCAAAAGCAACTCAAATATGGGTTTTTCAGTGAAGTGAAGGCACAACACTACATCCAGTGACACATTTAGTAATACAGCAGTGGTAAAATTGTAGTAAAGAGCCTTCTGCATTAATTTTAAAAGAATCTATGTATTTCTGCCCAAATTCACATCTGTCTTAAATGGAAAGCAGAATAAACACCAGGCAAAGCAACTCCACCCTGTGCTACAAACTAGCAGACCAGCTGCAGACCTCTGTATGATCCCAACCCCTCAAATACCACACAAAGCATCACACTGATTTGTGCTTCACTGATGTTAAATGACTGTTTCTCCAGTGGGCAGACAGTGCCTTCCATGGGCCCAGAAGTAAGCACTTCCAAGGCAAATATAGTAATAAACTGCAGTGGATGGAAGCCATGTTTACTGGTGTTTTTCTTTCAGTGCTAATTTTGAGTTAAAATTGAATCTTCTGGGATGGAACACAATCCCCAGCTGTGAGCAGTACCCACTGCCAACCAACTTATGAAGCAGAACCGCTACTGACTCACAAATGAGTTATTCACCCATCCTCCTTCTGACAAGCAGAAAAAGTACATGACAGAAGAGAAAACAAGATTCAAACAGAGGGATTCAGGAAGAGTAAGGAGAAGAATTTAGAAAACAACAAAGACCATTTGTTATACTCTGCAAGAAGACACAAACAATGACAATAAACCACTTTTAAATAGACTTAAATAATTCTGTAAATGGACAGATAACAAGTGATGCACAAAGAAATCAAAAAGGCACCACAGTATTTTGTTTGAGAGTGCAAAATGAGATGCTGGAATTTCAATAATATTTTTAAGCTTTCTTAGATTAGACACAATTAGTGTGGGTATGAAACAGCTGTTTTGAACTAGCAGAAGAGAACCTAAGGATAGGAAAAAACTTTGTCTATAAGTGGGAACAGATTTCAGAGGGTACACATGGGGGGATTACAGAACCTGCCCTCCCAGACAGGTGTGGCTCACAGCTAAAATATTTCAGACAGCAGTAGGCAGATTTTTATGCCATCACAATTTCAGTCCCCAGACAGGTCTAAAACAGTGAAATTCATATAAACTCTCTGAGAAGACAGCAGCCATGCCCTGCCATATGGTCTGACACAGTTCAGCACATGGGATCAGTTACAACTGTTTTCCTTTTCCCAAAATTAGCATTAAAATATAAGTGATAGCTTCAATTAGAAGTGAAGCAGCTTGTCAAAAGATTAAATTAGAAGCAATCCAATGTTCTGAGACAATGTAGATGATACAAAAATTGGTAGAGGGTATAAATACAATTAAGACTGAGAAAATAAATGAACACATAAATAAATCAAGTCCTCCACCACTGTGGCATTGTGCAGTATTTACTACCAAGGTGGATGGAGAGATGTTTATGGCACACTCATAGAATAGCATTAAATTCACATTTTCTTGTCTGTGAGCTTGTTTTAAAAAAGCCTATCAGAGGCTAAACTACCTTATGCCATTCAGAAAGCTTCATTAGCTAAGGCTGCTGCAAACTGGCAAAGCAGCTTGAAAAAGCCTGCTTTATTGTTTAACTTGCTTGGGCTTAACACAGGATCCTGACTTCTCCTTATGGTTCACCTTCCTCTCAGAGCTACCATGAGATTCATGAATTCCATTTCTAAGGGTACTGTGTTCCAAACGGTGGTGGATCATTTCCTATCACATGACCAATATCAACTGATCATTATTTGTATCTCTGTATGTATCACTCTGTGTATATATCATTCCCAGGGTGTGATTTGGTGGAATCTGATTAAATGACACAACACTGGAGCTCTACAGGCAGTTACATTATATAAAGTACTTGGATACACCAGAATGCAGTTAAAAGACAGGTCTTACTTTCCCATCCAAACAGCATAGCTTTCAGGAAGTTGTGGAACAAAAAGTATAGATCTTCCAGTATCAACATCTACTGCTCCAAAGCAGCCTGCTTCAGTTACTCCAAAAGTCCAGTGAAAGTAAGATTCCTAGGTTAAAACAAAATATATTCTTAGAAGAAAGACCTCGCTTCTACCAGGTCTAAAAATACACTACATATTAATTCCTATTTCCACATATCTGGAAGAGGTCTCTTGTTTTTGTAGCAGGAGAAGTAGTTTAGGTCTAAAACTTTTCAGACTGGTTAGTTTTAGGTTAGAATAATACAAATCCCTTTGCTGCCAACTGGAAAGGATCAGAGATTAATAAACTACCACAACAAGATTAACTCAGCACAATAAACAGACACTACACATTAAAATACATTCTTCCAATTTAGAATTAAGGGATGTATTATCAGGGAGAAACAATCACCTCACAAAGACAAGGCAAAAGCAGAGTGCAGCTTCATTGGGTTGTAGAGTGCTGAAGTGAAACCCCAACCTTTCCCAGAGAAGAGGAAGCTGAACTAGGAACAGCCCTTAGCCAAGAGTTACTTTTAGAACAAGCAAGCAAATAACAAAACACCTAACAATACAGGATTTAATTTTGATAAGGACAGACATATGGTCTAGTACCCTGAAAGGTGCATCTCCTCTAAAACCAGACTAATAACTACATTAGGATATGTGCTATCTAAATTAGAATTTACTGCATTTGTTTCTTCATAACATACAACAGCTGAATTAAATTCACAAAACAAAGTGCTTCAGAAACCATGCAGGGTATGGAATATCCATAATTTGAGTTCTTTTACACCAGCATCCCCAGAAAGTGTTAAGTCCTATTTGTGACAGAACACATGGATACTTAAGGGAGAGTCTAACTTAAGAAGACAAATGTTGTAAATTCCAAGATATAGGCTGCTGTCTTATAAAACCATGAAATATACTTTTCTATTAATTAATTCAGCTTAGGTCTGCTGTAATATGTTTTATTACACAAAGAAGGTTGTTTTTTGGGTCACAGACAAGACT
This sequence comes from Anomalospiza imberbis, assembly GCF_031753505.1. Taxonomy (NCBI): domain Eukaryota; kingdom Metazoa; phylum Chordata; class Aves; order Passeriformes; family Viduidae; genus Anomalospiza; species Anomalospiza imberbis. The sequence goes on along the minus strand of NC_089692.1, from coordinate 2,744,717 downwards.
GAAAAAATGAAGAAATATTCCACTGCTGTCTACAAGATTAGATTCAAACACTGATGAGCAGTAAGGCCTTGAACAGGTTTAGGCCCTTTAAAACAGATAATGAGCCTGCACTAAAGCACTGAAATTCAGAGCAACTCAAAGCTGAAGAAGCAATGTTATAAAGAAGCCAATTTATTTAAGTGAAGCAAGATAATGCACATCTGAGAGATAGAGAAAATAATTTAAAATCATTTAAAAATTCATGCAGTTGAAGGGAGTTTCTTAATTTGAAGTTTTGATTCAGCTCTTACCTGGCGAAACACAATACCAGTATCAGTACAGTATCTCTGGGTTTCTTCTCCACCCTGCAGCAGAACAATTGAATTCTTCTGGACATCCTTATTCTGTCTCAGGCGCTCACACAGTCGTCTTCTGTTCAAGGCAAAGAGCGCTACAGGCACTTTCAAAGTCTCATTCCCCAGCCAAAAGGAGGGTCTAGAAGAGATTTTTTCAATTGACAATTAATGGCAAAGATAGTGGTTAGCACAATTTAGATGCACAGTGCTCATTAGTTTAATTCAACTCTACTAACAAGAGGCTCATCACTCCTGGGGAAGAGATGTTGTACACACACATACTGCTCTCAAGCAACCATCAAGCATTGCTCACACAAGTACCACAGGAAAAAGGTGGAAACAGCAGGCAAGGCTGGCTGCAGCTACAGCCCACAGCACGTCCCTCATCACATCCCTTTGGGTAATGCATCACAAAGTGACTACAGCCTGTGTCAGCTGAGGAGAGGCAAAGCAGGACGGAAGAAAAGTAGTTCTGAGGTGCTGAAAACAGAAGTGGAAGTTTACAGTAAGTCTAGCAAACTTCAGCAAATCCTTCTGGGAAACAGGGAGTGGAGAGAAAAGATGATGGACAGCAGACACAGGACAACAGCATTTCCCACACTCACACAGGATGTGCACATCACTTTTCTATGTATGTATGTTTACTCTTGAACACACACAAGCAGCTTCAGCCAGTGACTGAACTCAAACACGTGGCCACAGCAGCATGTATTGGGTACCACCACTTGTCCCTAAGGCCACATAAATGTGCTGAGACAGCCCAGAAAGCCTCTGAAAGATTGTACTCAACAGAGCTGCAACTGCGAGGATACAGTTTAAAAGCTGAGAGCTCGCTCTTACTAAGTAATTTTAGATGTTGTAAGTACCTCAAGAACATGTGGCTGATTCATCCACATTTGTTTCAGGTCTGTAAGTGCACCTTTTGGAGACTTACCAGTAGAAACACTACAGCTTTTCTAGGATATGGAGCAGAGGGAAGAGTTTAACCAGATGATATGAGAAGAATCTAAAAGCAGTTTGTTTTGGGTTTGTTTTTTAATGCTTAATAGAGCAAAGCTATGCTTTGGAGCTTCAGTATTAGAGATGATCAATAAAATTTATCCATAAAATCCTATTATTTAAGTCCAATTTGTCCCTCCACCTCAGCTTCTCCAAGACTGACAGGATGGTCACTTTCTATCAGCTATGCTTTACCAGGAGATGCCAGAAAGGTGCAGTTACCTTGTTACTATGTTAAGATGACAAGAAATGAACCAACCACAAAAGTACTTAACCTCAGCGGAGCAAAGCTCCACATCTTAATTATCATATAGCTATCATAGGCAATCTGAAAGGTAACCTTTGATTTATAGCTCCATAACCTCCTAAAAGACTATATCAACCTCAGAAATGTAAACCCTGCAATTTCCTACTGCAGCCACAGCATAAAACACCTAATAAAAAACTTTATTTTTCTTGCTTATAACCATTTGATGTAACAGCATAAGTAATTTTAGAAGGTAAAAGACTGCTCTTGCTAATCCAATTTTCAAACTATCTGCTTCCAAGTTCAGCTGATGGTGCACAAAACCCAAATGTGTTTATTTTTATTCCTTCCAACACAAACCTGACAACCCCTCACCAAGGCAGGTAATCACAAGGGTTACAGCACATCAGCACAGCCTGGAAGCACAGCATAAGCTTTTGTTTTGGGGTACCCATGCCTGTAGGAGGAAGGAAGCAAGTTCATACAATCCCAGCAAAAGCTACTGAAAGTTTTAAGTCAGATAGTGAACCTCAAACTAAAAACAGGCAGGGCTTTTCAGGTACAAAGCTGTGGCTCAGTAATTCAGCAATGCACAAGAGGCTGGAAACGCTGTTCTCCAAGGATGATCACCCCTTAGAGTAAGTACATGCAACAGCCTGGAAATCATATGCTCACCTTATGGGGCATTTATAAAAGGGAGGAGAGAACATCATCAGATACCCCTATATCGTATGTTGCTCTCAGATCTTTGTATCTGCTGATTAAAAAAACCCCAAAAAAACTAAAAGGCAGAGGATGTAGCACAGCCTGTCTCATGTTTTGCTTCAAAGAAAGGAAAAAAGTCACCTTCATTGCAATTTTACTCGCTTCACAAGTTTAGGGATCTTTTTCTGTGATTAAAAAAATAAAAAAGAAAAAAGAGAGAACTCTGACCTCTCTCCTCCAGGCCTATTCCTACACCCTGGAGTTCATAGGAAGCTGCTACAAAGGCACATTTTCATCTCCCTTAAGTCTAATATTAATGCTTTTATTACACTTAAAATCTTTGACAATCCAAACGACCCTTAAGGAGAAATAATGACATCAGGTAGCAATTCATGCCAGTAGTTTTAATAAGCCACTGAAGTGTGCCTTTTACTGGGATCTTAATGCTGAAGCTAAACTGCATTCTAGTGCAAAATGATAGTTCTTGTGCATGTTTTCTCTAAGTGTAAGCGCATTCTTCCTTGGACATAACAGATCCCACTTTCCCTGTCTGAATATGATGCCACAATATTAACCCACAGCAGAGCATGGCCTCTGCAGTTGCTTTAGAGAGGCACAGTTTCTTCAGGGCCATGGCCTTGGTATCTGTTAAGCCTTAACCTATTAAGGCTACTGAAGAAATTACAAGAGCTGAGCATGCTGGACCCTGCAGCAAGGGCTGCAGGACCCGAGAGCTGGGCTGAGTGCTGCTGCAAATCCTGCTCTGTTCTCAGGCTCTTGCTGAGCACTCATGGTAATTCATACTTCAGACGGAGTGAGCTTGCCAGGAAACACACCAACTATCACAACTGGAATTCTGCAGAGAAAACCAGCTAGGTTTTAGAGAGAATATTCAACTTAGAGGAGGAGTTTGCCTCCTCCACAGCTCTTGTTCTGTTTTTTTCTCCTGCAAGCACCCAGATACCAAACTGATGGCACCCCCATGGATGAACCGACAACATGGCAGAACAAAAGGTGCTGCTTTGCCTGCAGAGATCCACTCACTTGGCACACATGAGCCATGCACGAGCTTTCCACAGCTAACACAGAGAGCTCTTTTCAGACACAATACTGACAGGGGCATTTAAGTCTTACAGAAAGGAGTATGGCTGTACACCCAGTTTTCCATGGCAAATAAAAACCGGGAAACAGAACTCTCATAATACTCAAGATCACAAGAAAAAAATGTCACACACAGGACTGGCTGTTCAATGACTTGTAGCAAATTACGTGGGTACACATATGTAAGTGCCTCACATGTGTATCAACCCTACAAATACACATGCAATTACGGTGTAAGCAGTGTAAAACTATGGTCTTTGCCTTGGAAAAAAACTGCCACAAAATTATCTTTAGGGAAGAAGCTTTTCATTTTGGTCCATGATCTCTAATCACTCCGTTATATCCTACAAGACACAAAAATCACAGAATCATAGAATGGGTTGGGTTGGAACAGACCTCAAAGATCATCTTGTCCCACATCCCTGTCATGGGCAAAGACACCTCCCACTAGACCAGGCTGCTCAAGGCTTTGCATAGCCTGGCTTTGAACAGTGCCAGTGCTGGGGCATCCACAGCCTCCTTGGGCAACCTGTTCCAGTATCTTACCACTCTTACAGTAAAGAATTTCTTCCTAATATCCAGCCTAAACTTCCTCTCTTTCCGTTTCTACCCATTACACCTTGCCCTATCACTGCAGCTGCTGATGAACAGTCCTTCTCCAGCTTCCCTGGAACCCCTTCAGATACAGAGAGGTGCTGTGAGCCTCCACACAGCCCTCTCTTTTCCAGAACAGCCCAAATTTTCTCAGCTTGTCTTCTTACGAGACACTTCAGTCCTCTGATCAACTTTGTGGCCTCCCCTGGACTTGCTTCAGCAGAGTTATCAGAACTGAATTAATACAACACATTGGCTGGCCCTTCAAGGTCAGCTTCTTCTGTTAGCACAAGAACTCCAGCATGTCCAGCCACAAACTAAACCCAAAGCTCTCATGTGAAGTTACACATTTGATACAGAAGCGCATTTGATACAAGCACTGCTTTGCGGTGCACGCCTCTGCAGAAGCTATGCAAGCTTCTGCAAATAAACCTTAGCCGCTGCCAAAAGTGGATACTTGCAAGAACAAAACAGGGCAAGAGAAGCTCAGCTCCCTTGTTTTCTCCAGTCTGGTACCAGCATTCAACCACTGCTCAGTCTGGTAAAGGCCTCCCACAGTAGTTGACAGTTTCCTGCTGGCTGTCACATACAATTTTTATGATCACTTAGGCCCAAGCTCACAGACGAGTTCCTTTATTTTATTATACTGCAAGTGAAATATAGCTAGGAACATTAAACTACATCTGCTTCTTTAAAGGATATTTTTTCTTTTGCCTGGAGCTCCTGATTTTTAATGATTATTTCAGAAGTTTTATATTTTAAAGAGCATACATTCTGGTACTATATGATTCATCTAACATTTTGGATTTGCTGTAAAGCAACCACCAGAACACACTGGTAACCAAAACTCCCATTTACTGTTTTCCTACCATTTTTCAGTTAACCTTTTGTACTTCTGGGGGTTTTTTTGGCAGAAAATTAATGGACTGCCATTTCTGTTCTACTGAGATCCCACAGAGAGGATCCAGATTTCAATGAAGATGAGAAACCACTGAAACTGCTTTTCAGTAAATTATCACTTGTTTGTTGACTGGGCCTTATTTATTTGTTTGTTTTGAGCAACAGATCTATCAACATCAGCCTGAAGCGTAAACAACTTCCAATGTTGTTTCCACATCCCATATGTGAAGCTCAAGAGGGCTAAGCTAACATTAGCAGCCCAAGGAAACAGGCGATACGACCGAACAGTAAAAGCAACTACGGCCGTTCAAGGTATAAAATGGGTGTTTTCTTCACGGCCAACTCAGTCCTCCCGGTAAAGTTCAGAGTTTGCAGTCCCGGTGCCGCTCCAGGTCCTTCCTACCTGCCCGGGGGCCGGGCAGGAGCTGCCGGGGCAGGGAACACCGGACAGCGCCGGGGACACCAGGGCCGAGGGCACCCGCAGGGCAGCGACCTCCCCGAGCCGCGGGTCACAGCCAAGCCCCGGCCTGACCCGTCCTCGGCAACTGCGGAAACCTCTGCCTTCGTTTTGATACAGTTAAAAAGGCACCTTCTTACAGCACGGATGAAATGGCTGAACTTTGGTATAAAATGTGGGGGAACCCTCGTGCGATGTAATCCAAGCCACCTTTAAGCATCACTTCCAAACCTCAGTCAACTTAAAGGATAACGCACGGCTGGGGACGAGGCACTGCGAGCCAACCCGCCCGCGAGACCCTTCACAGCTCTCTCACCGCCCCGCGCAAAACCCGGAACCCTTTCGGAGAACCCCGGGAACGGAGCACGCAGCCCGGCGCCAGCCTATGCCCCGCCGGGCCGGCCCCGCCGCCGGCCGGGGACGCCGCCGGCGCACTGGTGCTCCCGCGAGCTCCCACCGGCCGCGCCGTGGCCCTCGCAGGGAGCGGGGCGCCGGGGGTCGGGTGTGCCGGGCGCTCCGGGGGTCCCGGTGCCGGGCGGGCGCGCACTCACCCCGCCGCCGCAGCCATGTTCGCTCGCCGGCGCTGCGCGGTCACGTGGCGGCGGCGCCGCAGCGCGGGGCGGGCGGAGCGGCCCCGCCGCCTTCCCCGCACGGCCCCGCCGCGCTGCCCGCACGGCCCCGCCGCGCACCGCTCAGGGCCCCGCCGCCTTCCCCGCTCAGGGCCCCGCCGCCTTCCCCGCTCAGGGCCCCGCCGCCTTCCCCGCACGGCCCCGCCGCCTTCCCCGCTCAGGACCCCGCCGCCTTCCCCGCTCAGGGCCCCGCCGCCTTCCCCGCTCAGGGCCCCGCCGCCTTCCCCGCACGGCCCCGCCGCGCACCGCTCAGGGCCCCGCCGCCTTCCCCGCACGGCCCCGCCGCCTTCCCCGCACGACCCCGCCGCGCTGCCCGCACGGCCCCGCCGCCTTCCCCGCACGGCCCCGCCGCCTTCCCCGCACGGCCCCGCCGCCTTCCCCGCACGACCCCGCCGCGCTGCCCGCACGGCCCCGCCGCCTTCCCCGCACGGCCCCGCCGCCTTCCCCGCTCAGGGCCCCGCCGCCTTCCCCGCACGGCTGACCCGTGCTGCCCTCACGGCCCCGCCGCCTTCCCCGTCACAGGCCGCGCTGGCACCGCACCGGGACCCGCCGACCCCGGGGGGTGTCGTCGTGAGGGACCATCTCCGGCCCTCCCCGCGCGTGCTGGCTGCTAAGGAACAATTCCAGGCCTCGAAGCCAATATAACATAATGTAAATGCAACCTTTTACAGGGATTGCTTCCCCACCGCTGACCTCTCCTCAATTAATGGTTGCTCAGAAATCCACTTTGTGTGCAGTTCTACTGTAATCCCTGGAAGAGATGTTTTCCACCTGCATTTTGAAGTGGTGAAGGTGTTTAACAGTAGCACCTTGGGGCATAGTGTGCTGGAGCCATCAGCAGCCCTTGGGCTCGCTCCACTCTGCTGGCTTTTCCCTATTCACACAGATTTCATCAGAACCCGAAATTACTCGTTCTTGCCTCAAAATTCCTTTTCTTGTTTCAAGATTACAAGATACCTGAAGAAACTATCATAGTCCAGGGTTCACATGCCAAGTAACTCGATGCAGTTGCAAAAGCAAATAGGCAGGAGCATGAAACACCAGGTAAGGATGAGAGGTCGGAGCTCTGCTCGGTGACCTGAACACAGGCTCGGCCGCTGTGTGCAGCGATAGACACAGCTCTGGGCACGCAGGAAACCCTCCCTCCCTGGAAACAGGGTAAGTCCTTGCTCCAGGGCTGCTCAGCAATGCCACTGCTCTGCTGGTCTGGCACTGATCTCAAAATAAAGCGATACCTGAAATTTGGCTGCTTCCACCACAAACGCTCGGGAAAGAGAGGAATGCAGGGCGCTGCAAAGGCAGAGTATGATCATAAAATATATGGAGCTTAAAGTTGAGAAATCAGTGCACTGTTAAGAGCACTGTTATGAGAAATCAGTGCACTGTTAAGACACGTGCACAATTAAGCCCCTTTTTCTCATTGGGTCATCTTGTCCTCTAGAAGTTGTGAGAAAACTGCAGCTACTCATGCACAGCTGGCTCTGGAGTGGTGTGTGAGAGCTGCAGGGCAGCGACAGGCAAAGATTGATTTTGGCAAGTCTGGATAGGCACATGTAAATTGATAAAACTAGAAAAGTCAAGCAGTCATTCTCTAGTTCTTTATGTTTTTACATCCAAGAGTCAGAGACCTTTAGTCCAAAATATATAATGAAAAGTTTTTTTCATTAACTGCACATGTGACAAGGAACAATACTTAATTTGGGATCCAGGTTCACAGATAAAGCCCCATTTTAGAAATAATTGGTCAGTTGCTGAATTTCAAGAAACTTCCCTCAGTTTTTGCAGACTGGGAAAAAAAAAAAAGTGAACTGTAGTGAAATATTTTACCACTTTCAATCCCCTAGAGGGGCTTCCTTCTGCTTAGGTTCCAGCAGAACCACTGGGAAGAGGCAGGGAAGCTCACTTTGCTTTTCTGTCTCCTCTCAGGACTAGATAGAAAAGACTAAAGCCTTCAAGGCACTCTCCCAAATACTGTCATTAGTGGCTTTGGGCATTCATCCTTCCCCGCTCCCCTTTCCTACCCCTACACTTGTTCTCTGCATTGTACTATCTGCTCTCTGAAATGGGTTTTCTGGGTCTCTGTCCTGTTTATTTTAATTTCCTTCTTGGTCATTTTACCTGCCTTCCAAAAACAATCACCACATCTAGGAGTTACCTGCAGTGTATTAAATCTCAGCAGGAAATAAGACTACTTTCATTAGGGGGAAAGAAATATCCTGTTCTTCTGTCTCAGGATTCGAAACAATGAAACTGCTACGCTGTGCACAACTTAAATTCATTTGCAAGGTGGCTATACTTGAAATGCCAGCCACAGGAATGACACTGGCTGCCAGACTGGGAGCAGGCCCGGCTTTATTGCACACATAGACAATTCTGATTCTCTCCATGCTGCAATTGACTCTGCAACTGAGAGTAGTAAACCTTAATATTTGAAAGGCTGAGTTTAGAACACTTCCCTCTACACCAAGGTTTGACTGACCATTACTGTCACTCATCTCCCACTAGGACTCTCTCCGTGAGCAAGAACATCCTCTCTCATGCTGAAGGCCTGATTTTGCAATTCAGGCAGCTTCAAAATTCCCACTGTAGCAGTTTGGACGTACAAGAGATGCAAGACTGCAGCATGTGATGGGATTCTGCGCTAGCCCTCTGTATTTCAACTGTTCATACTGCTGTCCAGGCAGGATCTCAGAGTCCAGCACCATCAGTGCTGATGGCTTCTATTCTCTCAGTTGAAAACAAATAATGTTAGGTTAATAGACTTCCTTTTATTACATGAAAATTAAACAAGTGTTGTGAATACAGGTCAAGGCATTTGCTCCTGGTTTTAGAGTACAATAGATGAAAATACAAAGTTAGCAAGGGCTAACTTTGGACTGCAAGATGCAGTCCAAATATGTACTAGTGGAAAAGGAAGGATGCTGCAGCTGTAGTCACAGCATGTGCTTGGGGAGCATCAATTTTCTTTCTGCCCTCCAGCCTAGAGTGGTGTCAAATACTGGAGCTAAATACTCTCTGACTGCTGCACTGTCTGAACTTCTCTTGTGCTTTGGGAAAATGCAGTTGTTGAGAGACCAAATCATCTGGGACTGCTGTGAAGGATCACAGAGCCACACTGAGAACATGGTACCACAGTAAGGAGTCTTGAGCTGCCAATACCTTGACGTGAAGTGGGGAACAGGGTCTAATGCTCAGTGACTAAGGTCACTCTCCCTAGCAAATCCTTACTTGATCTGTGATTTCAGTACAAGTCTCAACTGATTTTCTAAATATCCAGAATGCTTCCGTATCATATGTGCCACCACAAAAACAGAAATGGGAAATGCTGATTTATCAGCACAGGAATTATTCTAAGTTCAGCTTGATCTGTTTTTCTGCTGATTGTTCCTCCAAAAATTTGGAGGGTAGAACACTGCTGGCTGAAACACTCTGTGACCCTCTTTGCTTGGATGGGGGAGCACTGACTAGGCAAAGAACAACAGCTTTTGTATGTATTTGAGTCAAAGTCTTTCATACATTGTAGGATCAGCTGTTAGTCCAAAGTAATTATACAGACTGCTATGCTAAAATGTGTTAATACTGTGGGGTTTTTTTTAATAGAATCATTCTACAGGGACCCCTACTGCCTTTGTTTGATATAAAGGCCATAAGTCTTTAATGTGGAATTAAGATTACAATGTCCCTTCAAAGCAACAGATTGAACAAAAGCATCTGCCTTTGGCATTTTCATCATGAAACGATTTTTAGTAAATTTTCCCTCAAGCACTAAATGTATACTGCTGTATTGATCTTTTGGATCTTGAAATAAAAGTGTGATTTTCCTCAAGCCTGCTTGAACTTAATTATTATGAAAGACAAGAAAGGTAAAGCATTACATTACCTCATTACTCTCACCACAGACTTTCAGTTAAGAGTAAGAAAATCTATTATATTCAAAATGTGCCCATAAAGGATCACAGTCTAAGGTCCCTTCTCCATCTATTGTTTGATCTTCACAAAAATGTATGAATTTTTTTGAAGTTCATTAGTATAGACTGTAATTGTTTTATTTAAATCAATCTGCCCACCAGTATTTATAAGTTGCTGCCACAGAAACTCCTATCTCATCAAAATGTATTAAAACAGTACTATGAAAAGTGCTTCAAAGGCTTCCTTTTTTAGAGGCTTGCGTTGACAGGTTTTTTTTAATAATTAGTGGCAAATGTGATGTTCTCTGTAATGCTTCTCTAGTATCTCTGGAAGCTTGAAAGAATCAATTTTTGTGTATTGCAACATATTGCTTTGCTTCGATAAAAGGAGAGTTCTCAATGATTTTTCAGTCTGTTTGCTCATATATTATGATTTTTGCTAACCCACAAGCCAGGGAGGCACAGTTTATGTCTGTCATGTGTCCTTTGCCTAGTGCCCAGCACCATGGCTCCTTTCTGGTTTTTAAAGAGTCAGGTGTACTTGTACTGCATTAAAAATGTGACATGAGTGCAGTTCAGTCATGGCTAATTGCCAGATATAAGAGATAAGCCACTGTCCTGTATCTCCTTTTTTATAACTGATACTAGTTAGCATGATAGATGAACGCTTTTGTTTATTCTAAGTAAGCTTTAATGAACATCCTGTAGTGAAATTTTGCAGCAGTGGGTTTGGGACATGAATGTAGTCAGTATCACTGAAGCCATTACCCCAACATCATCACCAAAGTTACAGCAGACACCACATCTCAGAACAGAATTCCTTCACATTACTCATGGTCTATTTCTTCAGCATTTCTCACTTTCAAAAGCACAGCCTCTTTCTACCATGAGGAGTGGCTCCCTGGCTGTATTTCGAAGGGCACAACCCAAGGGGCTTTGCACCACCTTCTACAGTAGAAGCATGAGAAGAGGCCGATGAAGCTTCTGTACTGCGTTACACAGAATTTCTCTAGCCTGCACATATGAACCTGTACCATTTGTACAATGGGAAAGCACCACTTCTCTTGCAAGTTCCCTGTGCTACCTTGAACTTACCTGAACTCTTGCAATATATCATACAGTTTTAATACAGAACATGTTTACAAAGCTTATTTTTTCTTTCATTAGTGTCTGCATAATATACTCTCCACCCAGTGCATAACAAATCCCCAAACAAGCTTATAATATGCATATGTAGATATTTTCTCAAAAGATTAATGCCTTCAGGTTTTTGCAGATTAAGATTCATATCTTCACACCAATTTAAAGTCAGATTTCTCACTTTTTTTGGTAGGAAAATCCTCTTTAATTACTGCTTATCTGGAATGTATTTTCCACTCTGAAATCTTACAATAAAATTGTAAGCCGCTGGTTTAGCAAGGTCTGTATTTTGTTAATGATGAAGAAGTTGCTTTTTCTTGCACAGATGTATTAGAATTGTCTGAAATGAATTCTTTCAAGCTTTGCATGGGCAGCATTTCTTTTTCTGCTTGAAACAGTCCTACCCTCCTTGCTAGGAAAGAAAGGCATGCTTATGATGCTGCCCTCTAACGCCAGGAACCACTGCTCCTTTTCCATTCTTGTGCTGCTCTGCAGAGTGGCAACAGTCAGTGTAGCAATGACAGCAAGGTTGCCATGGAGCCACGTCTGCCACGGCATGAACTCAGCCCTTCCCGGCCATAAGTCATCAGTGCTGCTGCCCCAAAGCGCCTCCCAGCGCTGGCCCTCAGTGCCAACTGCAGATGATGAGACAAATTACTTCCTTTTCCTGCAAACCACTCATCTCATCTCCTCTGCATCTGACTGGAAATTTAACCCGGCTGGCTCCTGCCTTCAATTTAAACCTAAAAAACCCCAAGTGATAAGAAACTGGCCATCAGATTATCTAATCACAGCCTATGTCCTGGGACTTCAGCACTTTTTCAGTTTGGTCAGACCACTTACACTACCCAGTATCCAAAGCCCCCTCTCATGAGCCAGCTTTAACCTGGGAGCTTAGGAGGGACCAGGGGGATTGTGCAATAACATACTAGAGGACAGAGAGGATAAAAAACTAGAGCTTGTGAATCAGAGAGTTCAATTATCTTTTGAACTGTAAAAAATGACTGTTTTACACAACCCCTAAAGACATTACACAGCCTCTCTCCAGGCAGTGGAAACTGTGCCAAAAGCACAAAGTTCACCAAGGATGTTATCCGCCTCTTGCCTTTTAATGAATCAACTGACTAACATTTATTTTAAAAACAGGTCATATTTCCAGGCATTTTTCAAAGACTACCAGTTTGATGAGAGTGTGACTCAGTTTATTGCAGAGACAGCCCTTATTTGCAGTGTTCCTCCAGGGGTACAAGCTGGCACCTCCCTGCACAAGTCACACTGGGCACAAGGTGACCTGGATGCTTGCATGAAAATTAGGCTCAATGAGAGTCAACTTGGGCCACAAAAATAATATCTACAGTCACCATATTCTGCTTCCTAGCCTCTAAATTCAAATCTCATTGTCTGTTTTTAATTTTGCAGTCATAAATATAGAGGTGATTTCTAAGAAATTATTATTTGCCATCTCAAAAAAACCCTTTTTTTCTAAGCTACCCTTTGATTCTGTACAAGTTTAAGCTTTTGTGAGGACAGCATCTCTTGGTTCCTGTCAGCACTAGCAGTGCTAATGCCATTTGTGCAAAGGAGATTCAGAAGGGAGGCTGAAAGAATGTGTGTGGTTAACTGTGTGTGTGGTATTTCCAAGCATCCTGTGTTTCAGGTGGCATCTGTCTGCATCCTTGAGAATAAGAAGGCTCATACAATTTCACTGATGTGGTGGTACAGCTGTGCCATTTTTTCTGCTTCAAGCCCTGTCAGGCATCTTTGTTTGTTTGTATGCAAGGGCCCTGTTTGAACTGTTGCCCACTGTCCTTGCTTTGTAGGCTGGCAGGAGAGGTGTTGGGTTATTTTGGTTTTGTTTTGTTTTCATTTTCAGGAAAAGTGGTAATTTTTTGTGTCTGTTAACTGTTGACGGCAATAACTTCTCTAGTCCAGGCTGATGTTATATGATGGTCAGAGAAAAAGGATTCAGCTTCAGAAAATTGTGTGGGTTCTCACTGAGTCCCAGAACTGGGGAGATGTCAAGCAGCAATAAAGTGCAGGCTTCACCCTGGGATGCTGTTGTGGCAGGCAGCCTGCTCCCCTCCAGCCCCAGCTTCTTCTCAGTGATAACTGCTAGGGGTTTGTGCTGAGCATCAGGAGGTCTAAAGCAGGTATAAACCAGAACAGTTCCAATATTAAACATGACCTAACAGTGCTCATTTAGGACATGGCTTTGTGCATTTACTTCCTGCTGGTTGCACGTTTAACTGTGCAGCACCCTTTTGGTGATACCACCCTTGCTCTTGTATGAGTAAGGGCAGAAAAGGAAAAATGTTGCTTTCCCAAGACTGTAAAGAGGTAATTTTCACTTGTTTCCAAAGATATAAAAAAACAGAGAAGGAAAAACCTCTTCAGGCATAGGATTCTTTCTGAAAGCACACCTTGGAGCACTATCCATCACTGCTGCGGGCTGTGCCCATCTCCCTTGCTGGGTAAAGTCTTCCCAGTTTGACTTTCCTGCAGTAAAAATGGGAAAACAAATCACTGAGCCACACCACAGAGCAGGCCCAGTGACATGCTGACTAATGGTGCTTTGACATCATTCAATAGATTTTATAGAGATTAAGGTCCCATCAGAAATTTGTCAGCAGTAGTTTAGGAAATACTTACTGAAGATTTGCAGAGTTAACAGCTTTGTGGGTGTTTGCTGTTTGGCTATCTACCTAAACAAACAGCTGGTGCAGCTGGAATCAAGTCAGCAAAGTTGTTACTGATTTAGATTCTTCAGGCATGCCTCTGCTCCAGGCACAGAAATGACTGAGCTGGAGCATACTGGTACCCCAGCTATTTTTAAAGCACCTAGCTTGGTACTGGGGGAAATCAGATACAGTAGCACAGAGTTCATCACAGATTCATTTACTCAGCTTTTTGGCACAAATATTAGTGCCAGCAGGATTAACTAAACCTTTTTAAAATGAGAAAAAGGAGATAAAAGAACTTGATTCAGCAACAGTCTGATTCAAAGAGAAAACTCTCAGTTGCTCACACTAGGAGTTATGACAGGCTACATTGATGAAGACAAAAAACTTGAATTTGCTGTAGTGAACAACGAGGTGGGGGACGGGGGGTCAGGGAGCCAGTAAATACAGAGCTGCTGTGGAGAAGGGTCTGGCCTTCACTGTGAATCCTCTGTGTCACTGCAAATGGAAAATACCACATGGAAATGAAGGAGACTCCTATTAATAAAGAGTCATTGCGGTAATGTGCACTAGAAGAGGAGGAGGGATTGGGTCTAGACTTATCTGCAAGGAGCTTTACGTGCTACAAGAGCTCTGACTTACTGCTTCTGGAAGACTTTTCTAACTCCACTGTCAAAGTTCAGGGACCTTTCCCACATTCCTAGGGCTAGCTGGCAGAACTATTCCTTTGTAATGATTTCTTTGTAACAGTGACTTGTTTTATGCATGTGACTCTTGCCTGTCAGGAGCTGGTCAGACAGGCAGGACATAGCCCAAGGCAGTCAGATGCTCACTGTGTGGTAACTTCTGGCCAAGAGGAAGGACATAGCCTCAGTCACCCAATAATCTATTTATTTACCCCGAATCTGAGATTTATGCCCCTTGCTAGCTTGAGCGACAGTGACAATAAAAGGTGCAATAAACAAAAATGTGAAGTTTAAAATGGAAATGTCCAGTAAACTTCAGATCTCCAACGGGAGCCACACTATTTGCTGGGATTGCAATCTGTCAGAACAGGACTTGCTGGAAAAGTGGTTTCTTGTAAAACCTCCCTTCTTGTTCAGAACATTAAGGGCCCTGGCTAAGGCACAGACTGGGGCTAGGTCCTCACTAAACTAAAAGTGAAGACTAAGGAGCTGCACATTAAGAAGCCTCCTAAAGCTATATCAGCCAGGTCCAAAGGGGATGACAGTAGAAAATGTACCCAACTATTAAATGGAGAGAAGCACAGCCCCTACAGTGCACCAAAGCAAGAGAGAGCAATGTCATTGCTGCGGCACAGCACAAGCCTTGCAGGCTCTAATGAGACAGGCTGACTAACAGGGAAAGGATATGGGAGACGTTCAGCAGGAGCAGGCCTCAACCTTGGAACTGAGCCCAAATCTGTAGCAGAGAGTAATAATGAGAAAGGCAGGATCAGAGGAGACAGCTCTAACAAAAGGCGAGAGAGCTGGGCAAAGACACGCGAGCACTTACCGAGCACTGGGCTCCCCGCTCCTTTGCTTCCCGCTTGACCTCCTGTTCTGCCGGCTCTCTCCCATCATCTCTGTACACCTGAGCCTGGTGAGCAGGGACAGCTGCAGCTGAGCTACTGTGGGTATATGCAGCATGCCTGCTTGATACATCACAGCCATTATGCATGGGTAATTTTTATTACCCAGGGGCATTTCTCTTTTACATATCCCTAGCTCAAATTTTACTGAAATCATTTTCTTTTTTATTGGCCTCTTACATTGTTAGAGTGCCCGTGATTTCCCCAAGGTTGGATGATGAATGACAACACATCATACAAAGACAAAATACAGGCATTTGCCAACTATAAAACAGATTTTTTTTCTATTTGATATGTTTCCTTTTCTTGTGCAGCAATGGTAAGCAACCTCGATGGGATGAACAGTACAAATAGAAGTTTAACAAGCTCTCTTCTGAATCCAAGATCACACAAAATATAGATTTATTAAAAATGCTAGATTTCTACTAACATGACAGAACTTCAGAAAATGGAGTAACCATTAAAAAGACAATTTCAAATATAATCAGCTGGGTTCAATCCTGCAATTAGTTGTGCCTGGGCAGACAGCTGAGTCCCTGAGAGGTTCCAGTGACCTCAGTAAAATCAGTGGGAATGTAGAGACGTAACATTTAATCTCTACACTATCAAATGCAGGCTCAACTCCTCATCAGTTTAAGGATCTCCTTTCCCCCCATCCTTTTCCCCAAGCCTGTCCTTCAGACCAGCAGCACAGACACCAAACAGGCAGCAGTGCTCCTTTCCCTCCTACCCTCCCATCTCCTTGTGAGCATTTGAGAGCAGCAATTGCTCCCAGCCAGCCCTGTGCTGGAGGCAGCTTTTGTACAGACTGTATTTTCTGTTCAAACAGGCATTTCCAGCTGCTCCTGGGGAACAGAACATGAATATCATTGCTTTTCTGGCTGAAGCTGTGTGATCTAAGCCAAGCCAATCTGACCAATAGGTCTTTCCTTAAAAAGCCAGCAAGAAGTAGCAAGCAATGTGTGGGTGCCCACAGGCAGGTACCTGGGGTGACAGGGCTGCCTCACCTGCATGTGGGAGAGGTTCAGGGATATTATTAATCCAAACATAAGAACAGATGTTTCCTCTGAAACATATGCACATTACATGGACAGCAGCAATTTGACCTTAAAAAAAAAAAAAACACAAAAAGGAGAAACTTAAATTCAGATTAGAAAAATAAATAAAAGAGAGATGATTTGAACTATTTTATTGCAGCAAATACTTCCAGAAAATCAAATTATCAAAATCTCCAAGTGAACACTGTTTTCCTTACTGTTCTGATGGTGAATATATTGGTGGTAGAATGGTAGGATATGCAAATATCAAGTGCTCCACACACTCCAGAAGTACTTCTAATCAAATACTATTCACCCACTTATCCATACCCATCCACACCACACTGGAGGGAGAGCAGGTAGCCAATTTTTTTCAGCCTTCTTCAGTCCTGGCTGCTGAGGGCAATGAGCTTCCACCTCAGTTTTATCCCCCTTTCTGAAGAACAGATCTCAAACTCAGTGAAGTTCATTGAAAGACTTCAGCTGAACCAGGGCTTTGGTTGACCTTTCTAACCTAATTTCTTCTATGATGGGAAAAAATTATTTTCTTAAAAAAACAAAATACCAGAAGAGCTAAAAATCCAGCAGAACAGAATTCCAAGGTATCAAACATAACTAACAGGGCTCTAAGTAGAAATACTAAGCAGAAAGCATAAATAACATGTAACCCAAAAAGACCTTAGAAACAAGTCACACACCTGAACTTTTGAACTCAATCTTCCCACTGTACTATCATGTATAAAAATGGTATGATTGATGGCCTTGAAATTCACATTTCAAATTTTGCAGATGAGATTAAATCAGAGAAAACATCCAAACCATTTGTAATACCATGGAGGCATTAGATTGATTATAATTTTGGATTAATAGATGGTAATTGTAGATACACAAAGACTTTTAAGTCTTCAAGCAAAGGACTTGCAGAAGAAATTACTATTTGGAAAGTCACTGGAGCAATCTACCTCATAAAAGAGAGAAAACTTACAGTGCAATATTGTTAAGGTTTTCAGCCAATGTACATAGGAAATGAAAAAATAGACAATCAGATTGCTAAAGGAATAATGGAGAGATAAAAGGAGCACCAGTTTTATTTTGTGAGGCACTGGTTAGATGTCACAGAGACTTCAATCACTGAAATGAAAATATATTTTCACTATACCAGTAGCAAGCAGAGAAAGAGTAATATAATCAAGGGTGTGCTCAGACACACAGTGTAAAACCTCTGCTGTCACTTGGAAGAGTCAACAGCAAAAAAGGCTATTCCACACAGGGAGTCAAGGCTGAGCTACACAACACTCCAGGTACTGCCAGCACAGCACACCAGCTGAGCAGGGG
The DNA here is from genome assembly GCF_031753505.1 of Anomalospiza imberbis. NCBI lineage: Eukaryota > Metazoa > Chordata > Aves > Passeriformes > Viduidae > Anomalospiza > Anomalospiza imberbis. Next base: position 2,727,061 of record NC_089692.1, on the reverse strand, counting down.
TGTTTGCCTGCTCACTAACTCAGGTGTTTGCCCTGTCTTGAAAATATTCATGGACTCATTCAAGGGTTCATGTAGGCCTCGAGCTCCTCGTGATGACTGTGTGTACCAGGTTATCACAAAATGCACGGCAGATGATACAAATCTGTGCAAGTCTTCTGCTACTTTTTCCAGACAGTTGAAAGTGGGAATCCCCAGTGTTTCAGCATTTGGTGGCAAGTGAAAAGGATACAACTGCAATAGCTATAAAATCTCATGATTGATCTAATGTTTCTGTGCTTAAAGTAGGCTTTCATATCCAAAGTTCTGCCAATCATATGGAAATTGCTGACAAAACAATGAAAATCAAAACTAAGGGTTTAGAAATGCAGTTTTTCCTAAGTGATCACAATATTGATAAACAGACAGGCTGAGTGCTATGAATGCACAAGCCTGCCCACACCAGGTGCAAGATTTCTGCTCTTGCCTACACATACATAACCACGGTTGACTCTCACCTGTGTTCTTTGATTAGAACTATTTATTTGGATTTTTTTTACATCTTCATGGAAGTAGCATTCATTCAATGGAGAAGTGAAATGATCAAAGTATCTGCAACAGCTACTACCTTTTGTAGTCCTGGAACAATAAATATTGGCCGTAGTATTATCCAGCATTACTGCAACAGAGCAGTGCTGTGAAAGCTTAAGGAAAAGCAGTGTTGGATCAGCCCTGAGAGCCAACAAGAAACAGATGCCACTCACCAGAATTTGTTTAATCTACAAAATAAAGTCCTTTTGTTTATATGTGGCAATGGTGAAGAAGTATTAAATCTTGATCAATTTGTCACAAAAATACTATGTGATTTCCAAACCTTCCCCTAGCCTTGGCATTTGCAAAAAAGGAAAGCTTCTTGCTATTCATATCATATATATAATCATATGTTCTGACAAACTGGTGGCACAGCAGTGCAGTAGCACTAAGAGCAGCTTCTTTCACTCATGCAAGCTTTGGGGGTTTGGATTGAAGCACAGCATTTATTTGTTCACTTGTGGACAAACATGGAACCTACTGAGAGAAAGCTAACTGGAGAATAGCAGCTCCAACTACGATCCTAATCTTACAGGCCTCAGCTGAGCCTCTTGAATGTGGGAAATGTGAGTTCAAATCCTTTTTGGGGTGAAGAAGTCCCTTGCCTTCTAACCATCACCAGTTCATAAAAAGAAAATTTGAATGGATCTCTTGTGGGACAACTCATGGCAGCAGGGGAGACCTGTGCAATCCTGGCCTCCTCTCTCTGCCTTGCCTACCTCTGTAGTAAGAAACCAGGGCCTGAAAATCCTGCCTCAATGCCCATCTCTCCGGAAATCAGTCCGTTCTGCTAGAAAGATTTCAGCAGCATCTCAGTTGGAAGTGAATTTGTGTGTTGTTTTCTAAGCACTGTGACAGCCCGTGGAGGGGCTCCAGCCGCAGTCGTTCATCAGGAGAACCTCTCCAAGGTCAGTGTGCTGAGACTGCCACATCACACCCTGGCACCACGGAGCTCTGCCCCCCGGCCCGAGGGGAGTGGCGCAAGTGTGTGCATTGCTTTGTCTGTGTCCCAGGCCCAGTGGCTGAGGCTCTGTGGGGCCCTTGCCAGAAGGGATCCGGACCATCCCCACCAGGGCTGGGAGTTGTCAGCCACACGTGGCCAGCACGGCAGGAGACTCCTGGGAAACTCCTGACTTGCCCAGTGCCAAGCACACTCGTGATGATTCCCATGACAGACTGCTTCAAAAGAAGACCTCCTGCTTCAAAAGAACTCCAGGACCTGAAAACACTTCTGAGACAGAGTTCAAAGAAATAGAGCTTGTTTTTACAAAACCTGCCAATTTTTAGTCCTACCAGATTTGCCACCAAGTCTCATAATAAAACAAAACTCCAAAAACCCCCAAGCAAACTAAAATCTTAGATTATTGAAACTGATACTTGTTTTCCTGATGAGTTTCTGTTTAAATTCAGACTTAACAGAATTTACTCTCATAAAACAAACTCAGTCTGGAAAACAGGGAGCCTCTTCATCCTCTTTTATTGTTTAAACTAGACCTTCTGGAGACAGTTCTTCCTTGCAAGAAAAACCTTGTTAAAGGTGACAAATAAGACTGAGATCAATGTTTTATTAAGGACAGACTCTTGCTGCAACCTACACAGATTATTTTAAATCATGTCATTGTGTCTAAATTACAATTTTCATTTGAATAGGATTTGAATAGAGAAAGGATTTATTTCAAAGTCTGGAATTCCTATCGGAGTACCAAAAATACAGCAGGTACTATCAGAAATGTATGAATTCTTACATTAAAGCTATTATCCTGGCCAGAGCTCACATGTGCAGCACAGTACATATAGTTGTAGCTATCTTTATTTCCATTTAGATATGTTCCATAGAAAAAGCAGATTTGTGATTCTAGCCATTGCAGTAGCATTGAAGAACTTTTAAAACAGGAGCAGACAGAAAGGATTTAATTATTCTTATCTCGTCACGTTTGCACAATGCTCTCTCGAGAAAATCAAACTTCTGCACATACAGTTGTTTGCAAGCTAATGCTTTAGATACATTTCTGAGTAGAAGTGAAATTGCTTGCACATTTACAGTAAATTGATAGCTAAACCTAAGTTGGGCTGTCCCTGAACAAAGCAGCTTCTTTGAGAAATGATGGCAGCTATTAGGTTCTGTGCTCTTAATGCCCTATCAGAGGGCAAGTGGCTACAGGTGTCTGTTCTGAAGGAGCCACTTCAAGTAACATTGTAGTGAAAAGGTGCTTAGGTATCAGAGTGCAAAACCAGCAGATATTTAACTTTTACTTAATTATAAAATGCATCTAGATCACATGCAAACAATTAAGTGTAGCTCACTGCTCATCCCACTGCTAGTATCCAGCCTCTGGTCCAACCTGTCTGACTGGGATGGCTGAAGGAGATGTGCACACAGAGCAGCTCACCCTTGAGCTTGGGAGATGGACAGAAAACTGGGCTCTGCAAAAACTCATCCTCCTTGGGGACAGAACACTTCATGCTGTGCTGTGCTGCTGCAGAGGCACCAAAACAACAGGAAAGGCACAGATAGGGGAGACACAAGGACCTGAAGGATTTGGGGGGGACTGCTTTGAAGTGAAACAGGGGTGCTTGCATGGGGGCATGCAGGGCCATGAATCCTTCCTCAGCTGCAGCAGGACACTGATGGAGCTGATGACCAACACGGAACATCTCCTGTGTCGCTGTTGAGGCAGGACGGGAACAACGAAGACTCCAAGTCAGAAGGTGAGAAGAAAACTCAACTGATTTATTTCAAATACATCACTCTTTTTATGGAGAGCATCGTGCAGACTGATTTCATTGGTCTTAGAGTAAAAACATCTCACACCATGGTGTGCTCTGAATGATGCACGGTGGCAGAACATATCTATAAACAATGTGAACAACGAGAGAGATAGAGGATTATTGACATTCCTTTCCAATTCTCTCCCAGGCCCAGCCTGGTAGAATCTCTCTCTTTTTCTCTCTGACTGAACTGAGAATATCCATACTCCTGGGCTGAGCTCCTTCTTCCACCAGTTACACAAGAAGACTTCTGTTGGCAACAGACACAAAATGGAGGGAGGCAAGCTGTGGGAAGCTCTTCATTCTGTGTGTGGATGATAGAGCCACACTGTCCTGCTAAACAACCCAGTGCATGCACATGACTTGATTTGAACCTGGAAGAGACTAAACATCACTGCAAATTTTAGGACTATAATTTTAAAAGTCTGGTTGAGAATTCAATCAGAATATGGAAATTACATGCATAAACTTAGTTTCTCTGCAAATGTTGACACATGCTCCAAACCTCTCCTATTGACAAGTTTTCTGTACTGAATTCTCTCTTGAACTTAAAAAAAAAAAATCAGAGCTCCCAACTGCAAGTTTCTGCTCTATGTGCTATATTTGTTAAAATTATCATAAAAGAAAATTGACATTTTCATAAACTAGAAGGATTGTATTAAGGTCATGAAATGAGCATTTATAGTCTTGTTACTCTTTAGTCCCTGGTAGAAACTACCAAAAATAATCATGTAATGTGATAATATCACACTCCTACTAGTTACAGTGTGAAAGTGAATTAAAGCATGGTTAAAATTTTCTCCATGGAAGCTCTGAAGAGAGGCCAGAAGGACAAAGGAGGACATTGAAGCACAGATCTGAAAGCACAGCACATCCCACTGTCACTCGGTGTGAAGATTAGTGGCCACCATGCCCCACTGGAATTGCTTCACAATTTTCTGCTGCACCAGCAGGAAGAGAGAAAAAAATTAGCAAAGAAAGTGTAATTTGGATTTGTACAGTAACAAGTAATGCACCTCCAAAAGTTCATCAATTCAGGCTATAATTCCACCTTAGATTATGATCACGTCAATACACAGCTCCTTCTGGTCTCATGGATCTAAGACACCTCCAGCCAGACTCTGAGAGGAATGAGATGTGTGGCACTCCCTGTGGGCAGAGAGGGGGTGTTTCCAGATCTGCTGGTTATATTCTTCATGAACTGCTTCTCCTTCTTTCCATTGCACGCCCCCCATTTATTCCCTTTGCACATACAAGAGCAGACATTCTTCCTCCTCCCTCCACCATACTGCAGCATTTTGGTCTTAGGTGGAAAGATGGAGCCAAGAGGCCAAAAGTTTCGCTTCATTCCACAGCACAGAAGAAAATGATAAATTTATGGCAAATCACAAAGTGTTATCCTGCAAACTGAAGAAGGTGCAAAGCAGAGCCATCTGGCAGTCTCTCCTCCCTCCCTCTGAATCGCTGTCACATTTCAAAGTCAGCCTGTGTTTTCCATCAAAATTGGGAACCCATGGGCCACAGGCTGGGAAATATCTCTAGAGTAGGTGGAACAGGGGGCAGAAAGCTTGAATCCTTACTTGCTATTGCATTTTGTGGTGATTTACTTCCAATCTGCTGCTTCCCCTGCTCCTAGGAGAGGGAGAGGAGATGGCAGCTGGTGGTAGGCACTCAGTCAGTGCTTTGGCTACAACCATAAATGCTGGAGTGGTCGACAGGCAAGACCAAACTCCAAAATTTTCTGAGGGTCCTTCATTTCTCCAAGGTCATGAGACCAAAACAGTCATTCTACCCCTCCTCTGGGGAAAAAACCTTCCTCTCCCCCAGCCCCACTCCAAAGCTGCAGCTATGCTGATGTTTTTGTAAAATGTTTTCTATTTTGCTGCTTTTGAGTAAAAAACAAGCTTCTGTGGAGAGACAGGGAGATGCGTGAGCCCAAATTCGGCTCTTTTGATGAAAAGAGGATTTTTTCTTTGTGTAGGAACATGATTGTTTATGCTCCATCTGAACAGAGGTCATGGACACTCACGGGTACCCATGACAACCCAGCACACAGAGGCCTGGATATTCTGCATGGGGATGGATGGCTTAGAACATCCACAATGACGAGGATCTTCCAAATGAGGGATGACAGCAAATCACTTCCATCTGTGATGTAAAAGAAAACCTTGGCATTTCATTCTACATACTTGATCTTCTCTGAGTACCTTCCCATTTGTTCCATAAATAAATAATAGTTTTACTTTGAGTGTGCTGTTCTCCCAGGTACGTGGAAAGGACTTGTTCCCTTATCAAGCACAGAAAAGGTGCTATTGGCTATAGGAGTGTCAACAAGGCAACATTTGTACTGCCCAGCAAGCCCCAGGAAAGAAAATAAAATAGAAGAATAGAGTGGCTCAAAGTTTAATTTGTTTGCTGTTCTCATTCTGTCTGTTCATTTCTGTTACCAATCCAGATTTCTTAAATCTTTTGGGTAAAAAACTAGCGTAACTAGCAAAACAGAACTACACTGTAATCACAGTTCTGACCCAAATATTTAATTCTGCTTAGTGATCTTTCCCTTCAATGGCTGAAAACTACAATGCAGAGCCACAGTCTGGAGTGAAAAAACTGCCCAAGAGCAGGATTATGCCACTTTTTCATCCTTTGAACAGTTCCTTTTGAGGATACAGTACACTACAGCACTTGCTTCCATGCATTTGCTCATGAGTCATGGAGAGCTCCATGTACATCCGTATCTCCTCCAGAGCAGGACTACTTTTTAAAGTGTTTTTGAACACAAGCCATAAATTCTTGATCCAAGTACTCAGATTAATCAGGACTTGCTCTCATGTCAGAATACATCCCTGCATAAAAAGACAGAATGTGTCCTTTAAATACTACAGAAATATTACCTCTGACAAAGATGCACAAAATGCCACAGAATGCAGAGTGCACTTACATCTCTTTTATTTATGCTGAGATATTAGAATAGTTCTACTACTACCATTTATTTGATTGGGGAAGTTTTTACATATTCATGCTAATTCTCAAGCAAGTGCCTCAGTCCGATTTATGATATAAGTTCTTTTCATTTTTTAAGCCATTCTTGCAGGTTTTTCATTAAAGTAGAAGAGAATCTATAATGGATTCAATATGTAATGCATAGATCAGCTTTGAAAATAGACCTATTTCTGCCTAAGTCATCAAATATTACATGTACACGAGTCTAAGTTCTGAGAAAGTCAACTGAAATGAGAAGCTGACTCAGAAGATGATACTGTGGGTACTGGGAATTAGAGAGATTTTTCCATTTGTTCAAAGTCTCCTTTCTACTTCTGTACTCAGATCTTCCTTCCCAAGTCTGTATGTCCTCCCTTCCCATATCCTGCAGCCTCTTTGCCACCTCTGCTCATGAAACTCCCTGGTCTCTTGTCCTTTGGGCAGTCTTTTGTCCCCCACTGTGCTTGTCTAAAGCATGAGACATAGAGTATGAGGCCTTCCAGTATTTCTGTAGTACTGAAACTGATAACTGGCCCAAACCTTTCATCTTCTTTTGGCAAAGCTTCTACTGAAGTCATTGGTTAAACAGTCAATGAGTGATTTTTCCTGATTTGGCTTTAAATGCTGTGTATATTAAAATGGGAAGAAAAGCAGAGATGCTGTCAGTTAGCATCCCAGTGCTGAGCACAAAATTAAGAATCAAAGTCTTTTCTCAAATTAGAGCAGACATGAACTCTTAAGAATAGAGGAGAACCTACCAACAAAACATACAAATGAGTTCTCAAAAGGTATTTCTATTAATAATGAGTCACTGGTCCATCTAGGCAAGATTTCTAAGTTCCCAGGGACATTTACAGGCTAATAAGTGAATCAAATAGGGTAACAAGGAGACAAAGGAACAGAAATCTTCAAGGCATCAGCTACAGCAAATGGAAGCAAATGAGAAGATGTTCACAGCAGTTTGCTGTGAGGGATCTGCCAAGGGCAGAAGGTAAAATGGAACTCTTCAGGAGCAAACCCAGCAATGACATGCATCTGTTTGGACGTCTGGCAATGCAGAGCCAAACCAAACAAACAAATTCATGAAGACTCTGAGCAGCTTAATAACGTGGCCTACAGAATTTCAAGGCCAAGTCAACATCACTGGTGAGCCAGGCTAATGCTAATTATGTGGTTCTTTGACATACTACTAGAGGAGACCAAAAATTGCTCGATTCATATTTGACAAATAATTGATCTGACAGCTTATTTGATTTATTTGGAACAAGGTATATAATGATTGACCTTCCTCTTTCCCATATTTATTTTCAGCTCATAGAGCTGCATAGATTACTTGTGAATATATTCATTGAACATTTTATTGGATCAATTTTTCAAAGATGCTTATAGACAACCAATGTTTTTTCCTTTTCATTTTCTTGCTCATGTCATGCTGCTACACTGAGAGTTATGGATGGCCAGGAGCACAGGAATCAGAGCCTCGGGGAGCCCTCATCCTTCTTGGTTACAAACAGCAGCAGCAAGCACCTCTTCATTAGCAGCTACGAGAGGACTTACAACACACCAGTGGCAACTCTGCCTCCATCCATCAGGACCATTCCCCTTTTACCCTAGGAATACCCTCACCACTGCCACAGTCTTGCAAACAAGAGAAAGTGCATATTCTTGTCTATTGGCAGAGCCTGAAGTAGTCCACTAACAGAGATTTTACAATGCTTAAAATATTGCATTTATTTTTAATGTCACTCTGTGTAAAATCAGAACCATTCAAATTCTTTCTGTAAAGACATTTCAGTTAAAGCTTTGCTGGTAAGATGAGAAGAAGCCTGTTGTTTAATCCCCCACATCTTTGCTGTATTTCTCCTGCTGTTCTTGTTGTGCTTAGTTCCTTTGCTACTGGCTCAGTAAAAAAGCAGAACATAGTGCTACTACTTGTTTAAATACATTTTGAGGGGAAAAGGCAAGCCCTATACAAAACCCTAACTAACAAGATTGCTGTAAGCCCTGAGGAGCTGCAGCACTGCCTCTGTGTGTAGGTGGCCTGAGCAAATGGCAGACACAGCAAAGCACCAGGAATCTAAATACTACTGCAGAGCTGGGGATCGAGCTCTGTTCAAGTGTAAACAAGTGTAACTCCATCCAAATCAGTAGCTGTGCCTGCTTTTCCCAGTAGGGTTTTCTGCCAACTGTGTATTCCAGCAGCATGTCCCTGCAGCCAAGGCTGGCCAACCTTCCAGGAGATACTGCTGCCAGCAAGGAGGGACAGCACTGGGGAGCTTGGTTAGCCAAAACTGCCATTTTACAAACATTGTTGTTTAGCACTGCTGTTATTGTTCCTCCTCATTGTAGGCTAGGAAGTCTGCACTGCGTGGGAAAGGCTCAAAATGATGAATTCCTATGCAAGTGACCTGCTTACATGGCATGCTTGCACATCACCTTTGTTTTGCTGGGAGCAAGGCAAGGACCAGAAGCTGGAGTTTCAGTAGTCAGCAGGGTCCCCTGAGACTCCCCTCTGAAGCCCTAACACAGCAGGTACTAGGTACAGGTCATGTGGAAACGTGCAGAATGTGGAAAATCAAACAGCAGTAGAAACCCAGCTCAAAATTGGTGAAGATTGTGCCATGCTCTGTTTTAAAGCATTCTGTTCTGTGTGGTAGAGATTGCAGTGACATTAGGGCAAACCCTGAGGCAGATCAAAGCTCAGAGGGACTGTTCTCACACACAGACCCTACTTCAAATAGAGAAATCAGAGAAGGGGAGCAGGTGATAAAACATACTCCAAATGCCAAAATTCGTCCCCTAGCTACTTCTGAACCAGATTAACTTGCCATGGCACGCAGGGAGCAACAGCATCACCAGAACAAGCAATCCAGCTTCAGTGTCTGATACCACTTAATCACAGTGAAAGATGTTTGGCCTGTCTACCAGGTGTACCCCAATCAGAGATGCCTCACACTTTTACAGCAAGCCTACTCATCTTTCTTCCTAAAACAAATAATCTCTCAGGCTCATTGCAAACCACCAGTGACACTTAGTATTCTGATCACTCCATGCCAGTCCACCTGGTATATTGTGTTTTAAATCCAAGCACTGTTATGGCTATGCATTTTCACTAGCTCCATGGTAGAAGACAATAGCTCTGTTGAGTAAGAAGTAAATCTAAATTTCAATCCTTGACTGATGAGGGTTATATAACAGTGTTTTTTTACACTTTTATGCATCTTGAAACCAAATCTGTCAAAACATGTTAACTAAACAATAGGATACTTAAACACTCACTGCAATATCAAGAAGCTTTTTCTTCCTCCCGTTTCACTGGGTACAAACCTTTTTGATCCTAAACGGTGACAAAGGATCATTGAAAAATTCCCCACTGTCTAGTAATGTCTGGAAAACACTATTTATCCTAGACAGTTTATCAATGTGTCATTTAGCTCAAGGAGATTATAAAAAGGGATGAAGCACATCAGCTGCAGAGGGACTTTCAGAATCTGACGACACCCCCACTTGGCTCATGGCTCACCTGCCCCCAAATCCCTGCAAAAAAGGATCCTACAAAGATTTCTACTCTGCTGCCATATGGATGGAGCTGTGCAGTACATCCTTTGGCTTGGCACTGGATGAAATCCCTGACCCTGCTTTCTGACAGTGTGAGGTGTGATCCCAGACAAGACGGACCAAGAAGCACATAGAACTTCAACAGCCAAGGGAAACAAAATACTGGACCTGCTCCCACGACTACTGACATCACTTGCAGTTTCTGAGGAGACCTCAAGGCCTTTGTGAACATTTTTGCTCTTCTTTTAGCTTAAGTCATTGATAAAAGCAGGATAGATGGTGAGTTCAAATCCACCCAAGCTGCCAGATCTAAATAGTGTAATGATGGAAAGATAATTTCCTGTAATCCTGTGTCTCTCATTTACCAGTGTCCAGCTCTCCTGTCTGTAGATACTGCCCATACTTCCCCATTAGCCTCTCTAGCAAAGATCAAACTTGTCTGTCTCATAATTCCTTGATGTGATTTATAAAGCTATCTCACTTGTTTTCTTCCTAGCTTATCTCATGTAACCTATTTGTCTTTTTATTACAGCATCTTATCTGCCCCCTATTTGCTGTACTATTTATCAAAGACTTACAGTAATACCTATTCATCCAACATTATTGATGTGGCTGCCTGCACAGCCAAGCCCCAGGCTGGCAGTGAGGAGACAAAGCTCAGGCTGTGGAGCAGCAGCAGGGCTGAGCAGCAGGGTCACGTCACACCCCTCCACCCCAGCTGTGCTTGTAGGTCCCTACAGTCACCTCAGGTGGGATGTCCCCACCTGCTCTGTGCACTCCAGTGCAGGGAATGCCCAGCATGGCACTGGAGAATGGCCAGGCCACAGATCACACCCACCAGGAGCTGTTTGCTGCAGCTGATGAGAGTGCATTTCAACTTTTGGGGACTGACTCACAGTGTCTGCCCTAGCTTGTCTATGGTGAGTGAGTTATACTGGCATTTTGCTGCACAACAAAAGATATCCAAGTCTTAGATCATTCAGTATATAGAGCCCTCAGGAGATGTGCTTGGTTTTATAACTCTATTGCCAATACCAATACTATTGCTGCCATGGTTGTGGTTATTTTCAATCAAATACCTCAGCCAGAGACAGCTCTTTGTGGTTGGTTTTGAGTCTAATTTGTCACTTAACATCAGCTTTAAAGAGGTAATGAAAAGCAAAATAATGACAAAAATATTGATCTTTAATATTCAAAAAAGCCAATAGGAAAAATGCTTGTTAGGGCTCCTGTATATTCATATACATGTGCATATATGTCAGAGAGAGATGTTTTAAGGTGTGGGGTCAGTAGAGATCTGCCAGGTATGATCTCTCCCATGCAGAAGGGCTCTGTGGTGTGCCTTGGGAAAGCAAAGAGCACAGACTCCTTCAGAGCCATAGTCTGTGTATTTATATTTGTATTTGAAAGTTATAGAAAACTAAAGTCCACCTAACTGTGTGTTCTCGTGAAGAGATCTCATCACACTTTTCTGAAACAGAGATGCCACTTTACCCATCCCATAAAACACCATGTGCAGCCAGACTGTCTAAAATGCCCTGAGCTTTCCTGAGCCAGGAATCTCTGCTGGGTGCCTGGGGAGCAGCTGGGGCAGGGCTGGATCCCTCTGTTATAACAAAACTCTCTCCCATGAGTGGCTGCTGTGTGCTCTGAAGCCAGGGGGGTTATTTCAATGGACACACACACCTCTGAGTATACTTTAGGCATACATCTTACAAACTTCTTCTATTAATTAAATCCTCTCTAACTGTATGAATTCTTATTAGCCACATAAATAAATGCCTTTTTCCATGAACATTACTATATGTTGATAGACAAAAAGTAGCAAGTTCCAGGCACCCATGACATGTTTAAAAACTAGTTTTTGAATTGTCCTTCTCTTGTCAATTTAATATTTCCATTCCTTTTATTTTTTTAAAGCAGCAAATGGGAAGAAATTTGACTTGAAATTCTGATTTATACATCAAGTCCAACTAGTTTTCTTCAGAACTAGCTAATCCTGATCTCTTAACCCTGTCTTCACACAGAAATTTATCTAATCATTAACAGTCCAATTCTCATTTATCAAATCTACCAGGTGCAGAAAAATCTGAAAATGGGCAAGTGACAAGCATGAGAAGAATGATGAGAAGGAAAATGAGATGTCAGGTTTATAAGTAAGGGAAGATACAAAAGAGGTACAGGGAGAAAAGCAGGTGAGAGTGGCAGTGCTTTATTAGTTGTAAAAGTTTTATTAGATTTTTCTAGCTCATGCATTGAGTAGCAGACAGGAGAGCACGTCAGCTGGCCAGGAAAGCTGGCATCAGTGCTGTGCCCTCTGGGAAATGCAAGTTCCCCAACCAGAGGATTAGGAGCCTCTCATGGCAAATTTGCTGGAAGGAAGATGAATCAGACTGAACTGGGACACTGGGGGAAGGATCCTGCTGGAGCTGGGAGAGGCCAGGGGCTGAAACTAAAAGGGGCAATGTCAGGACCTACAAGACGGTCTCCGTTAAATCCTCCACAAAGGCTTCCTCATGCACCAGTTAAGCCCACAAAAACTGAGACATCAGAGAGATGTGGATGGCAGGGTAGGAGGAGAGGTCAAGCCTGAACAAGGGGAAACAAAAGGCACCATTTTATCTGCAGGAGAAAAGCAGTGGGATGCTTCAGGTACCGAGCGACCTGAACGAAGAATGCAATAAGCATTTCAAAGTCTGCATTAAGGAGGGAGAATAATTTCTTCTTTTCAAAATCAAATTCAAGTAGAAGCAGCCTTAGCAAAAGCCACTTTATATAAATTAACACAATTCTTTCATATATCACAAAGACTGGCTGGGCCAGAGAACTTTCCTTGTCTGTAACTTCCTCCCAGCTGTGGTGCTTTGGCCATGCTGCACACGGGTGAGTGTGACAGAACTGCAACAGAGCAGCTCAGCATGAGGACAAGGGCTGTCTGTGACATCCACCAGTTGCCTTCTGCCTCCTAAAAGGAAAATGAAGGCCAGGTCATCTGAGAATCCATGGACTGCATGATCCCTGTGGGTCTTCCAGCCCAGAATACTCTGTGATTCTGTCATGTAATTAGTTTGCACTAACTCAGTATAGACTGAGAACAAGAGGTGGAGGTGACTTAAGACAGGCTTATTTCTGTGTGCTCACTGAGCAGCCCTGGCTGAGCTGCCTTTTTGCAGCAGCAAAGCCCTAGCGTGCCCACCCCAGGGTCCCAGCTGGGCTGTGTCACCTGGTGTGCCCAGCCCTGCCAGGGCAGGCGTTGTCACTCTGCAAAGTGGGCTGGAAGGTCAGGGAAATCATAGAATGTGCTACAGGAAATTACCTAAGAACCTGTGGAAACCCAGGGCAGGGAGAATATCCCCCTGTCTGCCCTGGGGTGCTCTGACTCCCAGAAAAACACTGACTTTGACCCTCGTTCATGGAGAAGGCCTCCAAAGCTTCAAAGTAAACTAGAGACCACGAAAGTGTGAAATAGATTGTAGGGATTGTAGAGGGTAGTTTAGAACGTCACATGGGTGAGAAATTTAGGTTTTAGGATTTTTAGCATATTTTAGATGGGTACAAGATGGAGCACACAGGGTGTTGTCTCGAGTTCCTTTCTTCTTTCTTCCTTCTTCTTGGGTTTGGGTGGTATCTTGTAATTGGGCAGAAAAATCTGCATTGCGGGTCTTTAGGGATCAGTTATTGGGTTAGAAAGAGAAATAATCTAGGTGTCATTTCTTAATGGATTAGTTTAGTTTTTGATTAGACTGAAAAGGCCTTGTAACAAGAGATTGTTAGCCATTTTTGTGCTGTTTTCACACATGCAAGGTCTGGGTGCAGACAGTGTGCTGAAGTCATGATAAGATAACAATAAAACAAGAACCTGAAGACCGAAAAAGTCCTGAAAAAGTCCCATGTGTCTGCTTTTCCTGACAAAGAACTGCTTCAGGAGGGTTTCCCCCTGTCAGGGGAGCCCTCAGGGAGTTGCCCAACGTAAACTCAAGCCTGTAAACTCACAAGAACCCTAATAACTGAGGAAACTGGAGGAAAACCAGGAGTGTCATACCTCTGTATGGCAGAGGTGAATGCTGAGGATTCCGAGGCTCTCTTCTGAGCAACAATCTCCATCAACAGGCCCACAGTAGGTGGACAACAATTAAGACCTATGATGAAAGTAACTCACCATCTGCATAAAGGGAAAGAAAACACACAGCTACCGAGTTTCAAGGGTACTTGAGTAAGTCTGGTCTCTGTGATTGCATCAGGCAATTAGTTCCTGAGGTAAATAGCCCACAGGGCTTTACACACAAGGAGCATCGCTAGGAATTCACCTTGGAGAAGTCATGGAGAGACACAAAACAATTGGAAAGTGACAGCGCCCATGCTGAACACGGGGGAGGATGGCAGTGAGGAATGAAAGGGCAGCTGAGAATGCTGGAACAAATAAACAAGTGATTTGTAAGGCCAGGGAGGACATGAAGGAGATGAACAGCCCTGTGCATGAATCTGTCATGTAAAAAAAAATATCAAAACAATATCATTTCATTTTGCAACAAGGTAGCAGACCTTGTGGTGAAGGGAGGAGGGCAAACCTCGTACTTAACCTACTAAGTCTCTGACACTGTTTCTCATATTTTTATATAAGCCACAGATATACAATGTAGATTAAACTTCTGTAGGAGGAGGCAAGAAAGACAGGGTGACTCAAGCTGGGGAGGAGTTATTGATTGTTTACTGTTCGAAAGGGAAGGATGCACAAAACAAAGGTATTGCCTGGGGATTTGTCCCGAGCCAGCTCTGCTCAATGCCACATGGCTGTGACCTGGAAGGTAGGACACAGAGTATTCTCAGTACATCTGCAAATGACCCCCAGCCAAAAGGGACTGCAAATGTGTGGGAGGACAGCATCAGAATTGCAAATGGCCCCAACAAGCTGGGGAGCTAGCACAAACAAGAGGGTTTATTTTTAATTTATTTCAATAAGAGCCTGCAAAAAAACTCCACTGAAGAAATACAAGATGGAGAAAAATTGGTTAGTTGGAAGTTCTTTAGGAAAGGATCTAAGAATTATAGTAAATGATACTGAGTAGCAATCAAGAATGCCACAATTCTGAAAGAGACAGGCATGCATAAATAAAGGGTATTGTAAATGCAGGCAAACCCAGTGGGAAGAAATGCTGATGTGTGACTCCAGTTCAGAAGGCTGAATGATTTCTTTATTATAACTATACTATAATACATTAATATTCTATTTAAAGGAGATACTAAAACTTCAAACCTACTTTTGCTAACTACCACATCTAACTCACAACTCATGACCCTCCTTGCGATAGTCCAGCCACAGGTGGGTTGGATTGGCCATCAGCTCAAACAATCCTCACCAGAACCCAAGCAAGCAATCACCCCAGGTAAACAATTCTCCAAACACATTCCACATGGGAAAAACAAGGAGCAGAAATAGAAATTGTTTTCTCTTTCTTTCCTTTGTGCTCCTCTATGAAAAAATCCTGAGAGAGAGAAGATTGTGCCTGCCACGAAAGGGATAGTCTACAAGCTGTGCAGTTTGTTGGGGAAGCTTAGCAGTGTGGGGCACTGTCCTTCAGGAGGGACCTGTACCACTTGGTAAGGGTCTGAAGGAGAACAGTGGGAAAGGTCAAAGCCTAGAAAATGGGCCTACATGGAACTGTGAATGAAGATTTTTTATTTAGTCTAATGCTAAATAAAAGCTAGCCAGCTAGCTCTGGTGAAAAGACACAGGGAATCAAATGGCTTCTTTGTCCACAGCTGATGGAATAGGAAGCAGTGTGGAACCCAGCATCCCCAGCCCTGCACAAAAAGAGGCATCAGAGCCAGTTTGTACAGACACTGCAGATGAGGGGTTCTATTAGAGGGAAAAAAAGTTCAAACCCACTGGAATAATCTGAAACCAGGTTAGCATGAGCTCACACAACTACTTCAATAATCAGTCCTATGATGAGAAAGGCATAGTCAAGATCAACATAAAATGATCAAGGAATGTTAACCACTGAATACTTGAGTTCAAGATGTGCCAGTCAATCAAAGTGAAAAAAAAAATAATGTAATACAAATCATACTTCAAGGATAAAAAACTTCCATGATTTGCATTTTCAGGTGATTGCAATATTATAAGAGAGGTCATCACATTGAATATTCATAGATTGCCTTAGGCAATGCCTTAAAGTGATCAGAGAAATCTCTGACTGCCCAGCAGTAATCATTTTATTTGTTCTTAACTGAAATCTAGGATCAAACAAGCTTGTGTAATTGGCCCTAAAATGATCCCTTCCTGGATGTTTATTTGGTCCAACCTCACCTCTGACTATCTAGCCATGTTTCTTGGGCACTGCTTTTGTGTTAGCTGCACAGAGACTACTCCAAACCCTCCAGAAGGAAGCCCCTTCAAGAACAGGCAGTGGCAAGGAGCCCTTCATTGCCATCCCAAACCCTCCAACTCCTGTAAACCACTTTGTGAGTAATGACTCTTCAGCTGAAACTCAGCAGCACAGCCCTGCAGGCACCAGGACCCCCTGAGCCAGCAGAGTGCAAGGCCCATGGCCCAGCAGCCTGCTGGGGTGCAGCACAGGCAGTGCCAGTGTGGAGAGGGACACCAGGACACAGCCATGACACACCTCATTCCCAGCTGCCCACCCCCACTGCCTGGCTCACAACCACCCTGCTTTCCTTGGCTTAGAACCATAATAATATCCACTGACAACCCCCCACATCTCACTCTGACAGTAGGCACAGCACTGCAGAATTAATGAATGAGCAGGAGGAGAAAACTACTCCATTGGAAGAAGTCTTCTAGAGCAATATAAAGCTGCAGGAAACCTTCCTGATTTGTCTTTTGGCAAGTGCTGCTACTAGCTTTAAATTAACACTGCAAGTGTTCTCAACTGATTCTCTACAGGAACTAGTCAAGTGAACCTGAGCACACCTGTAATTGCACATTGAAGTTACTCAGACCTCAGCTTTCTGTCTTGGAACAAATTAGGTTTATTTTTAGGTTTTTGTCTTCACCTGAATCCAAAGCTACAGCTACAGCTTTGTAATGTTAAATTCACAAAGGTCAAAATCACAAGAAAATTATTGCAGCAGCTGTTTTGAAGTGAAACATGCATTTTACAGAGATCCGCTGGTAATGTTTTGTTCTGCTTCTCTGTTCTTGCACAATTTTCTGTGCAGAGACTCTTTTGACATTGGCACTGTATTCTGCAAGTGCTGTCTAGGAACAACTTCTCCAGCTTACACAAGGTTTTTAAAACTAACATTTTTTTTTTTAGCATTATCTTCATCCCTCCCATGTCAACTTAGCAGTGAGAAAGGCTAATTGGGGTTTTTGGGTT
This sequence comes from Anomalospiza imberbis, assembly GCF_031753505.1. Lineage (NCBI taxonomy): Eukaryota > Metazoa > Chordata > Aves > Passeriformes > Viduidae > Anomalospiza > Anomalospiza imberbis. Next base: position 2,709,842 of record NC_089692.1, on the reverse strand, counting down.
TACCTTACATCTTGAGTGTAATAGTGTGGATCTATTTGTTTTGTCAGATTAGGGTGGTGTAAGAGCTAAGGAATTTTTTTATGTTATTACACCTTCTGTATTCAAGTTAAGATATGATGAAGAGGAGGAAACTTAAAAAGATGGAAAAATATTGGGAAATCTGATAACTTTCAAAACTATATATAAACTATGTAAACCTTTAGAACCATATAAGGCATCCCACATGCTTGCTCCTGTTGCTAAGAGCAGTCTGGAAGTCAAAGTCAACAAAAGTTCTCACCCCAAATTATCCATGTCTCAGTCACTATCAAAACCTCTAAAATATGTCAGCTCTTACAGTCAGCTCTAATTAAGAGTATTTTTCTGGCAGGATTTAACTCCTCCTAATCTTGGTAGCACAGTACCTACATTTTCTCTCAGCTTTTCTTCATGTGCCAAACTCTGCAGTGTCCCCTCCCAGGTCCATGGTCCCCATTCCTAGGCCCTGCTGTCCTTTGTGGTACTCTTCTGGAGGCTGGCATTCACCAGAGACACTCAGAGCAGCCTTCAGATGTTTTTACTCCCCCTGGAAGACCTACCCAGGGCTAGAGCAGCACAGAGGGAGGCAGTCCTGCACAAGGTTCCAGCAGTGTCTCCATGAGCAAGCTCAGCTGGAGTGGCATCAGGAGACCAAAGCAGCAGGTGCCAAGTCCCTTCACATCTCCAGCATGTGGGGATCATGGGTTTAATTTGGATGAGATTGCTCTTGATCTTTCCTCAGGGAATCAAAACTTTCTAAAGAGAAAAAGCATTAGGTGCACTCGAAAACAATCGTCTGGTCCACGGTGCAGTTCAGAGCCCAGTGTCCTGTTAAACACTAGGCACCACCAGATGGTCAACATCAAATCACAGCACTGCCCTACCTAAACCACTGTGTCAGAGGCCTACCTTCCTCACTCCTCTGTCCCAAATCGTTGGAAAGTTTCTTAAGGTTACTGGGGAGGAATGTGGCAGATGCCTTGAAAGTCAGGGTATCATGCAAATCTATCAATCTCAGTTATGAAGTGCCTTAATTATGCCCCACTATCTTCATTACATAGGTCTAATTCCCATTTGAAATGCATTCAGCTCCCAGCACAACCATTACATTTGATTACCATGGGATTTTAGGAAAGGGTAGCATTGCTGACTCACAGAAGCCTTCCTGAGCTATTTCAGCCCTGTTTGACTTAAGGAGCAGTGCAAATTTCCCTTCTCTGTGCATTACAAACTTCATCTGCTTCCACTTAGTTACAAAGTTGAGATCTAAAAAAGGCAAAATCCCCAAGGCTGACACAAAGAAACACACTGATTTATAATCTCAAGGTATGAAGAAGTAAATTTCCAGCCTAGTGAGCTACCCACCTAGCTGCAGTTATTATGCAGTTAAAATTCCCTGTACACCAGACAGAAAATTTGCCCCTAAGCATTTTTAGATTTTTCCCCATCCTACAAACTGCCAGAATGCTCAAGTGATTTTTAGGGAATTGCTCACACTGGTAAAAATTCACTATCTCATATCCAAACATAAGCCTGAAGCACAGAGGCCAGAACCAGCCCTCTAATTCAGAGTAGGTAGGGATTTTCTGACAGAACATGTTGTGTCAGAAAATGTCAATGAATCAACTTTCCTCCAAACAGGAGAATTTATCTATTTCATTAAAATGTTCCCTGTAAAGTGTCTGACTGCCAGCATGGACAAAGCAGGCTCCCTTCCTGCCTAACTCCCAGCAGAAATCCTACCAGAAGATGTGGGCACCTGGCTGGGACTCTTCTTTCCAGGAACTCTCCCAGCCTCCCATTTTCCCATGTGTGCTGTCTACAGAATAATGAACCATTTAGTGGCCCCAGTAGCCCACAGGGGCAGCCCAGTGGTTCTGCCACCTTTGGAAGAGCAGCAAATTAGAAGGATGTCTCCTCTCCAGGCCTAGTTACAAACCATCAGGACTGGATGCTTAATCCCGGTGTCCTGGCACAGGGCTCAGTCCTAAGGCTCTCAGTTAACCCCCTGGAATTCCTGTAACTCACTGTGAGCTTTGGCTAAGTACAGAGGGGAGCTTTGGACTGGGGCAAGTAATTTAAGGATAGTAAATAACAGGGATTTGTCATTCCCTCTGCAGGACGTGGGAAAGGCTCTCTGCCAACCTGCCCCACTCGCAGCGGATCAGCGTCCCACTCCCTGCACAGCCTGGGGCCAATTCATCACACACTGATGCTCGTGGCTGAAAGTCATTAGAAGAGATATGTCTGGGTTACTGCTTCTGCAGGAATGAGATTTTCTTCTGGAAACTGTGAGCTGATAAAAATTCCCTTTGTAAATATCAAGGCTGCTTGAAATTTTTCCTTCTAATTTTCTTTTATGAATGTGTTGGGGATTTTTGTGAAGGATGTTCAAGGAACAGACCACAGAACAGGGAATGGCAGAATGTAGGGGGTTTTCCTACTGCAGCAGTCAGCTTTTTAAGGAAATGTTGAAAACATTTTAATTTTCTCTAGTTCTGAACTAAAAATATTTATTTTTCCATCTTCTAAGGCTTCTAGAAGAAATCAAAAATTTTCTTCCAGAAAAAAAATCATTTAACCAAAGCAGGCCAGTGTTTCCCAAAGGAATGAATAGCAGCTGTGTCTTTCAGCCCTGCTCAGCATATCGTGCACATCAAAAAGAGAGAAAGATGTGTAAAACTATTGATCACTTCTGCTTCAATGCACTGAAATTCTGAATTTAACAAAGGCACAAGCCCAGCACTGGAAATCTCTGTATGTTCCCAAGACAAGAACATTATGAGATGGCTGGTGGGGAGTTGCTCATGGTGCCCCAAGTTTAGTTATTTTCCCCAGAAACAAAACCTGCCTTGGTCCTGCTGCAGGTTATAATCAGGTCATCCAAACAGGCTGTCAATTAATGTTTATCTTGGGAGATTTTTATTATGTCCATAAAGAATTACACTGTGGCCATTGCACTCACACACTGAATCAAATGGGAATGCTATACAGTCAGAGCAAGCCTGAAATAATGCCTTGCTAGTAATCTAGCCACATTATTTTAATTCTCTCTAATTCTCTGTGCTTGTGGAAATCCCACAAGAGAAAATCTAAATAAATGAATCATAATTATAAATGCTGTTTATGTAATTGGCAAATGCTGCAGAGATAAGTGAGCACTGCTTATTCCTACACAAATACAAATTAAATCTGGACACTGTACCAAAGATCTGCCCTATAGTACCCCAAATTTTACAAGACTCAAAGATAAAAAGCTCAGCCCACTACTGTGATTTGTCTCTTTGTCTCACCACACCTTCATATCTAAGCACGCCCATACACCATGGTTCCCAAACTGGAATTATGGATCCGATATTTTAAGAAAACATAAGCACGTTCTTCATATCCCAAGTGCAAAAGGAAAGGGCAAGATAATCCGTCAGCAAACTAACCCCTTATCAGGATCATAGGCAGTCCCATTACTGCCATGACAGCTAGCTCAGCTGAGAGCCAAATGCCTGGAAAAGGCCAGCCAAAAATCCATCAGTAAAAGCTCATTTTTCAGTGCTAAAGGAAAAGCCAGCGCTGCCACGCGGGGCTGGCACGGGCAGGGCTGGCCAGCCCCTCTCCGAGGCTGGGCTCCAGAGCGGGCTCGGCAGGGGGCTGGAACCAGCCACACTCCCATTCAAAACCAAACCTATTAAAGCAGAAATAATGGCACAGGGCACGGGCATTTGCAGAGCTCAGAGGGGTGTGTGTGTCCTGGGTCACTTGGAGCCTCCTCCAGCGGGGAGCCACAATGCAGTCATTTCAATATTTTGCCAAATGAACTTCAGAAGTTCAGAAGGTGGATTTTTTAGGTGGAGAAATAAGACTACAGACAGGCTTTTGAGCACATCCTAGCTTTTTTTCAGCTGTGTGTTCCAAGGAAGCACAGTGCATCTGCACCTTTCTCTAAAAACATCTTTTTTAGGCACCGCAGTGCCAGTGGAGGCGCGGGATTGACAGCTCTGGAGATCCATTCTGCTGTTTACCCACTGAACAGGCACAACGCAGGCAACACAAACTTTGCTGAGCCTGCCCAACCAATGTGCCTTTGGCACCTGCTAAAAAATTTAACCCCCTCCAAGAGAGGGTGTGCATTGCAGAGGGAAGCAGGCTGGGTGCTCAGCTGGCAGCTGCCCCTCCTCCCCTGGGGCTGCTGCCCTCCTGCCTCACCTGGCACTGAGCAGGCCACGCCAGGCTGCCTCCCAGGGCTGAGCAGGACAGAAGCACACAACAGCCATGCAAACTCAGCATTCTTCATTTTCAGCAGGAGCCCACATGGAGCCTCTTAGAACTGGTGCCAGGCGGTTTGCCTGGGGGATCTCAGACACAGCAGATTCTCAGAGGTGCTGCTCCTCATTCCAGCAGCAGCCTGGCAGTCGCTGCAGAAGCACGGCAGAGATGCAGGAGCTGCAGAGCAGGAGATGGGAGTCTGCTGTTTAAATATCCTCTGTGCACTGTGTAAGCAGATTCAAGCTCATCTTCCTCAAATTGCTTTACTAACCACATTAACCTCTGGGACTCCCCTTTGTTTCCTGGGGTGGGTGAGTAATAACTCAGGGATACAGCAGTAATGGCTGAACTCCCTTTCAGTGAGTACTGTACCAGACGACATGGGAAGCTGTGCTTTCCAGAAATGATATATTATTAGTGCTGTATCTGAAATAACCCAGTAATTGCTTAATGCTTTATATTTACATAGGCTGTACATTATGTTTGCTCTGAGAGAGGAAATGAAAACTAAGCAGGAAAGGAGTTTGCAATAAACCTACAGTAAGCAATAAAGAGCTATAAATGGTAATCTGTCAATAGCATCAGCTTCTTGAAGGGCTTGGCTTAGGAAAAGAGGAGCATCCTTAACTCCCAACAGATCTAAATCTGCCCAAACTGATGTAGTACCAAGCAGGATTGAGTCCTTTCTGAAGGATGAGCTATTAAATGTAAACAAACATAAAATCTTATTTGAAAGATCATGTTCACTATTAACAAGGGGAAAAAATGATCTTCCAGATAAGGCACTGGTGTGCTGGGACTCTGCAGTGAGCTCCAGCTCTGCCAGAGATTCCTGACTTCCTCCCTGTCCCTGTTCCTCTCATCTCTACCCTCACAATGGGGATCATTCCTCTCCTTCCCTCCCTGTACTGGGCTGTGCCATCTTTCTGTGAGCATGCACAGTTCCCATGTGAAAGGAGAAGCCCCAGGCCAGCTGCAAACTAAACAAGGAATTGTAATATTAATTTTTGAGCTTGTTCTCTTTCTTTCTTTTCCTTCCTTCCTTCCTTCCTTCCTTCCTTCCTGCCTTCCTCCCTCCCTCCCTCCCTTCCTTCCCTTCCTCCCTCCCTTCCCTTCCTCCCTCCCTCCCTTCCTCCCTTCCCTTCTCACCATATTCACCGAGAAACTGATGTTAAGGAAGTTTGGCCTTCTCCAGGTTTGCTGACTGGGTTTAAATTCCATCCCTGGGAAAGGGAGAACAGTCATGCACACCAGCTTGTGGGTGCTCATCTGTTTTCAAAAACAAAAACTTCTGCAGATTTTAATAGCAAAATTGCCTGGCCTGAGAAATAAACAGCCAACCCGTGTCAGTATGCAAAAATGTGCATGTGTGTGCAAACCAAAGTAAAAGTAACCAAAGTTTGCAATCTATTGGTTTTCCAGGTCTTCAGTCTTCAATTCATGTTACATTGAATGCAAAATGAAACAGCTCTTACATGTATAGGCTGAAGAACTCCTCTGAAATCAGCTGGAATGGCTAAAAACCATTAGGCCAGGATGTTAAAAGCATGTGCAATGTGGGGAAAACCTACTGAGAGAGGACTCTGCCTGAAGCAGCAGCTGTGGTGGAGTGTGGGCATGGAGGTGAGGCCAGGAGCACTGCTGAGCCTCCCAGCAGCTACACACTGCTGCATGGTGTGTGGAACTGCGCTGAGAAACTGGCAGGTACGAGGGTGTAGGAGAACTGGGAGCTATAAAAACTCTGAGGATATTATACAAGGATTACCATGGTATACATATTGCAGTCTACTGGGGGCAAAAAGAAAGAAAAATAAGAAAGTAAAGGAAAAAAAAAAAGAAAGAAAAAACTCAACCAAAGCTAATTCACTCAATTTACATACAGTTGTGTCTTGCAAGTAAAATACAAGATTCAGCTATTCCCAGCTTCTTGCTATACCAAGGGAAAAGCTACTTAATTGGCACAGGGGTGAGCAGCACCAGAGCAGAAGGAGAAGCTGTGATAAAGAGTCAGGGGTAGCAGGGAGGGAAGGGCATGGATCCAAGGTTATAAAACCCAGGCAGGTCTCCCCTTAACATGACAATTGCTTCTCAAGGGTCTGCTGCCTGTACAAACTGCACAGGCCAGTGTGGCAACATCCAAAATCCACAAGTATGAGCAGGGCTCCAGAGCACAGCCAAGCACTGCCTCACCTGCTCAGGGATTATCTCAAGGTACAAACATCCATGCAAAAAGTTATAAAATGAAATTATTTCATTCCTGGTCTTTGCAGGGAGTCTCTCACTGACATGCTCTCCCTGCTCCTCATCCAGGGGAGTGGGCTAGTGGGACTGGGGGCAGCAGTCTCACACTGCCCCACTGCTGCCCAAGCTTCCCATGGGGACAGCCACCAATGACACCAGCCCACCAGGCCACTGCCAGCCCATCCTCTGTGCTGTCAGAGAGTCTTTGAGCTGGCATCCAGCACAAGATACTGAGGGCTTTGGTAGAATCACACTGAATCCACGGTGTCAGACACTGGGGCCAGGCTCGTAGCCTGGCTGTGAAGAACACTCCCTTCCCAGTGCAATTGCTTCTCTACTCCTTTTTGATAATTCACACGTATGATGATGTCTACAGAACCAGGGGAGGTGACAGGACCCCCTTCCATGTGATCATTGAAGGAGTTACACAGTGACAGTCTACACCACAAAAGGGAAGAAAGCCTGTAGGAGGTGCCACCATACCTGGCTACTGAGAGAGCTTTATGAAAATTGTAGGAAAAAAGAACTAATTAGCAGTGAGTGGTAGGAGCAGATGAACTTTTTAAAAAGGAAGATCTCAATTTTTATGCCCATGGCACCTAAGTAACAAGCAGAAGGAAGAAGAAATAAAGAAAGCATATGAGCCTGATGAATTATTTGAAAATTCATAGAGCAGGACTGGGCATTTAGTTACAATGACTGAACAAGAAATGTGTTACTGCACAGAGAGAAGCCTCTTCAGCTCCAGTGTGCCTTTGGTGGGGCAGAGATTCCTGCAAGTTTGCAGACAGGAAAAGGAACCTTTCAAGGTGTAGCAGCACCTCAGAGAAGGGGGCCTGCATCTCTTGAGGCAGGAGCTGTGAATGCCATCCAGTGTTCCAGGAATGATAGAGAGATTGCACTCACCTGAACAATTAACCAAAATCAGTCTGGGCCCTAATAAAATGTATCCTCTTATGGACTAACCCACAGAGAGCAAAGACCTCACTGACATCAGGGGGAAACAGCAGAGTCACAGGTGACACTTGTCAGAGACAGATGAAGGAATGTTTGCACAAAACACCCTTTAAAGAGACAGTCAGCAGAAATCCCAGGTGAGACAGGAATGGAAATACTGAAAAGCTGCCTTCCCATTGCCTTCAGAGCCTGCCACAAGATTCCTGGCAGCAGTCTGGCCATGAACAGCACTCAAAGGCTGAAGAATTTGGCCAGCAATTTTTATTTTTCTGACAAAAACCTCAAGCCCACCCCACACACAAATGCTGTGCAATGAGATACTATTATAATAGCTTGCAGGAAATTCTTCCAATTGGTCAGTCCAACCATGGAGCTGAGTAGCTTGAGAAGCCTGAATACATTTAACTCCCTATTTTCACCATGGAAATGCTCAACAAAACTGACCTTTTCAATTTCAATAAGACTGGATTTTCCCGCAGGTCCCCTGTCAGCCACCGCAATAATAAGTGGGAGTGCTAAAGCCCAGAATTATTAAAAACTGAAAAATAATAAAATGGTGTCCCAGCCCCACTGCTGCTGTGCTGGATCTGAGTGCATTCACTCTGCTGGCAGAGCTGTACTCTCCTTCAAAAATTTCAGAAAATACAGTTCCATCTGTGATTTTGCTGATGCCAATCTGGAGGATCTGCTGACTTCTTGCTAGGTCCCACTCAGAGCAGGGCATGGCCACTGCATCCCTGCAGCTCCTTTCACCTGGGGCAGGCCATTCCTGGGGATTGCTGGGTACTCTGACTCTCCTGGTGGGTTTATCCTTCCCCATCAAGCTCTTCATCAACCTGTTCCCAAGCAGAGCACTAAGACTCAGTTTTCTAGCACCAAGGAAGGTGCTTCTTTCTCTGCCATCCAAGATGCTGCTCCCCTCTGGCTGGCCAGGCCAAGGATGGACAAGGGTACAGGTGGGGAAATGGACAGGGGAATGGACAGGCACTCTTAGAGTTATTTCAAACTCCAAAGTTTCTTATGTTTTTTACCAAGGAGTTTTGGCATACCTGTCCCTCAGACTATGATCAGTCTCAAGAATAATAGCTATAAAACATGGCTGGAAAAATATTGATGTCTGTTTAGACACATGCATTGTTAAGTATCCATCATTTGGCAGTAGTTGAAATAAGAAATTATACCTCCAGTGTCTGTGTTCAGGAAAGTATCCTCAAGAGTGATGAAATTCAAGCATTCACATCTCAGTCAATGCTTTTGGGACTAGGTAGTTTTGAAGTATCCAAATCTACATTTCATATGTCACTTTTTTAGTAAAATATAGGTATAGGTAGACAAAATGTGAAACAGAGCAGCTTTTAATAAACCCCTCAGGTTCCAGCAAACCACATTGTTATTAACAGCTACAACCACGTTCCAGCATGTCCCTGGGCTCCCCCACCACACACTGCATCAGCTCCAAAGGCTGTGTTTTCCCTTGAGATTCCAAATGGGCTGTTAATGTGCCAGTAGTTAACACTGTACTCGATTCAGATGTTTCACATGTCAGATAGACAACAGCGTCTGACTGAAGCCAGGCCTGTGCTGGGGCAGAGCTGCCATCAGGGAGCTCAGAGGGGCTCAGGGTGCTCCTGGTGCTCGCTCTCCCCATCCCTCTCACACTCGGGGCTGCACAAAATCAGGGCTGTGTTTGCCATCCTGCCATGAAGCACTGCCTGGCTACGGCTGCAGCGTGTTACAGAGACAAGATCAGCCACTGCCAAGTAGTAGTGGTGCCATTTCCATCTGAAGTGTGCTTCCAAGCAGGCTTCCATGCACGCTGCCTGCTTGCCTAAAAGAAAGATGCAAAACCGAGCTTAACCCTTTTCCTTGGCAGGTTTACAGATCCTTTGTACTTTCCAAAATATAAAATCATGCAAGCATCTGTGCTCACATCACTTTCTTTCCTTTTGCTATAATGACAGAAGTTTTGGGTCTCTCTGTTCCCACAGTGAAACCAATCCCTGGAGGCCCAGCCTCAGCTGAACCTTATTCAGTGTTTGTTGGCTGCTGCAGAAGTGCAGAACACGCTGCTCAGTAGTGAGTTCACAGCTTTTGGTGCCTCCTTGCTGTTCCTTGAACAGAGGCATGAAAGGAGAAATACTCACGTTCTGCTCCCAGGTACCACGGCCTGCCTGGGGATGGAGCAGTGTCCAGATCCCTCATCTCTTCCCAACAGCTCCTGATGTGCAGGTGTCCCAGGCCTCTTCTGCTTGGGCATGCCCAGCTCCTGGACAAAACCTGGCTGGAACAGAGGGCAGGCAGAGCCAAGAGCCTGAGTAGGTGCTTGCACATGGGGAGCTGCAGAAAGCTCTGGCTCCACCCGAGTTGCCTTAAGCTCATCTCTGCTTCAACACAATATTTTTTCCTTGACAGCTTGAGAAAAATAACTCCTGTTATTCTGAAGACTATCAAAAATAAAAACCAACAAAAATAAAATCTCTCTTCCTATTTCCTACTTTCATGTAACTTATTGCAGTTACAGTGCATGTGCTGCACAGCTCCTCGAGCGGCCTTTGGGGTCAGAGCCTTTGGGAAGACACACACCAGATCTGTGGGATAAAATGATCTATGCCCTGGAGAACTTCCAGCCCCATGGGCTAATGGCACCCTTGGGGCTACTGGGGCGCCTTCAGGGAGGTCCAGGTTCAGAGAAGTCTGAAAAATAAATTCAACTTTCAGAAGAGTTAATTCAAAGTTTTAAGTTCACCAGCATTAATAACTTTATGTTCCCACCCAAGAGCCCTGTCCCTGCCAGCTGCATCTGCACTGGAGAGCCAGCAATGCCTTCAGTGGGGACACTGGCAGGCTTTGCCAAGACACAGAAAATTACAGAACTAAGGATTTTAATTGCTTATTTCATACCTCCTAAACAGAAATAATGTTCCTGAAAACCCACAGCAAAGCCAGCTGAAAAACAAAGGAATAAAGGGAGCAAGAGAAAACCTGATCCTGAATTAAGGATGAGGATGAGCCCATCCACAAAATCTGAGTTAGAGCATTTTATTTAAGACCGTTTATCTTTGCTATGTCCTGTTTACCAGAGCTTTAGACCTTTGATCCTACCACTGCATTTGCCAAAGGCTGTACAGAAGATTGCACCTGACACGTCACCTCTACCAGTGACATTCAGATGCCTTTCAGCTGTATGACCAACACAGCTGCAGAGCAGGATTCTGATGGAAAGTGGATTAGGAGATTGCTCATCCTCTCAGAAAGCCCTGCATCGGATGGAGGGAAAAGGGTGTTTTGCACAAGTCAGGAATTTGGTTTAACAGCCTCAACAGGAACACAAGGCATGAGGCTGGTGGTTCACACCCCAACAAGAAACATAAGAAAACAACCCAGAGGTTTTTAAAATAGGCATGGCACACCAGGCAAAGTCTGTGGCTTTGAGAGAGAGGGAAGATCCCAGAGCATCAAATCCCAGGCTCTGTGCACTCACAGAAAGGGCTTTGAGCAGCAGCCTCCCTCCCTGGCAGAGACATGAGCTCTGTACTTCCTACCAGCCACCTGGCTAGTGACTCAGAGCACATTTTAAGCCAAATGCTTGTGAGATGGGGGTGGAGTGGAGGAGAAGCCTCTTTATTCTGCAAAAATTACAGGACTGACATGGTTCTTCATTTTATCCCTGCTCAGTACACACAGCATCTTCAGAAATGTTCCCTCACAAACAGGGCCAAGTGCAGTGCTGGTGCCACCCCCCTGTCCCTGTGGTACACAGAAGGGGACTTGCCCCTCTCCTCCCAGGAACTGTGATTCCTTTTACCTTCCCAAGACAATTTCATATGAAACTGGACTCAAAGGAACCATGCAAAATCAAAGACTACCCAAAGGAAATTAAGCAAGCCCCTTTCTGCATGCCATTAAAGCCCAAAATCTAAGGAAATAACCTTGTGTGCTTCAGTCAGTTTGTTTCACTCTGCTAGTTTCTCAAATGATTTTAAATTACACATGCTCAAATAGAAAAGGATGGGAGTAAATAGGAAGCTGTAACTAAACATTGCTCCTTAACAGGTAGCAGATGAGATGCTAGCCATACCATACAATGGCATCAAATATATACAGATTTTCCTAATATTTCTCCACCACTTTAATTTAAGAAAAAGATGGTTCCTATTTGCAGCCTGTCATGGGGTGCTCTGAACACTGCTGTGGTCTTCCTTTGGGTTCCCTATAATTTATCTAATTTCCTAAGCACATTTCTGGAGAATCATTCAGGGATATTGCCAGGATTTTCTATTTTTACTGAGTTTTCCTCAATCCAAGTATCCCCACAGGAAGTAAAGCAACTGAACACAGAATCCTAACCTTTGTTGATCTGTCTTGTTTTCAAGAGATTTTGTGTGGTCAAAAGAGACAACCCCAGGCATTTGCTGGACACAGAGCCCATGCTCCTCACCCCTCTGTGCAGTCATCAGCTGTGCTCCCTGCCTGCCAGCGTGGGTACCAAGACAGTGAGGGTTGATGTGCCCACACACACCTGAGCACAGACAGGGCAGCCTGGTTCCCTGGGCCCACAGGAGCCCTGGGCAAGCGAGTCCAAGGCCTTGACAAACCCAATTACAGCCTCTACCAACAGCTGCAGGTGCACAGGCCCACCCAGGAGCCCATGAGTGGTGCTGCCCGTGTGCTGTCACACCCTGCTAGGTGTCAGGGTGTCACTGCCTGTGCAGGGACCGTGGGGACACTTCCCATGACCGGTCCCTGCTGGGACAGCTCCAGCAGTGACTCCGTGTCTCAGTGCCAGCTGTATCACCAGCCAGGGCTCTCTGTACAAATCACCAACGGGGCGGGACTGCTGAGGAACGCGTCTCGAGCTGTTCATTTTCCAGCATCAGCCTCATTGCACAGTTATGACAATGGGAAGATGCCAGCAGCTCACATCCCCGGCAGCAGACAAAGAACTCAGTGTTACAACTTATTTTAAAAGCTTTTTGACCAATCACACAAAGCAAAAGCATATTGACAGTAGTTCTATCAAACCACTATGAGCACACGTACCTTTGGTTAAAACAATGCTCGCTTCTTTCCAATACAATACCTGTTTGTAAGCCTTAAGATACAATGCACAGAGCTCCATTATTAAGCTTAGAACTTCCAAATATCTCGCTAGATATACTTTTCTATAGCTTAGGGAGTTATTCTAGCCAAGTGTTAATACACTGACCATTGTACTATTTGTCCTTACTTTCCTACTTCTTATATAATTTCTGTGCTGACAAATCTTATGTCTACTGCTTAGCTCTAATCTCAGTTCTGCTGTCTCTGAGGCCTGCCTTTTGCAGCTTTCCCAAAATCCTCTGATTTTAAGGATTCCCACAGTTTTGGTTGGTTAATTTGAGATTTCTCAGCTAATGCACTAATAAATGCAGTGGGTTCAGTGCTGGCTAATCACCAGTGCACTCACTAGGATGTACTTACCTATTTTTTGCTGGGAGGTAGGACTAGGAGAAAGGTAAAACATGCTTAAAACTTTAAAAGCATATCAAGAAAAGCTTATTAACAATAGCTAAAAGAAAGAGTAATGAGAATCAGAACAAAACTTTTAGAATACTTCTCTTCCCCTTACAACCTTTTATTTCTCAATGACAATGTAAAAAATAAAACTTAAAACTTTAGTCAGTTTGCTACGTCTAGAATAGTCTTTCTTTGGTTCACTTAAGGAGACAAGTCTCTCTTGTTAATGTTATGGAAACTTCTCTACAAGAAAAGAGTTCTCTCGTGTTTCTCTTCACGAATAGTAAAAAAGTTCCCGGGTTTCTCTCACCTTTAACATGTGTTTTTCACAGAAGCATATACAGCTTTTGTAGTAGCTAGAAGCTTTGCATCACTTCCATAAATACCTCCCATGCAGAACCACAGCCATTGCTGGGAGCCTGGGCAGCCCCTGCTTCTGCAGACTTGTGCCTTGAAACAGGCATTTCAAGAGTGCCCCAAAATAAACACTAATAGCTGCTGGGTCAAACCATTTGCTGGCTCAGTGGACACATGGGGCTTCCTCCTGCAGCCTTCTCTGCTTCCATTTGACTCCTTTGTTAAAAATGCTGAGGAAAAGATACTTTCTCTTATAAATTAGGCTATTATCTCAGATTCATCTTTTCTCTTCCCTTAATGAAATGCAAGTTTCTAGGGCAGGTCAAATGAATAGCCCTTAAGTACAATACAGTCAAGTTCTTCCAAAGTGTTTCTTGGGAAACAGGGAGTTCTCATGGTAGGTCCAGCTGTGCCTCTGTATCCCTCACAACCCCCAGCAGGACAATCAGCATCTCTGCACCCCAGGAGAAAGCAGCACCACCTCCCTTCTTGTTACCAACAGCATCCACTGTCAAAAGCACTCTCTTTCTTCTCCTCAGTTTCCTTTTTGGCTTTTCTTCTCACTCCTGCCATTGCTCAGCCTGTGAGGGAATGCTCTAACTCGAAGCCTTACTCTGGTTCCCAGAGTCTCATTTTCTGAAAGGATGAGATTTCCCAGCATCCTCAAACCACTTCACATTTTCCTGTTCTTTTTCTAACATATGCTCTATCCCTTCATTTTTGTTTACCACTCTTATCCCCTTTACTATTTTTACCATTTTTTTATTGATCCATTTTTCTTTTTACCCTCTTCCCTTCAACTCTTTGCTTCTCTTTTTTCTCCCTGCCCCATTCTAGTGACACTTTCTGGCTAGATGTATTACCCACTGTGCTGAGGGGAAGCAGTGCATCTGAATTCAAGCTGCACTGTACAACTACAGCTACACTAGACAGACTTACAGAAACAGCAAATCAAACTCTCAGTGTTCTCATCTCCCCGTGCTAAATTCCCAGAGCCAAATGCCTCCCATTATCTAAACAATTTTAAATAAAGCTAAGGGGAGGATTAAATGAGAAATAAATTGGGCATTTAAAGCCTGGTTTGCAGCTCTCAGCTGCTCTCACTTCAATAGCTGCAGTGCACACCTTCCACCAGGCCCCCACTCTGCAGAGCAGTCTCTGTTTGCTGGCGTGTTCCCCACTCTGCCAGAGATGATATGGACACCCTGCACTGCCAGATAAGCAATATATGTCACTCTCCCTTGCCTAAAATTAAAATGAGTGCATTAATTTATTTTCTATTGCAGGCTACAGCAGAAATCAGAGAGGGAGAGGGAGCAGGTTCTGCACTTGGCTCTGGGCTCAGAACTGTGAGGTGGGGCCCCCCTGCACACGCTTGGCCAACATTTTGTGGTAAAGCCTCAGATACTTCTGCATAAAATGGGTGTCAGGAAATAACTACTGCTCTGGGATGATGTGACTTTGTATTTTTTACACTTATAGCAAGTGAATCCCAACCTTCCTTCTAACCACATCCTTTTTGGACAGGCCCTCCCCAGCTGGATGGGGGCAGAGCACATCGGGGTGATGTGTTCCCTTCATGGCCAATGGCATATCATCTAAGAAATAAAAGTGCTTTAACTGAAAGCAATCAAAAATCAGTGATGGCAAGAAATCCTTTTTTTTTTTTTTCAGCCCTAAACAAAATGAAAATCAAAACTGAGAAATTAGTTGTTCAGAGGTCAGGAGAGGACTAGATAAAAGGGCTAGATGTTTATACATTCCATGTATTTTCTTTCCATTTTAAAGACAATCATTTCTAAACAGGCTGACACTCATGTGTGAATTTTGACATCTGGCTCTAGAGGTTGTAGATACAGGCAGAGACTAACCACACAAATATTGCACCTGTCCCACTGACACAGGGCTCTTCCTTGCACTGCTAAAGGGATGCAGAGGAAGTGACAAAGAAATGCTCATGTTTAAATTAAGAGTCAGAAAAGGTAAGTCTTCTTGTCAATGAAAAAAAATAGAATATTTACACAGATGCACGAGGATACACGTACACCTGTGCAGGCACTGTGGGGGTGAAGGAAGGAGAATGAGACACAGGAAAACCATAAAGATCTTACTGTTCTCATCAAAACACACAAGTCCTGATAAAAGGAAAAAATCCAGTCCTTGTATACAAGCAAATTTCCTAAGTTGTGGTCTAATATGTATCTTTTGATTTTTATTTAGCTATACTCTTGGACCACTGAGTTACAGATTTAAAATACACAGAATCAATGTAGGGAACTGTAGGGAAAAGCAGAAATAGGTTCCTCCTGAAGACTCAATTGAATTACTTTGAAAAGATTAATTAAAATTGAATTCTCTTTTGACACAAAATCTCCTGTTTGCTAGTTCTCGGTACGTCTATTACCTAGTTTCCATTAGGAGATCTTATAGTCTGTAATGAAATTATTTTCAAGGACCCTGTGGGATTAAACAAAAAGTTTACTGCATTCTGAGAGCTGCAGGAGCAGCAAGGTTCCAGTGCAAATTGGCTTCCTTAATGAGAAAGTGTTCACATGTCAGCACTGAATTCACGTCAGGGATCTCTATCACTGCTTTTTAAGGGACAGAAGGGCAAATAACTGTGTGTAGATTGGAAAACAGCTTGATTTGCAAAGTGACAGCCAAAAGTCAGGTCTTTAATTGATCTCTCCAAAAACCTAGGGAGAGGGGAAGGAGGGTATTTCCTTTAACCCTGAGAACAGCTTTGTAACTAGAATAAGAATTATTAAAAAGGAAAGGCCACTGGCCCCTCCAGCATATGGCTGTGCTTTTGCTGTCAGTATCTGGGGAAGCCATCCAGGGAATCACCTACATTAGGGATCAGTGTGATTGAATTAGATACAAGAGTGAGAGCATTCACATTGCAACTGGTGCTTCAGGTCTGACACGCTATAAAACACCTGCTCTGTGTTTTATCACACTTGGAGCCCAACAAGGCACCTGACACACCAAGAAACCCCTCAAAATGCACCTGGGGGCAGAGCCTGGCCCTAGATGACATAAGGGAGAATTTCACTGAAGTGTTAAATTAACAGTAGCACAAAGAGTCACCGACCACTTTAACTGTACAAGGAAAATCAGTTTGAGAGAGACAGAGCAAACATTATTTGTGTCCTTTTTTTCTGCATATTCTCATTTTATGGCACTTGCAAGGACACTGTGAAATCCTCAGTGTCATAAGTCTTGGCCTCAGAAGCTGTCACTGATATCAAAAAGATAATATTTGTGTGTTGGATTTTTGGGGCACTGTAACAGAGCCTGCCAAACAGGTACTCATAACATCCCAAGTCTGTGCTTCCAGCTACACAGCCAGCAGCCTTGTAATGGAAAGTTAAAATGTAAACACAAGCTGCTATTTTAGTGCAATCACATAAATGTAGCAGCTTATGTTCTCTTTTCCTTTATTTCCAGAACAGACAGGGTACCTGAATCAAGCTGCAGCTAATCCTTTTTATTTTTTCTCCTTTTTTCTTCTCCCTAAGTGCCCAGTCAATTAAATCTTGCTTACATAAGGAATTCTTACTTGCCTTATTCCTACAATGACAGTTGACAATGTTCAGACTAAAGGATGCCAAAATCTGTTTTTCCCTAGATAGTAAAAATACAAACAGAAATCAAACCCAAGCAGACTAATAAAAGATTACAAGAACTGACAATGCTTTGTGAATTTGAAAGGTTACATGGCTTGGTTCAAAATAAACCTGAAATCCCAAGTCTGCCCTGAGATTTTTGCCTCCCCTGTTCACAACATTCCCTTTGTCAAATAGATAGTTGCTCACAAAGGAGTTCACTGACATCACCTTGCTCATCTAGTCCAGATGGCCCAGAGCAGTGAAAATCCAAAGGTATTCCAGGAAGTGACCTTGCAGGTGCTTTAGTGATTCAAAATTCAGGGAAGACTGCAAACCTGACTCTGGAAGCATCACAGCTCTAGCTCTAAGGAAAACCAGCTCACCTCGGCAGCAGCTGCCTTTTAAAGGACAACAGCAGATTCCCCAGTTGACAAGACATCTGCTACAGTTTCCCACAATTCCTGATTTACAAAGGAAGTAAGAGCTGGTTTGCATCACATATGTCAGTAGCTGGGATTTTCTCCTTTTTAACCTTCAGCTTGTGTTACCTCTAATGAGACAAGATGACAATGCCTGTTCAGAAATGAAAACAACAGGGGGAAAGCCACAGGACAAAGGTAGTTTACTTTTTTTTCCTCTCAGCTGATCTGTTAACTTTCCTCTGAGAAGCTGGCCAAACTGAAAATTGCAGGTCTGTGCTGCTTTCACCCTCTGGGAGATAGATTAGATAGATAGATAGATAGATAGATAGATAGATACATAGATAGATGATAGATAGATAGATAGATAGATAGATGATAAGATACAAAGTACCTCTTCCCAAACCACACCCAGCTTGGCAAAATAAAAAGTAAATCAATATGGTTTTGCAACACAAAAGCCACACTCTCACTTTTGCTGAGGACTATTTGAAATAAAGATGGATCATAGTGTGAGTCATTTATGTCTCCTCTCTGATGCATTCACACACGCCTACCACTGCAGGGGGATTCAGAGGAATGACCTGAATCTCAAGCACCCGTGGGTCTGCAAACAAAACCCAGGCAATGAGGTCATGCAAAGCCAGGCCTAAATCTACGGCTTCCCCTTTGCCCCTGGTTTGCTCCTCTCAGTATTTCAAACAGTGAGAGTGCAGGGGAAACAAGGAGTGGTGCCACGTAATGAAACCATGGATCACAGAGCAGCTCCAGAGAATGGCATTCCCATTGCACAGGCAGGGTATTCAAGCAAGCAGACTAGGTGAAATCCCAGTTGACCACAATATTGTACTTATTTTAATTGTTTATTGAAAACAGCATGATAGATGCAGAACTAAGGGAGAATGAAGAAAAAGAAACATCGGCTTCATTCACAGGCTCAGCTCCCTCTGCACGAACCACACACAAAATCAATTCTTCATATTATATGTTAAAAAAACAGTTGAACTGTTAATAATAACATGAGAGGGAAAAGACAGAGGCAGGAAAGGAAAATAGAGGTGGCAGAAAGGTCTGGTCAAAGACAGGTTTGTTTTGGCAGCAGGTGGGTGGGACAGATGATGCAGAGGTGCACTCCAGGGATAGAGAAGCAGAAGGCAAGAGATGATGAAGAGAGAGAAGGTCTATGATAAGGGATCAGGAGCCAGGCCTAACATGAGGCTGGGAAAAGCCTCACTTTGTAGTTATTTTGCTTTGGTTGGTCCTCAGAACAGTGGTTCAGGAGCAGGCTTACATGCCTACACAGTGCTCCCTCTCTGCTGACTCATACCACCAACTTACAAAACACATAAAATTGAGAAGAATGAATGCAAGTGTCAGGAGATCTGCCCCTGTTCCCAGCAGCCTAAAAAGGAACTTGTTTTATGCCACCTATGAAAGAGCTGTGACACATTCCTTCAGTGATGGAATGATCCCACTAGGATCACTTTTGCTGGCCAACATTGAGCACATTTTTCTCCAATTCATCTTTCCAGTGTGATTTATTCCACACATCCACTTGGAAAAACATGCTCAGCACCACCACAACAGCTGCACAGTGAAGTCCATCACTATATTGATAGATCATGGTTTCATTTCTTGCCCAAACACAGACAACAAGGAGCTGCAATACAAGGTGCACACAAATTCTGTCCCTGAGCTTTACTGTCTCAGGAAATGACAAAGCAAATCCATCCAGGGCAATGAAGCCAATCCAAAAGAGCCCCAAATGCCAGCGTGGATAAGTTTTGAATAGACCCCCTGAAGACCCAAACTTAGAACAGCACATTGTATCACCTGCAGCAAGTTAGCCCTAAGAGAACGGCATTACCTTCAGGTTTGGTTTGGAAGAGCCATCAGCAATTACTCCATCTTAACCACCATTTTTCCAGGATGGACAAAAACCAGAAGCAGTAAAATACTCCAAACTCCTGCAGCCTCATATGTTGTTCTGGGGAATATTTCAACACACATCTTTGTATGTGGAAAGAACCCCTTCCCACACCTACCCCATAAGGAGCACAACAGATCCAGCTCCCAGTTATTGATGGAGTTTCCAAAGAGTAGTTTTGAATGCCATTTTTGGAATCTGAGTCTGCCAGGTCTGGCTATTCTCTCTTAAGACTAAATCAAATGCTTCTCAGGTTTTCCTGTCTAAACCATATTGTTCCTTCTGGGCCCTTTGGCTATATTTTATGAAATAACTGATGTTCTCTATCTCCAGGGGGCAATTTATTACTGCTTCTACCAACAAGGAACCATATGATCTAATACATCTCTTCCAGTTCTGTCTTTTGAGGTTTCTATAATCTTTCCAGAGATTTTTATTTTGTTCCTAAAGAATGGTTTGTGTACCCTACAATTTGTGCCATGTATATTTCTTGGTCTGAAAAAGACACCCCCTCTCCATAGAAGCTTTGCCAGATACTACCTATGCAGAAGCATTGCTCCAGAGGCAGAGTGCGTGGAATTATTTAATATTTTCTTAATTTTGGTTAACTCCCAAAAAATTCACAATTACTCCACTTTCTTCTATCCCTAGCATTACTCTGTGCTTTCCCCTCTTCCTTGACCCTCACTGGCACTAACCCAGACCCCAGCCTGCCCAGCTCACCCTGACTGGCTCGTTGTGCGTAAGCAATTTTAAGAAAATGGCCTTCAGAGAAAAGCTCTGTTTCCCCAGTCAGGTCTGGTAACTCTAAAGCAGCATCAGTAACACAATCAGATCCTGGAACTGGCCATAGAAGAAACTTAACTCTAGCCCAAGATCCTATATGGGCAGATGTTTGAACCAGAGTTTTACCAAGCACCTCGTAGACATTTATTTCAGCTGGGCACCAAAGTCAGTGGAGTCTGCAAATGAGTTTGCTCCCATGTAGTTTACATGTGGGGCTCAATTCCAGGTGCATTAGCATCCTGTTATGAGCTGCTTTTTGAGGGGAGGATCCAAAGGAAAGGAAGGATTCGAGACCTGGAGACAACATGGCCCAGATCTGCTTTAGACATTTCAATGAGGCTCTTAATTTGCTGCTTTGTTGCACTACATACATACAGACAGACCTATATATATATATATATATATATATATATACACACACTTTTTTTCCCCCATAAAACCCAACTGCTTTTGCTGCTTCCTGAGAAGGATGGTTTCGAAATATCCCTTCCAAAGCTGGGACAGGTGTTTCCAGTGTTGGGGTTTATTAAGTTCCTGTGGCAGCTATTTCCAAGGCTGCTTTGTCATACGTTTCTTTGCAAGAGACCAAGAATGGCAGAGTGGCTTTGCAGATAAGCATTTCAATTGCAACCTTTATACTAAAGTGTAATAGGAACATTGGGGAATTAAATAAAATTATATTTTTCCTAGATGTCTGCTTAAAAAGGAAATTCAAGATTTTATGGATGCCCCAGAGACAAACTATTACATTACATTCCTCGCTGTTCTTATTTGAGTTCTGTCTGTTTGAGCACCTCAAATAGCACAGAATCATTCATAAAGAATGGGCAGGAGAGACTGTGTCCCATCAATATTTCAAGCTTGGTTATCAAATCAAGAGAAATTCATGAGTTCTGCTCCAGCTCAACATTTTCAGGTTTGATACTATTGTTTGACAGTTTAGAGGGTTTTCCCTCTGCATTCTCATTGTCATTAATATTTTATAGAATGTTCCAGTTGATGCTATTGTAATATTTATTAATTTTTTTTACTTGGCTGTACTAACCAGTTTTTTCTTTTCTCTTTCAGCAGGAAGAAATTCACACTCATTTGCTATTTGTGGGGTGATGACATAGTGTGAAGAAGCAGTAATGATGACTGACTGATAGAAGACACCATATGTTCTCTTCATTTTTCTCTGTGCTATTTTCTGAGAGATGAATAAAGACTCAGTATAAGATAAGCTTTCCTATATATAGTACTAAAAAAAATTTGACCTTTTTTCCCCAAATAATTGGCAGGATGGGAGAAATGATCTTTTTCCTAAAGCATTCAAACAGTATTGCTATAAATATCAGGCTCCAAATTACCAAGATAAATAATTTCCAGTCTTTTTCACCAGAAACATTTTACATGTATCCAGGCACCAGAAACAATTTTACAATTAATTCCACTCACCCCCAAATGTTCTCCATCTTTCCACAGCAAACATTTTGAAAATATAAGTTGCATTTGCTGATGACTAAGCAAAGGTAAACAATTCCTTCCAGTCTTAAAAGAAACTAGATTCTATATAGGACTCTAAGTGACTGTGTGCAATGCATGATAATCAGAAATCCTGATTATAAGCACAGTACTACCATCACTAGATCACGATACTGGATCATATGCTGGGGTATTTCTTTGCACCCTGAGTGTCTGAGTCCATGCAACTAATAAAACAGAAGATTCCCTTCAGTAAATACTGCCTTTGCTTTAACATGTTTTAATATCAAAATAATTGGAAATCTCATTTCCTAGAAATAACAGAATAAAAATGTTTCATTGTTCTAGCATACGCATTTACCAAGTATATTATTTTCCTAGATAAATATTTCCTTTTTTTTTTCTCTCTGTCCTTTTTGTTCATTCTACCCTCTCAAAACCAAAGCCTTGGTTTTAAGAGGGTAGAATAATTGGTGATTGTCACTCTTCCTCCTAACTTTGTAATAGTCACTAACCAGCATCAGACCACAGCAGAGCCACACACATATCTGCTAATAAGCAGTCAGGAGCAGAAACAAAGAAGTAAACAAAAGGGATTCACATTGCCTTCTGTTCCATTGGAGACAGATGGAAAAAAATAAAAATCAATCCTCCAAACACAAAAATAACCCCCAGTAATCATTGGTTTAAGATTCCTTATTTTTCAAATTCACAGGAATTTGTTGTAATTAATGGAGCCAAAATTGGAGAAACACATAATTGTGAGTCCTGCAGGCAGCAGGGCAGAGAACTCCCTGTCAATGGACGTAGTGCCAGGACTCTTGTTTGGGCTTTGTTTTCAAGGTCATCCATTTAAAGCATTTTTCGTAACACAACCTGAATAAGGAATACAGAGCCACAATCTGCTTGCCCTGCTCACAAAGGCACCCACCACAGATGTGGCAGGAAAGGTTCCTTATGCCAGGAGATGGCCCTTGGAGGACGTTTTCTCCCCGGTCACCTGCCATAGCAACAGACATCGAGCAATGTTTTACATTTATAGGATGCAACTCACTTTACCCAGTTATAGACTTGTTATTTGGCTGTGACAGCTTATGCACCCTGCACCATAGAGAGCAGGACAGAAGGTGCTCAGGTAAAGCAATGACTGCAGTTTTACATTATTTTTCCTTTGAACTCCAAGTGGCATGAATGCATCTTCCCCTGGAAAACTGTCACATGCACCTTCTTTTCCTATGACAATGAAATTACCCAAAGTCTGATTTAAATATTCTAGCCTATGAGCTGGCTTGCTTAAGGACTACAGACTTGGGTCCCTAATCAATGCTTTAATAAATAACACCTACTTAGAACAATTGATTGCTAGGGAGCAGACTAAGTGTAATATATTTCTGCTAATCTAGTCACAGGATAAATGTCATAGTTTATTTATAAGACACACCTGAAATTATTCTGAGGGCTGTAGATAGGATCCATGTTGACACACATTTCACACTGCACAGTGTCAGGTGGAGGTGGGTGGTGGGCACTCAAGGCAGCATGTCTGGTGTTGCTTTTTGGCAAGCTCCCACTGCCCCTGGGCTGCCAAAGCTCAGCTCCGTGGCTCCCTGGCAGCAGGGGCAGCTCCCAGGACCCACACTCCAGACTGAGGAGTGGGTGCAGAGCACAGTGTACCCCTTGATGCCAGGCTCTGGGGGCATTATTCAGTCCAATTAAACGGCAACTGCATTACACTAGCAATAGCCAGGCATGCCACCGAGGCCATTCTTGGGGATTACAGCCATGTCCCGGTTCTGGTCTCATGAGACGCTTTATTCTGCTGCACATTTATGTGGGGAAAGCCTTTCTGTATTTTAGGGTGGAAAATAGCCAGCAGAGAGTGCAAGAGGCCCCTTCTGTGCTATTACTCCACAGTCCATAACCAAGCTCAATCTAAGGCACCTTGGTGCCCACCATGCCCTGGCTACAGTGTGTCTGCTCCAGTTTGTTCTTCGAGGACACCATCACTTCAATTCTCTTCCAATTACTGCTGTATCTGCCCCTGAGGTGTGTGTTCACAACCGTCTTTTGGGAGTAAGTATGGGCCACCGATCTTCCCAGCCAGTCTGATAATACATATATATATATATATTCTACAAATTTCAGCCCGGAGGAGACGCCCGGCAGGATGCTTGTATGCACACAGAGGATATGGAGGAACCTCCCTTCTCCTTTCCTCCCAGCCGACACCCGGCAGCAGGGGCACTCAGGCTTCCCCCGCACCCCACCCGGGACCCGTCTTTCCTCCCTCCCCGCAACGTGCCCCTCGGAGGGTGCAATATTCGGCCGGGAGCAGCGCGGGCTCGGGATGCGGGAGCCGGGAGCGCGCAGGGCGGTCACAGGCTCGGCCCGCAGCGCCCCGCTCCAGCGGAACTGCCCTGCAGACAAGGCACGATCCGGCGGCCGCGGCGGGGAGCGGCCGGCGCCGCCGGAACGTGTCAAACTTGAGAGGCGAGAGCACCCCTGGAAAGGCGGCGGCCCCGGCCGGCCCCGCCCGCGCCGCGGCGAGGGAAGATGCGCCGGGGGCGCGGCAGGACCGGGAGCGCTCCCCGCCGGAGGCCGCCGCACCTGCTCCCGGAGGTGCGCGCTGGGCGCGGGGCGGCGGCCGCGGCCGCCAGCGGGGCCGGGGCCGGCGGGGCGGGAGGCGGGAGGCGGGGAGGGGGGCGGCGGCCTCCCGTCTCGGGCGGGCTGTCCCGCTTTACTCTCTCCTCCCCGCCGAGGATCGCGGGCGCGGAGCCGCGGCTGCGGCGCGCAGGGCGGCGGCGGGAGCGGCGCGGAGGATGCGCTGAGCGAGCGCGGAAGGCGGCGCGGCCGCGGCGCAGGTCAGTGGCGAGACCCCCTGTCCCCGGGCCCGGGACGCGCTCCGCCACCCGGATCCCCGCATCCCCCGGCCGCTCCCCAACTTTTCCCCGCACCACTTCGGGAAAGTGACCAAACTTGCGGCGGGGCCGCGCTGGGGCCCCTCGTCCCGTGTCCCCTCCTCACCCCCGGCGGCGCGACCCCCTGACCTCAGGGCTGCTCTCCCGGCTCGCGGCGCCGTAATTCCCAGTGCCGGGAGTTGCGGGCTGGAGGAGCGGCGGCCGCGCTCGGGGCCGGGCGCGGTGCGGGTCGCCCCGCGGCTGCGGCGCGTCCCCTCCGCCCCAGCCCGCTCCGCTCCCTTCGCAGCCGGGCGGGGCCGGCCCAGCCCGGCTCGGGCACGGCGGCACCGGCACCGGGACCCACCTCCAGGGGAGGACGGAGCCGGCGGCTTCGACGGGCTGAACGCTCGTGGCTACGGGTCCGGCATGGGTTTCTGTAACGAAAATACGGGTCCAAAGCAAACTAGTTGACAAATGCAGGCATCTCCCTAGACTGGAAACCCAGTTCACCCGGAGTTCAGTCTGTGCGAGCAGGAGCGGCATGAGGGGACACGGAGGCACTTTTTCATTTCTGGAGCTATCTTTAGAGAACAGGGGGTTTCTTTGGGCGCTGCTCTCCCGCAGCAGTGATTTTCAGCATGTCCCGATTGCCCTGCCCCTGCTTGGCCACACTGGCACCTCGGACCTTGCAATGCCCCTTTGCACCTCACCCAACCCTCCAGAACGGCTATGTTCAAAACACGGCAAACATCCAACAAAGAATGATTTGTACAGGTATGTTCGCCCCAGGGTGCTGGTGATGGGGAACCGGACAGCACCCTGCTGACGTCTGGGATTCCCGGCTGTAGAAGTAGCCAGGAATGATGTGATACCTGGTCGTAGCTGTGTCATTAGTTTTTTAAGATTTTTCAGAGATTAGGAAACCCCTTATTTTAATTGTGTTATAATATTGCTTTCTGTCTGTAGCTGATTTATGTTGCATGTAGAATAACATGTTTTTAAAAACCCAAAGATGCTCTTTTTTAATGTTAGACACCTACATAGAAAATTCTTGTATTTAATGCAAGACTTAAAAGTTGCAGCTATTAGGAGAATAGGCTGTATCTACAGGACCTGGGAGAGAGGGTGAATAGTAAACCTGAACGGTCTCAGAAATGAAAATTGGAAATGCTGCTGCTAAATCTGTTTTGTTTATCAGTGATGCTCACCATTTGACAAGAAAGCTATCCTCAGTTTATCCCGAGAAGATTTCATTTTGTCAGATGCCTGGTGCCTCATCAATTCCTTTCATGTCCCTGGGATTTTCTCTTTTCCAGGCTCAGGCCACAGCAGCTCTCTGTGTTGGGGATAACTGTTAAGCTCTTCTTTTGAATTCATGAGCTTCCAAATTAAACTTTTGCTGACACCTGCTACCTAGCCTGGTTGAGCATAATGACAGTGTCACCCAGGCTACTGGAGCTCTGCCACCAAACCAAGTAAATTGCAACCAAAAATAATTGTAAGGTGCCTGGACTAGGTAGCACAATGATTTGGGGAACATCTGGGAAACTCTGGCTACTGGAAATCCAATCAAAGTCTGTTTCTAATGGAGCAAACTTTCCAACAGCAATCATAATCATAGACAGGAATTAAATCCATAGAGTAGATGGCAACAGAGATTAATAATCATCATCAATTAGCTGATGGAATCAAACAGAACAAAATGAGGGTAAACAAAAACCTGTCTCCCCCTCCCCCTTGAATGCAGTCCTACCTTCATTTATCCAGAGTCAAAGATCTCTCCTGAGCACTGGTTTCAAGTGCCAAAAAATTTAGCAGGTGTCATAACATAAGGTCAAGACTTAATTATTTATATGGAGACATCAATCATCCTGTGGGGATGATTTATTTATAAATCACCAGAGCTGTAACACAAGACAGTAAATTCTGATTTTCTCCTGCTCCTTCCTGAAGGGACCAGGAAGGTCCACGCTGTGCCCAAATGGCCTCAGGAGCCTACAGAAGTTTTTGCCCAGCCCCACATGGAGGAGGCTTTTCTACACCTTTTATATCATGCAACCAAATTATCACTGGGGAAAGCTCATGCATATTTGCTACATCTCAGTAATGAACATTTACTGATTATGGATTATCTGGAGAATTTAGCTTTTTAAACATTATTCAAATTTTTATGTTTATGTAAGCTAATAAGACTGAGGAGATTCAGTAACTGCTCTTTGCCTTATGGTATTTGAAAAGAGTGTCCATGGGGCTTAGCTCAGTATCTTCCACAGTTGCTTTTAAAAGACTAAAATAGAATTTTTCTGCCTGAAAAAAAACACCCTATCCCCACTCAGTATAATGTTCTTTGCTCACAATTAATGCCAAAAATCAATTTTCTAATATGCTTTTTATGTTTCTGCTGAGCACAAACAGGATGGCACAATAAAAGCTTTTATTGCCATCTGATTAGGCTGCAGTGGGGGTAAGTAAGTGGCTTGGGTCAGCAGGGCTGTGAGATTGCTGTGCTGGATGAAGCAAACACAGAGAAGGGCATGGGATGCTGAGCACCAGCCACAATCCTGCTCTCAGGGTCATTCAGGGAAATGTTATCAACTCTTTGGGAAAAGCAGGATCAGGCCCATTAGGCTTTCTGATAACTGGACAAAGTCATGAACATGTGCTTGGGCTGTTCCTTAACCTCCTCTTCTGGGATTTTGATAAAGGGTTAATTACAGCCAGGGACTCTCAGAGATTTGTCCATGTATTTATCTGTTAAGAGGAATCATGCTATTGATCTTATTCACATGACTGTTTTTCAGGCAGGGAGGTGATTAACTTTGAGTGAAACTGGTAAAAAAAGAATATAGGAAGAGAGATGGAAAAGAAAGTTATGGTTAAAATAAGAGCTAGGATAGAAGGTTTCCTTTGCTTTTCCATCATTATCTTGTGTAGCCCAAACCCATCAGCTTTACCATCGAGAAAAGAGGAGCACGAGGAGTATCCAGGGCATCTTGTGATCCCTCTGAACTTCATGGCAGGACTCCATTTTGGCAAGAGCAAGTCAATAAGTTCTCCTGCACATCCATTATTCTATTCCCACTGATTTTAAAAGAAGACCGTTTATCACTGTATTTCAGTGACAGAAATACTAAAATAATGTTTCACTGGGCTTATAAGAGGGTGTGAAAAAGGAGCTGGCAATGTCTTCAAGGAACAATTAAGACATTTAGAGTGTGGGAAAATATTTTTAGGAAATAACTGATCAGTGAGAAAATAGAAATTTAGGACCCGATTCAGTTATGAGATGTTCCTCAAGCACCCTCTGAATTTTGCTCAGAGCATGTGAAAAAAATGAAAAATTCATAGTATTTCTTGTAGGCAAGACCAGTCATATGCTTGTGTGTTTTTATGGAATACTGGGTATATTTATAGCATTTAGTAATTCTAGCAACATTCAATGTAAAGAGTAACAGATGAATGTATCATGAAACAAGGCACTGGCAAGGCAGGTGGGAAATGATTTCCAAAATATTGCAGCAACCAGGCTGGGAGAAATCTAGGAAGATGGTAAACATAACAGACCTAGGTAGCTTCAAGCAAAGCCAGGGTTAAAGCCCAGGCTGAGCCCTAAGCACATGTTCTGTGGAGGAGGAGAGCCAGGACTCCTGTGTGTGAGCCCCAGCAGACGTGGTCTCCACGCCACTCCAGCCTCAGTGCATCCAAGGGCGCGGGTGACAGTAAAACTGTAGTGGAGTGCAGAGAGAAGAAAGGAGGGGAAGGAAATTCTATTGGCTCAACTGCAAGAAACAAATCACAGACTTCCCTAATCAGACAGATGATGCCTAACTAGGGCACAATATGAACCAAAAAGAAAGGTGGCAGATTTCACAAATTAGTCATGGCAAAACCGGTGAATTTCACAGCTTGAAGTGAATTCACGTTATAGGATGAAACGGCACAAAGTGATTAAGAGCTCTAACTGATAGGAGCAATGTGAGACTTAGTCATCATACAGCAGCCGACATTTGTCTCTGGCTTCAGCTGAGCCACAGGAACAGCCCTTCAGCCTCCAGTTTTTGAAGCTGAGTGGGAGCTGGTGGGGACAATCACAAACAAGGTCCCACAGATGTTTACTGGTGTTTTCTGTTCCTGTGAGGTACAACCATGGCAGCTGGAGCTGCCATGTAGGGAGATGTTCTGCAGGCACAGGCTCTGCTCCCAGTGCCACCTTGGAGCTGTGGCAGCAGGACCAGCGGACCTCATCTTCACAGCATGACCCCACTGGTGAAGAGCAGAGAGGGAAGACAGCTGAGAAAGGTTGGAACGAGGGGGGACACTGTTGCAGCACACTCCCTGCCATGCTGGGGATGACCTTCCAGGTCTGACAGTGTCATTTTTAGAGCCACTAGGTGCTGGCACGTGCCATCTCATAGTAACCATACCTCAGCATGCATCCCTAATAGAAAACAACCATTAAACAGTCTATTCCCATTTTCTATTCTTTCAGGGGATCAAAATCAGTGTCACAAGCCTCTGTCACAGGTGGTGTTGCATGACTTTTGCTGGTAAAACATTTT
Source organism: Anomalospiza imberbis (assembly GCF_031753505.1). NCBI lineage: Eukaryota > Metazoa > Chordata > Aves > Passeriformes > Viduidae > Anomalospiza > Anomalospiza imberbis. The sequence continues at coordinate 2,680,850 of NC_089692.1, read as the reverse complement.
AATAGCTGTGACAGCACACTTTCAAGGAAATGTCTGTTAACAGATACTGGAACATTACCCTACCACTTGTATCCCTGCTTAGATGAAGATAAAAATTCTGGAGAAAAATGCCACCATTATATACTTTTGTTTCAATATGCACGGTTCTATCATAGCTATTGAAAATCCACAGGGCAAAACGGAAGCAAAGTGAGCTAACAGCAACCAGGACATGGCCACCCTGGCGAATTCCTCCTATGGCAGCATAAGCCTAATTGAAACTGTTCCCGGTGGCAGGCTGTGGCCAGGCTCGGGCAGTGCCCCGGCAGCCCCGAGCGGAGCCATGCCAGCAGGGTTAACACACCCGAGCTGGCATGCGGAGCCGTGAGCCCTTCAGGGAGCAGAGCCTGGCAGCTTTCCTCTGTTTATTGAGGGTGTTCCAGCACCGGCGGGTCCACTGAACGCAGCTGTGTTAATATTGTGCAGGGAGAGGGGAAGCTGTTGAAGTTGCCAGGACTGAAGCCGTAGAGGAACGTAATGGGGCAGTGCCAGTTCCTTCCAATCCCACCTGGAGTTTATTAGCCATCCGCAGGGGGTAGCAGAGCACCTGCACCGCGGATTATCCAACACTCACCCTCTGTGCAGAGTCCAGCTGCTCCTTGACTGAGCTCTGCACGGCCACAGCTCCACTCCTCACCCAGCACGAGAGGATTTCCAGTTGTACCGTGAAGAAGGACCCCAAGAGGGATTGATCACTCTTGAACAAGGATGCAAATACAAAGTTTTAAAAGAATTATCATTTCTAAAGTATTTTGAAAGGAATGCCCTTGGAGCCCTGGTTAGGAACTAGAAAGGACTTTTAAGAAGGCAGCCAGGGTGAGAGACCCTCTTCTCCTACACTGATTTTGGAACCTGGCAGGTTTTAAGATATCTTTCAGTAGCATTTTGCAAATCAATGCTAATTTGATGTAGCGAAGCTCAGCACTGTGCCGATTCACTGTCAAACCAGTATAAACTAGGCATTTTCGGGGAATGCTTATAGCTCAAGGTCCATTAAATATGCAAACCTGGCAATTATTTCACCACCCTTAAAATACTTAATTTGAAATGTGCATCAGAGCACTCATAAATGGTCTTTCAGTCCTCATCAGAATGAAGCCTCCCTCCCTTGAAAGTGCAAGTCAGTGTCCTGGGAGAGGGGCTGGTGGCTGTGCTTGGGATGAAGACAGGAGGCAGGAGGGGTCTGATGCTGCCTGCCGTGCTGCCACAGAGAACCACAGCCACGTTAAGGTCTGCTAGGGCCTGATCATACAGCAACCAACCTGGAGAAAGTCAGGGAATGTTAAGTCAATGGCAATCCTCGAGAGAGCGCTAATTGCTCACCTCGGAAAGGTGGCCAGATCAGTTGCATAAACTTTCTGAGTGCTTTTTGAACCCAAGTGCCTATGATCTGACATTCATTTAAAAATAGGACCTAAATAAAAGTTGCTTTAACAGTTGCTAATTTAGCCAAACATACAAGAGATCATGGTCTTTAAATCTGGGTTCCTTTAATGCCTGCACAGAAAGAGTTGGAGAGAAGTTGGTTTCTCCTTCTGTTCAGTGTGATCCTCAAATACAGACCCGATCCCCTTCAGAGTTGGGAGAATCACAGCACTAGTTAGCTGGTGACATGTATATTTAGATGTCTGACTTCAGGCACCTACGTTTGAATATGTGATTTAATATGCCTTCATTTTGATGTCCTGAAATGGGGATACTACTTAACTCAAAGAAGATCAATTAATTTTTGTGTTGCTTTTAAGTTCTTTAATGGAAGATGTTACATAAATAATTATTTAATATACTTTAACAGGTTTTTTTTGCGTGAGCTGCTTGATCTGCTTAGAGCATATATATCAGTATGAGCTGCATTAATAAAATAAGTTCAGAAATCTAAAGAGTACATCAGAAGTTAGACTAGTGCATAAAAAGGGGTAAAAGCTAAGTTGCTCCTTCATTGGCAAAAAGCAGACAGATTGTTTTTTTGTGAACCTTTAGACTTCTCATTTCTCAGAAATCACAAAATCCATTTGTGAAAAGATCTAGGAAATAAAGAAAGAAATTGTACAAGTGGCATCCTGGTCAGTAAAGCATGTGAGTCTGCAGGCACACAGACAGGATGATGCCATGAATCTCCCCTTTGTGTTGCAGTTCAGAAGAGGAGTTATTTTCTTCATCTGAGCAGATGCCAAAGGCTCAGAGAAGGGCGAGCGGACAGAACGCAGCCCCTTTCTTGCAGCAGAAATGTATTTGCCTGGTTTCTCAAGTAAGAGGAGAGAGAATCCCGTCCTAATCTGCAGTGATGAAACCTCTTCGTCTGGGGGTTATCACAGCACTGGGTGCAAGGCAGAGACTGACCAACTATTATTTCATCCTTCCAGCCCTCAGTCCAGAGGTTATTCCATCCAACACAGATTTCCACATCCACCAGTTATATGGAAAGTTCCTTCCCTGCATCTCTAAGACCTACAAATACTTACATGCTTTTTTCCATCTTTCCCTGAGAGCAGGCTTTATCACACTCACATCCAAAAACCTCCCTCTCCAACTACAGAAGCTAATTTATTGCTTTTCTGGCTTTTCTTCTCAACCATTATTCAGATCCCATTGTTAGTGTTTCTTCCAATAATACCAAAGCCCTGTGACAATGTTTAAACTAGTCACTTATAACTTACTAGCAAAGTAATTCACATCTGCCTGTTAGTTATGGCTGTGTGATCTACCCAAGGAAGCTGCTGTCCAATAAATTACTGAACCGTCTGCCTTCACACAGTGCTCCCCAAACTCTCCAGCATCTCTTCCCTGCTTTCTATCACCTAACTTAGTGCCAAGATGAAGGATGGCAGCTGTTTCAGCACTTAATGCCAGTTTGCAGACAAGGGGAAGGAGGTTTCCTTTCAAAATGCCACTCTCCTACTGAGACTGGCAGTAGTATTATCTCACATCTTTAAATACCAGTCTTGGAGTTATTGGTGTGACATCAAGGTGCAGAGATTTTCTGATGTAGAAAATTTACATGAGCAATTTCTTGCTTTGTTTTTTTTTTCAACATTTAAAATCTAAAGTTACTTTTGAATCCTTGAATTAATTAATTAATCATTTTCTCATAAACACTGTAATTGTTTAATGCTTTGGAATAGCACTGCCCATATTGTTTTGTGTATGCTCCCACTCCTGCAGGTCTCAGTGGCTCCTCACAGCATTAGATGTATATGCTCCTAACAAGTGCAAGTCTACAGCTCACATAAAGCTCTTCTATTCTGTACCTTACACAGGAGGGCTACTGCACTGACAGCAGCCAGTACATAGTATCTATAAATTACAAATCATCACACCTACCTGCACTGTGTTCTTCTGATACATTATTAACCTCTGTTGCAGCACTTTTACTTCAAAATACTAGAATCAGCTTGTTATTCTACCTTTAGTTTACACTGGGAGAAACCTCAGCTCGGGATAATGTCAGGAGATTATCTAAGGTCTCTGTTATAGTAGCAGTATGTGTTGCTAGCAAAGAAATTCATCTGGTTTTCATAAATATTTGATGGGGCTCTATCATCCTCATCATCATTTTGGGCTGGTTGGAAGAGGATCCCCCCGCGATTGCAACCCATTTCCGAGTCGTCGTGGAAAGTCAGTTGGTGATATTTCAATCACAGTGTTCTTATAACAAATTCCATTCAAATTCTGTCTGAAAGGGAGTTAAGGTTTCATCCTGCTGCTTAGAGAATTATATGCTAAATGCAGCTTCCCATGGGCTTGGCTGCCGTCCAGCACTTTGTAATTTATAGTTCTCCTTCTGAGTTCTGGCTGTGACCTTGGGACTGCATGGTGAAGTTCTCCCATGTTTTGCTAAAGCCCTGTCCCAGAGCCCTTGCCCCCTTCCCAGGCAGCACAGGGCAGCTCCTGGGACATCAGGGCAGTGCTCTGGCACGCGGGCAGCTGGGAGCAGCAGCACAGGGGAGTGCTCATTTCCTCTTTTTTACTATTAGGAGCAAATCACGGAACGTTGTTCTTAAATGACAGAAATTATTAGGTAGCTTCAAAGCATGAAATTCATTCACAGAAGAGGTTTAAATTATATTAGCCAAAGGCGTTTTCTGCAGAGACAACCACAAAACAGCTCTAATTTGAGATCTCCAAACAGCTGTTGTGCCCTATGTATTTATATTGAAAAGATAACTTGGAAGATTATGTTAACATGCAATTAAATTTTAAAAAAGTTTTAACATAAATACTGATCTTATTGATAGCATACAGGGGGTGCCTAAGAGGCTCTTCTGAGAAATGTGTGTGTCCATGGCCAGAGGAACTGACAACCCAGATTGTAACACATGCCACTTTTAACAGAAAAATTGTGTAATTGAGAGAAATTATTGCCCCTTGAAGATTACATTCATTATAGATTGTAACAGAGATAGGTCTTCAGAATGGCTGCAGTTCCCTTCAGTTAAAGAGCTATTCAGAAATACCAGTGTTTGAGCTCATGGACATAGCTGCAATTGTTTTAGCAGAGTTAGTGAGGGAAAGCAATTTAGAGGAAGGTACAGCAGACCCATGCAGCTCTTTTGTTTCTTTATTCTTTCCAGATTTTTCAAGGACATATGTTCTGAAAGAATTTACCTATTTCGATTCCTTAGGATGGAGAATAATTTTAAAATTAAAAAGGATAACTTTTAAAATAATGATTTTAAGAATTATTTTTTTGAATTTTAAAATCATGATAGAAGTCTCTTAGACTTCTATCAGTCTAAGATACTCATTTCACCAGTAATTGCCATGGATTTTCTGCAAAACAAGTGAAATGGATGTAGCTTTGAAACCAAAGAAAAACAACTCTTTATTTTTTCATTTGGTCTTCAAAGTATTGCATCTGACATTTTTGGTGATTGGCACTTACCATAAATGAACGTTCTCTGAAACCCAGTTGTATCCCAGTTGTATCTCTTTTGAACTGCTTCTTCTATTACCTGATGTGAAGACATCAGAGAATAATTATGTTAAGTAGTTCTTTGTAAACAATAAACCAGCAAACCCAAGAAACTCCTTTTGCTAGGGAGTTTGCTAGGTGCTCATCACCAAGATACCACTGGCAAAACATACAACAGCTCCCTGGACCAGTCTAAAAATGGTTGCCCTCCACTGGAGAACTTCAGCAGAAGTATGTTTGGCTTTTTTGCTTCACTTGTGACACATCTCCAGTGAAATGATTCCACCCGTGGGCGGTGCTCAGAGGTGAGGTGTGTGGAAAGGCCCCAAGGCAGTGGTGCTGTCTGTGCAGAGATCTCTGCGGCGGCGCCGCAACGGGAAAGGACGACTGGCAGTATTTATGGCAGGTTTCTGTGCAAGAGGTTTCTGTGCTCTACACTGAGTATTTATTCTGGCAGTAGCTCTAATTGTGCTGTAAACCACCCTGGGTGCTGGTTGCTGTGTGCCCAGGAGTTTGACTAGAGGCCAGGCAACAGTGCGCTCTGTGATAATGGTGCATCATTTCGCCGCAGGAGCCTCATGCCCGTGGGTAGCAACAGCCTTCCTGCTTCCTCCCACGCTCTCTGAGCAACCAAATCCCATCTCCAGGGTGTCTTCTGGATGATAAACTTGCTGTTGTTTATTATTAGCACACCGTGAAGTGTGAGGTGTGTATTAGAGATACCTTTCTCTCACATGTTAGAGAATTAATATTAGCCTGTCTCCAACCCAGCTGACTCCATTCCCATGCACTTCTAGGGCAAAGAAGTAGCAGGGAGAGCTTGTGCAGACAGGACCCACCACCAGAGCTCATCATTTCCTCCAGGAAATGTCTTCCCTTTGCAAAGTCTTGCTCAGCCCTGAGAATCTCCTCATTCTTTCGGTGCAGACCAGTCAGTGTTCGCTTTTGCAGTGTTCTGAGCAGAGGCAGTGTTTTTTTCCAACTTTTCAGTGCTGCAGAGTTTTTTGTATGATCATTGGCATTATTCATGCACACCTCCAGCTCCTCATCCTTAAGTGACTTTGAGACTTCCTTCTATAATCCATCATATCAGCAGCCCTCTTGGCTGGCCTTGCCTTAGTAACAACTGCTTCTTCTCCCAGCAGTTCTCCTGTCACGTCTTGTCAGCGGGACAGAAAGCTGAGCTCAGTCGGAGGGGACTACGTGGAATTCATCCACATTTGGATGGGAAGAGAGGGTGCATGATGGATAAAGGAGATATGTGAGAGAGCATCAGAGGAAGCAGCTGGACTAATTCAAAGAAGCAGCTCTGCCCTGTAATTCCATGTATCACTGTGTGCCCTTACCTGGAGCAGAGCCTGTGAGACCAAGAAATACTCGTTCCATCCGAGCTGGCTCTTGTGTTTCTGATCAAAGCCTCTCTGCCTTTTCCAGCCATAGACCATCTCACTGGCTGCACAAGCCTGGCAGTTATGCTACACTGGGACTTTCCCTGTTTGGCTGTTCAACTGCCCTGTTACTTTCTTTTCTCAGGGCTTATTTTCCCCTCTAATATCTCACCTAAACTTTTTCTTTCTTAGCTTCAGGCCATTGCTCCCTGGCCTACAATTTTCTGAGACTGTGAATAACTTACTTCATTTCTGTTGTTCCTTTGATATTAGACTGTGGTCAGGTTCACCCTGAGCCATCTCTTTCACTGGACTCTGAATTTGGCTTTCTCAGCCTCTCCACATGTTATGTTCTCTAATCTACATGCCATTGTGTCCTCCTTTGTTTTCATCTTCTTTTGAAGTTTGGTTGCTAGAAATAAGGAGCATCATGCTTTTAGATGGCTGTTATTTGTATTGACTTACATGCACTTCCCACAGCTAGCTGTATTTTCTTACCCAGAAGGACTATTTTTGTTTATGTTGGTTTACTTTATGAAATTATCTTTCTCCTCTCCAAATTTAATTTTGCAAATGAAAATATATGAAATAACTCTCCATTTTGCTGCCAAGGTACCAACAGAAAGCAGTAAGACTAAAGAAGGCAACTGGTCATGAAGGCTCCTAAGTTCAATTTTTGTTTGCTGCAAAAACTTAGTGTGAGTTTGGAGCAGCTTCTGCACAGGTAACAGAGGCAGGACTGTCCTCAGGACTATCCCTGTGGCATGTGTAAGGATCTCTGCCATTTTGGAGAGTACTATCAGCTACCTTTCCCCAGATATTCAGTTTCTCCAGTAACATAGTTTCCTGTGATTTATCACCAAAATATGAATTTGTGTCCTATGAGAAGTTCTAAGTTTGGGATTTTCTTTAAGATTAAAAAAATCTCAGTTTTAAAACTTGTCATGAAATACAAAATTCTTGGGAAGGAAATTCAGTTTGGTGAAAGCAGAAACGCTCCATCTAGATGATTTTGATCCAGCCTAGGTACTGGGATTTGGCTGTACTGATGAATCTCCCCTTGCCTCAGCTCAGCATCCCACAGGAACTGCCAGTCCCAGCCCTGCCCTGAGCTCTCCCTAGCAGACCCCAGGGCTCAGCCAGCACCAGCTTCCACCACCCAGCACTGCCTCTCTTACCTTGTTGCTTTCCCTAGATAGCAAATCTACACCTGACAAATGTGAAATGCAAAGAGCAGCAAAAGGTTGTATCCCATCATGGGAAAGGAGATCGTGCCTGGGAGTGAGATCTTCATATGGTGAAAGAATTGCAGCTCCCCAGAGCAACAGGGAGGTTGAGAAGAAGGGAGGAGAAATTTGAACCTAAATTTGTAAAATGAGTCCATATTAAGATTTCTAACAATGTCAAAGATCTGAAAGATGGAAGCAGCCTCCTGCACTGTAGCATGCAGGGCTCTGTGGATGTGCTTGGGATTGGATTTCTGCAGATGTGCCATTCCCTGGCCCTGATGGTGTCCCTCATAAAACACAAGAACCCAGCAAGCCAGCACTGCTTTTCCAGCCTCTGCCTTGTACTCCCCCAGCACTTGTAAGCAGTCCCATGGTTTGCTGACTCCTTTATTCTGTGAAACCACTGGCTCTTCTTGTCCTGGGCTTGTAATGGGTTTGCTATTAGGGTCTCAGCTCTGAAAAATCCTGAGAGAAGGAATACCTGTAATAATACTATTTTAAAAATAATTAATTCACAGTTCTACATTGACTTCTTGAAAAAAACCCCTCCAATAACTATTAATAGCAATGCACATGAGGACTGCTGACATAAAGGACAGGACTAACTTTCTAAAATATCTCCAATCTTTGTACTCTATAAATATTTATTTGTAGCAATACTGCCGATTTCACTGGCACTTCACCTCACACTGTGTCAGCAGAGCCATGACAGCTTCATAGGACAATACCAAGTGAAAAGTAACATCTGCAGAGCCCCTTCCTGCCAGAAGAATTGGCCTCTGAATAAATTTTCTTTTCAGTGGTTGAACCAGAATCAGTAAGGGGAAGAATTGCTTCAGTTGTCCAAAAGACAACTCGAGTGTTTCGTTTTTTATCACTGAAACAGAAATCTTCAAAATGAAAACTTACTTCCAATACAAAAATTACTTTTTTTCTTATAAGTATCAAAACAAAACATTTGGATTATTTTAAGGTCAGAATAAAGTTTCTCATGTTTAATTAGTTGCTACCCTCATTAAAAAAAAAAAAAAAAAACCAATAAATAGTTCATAAAACACTTAATAAATGAAAGATCCCAGCAAGCCTCAGCAAAATTTACAATGAATTTACAATGAATTTACATCCTTTTGGATGATCACTGTTTTTAATGGAAACTGAAATGCACTTTGGAAATGGGTTGTTGCATCTGTCTTTTAATTAATTATTAAATTCAAAATATTTAAAATATATGTTGTAGGATTACTTTATTTTAATTTTCCCAGCAGAGACATTGACAGTTCCTGGATGATACTGCACCAAACTGTCCTCTTTAATGACATTTTCTTTATAATAATCATTGATCCACACGAATTTGTCAGTTCCTAAATAGGAGCTCATCACTTACATTGCTTGTGAGAGCTCTGTCAAGGGCTGAGCATGGCACAGAGGATCTCCTGCTATGCAAGTTGGCCATACAATCACATGATATTTGGATATGATTTGGATTCTAATATTTTGTGGCTGCTCTAAATACCACAGTGTACCAAAATACCTTGTCTTTTGTCCATGCGTGCTGACAACATTCCAAAAGGGAAGGTAAAATCCTGTGGTGAATCATAAGCAAAATAGAATGACTTGGAAAGCTGTATTTCCTGCCTGTCCCCAAGAACAAGAGCCTCTCATCTCCTTCTCTACCCTGGTTGGGCCAAAATCTCACCTTTTTCTTAGATGAATTGTTTAATAGGTTGACCATCCCAACCCAGTAGTGGATGCAATAGGAACACAAAGGTCTTTGCCATCCTTCAGCAGATGGCAGGGATGGCTTATCGTGTCTGGGCCCTCAGCATGAGGCCTGGTCCACAACCCAGGGAGCAGGCTGTGCTCTTTTCTGAAGGAGCAGGAGGAGAAAGCAGGGGGAAAGAGGGCACGGAGAGGCGGAGGAGCCTCTCACATAGTCCATGGTGAGACACCAATCCATTAACTGCTTGTGCCTCTCCTGACCTCCTGTCTCTGACATTGCTCTCAGCATATCCTCCCCAGCCCCCACGCTGGCTGCAAAATACACTAAATAAAATCAGGCTGACAGCAGCCCATGCACCTGCTTAAGGCAAGAAAAGAGGGATCTGGGCTGTGCAGGGGCACTGGTGAGGCAACAGACATGAGGCAAAGGGGTAAAAGGGTGCAAGAGGAAGGTATAAATTCAAGACCTAGAGCTGAGACTCAAATGTACGAGTAAGAATCCAGATGAGCTGAAAGGGGAGCTGGCATCCATGCTCCAAGGGATTCATGGAGAACACAAGGCTGCCTGGCTGTTAAAGTGTCCTTTCAACGACACCAAGGAGGATGGGAACAGTTTACAGCAATTCCTGGTGGCAGAGACAGGATGAGTCTCCCGCAGGCTGGACCTTGAATTAGTCAAAGTATGGCAAAGCCTTGCTTTTCCCTCTCACTGCTCTAGGTCTTGTCCTAGAGTGACCTTGAATGTTATGAAAGCAAACACCTTCTGGAAATGAGATTGTAACTTGTGGTATGAGAGCACATGTGAAGCTCTAAAAAACCACAGACATTACAAAATCATGTTAGTGGGTCTGGTCCTAAGGAGCAACTGTGGCTTCCAGCTATTGTACAGAGCCTTGAGAGGCATCATCATCTTTATAATTTTAAAAAGAAAAGACATCAACATTTTTGTGACTTCTTCCCTTTATAGTGAGGGGGAAGAAATGGGGAAGGCCTCCTATCCTTTCTCAGAGAATCCTCTGGATTAAGGAAAGGGGAGTTCTTTAGGACCCTTCGAGATATCACTACAACACTTACTCTTTTTTAGTGATTTCCAGCAATTCTCACAGATTAGTGCCCCCTCAGGACAGTTCTGCTCACAGACACATAATGCTCTGTTTTCCCCTTCCCTCAGCGTCTCCCCTGAAACGGTATCCTTGGGAAGCAGAAAGGTTTACAGTTCTTCCCCCTTTTTCATCTTGTAAGCTGTACTCATTCTCTGCTGCTACACAAGCAATAAACCAGGCACCCAAGCAGGGATTGTCTTAGTAATATTTCATTTCTCTGTCAGACTTTAGGTCAGGTGATAATTTTGGGTGAGGCATTGTCTGCAAAGACAATGAATGCAAGAAGCCATCTTTATCCCAGCAAGGGATAAACTAGATGATCCAAGCGATTTTCTCTGTCACTATCTATGTTTCTACTATGGAATAAACTGCTGGACGAGGAGAAGGATTTATTGCTTGGACTCCAGTGATGGATACTTCCAAAAAAGCTCAACTCAGGTTATCTCCTCACTGCCTCATAAGGGCAGTGTGTGTCCAGCAAAAAAAAGGGTATTTTGCTGCTGTGCAGAGAAAACCTGGAGAGCACAGCATATTCCCCCTGAAGGGTGTCACAGATGGCAAAGATTCTTGGTGTGGATGCCTCAGGTCTTGAATATCAGCAGGAACTTGAGGCAAATTTTGGCATTGTTTTCAGGCTTTTGAGGATATATTTCATTCTAGAATGAATTCTTAGGACTTGTTTTCTAAGAAAGCTCTAGGAATACTGAAGTAGGGAGGAGAGTTCTGGGGAAATGCATGGATTACAGCTTTTCCCTTCCCTGAAAGCCTGAACAACATTCACAGCCTGTACATTACCAACCTCAGGGCAGGAAAAAATTTGCAGTCCTGATGCCAGCAGAAAACTCCTCCATGAAGCAATCTGTTTTTAAGATCCTCTTCATTATACAGTTAAGGTCTCACAGGTCAGTCTGTTGTTTTACTTTTTAAATGAGAATGCCATAGTCCAGCTCATAACAACAGCAAGGTACCAGCCCTCAGCCTTGTACATTTGTCTTTCCAGGCAACTGAAGAAAAAAAAAAACCTTTAGTGGGTTCAACAAAGGGAACCAAAGATAATTGTTTATAGTATATAGACATGAAGGTGACTCGTGGATGTTTATACTTCCCAGATTGAGAAATGTTATTCAAGGGAACAGGATGTTTTGAGCCTACAGCATCCTATTTTTTTCTCTGAAATAAAACCCCATAGTATCACAGGGTCAATAGTTTTCTTCTGCTGTTAGTCCCTCAATTCTATTAAGAAATTATTGAATATTCTTCCCCTGCCTCTTTTCCCTTTTTCATTTTTTTGTTTTGTTTGCTTGTTGTTTGTTTGTTGTCTGTTTGTTTGTTGTTTGTTTTGCTTACCAGATACAGAAATGCTTCTCTTAAAACCTTATAGTCAGTGAGTGTCTGTAGCTGACACTGGATAAAGTTGTCATTATGATTTAGGATTTCACTGATTGTGCTTTATTATTTTTATATTTTGCAAGAGGTTTTTAACTTTCCTTTTGTGTGGTCATAGAATTGCTTAAAGTGAAGGGCCTCTGCCATTCTAAAAGGATATTGAGGAGAGCCTGTTGTTATTACCATGCAAGCCAGACAGTCTGAACAGTCTTTCAGTCAGATGTAAATCCACAATTATAAATCACCATGTGAAGGGGAATAGCAATCACTGCATTTTGATCTATCACCACAATACTTTTCATATAAATATACTGACCAGAATAGGAAATTTAGGTGTATTTTCTGTGTCTTTATGCAGTAAACATCTCTTTGAAGCACCATTTGTGCTAGACGTCAAGAGTATCTCTGAATAAGAACAGCTCGCAAAGAAGAGATGGTGCCAGCCTTATGCACAGCAGAGGGATTAAAAAAACCTGCTGGGTGGCAGAACTGTATAGGCCTCTAAAATTTCTACAAACTGGGGTGTACAGCACGTGTAGTTGTGTACACTTAATGCTTAAATAGTTCCCTCTACTTCAAAGAGAAGGGCTGTCCTGGGAGCTATGGGGCAATCAGAGTTTAGTTCTTACTTTGCCATGGACTTCTGTGGTATTTTCTGCAAGTCATTTCATTTCATTGTGCCTAAGTTTCTTCATGTGTAAAATAAATCCTTCAAATACAATTGGATCAGCTTCACACAGCAAATTACCTCTGATGCTGAATCATGTCTTTTATCTCTCTATCTGCCTGCTTATTTTTATTGTGAGCTCCTCAGGGCAAAGACTATCACTTGAAGTATCATATATAATAAAAGTCCCTTTAGCACCACAGATCCCATTCTCGGGGACTGGAAGCTTAGTGTAATAAAAATAAACAAATGTGATCAGCCATGGGAATTAAAATAAAGTATCCAAAACAAAGAAAATCTATACTTATGACCTTCTCTCATGAATACATTGGCCCCCAGAACAGATACACTGCTTGGCTGCTTCCCTGGGCAGATGTAAAACACTTCATTGTTTGGCCAATTGGACGTGTTAAGAAAAGCTTTCTTGCCACAGCAGAGCCATGTAAGAATAAAATAAAGACCATAGTCTAGGAAATGGGGTAGTTCATGTTTCAATGACCTTAACAAGGGTTTGGAAAGGAACATTAATATTCCTGAACCTCTATTTTCATTTGTAGGAGCAGGTTGGCTAATCTAAACATATGTGAGCTGGAGAAAAATGAGGGGAAAAAAAGGACTTTTCTGGTGACATAGACACATGGGGGTGGGGAACCTACTTCTGGAAAAGAAGTCTGCCTGTTTCCAGAGCCAGGGCTACCAGCCAGGTTTTGTGGCAGGCTCACATAGTAAAGAAAGACTTACTTTAAAAGTTGTATTTCTTAGAAGGCAGAAACTAAAATTTTGTTCTCACTGAAAATGACATCTCTTGATACAGAATAGAGATACAACCTGAATAGGAACATGACAGGGATTTGGTCTGCTGAGCAGTTTCAAAGCATGTTTACCATACTTCATCTGGTCAAAAAAAACTGAAGAATGGCAAAGATGGAAATATTTTCCTTTTTAAATGTCTAGTTTTGCTAGATTTGAACATTATTTGCAAATAAATACAGAGGAGATAATAGGCTTATTAGGCTGTAGAAACATGCTTGAGAACTGTGGGAGGAGGTGAGGGGTCGTCGAGGTCAGTCCCTGCAGGTTAAGCAGGAGCTCTTTGCTCAGACAAAGCTCAGTGTCTCCCATTCAAGTTGGCTGCAAGTCCAGAGCCCAAGGTTGTGTCCTAATGATAAGCTCGTGATACACTGCTCATTATTTTTCATACATATTAAACTCATTTTGCTCCCAGAAGAGGTCTCTGGGGTCAGCAGACGCCGATTCCTGTTCCCTACATTGGCATTAACGCGTCTGCGGCTGCGTCTCAGCAATTTCGCTTGCTGGGCCCACATTTTAAAGAACATCATTTTCTCCCAGAAAAATACTTCAGTTCTTGCAATCAGTGCTTGTTTCTGTAAATTAAGGAATGAATTGTGCCAAATTGTTCTCCTCTTCTTCTCTCTTCTGGGGTTATTTGCAATGTAGCTTATGCTACTGTCAGTACATCCACTCCGTGCTTTACAGGAAAATGAAATCATTACACACAACACAAATTGCTAGACTTCTTTCATAATCACACACTCTTAATTGGCATGTAAGCACCAAGATCCCTGTAATACATGCAGTAAAATGTCTCCGACTCATTTTTTTTCTCCCAGGTTGAAAGGTCAATGAGAGTATTTTTCTTTAATTTGACAGGCACACAAGAAATAATGCAAGACTCATTTATGGTCAGGTAATGCACAAAGAAATCTATAAATCAAGCTAAGGGGAATATTAGATCATGCTCATATCTGAACCCATCTGGCTTAGTTCACGAAAGAATCAATATGAGGCAGAGAGCTCAGTATTATTCGTGATTTATGCTCTTGCATCTAAGGGGAGAAACATTTGCAATTTTTAAGTCTCTTCATCTGAAACAAAAAGGGGAAAAGAACTACAGTTGGCTATTACAACACATGCAATAGGTAAGTGATACGGTGACAGATTACAGCTGCAGGGGGAAGGGATGGCTCATTCTACTTAATGACTCAGCACGTTGTTTTAGTATTTTCATCTTTACATCCCTCTCCCCCCACATGTATCAGTACAGAGGTATTAAGAAATAAAATTGGATAGATTTCCACAAGTTTGATATTTGTAAATGAATTGCCATTGATAGTTCACGGGCACAGTACTGTTAGAAAATACAGCATATTGTAACATACAGTTTTCTTCACTGTCTTCTTTCAAATACTACTTTCACTAATAAACCCCTAAACACCTAAAAACGTGGCATGGCTAAATATTAATCCTGCCCCATACCATCGTATACACATAAGCTTTTGATCCTTTTGTGAACACCCAGGATTTACATGAAAGATTTCTACTTCCATAGTACATCTCTCAACTAAATACAATCTCCAGTTGGCCTCGAGTTGAGCCTCCCCAAGAGGCAGGAGGAGGAGTGTCAGACGGCATTGCTGAATGCTGCACCAGTGCACGGGGTGGGAGGCAGAGGCAGGGCAGAGATCTCACAAAGCAATTAGAGTATGAAAAACACACTGCAGTGATGGGTGCCATAAAAGCGTCAGGGGAACTGGGGCAAGTAAAACATCCATTTCAGCTTCAGTGATTTGTTTTACATACAGTGCTAATATCCTTCATACAAATACCAAATGCAGTTTAATTTAAATCTTGGAAGCCATTTAGACTAAAGCGAGAGCCTGACATATTTTTCTCCCAGCTAACGTGTACAAGAAGAATCAATAATTTTCCCAGCATAATTTGATGAATTATTACATCAGACATTATTGATCCAGTCAAAGAAGAAGGAGGTCAAAATAATGAAAATCAGTTGGTTGTGATTAGAAATGCTTGAAATACTCTTTTGGAAAAGGTTGATAACTAAAATGGTCTATGGCTTTACACTTATTGATTTAATAAATAGAATAAACCTTGCTGATCCAAAACAAGGTTACTTGTATAGGTGTTTCAGGGGGTTGTGTTGCTGAAAGACAGTCTATATGTCTTCTGTATGTGTTTAAATTATATTTTAGTTCAGCACACTGAAAGCATTCATTTTAAACATCCGTTCCTTTCGGTCACAATTTTCTACTGCACTTTGCTGCTGAGAACCCTTAGACTTCATTCTGGTAGTAGGCTTGGTACTCTTTAAAGTATTTAGTTTAAGTTTTCCATATTGTTCGTGTCATTATAAACACCGGGAAGGATCCAAGAGCCTCCCACACAAGAGGCAATTGTGTTGGGTCTGTGTTATTGAGTCCTGCTTGGGTATGTCCTTCCAGCAGAGAATGATGCAGTGCTGCACATTTCAGTCCGAAGGACTCCAGAATGTTTCCAGTTAGCAGAGGCCATCCTCCATCGCAGGAAGGCCCGGCCTGGAGGCCGCGCCTGGCCCTGGCCTGGCAGTGCAGAGCCCTCAGCGCTGCGCCGCCGCGAGCCGAGGCTGCCCCATCACTCTCTACACACCAGAGAGAGAAAAAAGGAGCTAGAATGGGATTTATCTGGGCGGGACATAGGATACAATATCCACTGCATTCTCTCCCCTTGTCTTCATACCACTGGAGTCTCCTACTTTGGGCATACCCCTAGTCTTTGTTCCCTCGCTAGCTTTACTGTCTGGGCACTGCTCCCCTATGTGGGGTTCACTTTCCTTTTTGCAATCTCAGCCCTCCGTGCTTTTGCTGTTACCACGGTGTGCGGCTGCCTGTTCCCCACGGGATTCCTGCGGCAGACAGCCCGGGCCGCAGCCCTGTGTGCCTCCCCCGGGCCCTCAGCCGCCGCCGCGGGCCCTGCCCGGCCGGTGCCGCCGGCTCTGCCCGAGGCCCCGGCAGCGGGCTGAGGGCAGCTCGAAACGGGCTGCAGCGAAGACAAGGGATCAGCTCAGCCCGCCCCTTGCAAGGACTCTGAATGCTCTCGATAAGAGCAATGCCTACCAGCTGCGAGCAGGGAAGCAGTGGACCTGAATGCGTTTCACCTGCTCTCTCTCAGGCGGAATTTTGCTGGTGCCCATCGGAGCAGTCCTCTGGGAAAGGCAGCTTAACTGAGCATACAATGCAAGTGTTATTGCCATAGCCCTGAATGGCAAAAGAGAGTCAGAGCTCTGCTACATCTCTGGAAATTTGGGGTTGGTCGCATCCCATCCGCTGCAAACTTCCTTCTAGCACAGGAAATGTGTATGTGGAGATACGGCTCATTGAAAGTTAAAATTTTTTATTCTGTCTTTGTTATATGTAACAGGTATAATTTGCACCATTTTTTTGCATGATATATATATAATATTAAATAATTGTTAAGATGTACCCTTTGGCATTAGAAGCCCCCCCCTTCTCAGGCAAAACTGAGTGTGTGTTGAAACCTGATTTACAATCAAGGAGATGTGGCTCACCAGGAGATGGGCCTTATCTGAGGCGATATGGAGACACCCAGGCGCTGATCATCATCAGGAACATCCCCACCCCGGGCCGATACATGTGAATACTCTGTTCCCGTAAATTTCATCAAGAGTTTCCACGACACCAGATTTTGAATTTCTCTGCCTTGTCCCCGAGAAGGAAATCTCATCAACTTATGGGACTTTGAATGAAACAAAGGACTGAATGCCGAAATCCTGGCTTCAGGCAAAATTTTCCCTATGAAAATCGCTTGTACCAGGATGGTGGTGTGGGGGCATAGAGTGAAACCTCTGTTGAGGCTGATCTCTGTGTCTTGCACCCAGCGCCAATCCCGGGCTCGGCACTGTCCTTTACCTTGTGGCTGGCTAAGTTAGATCTCTATTGCTAAAATAAATTCTTTTTATTTTTTTTTAATTTGGCTGGATCATTTTTCATTTATAACAGTCTTCTTGCCTCACTTGGAATTATTCCAAAATTTCTCTTGAGCATGAGAAACTAAATATGCTTTCCTTAAGGTCTTTAGGAATTCCTTGCTCAGGTTCTGGTGTAATAAATACCAACTGACATTTGAGTTGACAGTAGTTACAAAGCCTGGGCCTCACAGGACAGCAGTATAGTGTGAAAAATTAAAACATCCGTAGGTACAGCTTATTTGCTGCGAGTAGAAGGAGATTCT
This sequence comes from Anomalospiza imberbis, assembly GCF_031753505.1. Classification (NCBI taxonomy): domain Eukaryota; kingdom Metazoa; phylum Chordata; class Aves; order Passeriformes; family Viduidae; genus Anomalospiza; species Anomalospiza imberbis. The sequence continues at coordinate 2,663,361 of NC_089692.1, read as the reverse complement.
GAAAAAGAATCCTATATTTCATCCCAATCATCCTTCAGCATGGCCAATGCCTAAAGATACGTGTGTTTTCCCTTGCCAGCAGCACATCTAGCAGGCACAGTAACTGCGTAGGAGCTATATAACCAGGGTGACAAAAGTCATCTCCCAGACAGGTAGAAAATATATGAGCTCTGTGGCACATGACTGGATTGATCATACCTGCTCTGCACCTATTTGCAGGTACAATAGCAGAGCACAGCAAGTTACACTGGCTAACTCAGTGCAGCAGCATCACAGCCTCTCTATTGAGTTACAGTTATGAATCTCCTTTAGACAGCATAATGCAACTTTTCCTTCTGGGTAAGATTTATTATTTTTGTCACCTGCTCTATAAGAAGACACCCAGACCATCATTCCCAGGCCAGCTTTATAGGTTCTTTTGCCTGCCCAAATTGGTTCATCCTAGAAATCACCAGAATGAGCAGGGTTAGAATAAGAGCTGGCTGGGGTAAAATGGAAGAGAAACACTAATTTTTGGTTCCTGCACATGCTGCAAGATGAAGCAGAGTCTTCTGAGTTACAGCAATGGGACATGGCAAAACTTTCTGGTCCTTTCTAAACAGCCCAGATTTCACTGAGCTGAGGCAAGGCGGTAAAGACAGAATGTGCTTAAAGGGCCATTGCTAAACATTTTCTGTTTTCCAGGTCTGAGTTCAGCTCTGGAGATTTACATGCAGTAGTGGTTTAGGATTAGATTAAGTACTTCATGCCTAGGATTACACCCAAATTCAGGGAAGTTATTTCAGATCTCTGAGCAGCAGTCATAGCCTAAAGCAGAAAGGCAGCTGTCCTGTGCATGGTGAGGTGCCGAGCACTGGGCTCTTAACAAGGCATCAGAGAGTCATTTGGTGTCCCTCACCTGAAAAGAGATAGGATTTCCCCAGCAGGGAGCTTGACATTTGTACTGCAGTTGGATCATAATGTTTGTATCTCTGTTAAAATGGCATATTACTCCCAACACCGGTATCTTTCCGGCCACAGAGGCTAAAGTAGTATTTCTTGTTCATACTTGATGTGTTTTTTTCCTGCAAAGCTTCACTTCTTTATTGTTTCTTATTTAGAAACTATGAGTTATGTAAATAAAATCTGTGACTTTTGCCTTTCCAGGAGCTGAAGCTAAGTTAATGTAGAGCAGTGCCAAGGAGCAAATGGGGTTAGAGCATGTTTTAAATTGCCATTCTCTTGTTTGTAATTTATTCTTCCTATCTCTAGCATTCCTCTGCATAGATATTTATAAAAATAGGTGTTCCATGCACTGTATATCACAGGTTTATTTAGGATTGTTGTTGAAGATTTACACTGCTCAAAAGAGCAGTCATAGCAGATAATTCCATTTGCAAGCTTCAACAAAGTGTTCTGGGGAAAGTGCTGTTATCACCGTGAAGAATTTTAATGATGGCAGGGTTTACAGACAACTTCTTTGGCAAACAAGGCTGCAGCAAGATAACTGAGCAAGTTCCTTTGCCAGAGGTGGTTTTGTATTTCTGCTGCTGCCTGTTAAACACACCTTACATCCACCTCCCAGCCCTCTCCAGGAGTTTCAGCACCATGTCTACCCTGCAGTGCTAGCTTTCCTAAACTTAAAACACCTCTCAGGATCTCACCTAAAAGGGTTGCTGGGCGCCTCACAGGCCGGCCACTGCTTCTTCTGTTATAAAACTTCTTGTTAAAGCAATGTCTTTTGACTTTGTCATTACAATAAGGACAATGATAATTTTACTAATAACCTAATATGATCCAATGTGATCTCAGGAGAAGCTGGGTTAAGGTACTTCGTACTTTCTGGGAAATTCCTCATTAATTCACATCTTTCTGATCACAAGTTTCACTATTGCAATAAATTAATACTGTGTTTTAATAATCCAGTACAACTGTTGGAGGGAGGAAGAGAGGAGTTTGCAAGTTGGTAAGACCCTTCACCTCATAGTCCTCAGTGACCAGAGACCCTCCCTACATATTTACACCTGCAGGGACATTCCACAGGGATGTCAGTGATATTCTTGCTATATATTGCATGTAATATATAATTATTATGTGTCATATATTGCAGATAATATGTAATGATAATACAGTGCTATATATGGCAGTTATCCAGCTTAGATTTTCTTCCCTACAGACAAACTGCTTTTCTGTGTCACAGCCTTGGTAGCCCCTGAGAAGCAGCTGCCTTGGCCACCTCAGGGTCCCAGTGCTGCAGGCCATGCCACTGCTGAGAGGGGAAGAGGGACTCAGTGTCTGTGGCCTTCCCTTCACAACTGTTCACTGGTTCCTGAAAAAGGAAATTGTTGCTGCTCCTTCTCATATTGTTCCTTTTCAGCAAAACCATCAGATTTTGGTGTTGTCAGTCTGACATGCCCTCATTAGCACTGGAAAAGCTCATCAGTGTAATTCTGTGTATATTGCACTGGAAACCTTGCAAGATGCCACAGAACTCCCCCGTGATTTTTTTCCTTTATCTCATTGCTTTTATGTTGTCGGCTAGAACAAAAGGAGTTTCAGTTAATTATCTGTGTATTTGCTGAAACCACTAACCTATATCCCAGCTAGCACAAAACAGTTGCTTGACTGAAGTTCTTGGCAGATTTAAACACCTTCTGGTCGTAAGTTTAAAAAAAACCCTATTCTCATTTTCCACTTTGCATATTCAAATTTTCTTTTACAAAAATAAACATTCTACTTTTTTCACTATTCTCCAGTACCTAAGGAAAAGGAGGATGATTCAGTAGCTGGAAAACTAACCTGAAGTGTAAAAGGTCCACAGTCATCCTCTTTTTGTCTACAAATTTCCCACTTCTGTAGGCAAGTTCTTCAGTTTCCTCTGCCACAGCTTTACCTCTGTAAAAGGCAGCAACAGCATTGTTTTCACAGCTATAGATTGTGAAAATCTCAGCTATTACAGTGACAGGAACGGTGCAGGTGATTAAATAGATAAACTGTACTGTAAGAACAGAACATGGAGGCATTTAATCTGCTTTAGTGCTTTGAAAATATATGTATCTCCACAAATATTACTTTCTTTTGGTGCCATTCTGGTTTGGTGCACTGTTCCTTAACTGAATCTGTTTCCTCAGCTCACTTCACTACCCAAAGTATAGTGAGAAGACAGCTCAAAGACACTATGCCAATGCCATGCAGCACGCAGGATGAGATGGCTCCAAGTATGAACTTCTTGAGTTGAATCACCACCAAACAGCAAATCATAGCCCTAGAGTTTCAGGAATCATTTTTTTTTTTTGCACAGTAGCACATGACATAGCTGGAACTCAATTAATGTTTCCACTGAATTTTCATAGATCTGTGCCCTTGAATGCAATATCCAGACAGAGCACGTGCAGTCACAGCCACTGACAGATACAAACTGAATGTCACCATCTATGCACCCACCATGTTGTCCTCACCCTTGATGGTAATTAAATGTGATTTTTTTCTCCTCTTGAGGAAAAATTAAACAGCTGCAAGATGTGGAGATTTTATCCCCTGTGTGGAGTGAGAGGGTTCAGATGTCTCTCTTCTGGCAGATAATTGCTTGGTTTAATGAGGAAGTTTTGTAGTATTTTTAACCATTGCTTCTGTGCCTTGTTTAATTATTTGCATATGGCATCATCAAGTTAAAAAGAGTGTAGTCATTCAGAACTTCTTCTCAGTCTTGTGTTAGACATTAATGAAAAGAAGCTAAGGATAGGTTTCTCGCTAATGATGATGGAAAATTAGTTTCAAAACCCCAGAGGTGTCTTGCAAGATACACCAATGATATATAAAGGTCCAAGGAGAGAAATTCAGCACAAAATATTGCCTAGGCTCTTTTGGACTGTTTCTCCAAGAGATCTTTTTCCCATTTAATTTTGTAGTTATGAGGGAGGACGGCAAAGAGTAAATACAGAAGGTTCTCAGAGATCGCAAGACTGCAGTACTCCCAGCAAGTAAGCGAGGCTGATAAACAGCGCAGGCGAGACAGCGAATGCCAACGTGGCATATACAGTAAAGGTTACACGCCTGGAGACCTACAGCAACAGACAGATTCATGGCTTTTTTTAAGTCTTCAGCTAGCGAAAAGTTGAGTGTCTGGAGAGGAGCAATGCTTTATGCACTAGTCATAACATTTGGAAGGGCAGCAAATCCACAGGCACAAGAGGCACAAAGGCACAAGAAAACAGTTGCTACTCCTTTTCTTCTCATTCTGCGAGGTGCAGCCTCCAGTTATTCCCAGGCACCTCAGCCAAACAACAAGGAGCCAGTTCAGAGAGGACCATGCTCTAGTTGCACTCTGTGCTACCCTATGCTTCAGCATCTCATTTGCAAGCTTGTGTATTCTCTGATAAGGTTGTTTGGGTTTGGCAGTTGTTTTAAGTGTGAGGGGAAGAGACAGTGTTGATCATTAGGACTGACTGGTTCAGTCAGTGGTGAGCAGTGTGTAATACAAGCCACATCTAGCAGTAAGGGATCAGTTTGCCCAGCCTCATGTTTTCCTTCCATAAATTGGGAAGAGCTGCAGAAGGGAGGGTCAGGTGATGCTGCTGACATGGCTCAACCCTTTCAACACATCAGATAGGTCTTCAGTTTGGGGAGTTGTTTATTTTCCTGAACAACAGACTCCTAATTTTTCGTTTGAGGGCCTGAATAGCTCTACAGATAAATAAGACTATAGCAATAAGGCTGCTTTTTGTAGATAATTTTAGAACCGTTTAGAAATAGCCCATGTACACACTCAGCTTGAGAATTCCTCCACCACACAGCTGCTGCTCACTATGTACACTTGCTGTTTGCATTGTCTCCTATGTCCCCTGGGTTATCCCTTTAATGGCTTTGACATTAAACACCCGAACAGTTGCTCAATATACAGAATAGAAAAAAAAAAAAGGATGAGGCAGGATGGATAAAAGATAAATGGAGATGACAAAGAAGGTAGCACTAATGGTTCAAACCAAAATAACTCTTTTTATGTTAGAGCAGGTCCTTGAAACACAAACGCATCACAACCATTAGCCATAAGATGCACAATTTGCTTATGTTAGTCTCAGTGCTCTCGATTCACTTCATTTTACTGATCTCCAATATTTTACACACAATTATGATTTTGTAGTTACAGTTTAGTTATGTGGGGAAGAGGCTCTAAAGTGTTCTTGCCACACAATGTGTACTGGAAGTGCGTTTAAACCATAACTAAGGGTTTGAAGAGGTGTCAGGTCCTGCTTGTTTTGCAGTCAACATTTAGCAATAATACAGTCATGATGCTACTTTAAAAGGGTGCAAAATTCACCTGTAGGAACAGTCAATAAAATTTGAATCAATAAACAGTTTAGAAGAAAAAGTAAAGGACTGGAAAATGGGAAAAGCCAGAATAAAATCTAAAATAGTGCACTTAACATCCCTGTTCCAGCTGAGTATTTTGGGGCTCTGACACTGGTCCAGCCACTCTTAGGCACACACAGCAAGACAGTATTTGGGCAAAGCTGTCATTTTCCGTGTGGTGCATGTACATAAACTCTAGTCACAGTTAGCCCTGAAGAGGGCTGCAGAGCTGCAACATTGCTATCTGGAACCACAGGAGTTCCTCTGCTGGCTTCTGCAGTTTGTTAATTTAAACTTTTACAGCAAGATGTGACACCCAGAGCAGCACAGTGAAGTTTTCGTTCTAGCCACAGCTTAGTGCTAGTGATCAGCCCACACACTGCTAATTGCAAGTGGGGTAGAAATAATGTGCAGCCTGACTTGACTTTAAAAAGTGTGTTTTCTTCAAATCCTACACTGTTTTTCCTCTGTCGGAGTCACACAACCATGAAGTGTCATCTGATGAGGCAGGAGAACAGAAAAGGTAAAGATTTCAGGCTCTGGATGTTTTCATCTTGCCAGGATGAGTAGAGGCATCGGTCTGAAAAGGAAGTTACTGGGGAGACAGAAGTTGGCTTTCAGTGAACTTGAGCAAAACCAGGCCAGTGAGAGGACTTCCTTGGGAAACACACCGCAGTAAAGCTCAGCTGTGTTGTTGTCAGCAGCCTCTCCCTCTGTGTGAGCAGAGCCAGCCCCGAGCGCCAACACTCGCTCCTCTTCAAACCGAACAGTGTCGGGCTGTGCAGAATGGGCTCTGTCAGCCCTTCTTGCTGAGAGCAGAAGACACAAAATCTGGTGTGTACCTTAACTTAGTCTAGCTTAAAGGTGTGGAGTGGCTGGGCAGGATCTGGATCAAACTAAGGGAAATTTAAGGAAGGATACTCTTCCTTCTTAAAAATCAGACTGCTCTCTGCTGAGAGGTTTTATGGTGTGCAGTTAGTGTGGCAACATGATACAGCTCCAAGTTTTTTCCTGGAGGCTGGAGCCCTTGAGAGGGTTTTGTATCAACACATTTTGGTGTCCTTAGGAGTGTTTTGTATCAATGTATTTACCATGCAACATGTATGTATGTATGTATGTATGTATGTAAATTATAGTAATATTCACAACATTAGTTTTGGCAATATAGGACATAGAATTTATCTTTGTCAAGGAACGCATCCCTTACATCACAAAATTATGACCTAATAATACATTTTGAAAAAAGGTATCATTTTGTTAAAAAGCTGTTTTAGCCAAGAAAATTTACTTGCTTTAATCAAAACCACAAAACTATATAAACACAATATAAAACAACAGAGAGGTGACTACGCTTTTGTGAGCATCTGAGCATAAAATGGTGAAAAAAGATTACCTCTCAAATGAAGGAACTCAAGGGTACTTTCTGTCACCTACCTACTGCTCTACCCATAGAAGGGAGAAATCACACTAGAGAGCACCTGAGTCAGGTAAAGAAAAATCAGTGGCATTTCATTTTTATGTTTTACTAATTTCAAGTGTTCAAAATTCTTGAATGACACTCTCCAAAATAATGAGGTTTAAAAATAGTAAATGTCATAAATGCTCTCTGGTTTTTATTCCATAATCAAAGTAATTACAACACTATTTAAGGTTAAGTGCCTTATTATTAATCTTTCATTACCTGTGATTGAATTAAGGGCCAGCAGCATTGAAACCATTCATGCAGGCACTTGCTAGCTGCTACTACCCCTTTCTTAATATAAGTAGCAGAACTCTGTCGTCTCCAGGGACTCTAGCAAAACATTAGCTTTTGTAACATGACTGGAAATGTACCAAGTTTGGGTTATTTTCAGTCTGTGGGAGTAAGTTCCAGAAAAAGAGCTGGTTGGGGAATTCTCCAGCAGAAGGTTTTTCAGCAAGAAAATGCCCTTTTCACACAACCAGTGTTTTCTATGTGGAAAAAGAAAATTTTGAAAAATATATTTTTCCCTGAAAGAATCAAAACAAAGGCTGGCCCAGCTGCTGCCTGCTACACACTCCCCAGTTCCACTTTGAGCAAAAAGTGAGTTCAACAGCTGCTTCCCAGGCAGGCTGCTGGAGGTGAACAGTCCCCAGCTCTCTGTCCTCCTGGCATGTGCCAGCTGCACAGGGAGAGGAGCAGGACAAACTGGGGAGGATCAGAGCCCTGTTCCTGGTGAACCTTTGCCAGTTCCCAGGCTTGCTGCACAGCTCTCCAAGGTATAGCAACCACACACAATGAAAACACTACTTCAGGGCCCAAGAAATTAAATTTTTTCCGAAAATCTATTTCTACAAAAATGTCACTTTGACATTTTGTCCTAGTTCAATACACCTGCTTCCCCTGGGGAACGGAGTTTCTGTTTTCCAGATGATTCTGCCCACGCATCACAGGCTCTCAGAGACCCCCCTGCCACCACTCCTGTGGGTGTACCGAGGACACGGTGGCCGAGTGACCCTGCTGGCCACAGCCATGGCCATGGGGAAGGGCTGTCCCAGAGGTGAGGCCTCTGCAGAGGTGCTGGGCTACCTGAGTAAGCAATTAACAAACTGGCCTTGAAATTAGAGCTGAGATCAGAAGAAAAGCTCAAATCCCTCTATCATCAGAGCTATGAAATGTTTATTCCAACCACAGCATAGAAACATGGGTTTAATGGCACTTAAATATATTGGTGTTTTACAGCATCCTAGGACATGAATATATTCATCTCTTTGCTTAGTCGCAGGAAATTGCAGTGATGGATTGACATCATTTTGTAATTGCATGCGATGCACAACCAAAACAGAGCTCAGGCAGTGAGCTGCATTCTAACCAAATGCTCAGTATTTGTTAATAATGAAAGTTCAGCTAGCTTGATATAAGAACTGCATAAATAGGATGAAATAGTAATTTATTATGCTTCAGTTGAGATTTTTAAGGTAGTGTGATTTTCCTTGAATGCATGTGTTTATCATTATCAGCCTGAACACAGCTAGCACTCTTCAAGGTTTCTTGCTGAAAAGAAATTGAGCGTGCAAATACTCTTTCATCATAATCACACTGACTGTGCAGGGTAATTCATAAAAGAGCCAAAAATATATTGAAATTCAATATTATTTTACTCCAAATCAATATTAATAATTGTTTGTATTTTAAAGTGAAATTTACAGTTGAAAAATGTACAGAGATCAGCCCACAGTTGCTAACACATCAAATTTTCCTATTAAACTTAAAGGCACAGTAATTTTACTTCAAAATGTTTCTTATAAAGCAAGAGAAGGCATTGATCTGTGAAAACAGCTATCTATTATTTATGTGAACAACATTAGAACAGATTTCAATTATAAATGAGCTGAAAGGTCAGTAACTATTTTATTTTTAAGGTCTTGATTTTAAATTTGGATAGCTTAATAAAAATATTTATGTGGGACAGCTCTCAGTGGAAATTGCACAGAAGGATTAGGCACAAAACACTGTCTGCAGTCAAACCCCAATACTATTGGTACCTTTTACAGAACCATTAAATGTGAGTGATTACAGTAAACTAATAATAACTACTTTGATCTTCAGCCATAGAATCATAGATTCATAGAATGGGTTGGAAGGGACCTTAAAGATGATTTGGTTCCAACCAGATTTCCATCTAGTTCCTTCCAGGTTCTTTTGAGTGTGAATACCTCGATTTCTGTACCAAATGCAGATAATTTGAGCTTGCAGTTTGCAATTGCAATTGATGTTGTCTGAGCCCTCAGCCAGCACTTGATCAGTGCCAGCCCACAGGCACAGGGAAGGGGTGAATAACCCTGTGTGGCACAGGGCTGCCCACATCAAACAGGAAAAAATCCCTGGTTTGTATTACATTTCCTGCTTCAGTGTCTGGGCCCAGCTCCCCAGCATGCTGGTGTGTCAGCAGTACAGCCAGAGCAGTGGTGCTGGGGAGAGCCATGCCAGATTGCCTGTTTTCCCTCCCCAGGAGGAGTACTCTGTGTCACAAATACTTTGACAGTTGTTCCATTTCCTGGAGCAGGCACCATTCTGCCTGTTCACACTGCAGCAAAAAGAGGGAGGACAGGACTGAAGTTTTTAGGCCGTGTCTACCTTCTCCTCACTGAATGCAGAAGCTGAGAAGGGATGGAGTTAGAAACCCAGTCTGGTGTCAGGTGTGTGGAGTCAACAGAGTATGTCCATACCTACAGAGCATCAGTGGAACAACAGGAAGTTTGCTGGTGACATTTAATGATCTCTGATGTTCACAGCACACAGGTATGCCTAGCAGCTACTTGCCTTATCTGCTCTTATTACAAATTACACAAAATGTGCTTAAAAATAACTGAATAACAGCAAATCAAATAGTAATACTCTCCTACTGTACCAGCATTTCAAAACTGATTTTAAAGAGATTACATGCCTATTCAGGATTGTCATTACAGCTCAATATCAAAAATGGCATTCTGTTTAAAAGGCTGACTCATTGCACTGATACCCATGTGTTTCCTCTGGCTGCTCTAAGTGTGGAGTGTCTGAAATTCTGGTGCAGAGTAGCTTGCAGAAAAGGACAAACTGGAAGTCCATGTTCCTTGTAAAGTGGCCATCATACTGGTGTCTGCTCCCCTGCGTAAACAGGACCTTCGGACAACCTTGCAGCTCCTGTCTCACCCACCCAGGCTTACCCTTGGTGCAGCCACCTCCTAAGGAATCAGCCCCGTTTCTGAGCACAGCTGTGTCCATCCCTCCCTGGCTCTGTCAGCAGCTGTGCCCTCCCGTTGTTCAAAGCACGGCTGTGCTGAAGTTGCAGGTGGGATTCCACCCCTTCCCCAAAGCCCACTTTGACAAAAGGCAAAGCTTTTGGAAATGAAAGGTGTAAGGGTGGAGCAATGTTCGCTGTGCTGTGTAAGCAGTGCTCCAGTATAACAGCAGTAAACATTCCCTCACACTGCTGTGCAGCTGGCACTCTCTACCACAGGTGGTACAGCTCTGCCTCTCTGCAGCCCTACCAGCTTCCACATGCACCAGCCCTCACTCGCCATCACACAGAACCATTTCACTCCTTAAACTGATGGAAAAGTTTCCAGAACCTTCTCTTCCCTCATACACACCTGGGAGATCTCTCAGTTTGCAGATCTTCCCTTGGTCCCACAAGGCATATGAGCAGGAGTTCAGTGTGGGCCAGCCCATATAGATGGTGGCATGTCACAGCTGTGCCTCCTCACACCCAGCCAGCTACCCCTTCAGCACCCCGTGCAGCTTCCCTTTATATGCTGCAGTCACACAATGACTGAATAAAAATTAAAAATTCTATTTCCTGTTCTTTAGAGATTGCACTTCAAAATAAAATGCAAATATTTGTTTCAGTTTGCTTTAGGATAAAATTTTCATTTGGAATTAAAATATAAAAGGCATTTTTAAGACAAAAAAGCCAGTTTTCCAAGTAGATCTAGTTGTAGAATATGTCTTCTCAACTAACTGCTTTGTTTTAACTGGCCAAATCAAGAACAAGAGAAAATATCTCAGCTCTGACATACAGGCATAGTCTAAGTGAAAAAGCACCTTGAATAAACAGATCTTTAATTAGGGAGAAAGCAAATTTCAATAAGAAACAAATTACTCATCATGACTAGAAGGATTAAGAGTCGGTATTAGCTGAGAACAGTCAAATGTACACCATTACAGAAGGTGCTAGAGTCAATAAAGGAACCCTCTCCACAGCCACAGCAAAATGTGCCATTTCAAGGTTAGGAGATCTGTTTTGTTCTTCTTGTAGAAGAACATCACCACGAACCCACACAGTGTGAGTCAGGAGCTTATTTTCCTTCTGCTTTTGCAGAAATTTTGGTGTATTTTGTTTCCACAATTAAAACCACCCTCACTGGTGACAAAGGTTTCTAATTTCTAGGTTACAGGGACCATTTCAGTTTTCCCTTTTTTTTTTTTTTTTTGCTTACTTATGACTCCCAGACACAGATTCTCCACTTCAGATACTTTTGTCCTTTAGAAAAAGGAAATACCATAGAGGAATCATAAACCTCTGCACTGTATTACATGAACTGTATTATATATGGCACAGTTAAGCCATAATGTTGAAGAAGAGGCCCCCACACATATATATACATAAAACTACTCAAAATTATTGCTGTAAAAACTATTTAAACTCTCGTGATATCAAGAGGTGTAGCATGGGAATAAAACTTACCCAGTGGAAAGGAACATACTAACTTTTTATACACACATACATATATATACATATATATCAGCTGCTCATAAAATCTTTAAGTTTTGTCATCTTTTCCTCCTTATCATAACACACCTAAAACTGCAAAGAAAAATTAATTTATAAAGGAAAAATTCAAATTTACATTTGCTTCATACTGACATAAAGGAGGAAGGATGTGTGGGGTAATCACTTGTTTGGTACCCCTGGAAATCCAGCTTATTCTGAAAGAAGGCATTTTCATTTGAAATACCCAGGAAACCTGTGGAATAGACAAACAAAGCAAGACAACTGAAGAAGAGTATAATATCCTATATATAATTGTTATATGACAATGCAATAATCTAAAAAATCCTTTGAAGATGTGAGAGTTACTTTATATAGAAGAGAGATTGAGGCAAGTGGAGGGAAGGGAAGCATTTCAAACTGAGCTGTAGTGAAAACCAAGTGGGCAGCTAAATAACCAGAACTTTTCTGCTGTATTTTACAAGAGTTCAGCGTTCTCCACACAGCATATTTCTATATGTAATATTGGATGTGGATAACATGCTTATAAATCCTGCTGCCAGGCAGTGCCTGGAAAGGTTGGGCTGCTGTGCAAATTGTGTGCCTTCCCCACCAGTGTGGAAAAGAGCTGAACAAGTTCATTATTGACACTCACTGTTTACACTGTCACTGTGAGTTCCTGTGAGATGGTAATTTAAAACACAGTAAAAAACTTTTTTCATTTCAAGGGGAAACTGCTTTTGAGATTATGTTTTAGTTTAGGAATAGAATTATAAGCACTCGAGGATCTTGGAGAGGTGTGTGTTGACTTGCTGAGGTCCTGCTGCAGTACTGAGGAGATTAGTAACATGCCTGCTACAATTTGCACTCAGAAAGATAGGAAAGAAATCTTCTTGACTTTGAAAGGATTATTTTGGTTGTTTACCGAGTGCTGTCCCTTTTGGTCTTAAATTGTAGATGAAAGTGGAAACCCGAAGTGCCCGCTTCCTATTGCAATGTGTGATGGAAGTGAGAGGAGCAGCTTTAGCAGATTTGCCAGGGCTTTTGGAATGGGAAAAAGGGGTCATACATTTCCACTCTTGACTTCAGCCACATAAAACAATACCACAGCTTTCTGCAATTATGCTGAAATTCAGGCTTTGGCACATTATATGGCTTTAATATCCCTTCTAGCACTGTGTGGGTTCAAAGGACAACACTGGTGTATATGGGAAAGTAGAACTGGACCCACTAATACCTGACAAAACAAATTTCCACCAGAGTAAGAGAAAGCCTCTTACCCTCCTTTCCACACTCTTTTGGGTAAATGGATTGATGTATAGGTGAGCAAAAGAGGCTCCTGTAATTTTCAGGAATCTTATCCTGTCCAGAATTTCCCATTTTGCATAATTGGAAGAGATGCTGAAAGCCAAGATGTGTAATGACACCAGTGACTGGAGAATAGAGCTGTTAATAGGCAATAAGTTCTGCCTAATTTGCTGCCACACTGCTGGTGTGCACTGGTGGCAGGCAGCAGAGGTGGTCAGCTCAGCATGTGCATCTAGGATCACTGGGATGCAGGAGAGGCTGCTTAGGCAGCAGGGGAAGAGGTGTCAGCTCCTCAGGCTGGTCCCAAGCTCAGTAGGTCCAATTCACCTGAGTGCCAGCTCCTGCCTCTGCAGGATTTTCCTTTTGGGAAAACAGAGAGTGTAAAGTAGCACTGCACAAAGTCACACAAGGCAGGTGTGCATTCCCTCCCTGAATTCCAGCTGCTGAACTGGTTTGTGCCTCTGGCAGTGCTCAGGAGATACCTACTGGAGCCACCTGGGCGAGGCTTCATCATGGTCCCGAGGACAGCAGGCTGAGGCACCCCTGTCCATCAAATATTTCATTCCTGATTTAAAAGGATTTCAGAGCTGGAGAAGCTCTCAGCTTCTCCATTGATTTCACCAAAGTAGGTTTAATTCCTTTCCCCACAGGAAGGGAAAATTTGAATCCAGATCTTTTCAGAAGAGGGTTTTGGGGATGTTTCAGGAGCAGAATATTTTGAACAGTTTAAAGTTAGTATTTCACCTTTCTCCAAAATGCATGATTTCTATTATTACACATAGAAGAACATGATTATATATGAAGTTGATATAAGCCACACAAAATGTTATGATTTGAAATATCACCTACAAACAAATTTTTCCTTCCCAAATCTCAGGGAAAACAGAAGTTTTGTTCTATTGATACATGAGCCTGAATATAGTGATAGAAAATACAGCTCCCAAAGATGAACATTTAATGAATGGAAGCAGCCACAGGATTAGTAGTTTCCTACTTCTTTCTATGCTAAAGAAGCTAGAGGATTTGGGGCATAATACCCAGGAGTCATTTGCATTTCCTATTTCCCAGAAATGCTGACAGATGACTTTTAGTATCGCCATCTCTGCTTTTGTAAAACTCCTATAAAAAGTTCAATTTGCTGGTGAATATGAATAATGTTTACAAATCCAATCTTTGCTTCTATAAATGTTACGATAAGCCTGATCTAGGAGTCAGGGGTAAAACAGACGGGACACTTGAGTGGTGGGAAAACTCAGTGCCCTGTCTTTGAAGGCTTTTTGTCTCTGAGTGCTTTGAAGCAAGGAAACACATGCTTGGCTCGGCTGCAGAGTGAGAAGTAGCTGTGTTCACACACCTCCTAGAAGCAGCTAATGGATCTAGAAGACATCGCTTCAGTAATAATATTTTCCTATATTCTTGTAGTAATAATATTCCTTTCTCTTAATTCAGCTATGTGCCCAGTATCACTATCCCAGTCTCTAACTATATTACACAAGTACAATTGTCTTAAATAATGCAGAAAGGAAGTGCTTCATTATGATGCCTTTTCAGGACACCCAAAACAAAACCCAACAGAAGAAAAAAACCCCTCCCATCTCTCAGCTGCCAACATCTCCCTGTTAAACTTCTCCAGATCAACTATAGGAGTGCTGAAATTTAACATGTAGGTTTTATTGCTGTAAGGCAAATATTGACTTAGAAAACCATTTCTGCATTAAAAAGTACCTCTCTCTGAACTGGCAATCCCACCAGTGGGTGCTTTGGCTGGGGACAGGCCATCAAGGGTAAGACACCACTGAGGCTGTGCCCATGCACTGCCACGTTTCTCTGTACACAGAACCTGGGCAGTGGCACCTCTGCAGAGTTCCACAGCACCAGAGGGATGGCCCAGTTTGCCTCCCAGGAACAGCACAACCAGAGCCACAGGAGCACCCAAGCTGATCTCTGCTGCTCAGCACTGGTCACCCACCAGCACACAAGGTGCTGATTGCTGAATCCCTGATTCCAAAAGACACCTGCATCCTGCTGCCTCTTTTGAATAAACAGCTCTGCTCTGAGGCACCAGCCTGCTCCCTCCCAGCTCCTGGAAGAGCAGCTAAACCTCACACAGCATGAGAAATGAAGTTTGCCATGTATGTGTGAACTAGGCATTTACATTCATTCACAGGTGGTTCGTGACTGTCCAATTTAGCATTAAGTAGTTTAGCATTTTGCAAAGAATTTGGGTGTTTTGTTGACTTGCTGATGTATATGGCAACACTATACAATGCTGATGCTGGCATTAGTCTGTGTTCCTTGATTCACTGGCAGCTGCCTTGGCACCTTGCAGTGAAGCCTCAGGAAGAGAAAGTATAAAGGTGCCCTGCACTTTTACAGTCTCTGGCACACCTTGAAGCTTCCCTTCCCCTGGTTCCACAGAGGAAAAAACCCTCTTTAGCTCTCATCTTGACACAATGCCTTTCATCCTCAGGCTGACTTAGCTGGGCTGGTCACCAGCTCTGCAGTGGAGGGACAGCACTGCAGCTCCAATTACAAAGAGGGCCAGGCAGCTTGGGGCCTGCAGGTGAGCAGCCAGAGAGAGAAAGCAGGGGCTGTAGCAGCCTTGGACCCTCTGTCCCTCCTGCTCTCTGCAAAGGGCCAAGCTCTTAGTAAGCAACTGTTGGCAGTGCTGTGAAAGCTGCATACCCTGATACAAAGTTTTTCTGAGACAGTCTTAGATGTGCTACACTCATACTGACCTCAACTGAAGATAACAAGCCTATTCCTGGGGGAAAAGGGACAGCTTATCCTGCCACTTTGCTCTGCAAGGTTTTATTTTACTTTCCTTTGATGCATCAGTGTGGTTAGGGAAAGATCCAGTTCTAGATGGGCCAAAGGCTGGCTCCTGAGTTTCTACCTAAGGATTACACTGTGCCCTTAGATTCTATCTCGTCAATGCTGTTCTTCACACTGAACTGTTGGCAGCAGACAAGGGAGAGAATATCATGTCTGCACCACTCATGGATGAACAAATAGCCATGAGCTATCAGACACCACCCCAAGTGCAGCCTGCCTGACCCACCTCAGACTAGGAATCAAACAACAGAGGTGTTTTCTTCCTTGGACTGATCCAGTATTGTAACACCAACTGCAACAGTGAAAGTGTTTGGTCATTAGGCTTCCAGGTAGAGATTGCCAAAACCAGACCTACACAGCACAACTTTCAGAGCCACTTTTGTCAGAAGATTTAAATAAATCTTTGCAGGGTCTTTCCATACTGCTTGGGAGCAGGGAGAAATTAGTTCTGCTTCTGTGTTTGTGAATAAAAGACTTGCTGCCAGGAAATTTTGCTATAATTTTCAAGTATTTTCCACAAACATATCTGGAATTTTTTTTAACCTAAAACTGTACATCTTTTTCCTTCCCAGTCTTGCACTAAAGATCCAACACCCATTCTCCTAACCTGATGCTGATACTTCCTCGGCTCACAATTCATAGGTGTACTGTGGTGATTGATAAATGTCTTTGAACTGGAAAGTGCTGAGTGCTAATTACTATCTGTGCACACTCCTACTTGTGCTGCTTTCAAGTGCAGGGCAGTCACATACCATGGTAATGGGAAAGCTTAGGAAAACAGATATTGGTACCTGGGAGTCTTATCCATCATAGGAATGTAATAAGGAAGAAGAAATTAGATGTTTCAATTCAATATTGCACATTCTAATGAATCTTTTTCCATCTGTTTAATAGGTTCAGGGCAGCTCAAAATGGAGTTCAGATTGGAAGCTGCTTGCAACCTTATCTGCTTGCACTCTGCGTAATGCTAAGAATTATACAAATATGTTTTTGTCCATTGTGAGGAGCAAGGTTAAAATATGTGACTGCAAATTGCAAGTTGAAGGGTATAGAATGATGCAAATTCCGCCCCCCAGGTGCTGGGACACTGGGTGGGTCAATCCAGAGCTCCCCCATAAAGCATCCATCACATGCCTGAGGAAGTACTGCCTGATGAAACTGTTAGGTCAAGCTGCACTTAGGTTTTTTGTAGGCTTTTTCCCTCATCCATCTTTAAAATGATGTGATTGGAGTGTAAAGGGTATTTTCAAATGTTTCCTTAATGAGGATACTTTGTTCACATTTATCAGTCAGTGCTAACTGCTTTCAGAGTTCCTCTGCTCCTGGAACTCAAGGACCAGCCTGGGAGGGCTTGGGAAGCACATGCTCAGCATCTATAAACCAGCCACTGCCATTCACCAGCTTTGCTCACAGAGGACGTGTTAATTAAAGTCAGCTGATTGGAAAAATAATTACAGGAGAATAGGGAGGGGGAAAGCTTGGAAAAATAATTACAGGAGAATAGGGAGGGGGAAAGCTTAGACCCATAATTTAAAGATCTCTGATGTTTGTGTGTTGTTGAGAGGTAGTCATTTTGTTGAGAGGAAAGAGGATCTCTCTTTTTCTTTCTTGGACTCCTGTGCTTGCAGAAACATGCAATGGCTACGGGCAACAAGCCGCAGTTTTTTTTCTTTAGTTATGCAATTACATATGGCCTTTTATTCTTTCAAATATATGCTTTCACCTAGCTTTGTTACTGTTGTATCTTGAGGTGTCTTGAAGAGGCTGTAATGTCTAACCTAAAAGGTTTTGTATTCCTGGACACAGTTATTCTATAGGATGTGGAATAATGTAAACACTCTAACTGTTAAAAACTGCTATTGTAGCATTTCTTGCACTAATTAAAACCTGGCTAGGAATCTTCTTTCTTGATGCTGCCTCTACTTCAAACAAAAACACTCCAACAAATCAAATCCAGGGAAAATGGTTTCACATTTTAAACTAATAATAAGAATTGTTTTAGAAACCCGTACTTGCTCAAGGGTACAATTCATTAAAAAAAGACCTTAGAATTCAACACTAAGCAAATATAAACCCCTTGTTATTTGGGGCTGGATGTTTTTCAGCTACTCCCTCTCAGGTGATGATCCTGCATTTCTCACCAGCTCTGTGTCCCTCCAGCTGGGGGCATTCCCACAGGGAGGGGCAGCACCCAGGGCTGCCTTCTGGGAGCCCCTTCAGCTCTCTGCAGCATCGTGGCCCTCCTGAAAAACCTCGGGCAAGGCACCTGCCTTGTGCCTGTTGTAGCTTCCTCCTCCCCATGGGCATGCAGAGAGCATAAGCAGGTGACAGAAAGGAAATGCTGTATGTTAGGAAACCAAATACAATTCTTAGAAAGCTCTGACTGGACAGATTTACCAAATGATGGTGTGAGTTTGGTGTTGTTCTGGTCTTGCCATTGGATTTGGTTGGAAGTGCCCATTCATCCAAACCCCTGCCTATGCAGCCAAATAAATACTGCAGTGAACCAGAGAAGGGTGGGTTGTGTTCCTGATTGCTCATAACAGCAGTGGTTGGAAGTGGAGCACAGTTACTTGAAGGCTAATCTGACTCCCCTGGTGCTTTAGAGCATTTGGCATTTAAAGGTAAATATATGCACTAAATGCAAATGTCCATCCATACTAGATTCACAAAAAGCACAGATGGACCTGCACAAGGACTTATAACAACCTGGCTTTGCTAGTGCTGAAAAACTTAGCAATGTTTTATTTTAGTTTTACTTTTAAAGGTATGAGAAAAGCTTAAGGTGAAAAAAATTTACACAATTACTGTCTACCATAATTTGAACAGAGAATTAAGCTGAATTTGCTTATGCATAGAGAGGACATATTGCTCTGCATTAATTTAAGATGCAAGCATCCTTCAGTGTTCCTGGCCTGGAGCTCTGACTGCTTTACACACTGAATAAATATAGTTGCCACTAAATAATGTTAGTAACCTTATCAGTCAGAGTTACAGAATGACTTCATCTTTCACACCTCATGTTCTTCTTTGATGCATTTTAGAAATTTAGAATGCCAGTTGTAGTTTGAGCCAGCATCAAACCATGACACCAGTACACTACAGAAAATTAAAAACTTGTTAAGGGAACCACAAAAAGCATACGAGTTGCCCCAACACCAAATATTCCAGGCACATTAAGAACAAATCTTTAAGACTTTTTCTGACATAACTACTTTGAATCATCACCTCTCCACATCCCATCCTTCCAACAAACTGTTGTACAGTCCTTCTGTATTTAAAATCCCCTTTGTAAATAAAGACCAGCTTCAAAAACTTTCCTTTAGAGCAGGCCACATTTGCAGTAAAAATATGGGGAAAGCAAAGTGATTGCTACCCCTGCAGCCTGTTGCTGACCTCCAGCTGAGCCCTTGTGTTCAGTAATTTGCTACTGAGAAATCCAGTTCGTTTTGGGAACCAGTTCCACTGCCTGTGCTCTAATGCACCTTTCCTTGTGTTACTGAAAAATGCAGGATTGGCACAGCTCTGTGGCAGAAGTACTCACTTTAATTAATAAAGACATGTGGCCCTGGTGATAGTTTTCCTCCCTGGTTCCCATTCCTTCACTTTTTTACTTCTTCATATCATACAAGGACAGATGCTGGTTCCAGCAGGACTTAAAGCCTCAGGGCTGTGCTCAGTGAGGGGTTTAGGAAAACACACAACAGCCCATGTGGGACCAGGGCTGCTCTGGGACTGCACTAACAGCAAATGTCAGAGCCAGCAGCAGGGATTTGCAGAACAGACCCAGAACCTCAGTGGGAGCTCCCAGGGGAGGAGAGGCAGCCGTTCCTGTGGCTCCTGCACGGACTCCTCCTGCTGCCCACTCTCTTCCTTCGTGTTTGCTGCAAGTCAGTAAAAGGGGTCCAAGCACTGTGACCAGGATTTGCCTTGGAAATCAATTTGCCTGCAGAGCTTCTTCAATGTGTGACCTGTGGTGGTTGGCTTGAGCGTGACTGCTTCTTCTCAGAGGTGAAGCAGCAGCTGCCAGTTCTGTTTGGCACGAAGATGCAGCTTTCATGATTGTTCCCCACACATTCTCTCCCTTTATGGTTTTCATATTGTTTAATCAGTGAGAAATACAAAGTGACACATTCTAAGCAAACTATTGAGAGGGATTTCTCTGAAAATTGCAGTCATGGTGTGACTTTTTTTCCCAAAATGCAATTTTTAACTATATACTACATCATCTTTTCTACGTGTTAAAAAAATGACATAAAATTAAAGACAAACTGATGGGACAGAAATAGACTGGATAATTGCAATTAACTATACAAAAGAAATACTAGAGAAATCAGTTATTTGGTCTAAATGAGAACTTAAATCTACTAATTTGCATTGGGAAAATAAATGCCCTCTATGCTAAGTTTGGTTTGGTTTGTTTTTTTACTTCTTGTAGACATTTTCCATCAGACTTCCAGATGACAGGACGAAGACTATGAGTGAAGAGTGCCCTGGAGATCACATGCAGTTCTTTTCCTGGGTCAGAACTGGATTGATCTGAGAACAGTAATTATGAGGCTGACATGTATGTTCTCCTTCATCTTGCTGTTTGGAGCAGCTGGGCTCGTTGTCTTCATTCACCTACAGGATCCAGAAGAAATAGTTCATCAGCAGACACCAGGTTAGCATTCCTGTTTCTATTTGAATCACCTGCCCTTTCATGGTCAATATTTTGTACTTATATTCTCAATGTATTTTACATATTTCACAGAGGATACCTCAAAAAAGATGTGTCATTCTCAATGAAGGCTACCTTGAAAGTAATTATCAATTTCTTAAAAAAAAAAAAAACATTTGTTGAAAAAAACAGTTCCAAGAACCAATGAATTGATTATACAGGGACCTTTGCCAATGTGCATAGGGTCCAGCTTGTGGAGTTAAGTTTCTGCTAAAGTTGAGACCAACTTTTACTACCAACTATATCACTCTAAATGTGAAAATAAGAGATTTCAGCAAAAGTTCTGTTCCCAGAAATGCACACCTCTGAATTTACTTGCATATGGTATTCAGTGTGTCATGAGATGCAAAATAAGAAATGTACAAATGAGTCACATCAGAAACTTTAAATACTTCAGGATGCATTCACTTAATTTGCTTAACTTCAATTAAACCTTTCATAACAATTATTCATATGCATGTCATCTTCCTGCACTACTAACTTGAAACTGTGAAGAGCCACAAAGGCCACAGGGATGGGAGAACTAGAAAATTGTGGGCTGAAATAGTAGTTTCCTTTAAAAGGGAAGCATGAAAGTATGAAAGGACCTAAGGTCTTTTCTCTTTGACTACGGCTGTAATGAAGGCTGCTTTAGAGCCTAGACAAATGCCAGTGCAGTTACTCTCATCCAGAATAATGCCACTGTGTTATGGGGTTTGATCCCTGTGCTTGCTCTTATTTGCACTGAAATTGTCCCTTGACTAAACAAATGCTTCATAAAACGTTTATTCATTTGACATCTTCCTTGTACAGCAAACACAACTGTGTCTATTTAAAATCATTGCTAGCATTTTTAAATAAGCTGAACTGTAACACAGGGAACTCTTAAATAATTACATTAATTGCTAATTTCTGTGTCTAGGTTTGTTAAGTGCTTGTTTCCATGTCACTAAACAATCTACTTTAATATGTTGTTTATTTAGTCCAACTGCACGCACACCAATTTTGAAAGCAGCCACTCAGCTGAAACTATAGAAGTAATGAATCTTTAGTGTAGTGCAAAGCAGGGAATTAACTAGTTCCTTCAGTGCTTTTGCAATTTATTTTTGTATGCTTAGATGCAAAAGAGTTTATAGATTAAAAACAGAGGTACTGACCATATTTGACTGAAACTGGCCAGTAGTTTAGGCATGGGGGAAAGATGTATAGACAGCAAATGCAGTCAGTACTCTAATGCCTCTAAGAATGTGTAACTTGACATTGAAAAGTTAATTCTTTGCTCCTGAAAGAGAAGATTTCCTAGTGTGGTCTCAAAACCAGTGCAATTTCTTTTCTATTTTTCTCGTTGTCTGTCCCTCATCTTGACCTGTTCTCTGCCATAAACCTCTTGAATGCTGACTGCTGATTGTAGTACACTGGGAAGTGATTTTTTGAGAGCAGTGTAACTGGAGAAGGGAACACCTAAGCATGTTTAAATAAAAGCAAGTTTGAACAGAGCTCCTCCCCCTGGCAGGGAAACTCACTCTGAAATGTGCTCGATTGCTGTGGATACCTAAAACACAAACATGCCAGCGATGCTGTTACTGCCAAAGGTGTGTAATCAATTCCTCAATTCTAACATTCAATTACTATTTATGTTAATAGGAACCAGACTGTACCCTTGAGTAAATGGTGCTCAATACAATTACTTTTATTTCTGTTTGGCTGATTTTCATGTGTGTTAAGTGCTTTCAACTCCCGGTGGACTGAGAAACTTCTCATTTCCACTGCTTTTGAAAATGATACCAGTTATAACTAAAACATATTAGGTGACCTAAAGAACATAGAAAAAAAGATCCATTAATTTAATTTGAAAATACAGGCTGGCATATTCCCTTCCTAGACAGTGTCCTGTGAAAATCTGTCAATCACAGGCGATGTTTTTGGCATGCTAAGAAGGATCCTTCCCTGGCTGTGCTCAGAGTGTTTCTCCATAAAGGGGCCTGGTTCTAATGGAGATGGGATATTGCTATCATTTGCTTGCCTGATTGCTCTCTCGAGAGAATTGAACAAATGCACGTGTCATTAAGCTACTTAGGACAACAGATTCTGCATGGAAAAGCTTTACTGGATTAGCCTTTGCTTTTGTATTTCCTGTGTAGTAAAACACATTTGCCAGATGCTGGAATCAGCAGGGCTGGAGAGAAGTTGGTAACAATCATTTTCCACCAAAAAGCAGCATAGGAGCCCTTGCATTGTCCAAAAGGACATTTGTCATTGTTAGTATGTTCAGTCATCTTTAATTTAGGATAGAACAACTTATGAAACAAGATTAATAAAAATACTTTGGTACTTCAGTTTTATCTGTCTATTTCAGAAATTGTTCTTGATTGTTTAAGTCCTAGCAAGCATGACAGTGAGACCTTGATGTACTACTTAAACCAGTATAAAATCCACAGTCATAAAACTTTAAGTAATGCTTACATTACTTTCACTGAGCAAAGTACTCCTGACAGTAGCTGTTTGTGTTGATTTGTTACTATTCATTTATTCTTTCCCTGTGCTTCACATTGCTACCTAATTGTGATGCTGTACTGAGAAAGCAATATCAAAGTAATTTTCCACAACATTAGTTACAATTTTCTTCTGATCTTCCAAGTGAAAAAATCCCATCCTGTTGGCTTCTGTGAGCATATAAACCTTGATTACATTTATCTGTTGGAAAGCAATGCTTACCAAGTACATGTGCCCGGGATAGTGGGTGTAGGGCCCTTTTAGCTGATTGGCAAACATGCTGTCTGTGTAGTTTATTGATATAACACACATCGCTCTGAGCAGATCTATTTAAGACAGACAGCCATTTGGGGTGGGCAGAACAGATTTCCCAAAGCAATATATTAAATACAGTAGATATTCCTGTGGTCATTATAGAGACAATAACTTCACTTAGAACAGTTGTTTTCTTGGCGTGTATGAAGAGTGCTCTTACTAGGGGAACTCAGGATAAAAACTAAGTGCTATGGTTATACCCCATAGAGGAACACAATGTTACTGTAATAATTCTCCCAGTATAATTATATATACCCCCTGCACGTGCATCAGTGCCCAAATACAGGCTGGGCAGAGAGTGGACTGAGAGCAGGAGAAGGACTTGGGGGTCTTAGTGGCTGAGAAGCTCAACATGACCTGCACTGGCAACCCAGAAAGCCACTCCTGTCCTGGGCTGGACATCAGTGTTGGCAGAATGTCCAGGAAGGTGATTCTGCCCCTCTGCCCTGCGCAGGTGAGACCCCACCTGCAGAGCTCTGGGGTCCCCAGCACAGGAAGGACATGGAGCTGCTGGAGAGAGTCCAGAGGAGGCCACGAAGGTGCTCCAAGGGCTGAAGCCCCTCTGGAGGTGGGCTGGGAGAAGTGGGGGTGCTCACCTGGAGAAGACTCTAGGGAGACCTCAGAGTCCCTTCCAGGGCCTAAAGGAGCTCCGAGAGAGCTGAAGAGGGACTTGGGACAAGGGCCTGGGACAAAAAGACAAGAAGGAATGGTTTCAAACTGAAAGAGGATGGACTTGGATCAGATGCAAGGAGGAAATTCTTCCCTGGGAGGCATTGGCACAGATTGCTCAGAGAATCTGTGGATGCTTCATCCCTGGAAGTATTCGAGGCCAGCATGGCTTTGAACAGCCTGAACTAGTGAAAGGTGTCCCCGGCCCAGGGCAGTGGATCTCAAACTGGAAGATCCTCAAGGTTCCCTTCCACCCCAAACCATTTTACAGCTCTATGATTTCATGAGATAAAACTTGCCTTCTGCAATAATCATACCGTTATTCTTAAACAGACAAACTAAAGGATTTGTTCTAAGTCAAGTACATTTGCACATGGTGCACAAGAAAAATTTAATACATATATCCCCATCCTAATGCTAATGCATAAATCTTCTGTCTGTGACAAGATATTAAACATGAAAAAGAACTGTACAGTAACAAAATATTTAGCCACTCCACCACTGTGTTGGTCCTGGAACTGATGCCGGTTTGGGTTTTGCCTTTTTTTCTTTTATATGTTCTCTGTATTTTTGCGCATATATTTGTAGCTCTGTAGCCTATTGTACTAGTAGCTAGTTTTCCCTGTAATTTTCCATGGCCTTTCCCTAAGCAGGAAGACAAAACAAATTCCAGAGGGTACAAGACCCCAGTACTGTCTTGGTTCTTCCATTTCATGGACAAAGCACAGCTAGTGCTGAGGGGGGGACTCCAGAGAAGGGGCTTGACCTGGAGGGAAATTGAATCACCACGTGTGAGGATCAGTCCTCCTAATTGGTGCTTTTTTTCAATTGTGCTAATTTCCTAAAACCTATAAATATGTACTCATCCTTGTGGGGATGGGCTTTTGTGGACAGCTTTCCATAACTGCTCCTGAAGGCCTTCACATAAAGATCCTCTTCTATAATACCTCTTTACTAAAATTATCTCGAGTTTCATTTCCAGGTTGGAGAAAAGGCAACAGAAGCTCAAAAGAGAAGGGTCCTGTCCAACCTGTGGTAGCAGGAGGCTTCTTCAGCACAGAGTGTGCTCCCTCTGTGTCAGGGTCTGCAGTGAGGGTCAGCAGGGCTAACCAGCCCTTCCAGGCTTGGCCACAGCCGTCCATGAAATCCCTGAGATCATGGGCTGTGAGAGCTGCATTTGGGCAGGACAGGAGAGAGCAACTTGGACCAAAAACAGCACAGAGAGAAGAGTCAAAGGGCACAGAATATCCTGAGAGATCTCAAGAGGATTTCAAGCACCACATAAACTCCTGAGCTACAGAGCAGCCAGTCCATGGGCTGGGGACAGGGCTGTGGTAATGAATAGCAGGTGGTGGCTGAGGTCCTGAGCACCAGGAAGGACCACTGCTTCCACATGGGACACAGTAAATAGCTGTCCTACAGTCCCCATAGCTGGGCAGTACTTGAGACTGTGTGCTCTGTGGACTGTAGTCAGAAGAGAGGGAATTTTAAAATGGCACTGACTTTTCTAATAGGAGATTTTGCCACATAAAAACTAGAGAAAGTATTTGTAAT
Source organism: Anomalospiza imberbis (assembly GCF_031753505.1). Lineage (NCBI taxonomy): Eukaryota > Metazoa > Chordata > Aves > Passeriformes > Viduidae > Anomalospiza > Anomalospiza imberbis. The sequence goes on along the minus strand of NC_089692.1, from coordinate 2,637,948 downwards.
CTTCTAGATAAGTCTGTGGGGGAAAAAAACTATTGTATTTTTGCCATATGATTACTGAATTCACAAATCTGTAAGAGTTTTCAGTTAGAACTTTTAAGATTAATATATATGGTCACGTGTTCATCTAGGAGCTCGAAAATGTGTAAAATACATCTCAAAGGATCCATATTGTAAAAGCTCCTAAATGGTGAAAACACAGAATGGCTTTGCACTCTGATTGTACCAAAATTTGAAAGTCAAATATGAATATAACCAAGCCTGAAACTCATCTGACTGAGATTTTCCAGTGATTGCCATCTTACCTCATTGACCAGTTTCTAACATTATTCTATCATCCTTTTTATTTTCTGCTTTACTGAGGGTGTGATGGGGAGGAGAGGGAGGGAGGAGAGATGTGGGGATGGGCTGGCACAGGGATGCTGCTATCCCTGACAGCACAAGGGAGCCACAACAAATATTGCAGCAGCCTTAGAGCAAAGACCAGTACTACAGCTATACTGAAAGTTACTTTTTCAGAGCACACACACCTTGTTACTCACAAACTACGCTCCTATGCACATCTCCATGCTCACTGTACATTTCCATAATACTGTCCCAGTGCACAGTGCACCATTTGTTTGCCAGAATGGAAAATTTCTATCAAAACAGTTGAAAATGAACTAGCATTGTATGATTTTAGAGGTAATTTTCCTGCCATTTGCATCTTACTGCTCTTACAAGCTAGAAGCCATTTAATCTGCTTCTCAACTGGCAATATCAGCAGAAACAATGAGCAAAGAATCTGGTGACTGTAGCAGAGGTGAGGTGGCTTGCTGGTGCTCTTTTGAGGCAGAAGAAATATCTGTTATATGTGTGAGGGTAGTTCTGCCAAGTCAAGAGAGGTTGAACCTTCTGCAGTCACATACTCTGAGTCTTCCTGAACTGAACTTCCCCAAACAAAGAACTTCCCTGCAGACTGGTTCACAATGGTCTGCAGTTATTGGGATGAAGAGAGAAATATCTGTTTCCTTGTCTGCCAAGACAAGGCACTTAGTAGAGTCTTATGAGTATGATATTTTCTTTTCTGCTGCTTGAAATGGTTGTGGTTTAGACTGTGGATTTGAACCTGGTTGTTTTTCACATTGCAAAGAAGTGCTAGCAATGACTTCATCAGCCTACTGCTGTAAGGGATCAAACACTGGCCAGATGGTTTCAAAGGAAACCCTACACCCCACTGCCAGTGCAAATCTGCTCAAAAGGAATGTAGTCTAGTGTAGAAAGCAATAACAAATGAGCTGTTTTATCACCCATCTACCATACAGAGATTGTCTCCTACAACCTTCTCCCTGCTTTCATGACTGTGCCATAATCTTTGCAGTCTTATAAAAAAATTCAGCATTTATTTATTACATGGTATTGAGAAGGCACCACTTTCCCCCCCTTTTTTTTATTTTTCCCTTTTCTTTCTTTTTTTAGTTTCTGTTAACATTCTTGAGCCTAAAGCCTAGTAAAGCAATTACAGCTCTTATGCTATAGCACGGCAGACTGGCATTTATTTGACCAGTATTACCTGTCAACCATCAGCAAGTTTTTCACATGAGTCACAGCACTGAGGTGTTTAGACTGTGGAACTGGGATCCAAAGCTGCTGTGATTTGTTCCTGTCTTGCCCTGCTGCTCATAGATTGTGCTCTATTGTGTTATACCAGGCAATTCACCTATCCAGTGTTTCCATTTCCTCTTATAAAGGGAATTCTCTGCAGAGGATTCAAGGTACCTAAGAACTTTTAGATACCATGACAAAAAACCAAACCCTATTAACTATGATATTATCACCAAATCCAGTGCATTACCAGCAGCAGTTACAATCCCACTGCAGTGGTGCACACACACATCAGATGACTGAACCAGATCCACTGCCCATTTATTTGATGGCATAAAGACCATGTAAAATGTAAGTCAAAGACCTAATCCCAAATGTATTTATCAGCATAAAACCAGCGATGTATTTCTCTCCTTCTGTGAGCATTTCTTCTCTGTGAGCGTTTCTTCTCTGACTGGCTAAAAAAAAAAAAAAGAAAAATAAAATGTTTGATATTTCCTTTAAAGCTTAGCTTTAAAAATTGTCAGAGGTTGACACTTTGTTGTTGTGTCTGGCAAAAAAGAAAGCAACCTGCCATCTCTGAGCTGCATTCATTTATGGTGCTTGGCAGCATCTCACGGGCTGCACCGTGTCAGAGGACTCTCAGAATGGCAGCTTTCTGAAAGTATATTCCCAGGGAATGAGCCTGCATGCATCTAAGATTCCCCTGGACATTTTCAGAAGCATTACAAAAGTGTGCAAAAGTTGATCAGCAGACTTCAATTTCACATCAAAACATTTATTCTAGATATAAGACTGTATTTCATTTTCCATAGAAAACATGTCTGCACTGGAAAGCCTCCTTCCATATGTCAGCTGTCATTCAATTTGCATGATTTTTAAAATATAGTAACATATTGAGGAGCTTAAGTCAGTTTAAAATACTTCCTGGATTTTCTGTAGTTTATGCCATTTTAAACATATTTTATAAACGTTTCCATTTCTGAAAGCTATTAATATTCCCTTAAAAGCTTAACCAAAACTTCCTCTCTCCAGTAATATCATCCTTTTTCATTTAGTAAACATTAATTTTCCTTTCATGATTCTAGTGGAGCTTGAAATTAAAGGTGGCTTTCTTCCCTATTATGGCTTTCTTTGTGAATCAGCATCAAAACTGCCAGTTTACTGCTTTAGCACCAGTCAAGAGAGCAAAAAACCAAAGTAACTGATCTTGTGTAGGCCCTACACAAGATCAACTTCTTGGGGACATCGTTATAATTTTCTCCAAACAAACAATCTATCTATTTTTGAAAATAAATGACTGGATTGAGATCTGTCACCACTTGATATACACAAGGCGGTTAACTGATTTTAATTTTATTCTGTATAGGCCCTCTCCTATAAGACACTATCTCTTAGCTATAGTGCAATAAAATGGTGCAATAAAGCACTTCCCTATCAGCTGAGTGGCTCAGCTGCTAATTCTACTTCAATGCCTCAAGGGCTCTGCTGCCCAAGGGTCAGAGTATTGTGCATCTTGTGAAATTAAGTCCCATCTTTGTCAGGTTTTGGTCTCAGCCACTTCAGAAGATCTATGTGGTGATTAAGGGTCAAAATGCTCCTGCCAGGCCCTTCCTGTGCTGCCACTTCTGCACATCAGGGCAATTGAGAGATGCTCTTTCCCTCTTTTCTTTAGAATCACTATCCATATCTACAGAAATTGAGTCTTTTGGGTCTTCCGTTCCTGTCCTTGGTTGGAAACCAAACATTTTCTCACACAACTCTTGACTGGGACTGTATGTCTGATGTTTTGCTCCTTGTGGCACATTCGCCAAGAAATCTGTGTTTACAGACTTCGGCTATCCCTAAATGAGGAAAGCAAAACCTGCTGTGCCCCCGAGGATGTGTGTGCACATGGACCTGGGGGAAGGCAGGGACATCAAGTCCCTTTATGCAGCAATTTGCACTGAACAGCCTTGGAAGGGAAAAAAATGAAATTCCTCATCCTTCAAGAAGGCACCGGCGCTCCACTGCCCTGTTCCTTTTTTTTTTTTTTTTTTTTTGGTGCTCCACTGTCCTGTTCCTTTTGTATTCTAATTCATTCACCTTTCTCCTACATTTGGCAGTACTGAGCTTCCTGTAATGATGGCACAGATAATGCTTGGGACAAACAAATGTATATTGGCTTTAGAATTACTTCAGGCTTGAATTTAGAGGAGTCTTTGGATGGGGCCTGCACCCACTGCAGTCAGAGTGGCTGGTATGGAAGCAGAGGACACATACAAGTCCTCATTGTGGCCAGGAGGACAGAAAGCACAAGCCTAAACAGAGCAAACTGGTCACTTGTCTAGTGGCTACTTGAGAGGGGTGGGAGAGGAGTCCCCTTTTCTCAAGCTGTAGGTAGTGGACAAGAGCCAAGGTCCTACTTACCAATTTCCAGCTTGTTGCATTTTTTTTCTTGACTTGTTTGACCTGTCTTTCATTTGTTAATGAAGTCCTGCACAACTTAATACCCCTAAGTCAAACCACGGGAGAAATTACAGACAGCAATCACTGCTGCTCTGTGGGAGTGGAATGCAGCTTTAATTGGGCCCTCCTAATTGTGTGTGCAGCTGCTCAGGAAAACATGATGATGCTTATCTCCTACAGGAAAACAAACTCAGCTCACTATTCCACTGTAAACACATGAGAAGGTGTGTATTCAAATGGTCACAAAAGTAAATATACCCACCTGCAGGTAGGCACTAGGAATTTTATGCCATAGCAAAGCAATTCTGTACTCATTGAGACTAATGTAGTTCACTGTAATTGTTTAAAACTCATCCTAAGGACTGTGTGGAGAACTTAAACAGAGCTGGGATACCATTCACATGCTCAAAGCACACATCAGCACCTCAGCCACCGAGTTCACTTGGATACTGTGAGCAGCCCATACTAACAGTGCAAACAATCCTCTGCTTTTCTGTGAGCTGTTAAATTGAAACCTGCCCCTCCCCTTCATTCAGCTCAAGAGATGCTATTGCCTCGAAACAGGAGGCATCCTTAAATCACTACATAATTAAAATGCCCATTATTCTGCATTTATGAGCTGTTCATTCTCCTACTAGTGAAGGGAATTAAGTTGCTCAAGAATGTACAAGTCAGGTGTTATTTAACACCTCTGCACTGGTGATGTAGGTGTTCAGTGCTGCATCTTAAACCACATCCCTGCCTGGTCCAGAGGTGTATGCCACCAATACCTGCAGAAAGCTTATTGACATGATTTCTATTTTGTAGGAGAAAAACAAAATGAACAGACCTTACCAAACCATTATAACAACAGTGTTAAGAAAAAAAGGCTTATGATCTCTCCTATATCTCTCCTGTGAGTGGAAGAGGAACAGTAACAAAAAAAAAGATGTGTGCAGCAGAAGAATGGTGGGCAAGGAGGTCTGAGAAACATCAGCTGAGACAACTTCATTTTCTGTTCTTCACATTTGAAATTATCTAATGAAAGAAGCTTTGTGGGGTTTTTGTTGGAAAACATACAGAGAGACTAGTTCTGCTAGATTCTTTAACATTTTTAAAAAGAAAAAAAATATTATTAAAATGAAAAATTTTAATTGAGTGAGAATATAACATAAAATATATTGCAGTTTTATAATGCATGTTAATAGGCAATGGGTCCAGAATCTGTGTGACTGAAGCTCCTGGGGTGCTACAGTGGAGACAAGGGAAGTAGGAAGGAAAATGTACATTTACTAAAGTTACCTTACAGTAGTTAACAAACCTGGAATTTTTAAAGAACCAAATATTTCCAAGGAACAGTAATGATATAATTATATGATACTTCCATATACAAATCTTTGGAACATAATACATTCTTAATGTCTACACGTTTGCACACCATATTTTTTCCTCTTGCTTATTTCCAGAGATCAAATTATATATTCAGTATATTCTGATTATTCTCTGCCTTTTCCTCTAAAGGCAGTGGCTTCAATTCTTAATTGCGACCCAGTGGAGATAAGTTCACCACAACATAATTTAATGAACTGTGGAAGAGTTACCTCTTTCTGCATGAAGTATCAAGCTGCATGTCAGAGAAAGAGTATCTCCTAGGTGATGTTTCAGTAGATAATAATTAAGTAAGACATTTCCTACAATAATATCACCCACACACAAATGCAGCCCTTCCCCCCAGATTGGACAATACATAAAGTGAATTAATAAGCCAAGGAAACCTTCCTAAAAGAAATTCAGTCCCACAATCTCTTTCCTCCATGAAATCACAGATTAGAAATCAGAAACCTACAGTACAGACAAGGGAATTTTCCTGGTTTTCCCCTTCAGCTGCAATGGCTGAAATGTACTTGATTTACCCTTCACATCAGTCTTGGATGTGCCATCACCAGAGTCCCTTCCACGTGTGGAGGCTTTCCTTTTTGCCCTAAATGATGCTGAGCAGGTCAGCAGCAGCACTCTCAGCACACACAGCTGCAGCTTGGCACCCCCTGGCCCCTTTACTGGGGCTTTAGGGAAGAGATTTCTGCAGCACCAGCCTTGCTGTATTTTTAAGTTATTTATATTTTTGTGTAGGGAAAGCAACTCAGACTTTAAAACATCCCCTGTGAGGTGGCCTGGGGAGCAGGACTGAGCTGCCCCCATCTCTCTCCCCCATCATTTCCCTGCCATCCTTCATCTCCCTCATCCACACCTGCTGGTTGCAGCCTGTCCCTACCTGAAACAGGGAAGGCATCCTTGTGTCCCTTGTTCTTTGTATATTTTTGTTGCAATTTAATCTTAATTAGATTTCAATTCCTCAGGTTAGGACGTGCAACTCAAATGCTGGCTCCTACTGAGTTCAGAAGGGTGTGTGGATTTTTTGGCATTTTTACATCATTCAGCCACTTTCATCACAACTTCCACACCACCACTAACAGATAGTCATGTGATTAAAATGAAAGATATTTCACAAAGAACTGCTGAGGCAGCATTTCAAAAATTCTGAATATTTTAATATTCATTAATTAAATGTTTCTGTGTTTCTGTTCTTTTAGCAACCAACCACTGATGCCGTTAAAACATGCAAATGAAAGGCTAATTAATAATATTCCAAGAGAAACCCTATTTGCTACAACAGCAGCTGCAATTACCAAGGCAAACCATCTTCTTGTAGTCATTTAGAAGAACCAGAAGCAAGCACAGAACTCTGGTCTTGATAGAAGCAAAGTATTTGCCATGTCCTTCTCCATGAAGAAGGTGCATGGTGTTAGAGGCTCACCTTGGGAAAAGGCAATTCTGCTTTCTGGCTGTGACTTTGCTCCCTAAACAAAGCATTTATTAGACCTGTTCCATGTAATGATTGTTTTTATAGCCTAGTTGCATGAATCTGTCTCTGTTTCTTTTTATTTAACAAGCTTAACTATTCTTTGTCAGGAATTTCCCAAAACTAAGATTCCTTGAATGCACAGCTGCATTTGGATTGTATGTCCATCTTCCCCACAGCTGTGTCTTAGCTGGGGGGCACCTGGAAAATGGGAAGTGGGAACCCAGGTGCAGGTGGCCAAGCAGGATTTTAGACACAGAATGGGACAATCCACAGGTTGTTTCACTGGTAATTTCACTGTTTCCAACCACGAGGAGGAGCTGCAGCCAGACCCCCATGGCTTGGAGCCTCCGAGGAGAGGTGGCCAGGTCAGGGTATGCAAAATATGTAGGAACCATTCTACACCACATTTTCATGTCCATGGATTGCTTTTAAGGTAACTAAAAGGTCCAAACAAAAGGAAAACAAGTAAGCTTACACCTAGCAAACCTCAATAGAAAGAGGTCTGTATGTCCACACAGTAATTTTAGGAGCTCACAGACTTAATGGATATTGAAGCTTCAGTTTAAAGGGTATAGTAACCAGAAATGCACCTAAAGCTATGCATTTGGTTTGAACTATAAACCAGAAATAATCTCTCCAAAGGAGATTGAAGCAAAGTATATTAGGAGTGCTCCATACCAGATACAAATAACCACCCAGCTGGAAAGTTGCATTTCCTCCCTGGGCCAGTGCAGAAGGATGGTCAGCAGTAAACGTGCCTGTGCTTAATGGCCCTTTCTGCAGCTCCACTCAAGTTTACAGGAAAAAATCCCAGCCCCAGATTTCTTCAGAAACCATATTTGCTTTGTCACTGCTCAGAGAACTTTTGAGGATGAGTCTTTGAGGATGCAGAGCTCTCCTCCCCTCCCTGTGGTTCCCTGTGCTGCTCATCCATGGCTCCAGCAGTGAGCAGTGCTGTGTACAGATCACCTTAAATTCACTCCAACTGCTCACAGCAACCACATTTTAACCCTCCTGCAAACATACACATTTCAGATCTCTTCTAACATTTCTTTCTATATCTGAAACAACAGAAAGGTGTATCTGGGGAAATAACCAGAGCTTCAGAATGGTTAGTGTGGTTTTAAATTCATTTTTTCCCAATAAGTGATGCAGAAGTGATGCACGTAGCCTCTGCTACAGCTGATGCGACCTCATCCTTTAAGCTGTACTTCTATTCAGTCCCTGTCCCTCTACCCAGGCAACAGTGCAAACCCCTATGGAAGTGAGTGAGACTGGAAGGGGACAGTATCCAGAAATCCTACAGGCATTTCTGTTGGAAAGTTAGAGTGGGAAGGCCCTCAAGCAACAGGGGTCAGCCTCAGCAGGTTCCAGTGACACCTCTGCTTTCAAACTGCTGGTGCCCCGGGTACATGGATCTCCCTTGGGTTGCTTTAGCTACTCATAGACATAAATGGCTAATTTGCTCAATGATTATGGCTCCTAAAGCAGGTGGAGCTCCATGTCCTTTAAAAATAGCTTTAGAAAACCTGATTCAAAGACTGTTGGAGATCTCAACTCACCTTCAAGTGTGTCCCAAGAATTTATCAGTTCCTGCAGCCCCTGCTTCAATAGAGTTGAACTCAGCTTACTGAACATGATACTCTGCTTTTTTTCTTATTACTGGTTAGAATTCTTATTCACAGTGCAGCACTTTGAATCAGAGGTTTTCCCCAGATGCCTCTGATGCTTATCCTCCTTTGTTAAAGAGAATGCTACTTCATCTTGCAGAGCTGGTGGGCTCTTTTCAAAATCTACCATGCTGCAAAGAATGATGTTGTCAGACAGACTGATCTTTCTCCAATAGCTTTTGCAGCACTTTTGTTATAATGATGTTAAAGATAACATGGAAGAGAAAAGGAACAGATTTAGAGTCTTGGGATAACAAAATACAAAGCATGACAAAGAATCATAATACTGACACTTGTTATTGAAAGAGCTACTGAGTAAGTCTATTCTGAGTTTTGAGGAAGAATAAGGGAAATGAGTAATGTAGGTTGCTAAAAATAATACATAGATTTTTGTGAGAAATGATAACAATATTCTTTTTCAGGATTGTTCATTGCTTTGTTTCATTGCTGTAACTGATACTTAATTGTGCTAACTGGAAAGAGCATCAGTCCAAGATAGCACACCTTCAGCAGTCTCAGCCTCCAATTCACAGTTAAGTTAATCAGGGAGCTATTAAGTACAATAAAAGGCCAGGAATAGCATGAATATCATGGGAACAGAAAGCCACGGCACTTTCTCTAGCTCTGTGAAATAGAAATTAAAATGAACATATTTTAAAATGCATTGATATGGAGAGTCCTTAGTAACATTACACTGACTTAAAGTGATGGCCCAGCTCTTGGGGCTGAGTTCTGCTCACAGGGCCAAGGTCTGTGTGTAGATTGCTAGATGGTGTTTGCCCAAAGAATCTCAATCCATCACTTACTGGTAACTCTATGTTAGCAGATTTATACTGGTGCTAAATACTTTGCAAAACCTGAGACACCAAAGAGTAGAAAGTCCCCTAGAGAAGATCTAGTTAGAGGTACAGGGAGCAAAGTACAAGGTTCATTATGCAACCACATTATTAAAGAGAGCTTGTGCAAGAGTGAAAGAGATTCTTCTGATATCCTCCTTCATGGGAGTTGTTCTATTCTTCAAGTAAACAGAAAGTACAGGTCTCCCTGAACTCACCTTATTTTGGCTAGATTTCCAATTTGGTGAAGTTATCCCTCCTCCTGTGAGAAAGAAAATCCCAAGGGAACAAGAAGCCCTAAGACAGGGGCTGCTGTCAAATAAAGCTTGGATCTCCTCATTGCTGAGGGACTGCCCCCTGTTCCACATGGACAGAGCTGCAGTACCAGGAGAAGGTTCTTGGAGCAGAGTTGGGCTGTCCCAGGGCTCAGTGCCCCAGTGTGCAGCCAGCTGCTCCTGCATTCACTCCTGCGATGGTTCTCGCTTTGCTGCACCTAGTGAACAAGTTTTAAAGGACACAAACACCAAGTGGAGAACATACCTGGTGGGCTCTCTCCAAGTATCTTTTTCTTCCTTTCTGCCTTTGTAAACAAGTTAAAAATGCAGCAAAGAGGAAAATTGCTAGTGACACTTCACACCTTGCTGGGCCTCCTACTGGTACCACTCTGAACAGCACAGAAAAGTAGTTATGCCAATTTATAGGGTTGGAATAATCATTGGGACATAGCAGACGTCTAACTTGTCATTTTGAAGTGAAGTCATCTAACACAATTTCTGAACTTTCTGGATTTTTTGCACAAAGTATTGTAGCCTGCACAAGTCTTACCATTAAAACACTATCATAGTGAATAGCATCTACCAGAGTTGAGGATTAGGTGATCTTATTCCTGTAATAGGATTTGCCAGCTAATTGTCAGTGAAATGACAGCAGCCTCTGTTATTAGGAGCAGAGGAATTGCGATGGTGGCTCAGATCAGCAGCCCTTCTATCCATTAAAATATCCTGTCTTTAGCACCAAGCAGTGTGTAATGGTTTAGAAGAAAAGGCAAGGTAGTCTGTTCTGGAATAAACTGCTGTCCGGTAAAGGTTCTTCAGTATTCTCATTACTAACACACAGGTTATGCCCCAACCCAGGAGCACTCATATTTCTTACAGAACTCCTTTTATGTTGGCAAAGGAGGACAATCTTTTAACTTCTCATCATAAAATTATCTTTCTGTGACCCCCAGACAATGGCTTAATTCAGAAGACACAGAATGTGATGGCTCTCCTTGTTCTTCATCTGAATTTGTTTGTGGCATCCTGGTCACACCCAGAGCAGCCCATGATGGTTGCATGGTTAGAACTTCATGAGAGACAAAGACCAAAAATTGAGGGGTCCACCCAGAAATGTGTGACACGGTGATGCAAAAAAGGAGGTGCATACTGCCCATTCCTGAAATCATCAAGCTTCGGGATCAGTTCAAGAAATCTTGGACTTCACAAGACAACATCAATGGTTGTGGAAATTGCAACTGAATTCAGTGATAACCCCTCCTGACTTTTAGAAAACAAATTCAGATGTTTAGGCAGGGCTGTCAGGAAGGAGATGAGCTACAGCAGCTTCCCTGGGCAGCTTCCCAGTGACAAGGGATCCAGAGCACCAAAAAACCAGCTTTGCTGCCTCAGCACAGTCCTGCCCTGTCACCTTATGTGTAGAATGTGCAAGGAAGGAGGATGCTGAGGAGGGAGAGGAGTAGAGGTGGGTGATGTGAGAAGAGCAGCTCTTTGAATTCTTGTCCCGTTAAAGCTCAAAACAATACCTGCCCATGGCTAGGTCACACATCAGTCTGGTTCTGACTTTACTTGTAAGCTGCAATAATTTAATGATTTGGGATTCTTCTTTCTTTATACTCCAAAACCAAGTGATTGTTCTGAAAACTCACACCATGACTTCTGCATTTTTGTTTCTATTGCATAAGTAAGACAACAACAAGCTCTGAAAGCAGGAGCTGCAATATCAGGTAATTATATCACAATACACTCAAGCTCTTTCAAACCATTCATTAGTCAAACATCTGCTGCAGATTAATATTGGGCCAAACTTGTCTATTAGGTAATTCAATGGACTCCAGTACCATTTAAGCAAGGGAGGATCTGTTCCAACACATGTACTGTCTGTGGGTAATATACTCTGGCTTCAGTCTTCTCCTTTGCACTGCTCTGGCTTGAAATCCTCTTGCAGTGCAGTTGCTATTTACTGGCTTGTGCTGACACATTCACTCTTTCTGACTTAATTCAAGAAAATTCAAAATGCACACATTGCCAAGGAAATTAATTTATTCAATGAGCCCAGCAATGTCTGCTCTTACTAATTCTGTAATGCTGGAATAAACAAAGTCAGAAATTATGCCAAGCTTTTTAGGCATCAATAAAACCTCATAAAACTGCAAGGACTCATAAATTTCACTGTATAAAACCTGATATTAAGGCAACTCTAAACTTGGAAAATTCATATTACATTTTAACCAAACAAATGAAGCTAATATGTATTGATTGCATTAACAATTCATAAATGCACAGAAAAGAAATAAACAGTCTTTATAGCGTTGCCATGTCTTTGAGGCATTGATTAAACTCTGTAGATGTTGGTCTGCCACTGCAGCAGCTGTTCAGCAAGCCCAGTGTTTGTCCATCAATGTCTTTTGTCATTGGTCTGACTGGTCCTGCTCCTTCCCAGGTTGGCAGACACTTCAAAAAATGAACTGTCACCATGGAATAATCAATTAATCAAGCGTGAATTGCTTGACCGAATCTCCTAATGAATGTTAGCATGTAAACACTTGTCAGACACTTGCAGAGCAGAGGGTTTCTGTGGTTCTCTCGGTGTCTGGGAAACTGACTGGCAGCACAGCCCGTGAGCACAGACCTATCTCATTGTGTTAATAATGCACATTGCTTACAAGGATTTCTTTAAAATAGATTAGCTGCAACCATAATGATTTTATTGATTTTACAATCTTTTCTCCTTCTGTGGAAATTGAGATGAATCTTTGCAGGAAGAAGTCACTAGGGGAGTATGCAGGGTATGAATGGTTGGTGCATTTTCATGAGCCATTGCCTCTCCTCACAAGAGCAGTTTGTAGCCAATCCCTATAATTACAATACTGCTCAGCAACACCCCAAAAGTCCTATTGCCATTTCAATGATAAGCCTCATTCACGGGGATTACATTTGTTAAATTAATATTAAAACTATGCATCAGTTCTCTGTGAAGATGTACATTTTAATTATTTTGTATAAATATGATGGCTTAAACCACTGTGGCTGTGATTAGTAGAAGAGTGGTGGGTGACTATTTCAGCAGTGTTAATTGTCTGCTATGCTACCCAGGATCCAAAGGCACACACTAACGTATCCATTTTTGTTCTCTAAACTTGTTCTTGAACCTTTAAATAAATCATTTTATTATCTAAACTGGTCAACAGAATGGGTTAAGGAATTTTTTTAACAAAAGCATTTTGTTTCTAAGGTCACTGGCTTTTAACCAAACACTAGATTTTGTCCCTCCAAAGTTTTGTTCCTTTTCTTTTCCCAACAGAACTCACAAAATAAAAAATTCAATATGTTTTTCTACATTCAAACACAGCAGTTTTACATATAAATACACTTTTTTCTGGAGTACTTCCCCTCCTGAACAATCTCCACTGAACACTGCACTTTTTAAAATGAGAGCACTTATTCAGATGAAGGATTATGGATTTAGTAATCCAACTTTAGTCAGGCTGGTTGTAAATTCAGAGCCTCTAGCCATGTCTGTGTAGTGATGAGCTGCACTGTGCCGGCTGAAAGCAGGGCTCCCCTCTGGTTTACAGGGGAGGTGTGCTGGAGACTGGCTGGGTGATGCAGCCAGCCAGTGCCACACTTTGCGCACAGGAACGATTTTTACAGTATGTTCGTTTTAAAATTCAAAACCGCTAGCTATGGACAGGAGCTATCTTATAACTTGTATTTTTTTACCGCTGCCTCTGCTCTGAGCAGACTTTTGGAAACGCACGAAGCCAGTTTCAAGGCGTGGAATGTCATTCTGCGCCCCATGCAGCGCTGCCCGCCTGCGGGAAGGGCACGGAGCGGGCAGGACGGGCTCCGCTGGCAGCGGCACACCGAGCTGGCACACGGACCGTGCAGCATGCACACCCTGCCAGCGGCTGCATTTATGGGCTTGGGGTAAGCTGGTGGCAGAGCCTATTTCAGGATGGCTTTCTCGGGAGCTCTGGGATGGAACCATGGCGGGCTGTTTCAGGAAGATCCCAAAGGGCAGCAGCAGCTCCAGCTGGGCAGCCTCGGAATTCTCTGAGTAGCAGCACACAGCAAGCCAGGAAAATGGCCTTTTAATTAGAATCATTTTTATTGAGTGAACTTCGTGTATGAAAGTGGCACACAGACCTTTGGAACGATGTGCATTGGCTTTTCAATCTGAAAGGAAGCAGTGTGTTCCTTTACGCCTCCCAGCCCACACAGTGTTAATAATCTAATATAGAAAGCATCAAAGAGTGAAAATGGCATCTGAGACAGTACGTATCACACTGTATACGTGCTTTGCAAACCATCTAAAAGCATGAAAATATGCTTCCAGTTGGTTTAATGGTAGTTACCCTATATCATTCTCTTTTTTCATAGAATCATTAAAGTTGGAAAAGACTTCTAAGTTCACCAAGTCCAACCATCAACTTACAAGGCTCAATCTTTTTGTCACATTATTGTAATAGAATATTTACTTAAACTTACTTATATTATTACATTTAATGCAAACCTGGGAAGTCAGTTTCCAGAAAGTGACTAAACATATAAACCTTGGCTTTATAAATTGTTCAAAGCTTGAATTTAGATCAGTCAATGTACAGCTGTTCTGTTTCAATCAAAACTGATTTTTTAATGTTATTATCACTTGTTTCCCTGGAGCCACATGTGTGATAGAGCAGAGCAGCGTGTTTCAGTCGTTCCCTACATTACAGTTTGTAACATAAGTGCTGCTTCTGAATATCCATGAAATTAATGTGTAGATGAAGTAGGATTTTCTCAAGAAAGAGACATGCCTTTGGAGTAGGGACAAGCAAGGAAATCTCACCCAGGCTGCACAAAATATTCTCTAGCTGTGCCCTCTTGTGCGTGGTCTTCAAAATAAAAGGAAAAAAAGAAAGGCAGTGCTCAAGTGCAACAAAAAATTATCAATTAATACAGCTATAAATTTTGCTCATCCTCATGGAGTATGGTTCTCATTTATGCTTTTCCATTATAATTTATACCCTGGGAAAAGTCGTGTAAATAGCTAGGGAGTATAGAGGGACATTAATGTAACTAAAAATAAGGTTCTCATAATGACTTTATATATATATATTTATATATAAATGAATAAAACAGCCTGCAGTCGTTAGACATTACTTACAGGTTTTATTTGAGGAATGGACATTTTTGCTACTTCCCTGGATTTAACAAAGTCAGTAGAAGGCATACATAAATATAAAGGATTGAAAAGCCATTCCCTACATTTATGAAGCCTGGACTCTCCCTACATGGCATTCTCAATCCTTTAATATTCCCTGATGGCATTTTTGGGCTGATAATAACTATTCTATGATATTGTTCAGGGTTTTTTTTCCCAATCTCATTTAAGCTTGCATATCTGTGTAGCTGCAAAAACCCCAAAATCCAAATGGAAAGACACATTGTAGCAAATACATTAAATGTGTGCCCTCAGTGGAGCCACACTGCTGAACATCAGAACGTGATTTAGCCCCTGCCTCTGGGAATGGCTCTGAGCAGGCATCAGCACACAGGATTTCCTGTCCCATTGCAGGTTTGCTCATCTCCAGATGGCCTGTGGGCTGAACAGGTGACTCCAGCAAGCCCTAGTGTCGCCCTGTTCTTTTGAGACTTTTAAAGTTCTTCTAAAAGTTCCTATGCCTTCTGATATTTACATAAATCAACTGAGTTTTCTCACGCATGTTCATGTAAATCATGATTGTTTTGCATTCTTCTTTGTGGGTGCAGAGAATTGATGGACTGTTGCTTTGACCAGTGTGGTTGGAGAGGTGGTAATTTCACCCTCCAATCCACTGTCATTTTTGCTATTGTATATATAGTGGAGTCAGAAAATAAAGTTTGCTTTTTTGGGTTCTTTTTCTTTCCTTTTACACCTAGCCTGCTTCCGTGAGTTATTTTGTGTGGCAGTGTGACACCCTAGCACTGGGTTTTAATGAGAGATGTCCACATTAAGTGTGCATGAAAGCGATGTCGCAGTGATAGCTGAGAGTCCCTTCTGTTTTCTGCAGCGCTCACTTTCGTTTATGGAGCAGCAGTGACACCTCTGACACATGCTCTGTGGCTATCATAACATTTTTTCTTAACCTTTTGCCAAAAGCACCTGGGGCTGGAAGCTCCCCACCACCTGCCATGAACAAGTCTGCTCCACATCCACCAGATGAGCAATTCCAACGTCACCTTAAAGCCTCAGCCCACCAGGAGCTGCCTGCCAGCCTCCTGCATTTTCTTGTTCAACAAGGACTTGACTTTGGGGAATCTCTGAAGTGTATTTCATGTGGTTTCAAATCCATTTCCATACCTTCGAAAGTGCTTTATCCGCAGCACATCTATGATTATCTAACGCCACTTTACAGGGACCTTTTTGGAAAGACTTTGCCTGAAGCATTGATTTTGCAAACGTAGTCATACATGCTAAACCTTGATCGTGTGCCTGCTCCTGTGAAAACCAGTGACACAATGTGAATATTTGCTTTATACTCAATACACTATGGAGTGATATAATGACAGAAAAGCTCCTCTGTGTAAACAGACTAAGGATTGTGAGAACCTACACAAAGAAACAACACCCACACTGCTCCCTTCTTCCCTCATTGCAAAAATAATTTCTCTCTCTCAGTGGTATTACTGTATTTTTCAGCTTCTACACTTCTAAAGCTGTTTTTAATTCAGTATTTTTATTTAAAAATGCTGGCTGAAGATATAAAGAACCTATAGCATCAGCGTTTTGAAGGCTAATTAAACTTGCACTATCAGTTTTCAAGCTTTTTAAAAAATATTTTATATTTATTTAGTTAATCTTAACATAGCAGAGGTTTGGGATTTTTTGCTGTCATCTTTAATATTTTTCTGTTAAGATAGGGCAGAACACTTATTTCATGAAACACAAAATGATAACTACTCACAAACATGCCTGATTGCAGGAGAAAGGGATTTGGAAAAAACCTCATGCATTTGAACAAATTTTTTATATCACGTTTAAATTATGGCAACAAGTGCTTTTGTGGTTGTTGTTGTTGTTGTTAATATTATTTCCACCTTTCCCCAAGGCCATTGAGTCTACCATGGAGCACAGTTTGCCCACACCTGGAGCTCAGAGAGAAGCACCAGGTGCCTTGCAGGGCAGGCAGGGGTGGCAGGATGGTTCCCACTGGGGAGGGAGCAGGAGGATGCACAGGCTGGACCAGTCCTTCAGGATTTGGGATTCCCCTGCTGATGCATTACACCTTGGTCTGCCAGGGAGCAAGGACTGGGCTCCGAGGGCAGGTGGGAGCCCGGGGTGTCAGGAGGGATGAGTGCACTGGTGCTGGCAGCAGCTGTGGTGAAATGCAGTCCCTGCAGCCCCAGCCAGCAGCTCGTGGTGGCTCACACAGGCAGCAGCATCCTCAGACTGCAGTGGCACAGCAGACTTTAATGTCAACTTTCTCCTACTGCTCTTTGAGATAAATACAGCATCCTCTTTAATCCTACCAGTGGCTTAGCTGTGCATTTGCACTACCTACAGCTTACAGGATCAAGCCTGGAGTTGTGAAATGATCCAAGAGAAATGTATTTCAGGATTTTGCTATCTTCAAGCTTTCCAAAAAAGCTATTGGTGAAGAAGACAGTGAATAATCATATTTGTTCCACCATCAAATGGCAAAATATAAAGAAAACATGATCTGAATTGGATCGATTCAAACTGTTTATGATGCTACTGAATGCCGCTTGAATATTGCTGGGTAGATCAATTGAAAGATGGAATTTGCCTCTAGTTCAGAGTTGGAAATACAGGCTGCACATAGTATGCACCCGATTAATCCACAGAAATCAGCAAAACACACAGGAAAAGGAGAGTCTGGAAGCCCCCAGCCCCTGTCTGGAAGCACAGCAGCACCAGCTCTGACCTGAAGCTGTACTGCTGATACTCATCTCTAAGAGAAATTATTTAACTTTTACTGAGAAACAAAGGATGTTCTTTAAGAAATGCAAGATTCCTGCCCAGCTGGTGAGGCAAAGCACTGCAACTACTCCTTCCCTCATACAAGTTGATCCCCACCCTCCCTCAGTGGCAAACCCTGTAAGCCAGCTGCCTTTTTCCGGTATTGGTTTATACAAGAACATCTTTTGGCCGCTGTTTAGTGGAGCATTCCTATCAGAACATCCATTGGAAGATTTCCTTTAAAAATTACCTGACACATTACAGATAATAGGATCAGATCTTCAGTTACTGTAATTCCATCAGAGAAGTCCTTGTGGGAAGCTAAGGAGAGCTGGTAACCTGCTGGATTTCTCTGGCTAATTATGTCATCTACACCAAGTATTGTTTTGCAGACAGCATTGCACACATGATGAAAGAGTTAATTAACCAGTAGAGCTGCTCATGCTAAGTGTTTGCACAGTCTGTACTTTGTCAAAGAAAGCATAAATCTGTTTAGAAGAGGAATCCTTGCTATCATACAGGAAATTAGCTCAAAGATAGCTTATTTGTCAGCTAAATATATACCTGCATCTCTCTCTCCAGATATACATATAAAAGGATAAAACCAATCCCCTTTGTGGGTTTTATCTGTTCTTGCTCTAAATTAATGCCTCTGTGCCTAAAAGGAACACCTGGCATAACTGATGAGCTCCCTGAGCTTGTCCCATCAGCTTCAGGGATGTCACAGCTTTTCCACTGCAGAAGTGCAATCCTTCCTACCCTCTCAATCAATGAGCAATTCCAAACTCAACCTATATTATAACATTGACTGATCTGCTATCCTGGTTCTGTTTCAGCAGTTAAATCCTTGCACAAATGCAATCTGAAGTACTAAACAGGCTCAACTCTTTCCTGGTCTATGTGCTCAGGGCCCAGGGAAGAGCTCTTTCATCCTTTTTATCATGTGACAGCAATGTCACTCTGCCTTAAAACTTCAGATAGAAGATGTAAGTACCAGTAATGCAGAAGGCCTATCAGTAGCATAAGGAGACCTTCTAACAGCCCAAAATTCATACAACCAAAGACCCTAATTTTCATAAATGTCCCAAGTGGCATAAAAGAAAGGCTTTCTGCTGTATTTAATAAACATCACATTGTAGGCATGCTGCCAGCCTTCACATGGGCCAAGGGACACACAGTAAGTTCCTACATCTTCAGTGTTTACTTCATGGCTGCTTTGAAATCAACAGTGGCTAACTGTGTTGATGGAAATCTTGCCTGAGGTCGCTGAGCAGTCATTAAACCCTTAGCCTTCTGTTCAATATGAAATGACGTGCTCATTCTGCATTTCTTTCACTGAGCTGCTATGGAGGAGCCATGATTCAATTGATATGCCTGGCTCAAGCCCAGAAATGATTGCACTGCACTTTGCTGTAGCAGGCTGTCAGCTCACATTCAGAAAGCCATACAGGATGCAATTGTCTGGTCACTGAAAATAGCTTTGGTGCATATTTAAGCCATTTCAATGTGGCAATATGAGAATTAATTCTCTCTTCTCCTCCTGAAAATCGATCATTTGCATGGCAGTGCTGCTCAGTGTGCATGGAATCATAGCATCCCACAACATATTAATATTTTAGTTTGTTAGCTCAAGTTATTTTTAGCAGCCAACTGTCCTTGTGTGAAGCTCCAAACTGCAGCAGAACGCTCAGGCCTGTTGTGTGTGTGGTCAAGGACGCCTTGTCATGCAGCTCCCAGCACGCCGCAGCCTTCTCTATTATTGAAGTCATCTCTGAACTACCACTCTAACACGTGGAATCATCAGACACAGGATGTCTTTTCCCAGCTGCTCACTGGTTATTAGCCTGTTATCCTGCAAGTTTTAACAGCAACTTGCATTTCAGCTGATAAACACCCAGAACTGAGACTCACTCTAGCAAAGCACAGCATTTTGGGATCAATGGATTTTGATTGACTGGAGCACATTCTATTTTTCACTTGGCATTTCTATTTTTAGCAGTGGTTTAATGATCAAGAAATGTATAATGATCAAACTTAATTAAATACCAATATTCTGGCTCTACAGGCAAGAATCACATTTAATAAACCAGGTGGGTAATAGATTCTATTGCTTTGTCCTTCTTTTTGAAAAAGCACAAGTTTTCTATAGGAGCTGAAATATTAGAATATCAATTTGGAAATGAATTTATGTCAAATTTTATATACTGAAAAGATCCGTGGTCCCCAATTGAAACTTTTGCTGCTTTTTTGTGACATAGTAAAGGCTCAACAAGATCTATCATGTGTTAGCTGTATATACAACATATTAATTTTCTCAATTTCTCTACTCCTTTAGAGCAGAACTTTTTGCATTTTGGCAAATTAACATAGTGCATAAAGGTATTAAGGGATATATTAATTTTATTATTTCCCCCTTCCAATACAAAGTGTGAGAATGTGGGTTGTTGAAATCTTCAGCAATCAATAATGCTACAGAATCTGAATTTACTAGGCAGAAAATAAGGGAAATACCAATGTCAGTGGAGGAGCCTTGCAGGCTCTATGTCTCACAGGCTTCACCTTCAGGAGCCAGCCTTTCTGAAATTATGGCTTGATTTTGCTTTCCCTCCCCACCTAACTACATTACACTCGTGATGGTCTCTGCACAAAGGAAAAAAAAAAAAGAGACAAATCCAACTTGTATTCACCTTCAAAACTGAAACAAAAGAAGGGTGGAAAGCTCTCTCATGATTTTGCTTGACATGATTTCTGCCCAATCCTGTTCTGCAGTTGCCCCCACTGAGAAGAGGAAACTTCCCAGGAAGCGCAAATCCCGAGCTGGAGCAACACCCGTGCCAGGCAGGCTCTCCTTGCTTGCTCCTGCACCAAGGACAGGGACACATCACCACCTCCTCACCTTCCCTTCCCTCCTGCTTCATCCCTACAGCCCCTGTGGCCAAACACCCATCCTGACAAACCAGTGGGAGCAGCAGGGCTGGAATTCTCATCCTCAGCAGCAGTCAGGAGTGGCTGGGGTAGCAGGAGGAGAACTCCTGCTCTCTGCAGAGCTCCTCTCTGCTTCACACCCAGCAGATTTGCATCACCACTGAGCCAGGGACTGAGCAGCGTTTAAGCTGCCTGTGGTAAAACTCTGCTGAAGGGCAGGGGGGGAAACAAGGTTCAGAAAACAAGAAATTCCTGTATTTCACACAACAGCTTCACTTCACTACAGGACAACCAAAGGGGGGATCTTACAGTAGTTACGTGCTGCAGAGATTGTTATGTACAGTAGAGGTTGGGTTAATAGAGAACAGAAATACTATTGAAGTCTTTCTGTACTCCAGTACAGAAGTAATGACTGCTTATTCAGCTTTTGTATTTTTTTTGAGCCAATTTCAGTGGGGTTTTATTTTTCTTTCTTCAGCCCCTTGCTTATAGATACATACTCATGTTCACTCTCTCATGCTGTATGTGATGTCAGAACTTTTAAAATTAATGTATTTTGAAGGGAAAAAAAAAGATTTTCTTATGTCTGTTGTCATTATATGATTCAACAAATACTACAAAAATGGTATAAGAGGAATTTAAAATCTTAATTCATACTATGTAAATCAAATAATATAATAGCTCTTTTTGAGCAAATCATATTCTCAAGAAAAGAGACCCAGATTTGAACTATTTTTAAAAAGTAATTCTACAGTCATTCCATAATAGATTATAAAAATTCAGATGCTCAATACCAAACTATCTTTCAGAATATAAGAGGCATATGATGGGGAGGATATGAAAAGAGTAATTAATTGGTTCATAATTTATTAATTATGGACTAAGAAGTTGGAAGGGGTGGCTTTGTTTAAAACACCTAGGCTTCACTGTAACCACATTTTAAAATCTCAGCAGGATTGCTTTTAGGAGGAAATGGGATAAAATCACATCATTAATTAATTTATAATTTATTAATTTAAAAGGAGGTGGAGAAGGCAGACTTGCTTAGAACATCTAGACCCCATTGCTAATGAATATTACAGTCTCAGTAAGACAATCAAGTCCTTCATTGTGCCCAACATGCAAAGCAAGGGCTGCACCAATTCCTGTGCACACATCTGAGGGGTTGGCCTGGGGGCTCTTGGCACATCACACTTAGAAACAATTGTCAGGACTGTGTTTGAATGGCAGAAAGCACAGCCCAGAAAATGAAGAGTGTGCTGTGATACAATACAGCCGGACTGTCCCCTCCCTCTACTGAAATTCCCAACTTGTGACAAACTTGTTATGGACACTTTGTCATTAAGGTATCAGCATATAAACTGCCCCAGTAGCCTTTGGGCTGAAAAAACTGGGATGAATGCTTAAACCTAGATAAAAAAACCACAGCATTTGGTAATTAAAGTTGATAATAGGTTGACTGCAGGTCTGTATCTAGCAAAGCACTTCCATGCATGCTGAGCTTGAAGTAATTAATTCGTTTTGCTTACATGCTTTAAAAAAGTCAGGTGAATGACTTCTGTAAGCAGCAGCAGATCTGGAAAACTAAGCTGAGGTTTACTTTGAAAAGAGATTTCTAAAACAACCTCCAGTTTTGTTTCAGTGTCACTCATATTTCAACCTTGTTAGGTCCTACATGGCAGATAATTAGATAACACAACACTACATCTGAACGTGTGTATTCTCTGCTTAAATTCACTGCATGTCCTAAACAAGCCAATAAAGAAAAGGTCTCAGGTGCTCAGCAGCACTTCACAGGATAAGGCTGGTAATGAGAAGCAACTACTCATAGGACCCTTGCTTATGTCTACAGTAAAAATACTGCTGGCTGCAGCCTCCAGATAATCACAAACATCACTTTTGTTGGCATGGGCAGGTAGGAAAGTGCCACAGCCCCATCTGAGAGAGCTCTTTGTCATTTCTTTCTCCTCTCTTAGAAAGCAGCAGAAGCAGGGCATCACTGAGTACAGCAGGAGCCACCCAGAGAAATTTGATCAGCTGAGCTCTTCTGTTTGAATGTTTTTGGGAGCAGCTGTACAAGCTACAGAAAATGTCCTGTGAAAAGCAGGGCTGTGTTTGACATGGCTTCAGTGGCTCACAAGCAAAAGGTTCCTGACTGCTGAGCATTATTTCACACAAGTGTCACCTGTGCCTCCATACAAGCATCTGCACAGGCCAGAGAGATGTTGAATACATATTTAATAGGCTTGTTCTGTAAACACATCCTAATGGAAACAGTATTTGCCAACAAGGGCAGTTCTGCCCGTGGCTTTTAGTGGTGAGTAAAGTGCCTCTGTGCTTTCCTGTGTTTGGATCTCATTGCTGCACTGCAGAGCCTGTGCTCCTGTTCATGTTGGTAGGAAAAGTACACTGAGGCTTGTTTTCATATCTGACTGTGAAGGCAAATGCCACAGCTAGCACATGCCCCAGGGCAGGAAATCCCAAAAGAGCCAACAAAATCTCTGCTTTGCCCTTAAGAGAGTATCTATAATTATTGAAATAATTAGATTAGACTTGCATAGAGGCAATCCAAGACACTGGTCCCAGATAAATGGGTGATTCATTTCAAATGGCTCATCCTAAGCACAGAGAAATGATTGCAGACCAAACCATTTACCTGACCACATCTGTGCCTGCCCACAGCGAGGGCCCCACAGCACCTTCCAAAAGACTTGGAACAAATCATACTCAGGACCACAGCAGGGCTAACTGGAAGAAGCAGCCCCAGTTTCATTCATGCATTTCAGTTATTTAATTTATTTTTCAGTGTAGTCTGAGCCAAACTCCCCAGCCCTAACGAAACATTCCTGAAATCTGGCATCCTTCTCGTGTAATTGCTGAGGCATTTATATTTGTGATGGAGCTCAGCTTTTTATCAAGCTTGACTTTCTCATGGAGATTCATTTCCACAGTCTTTTACTTCCCATTGACTGTAACAATGCAGAGCCACAACTCCTCCTGGTATTGTGTGATGAAGTTGCAGAGCTTTGCAGCAGGAGCTGAAGGAAGCAGCGTCACCAACGCGTGTCAGTGCAGGGCCATCAGCACCGCTGCTACTGAACAGCTGGATATTGATGTCCCTCTCATCTACAGAGCTGTGAGACTGTGGGAGTCCAGGAATCCCTCTGGCTGCCCTGGCTGGCTCAAGACCCTGGCAGGGGGCTCGGAGACTTTGGCATGAAGTCAGAAACACCTGTGGCTTTGATTTTAGCCCATGGAAAAAGCTGCCAACTCTGTGTGAGGAATTACAGGCCACAAGGCTTTGAGCAGTGTGGTAGTTGAACTAACACTGGGTGAAAAAGTAGAATTTTGGGGCTTTTTTAGAATGGGGTTCAGGGGACAAGATGGAGGGATTTGGGCATGCCCTGACCTTCTTCTCCTTCTCCTCGCCCTCCATGTCTTGCTGTGATGGTGACACTTTTCTATTGGTTTAAGGTACAGACACACTGTCCAACATAGATGACAGATATTGACACGTTACTGTAAACATGGCACACGTAGATTTTGGTATAAAATGTGAACACCGCCCTGAGGGCAGACAGAATGCCATGGCCGACCTGCTGGACAGAGCTCAGCAGGGCAGAGAGAGAATGTTCTGGATAAGGGAAAATAAACAACCTTGAGAAGCTGACCCTATGCATTCCAGACTCCTTCTTTGGCTGCACGGCTGGGAAACGAGGACTTATACAATCTTGGGGTCATCCTGACACCCAGACCCCAAGATGGGACAAACTCTTCTACTGCATAAATCACGTTGGTAGCAAGGGCTGAACATGCTCACAGATGCTGGTTTAGGACTTCTACCTCAGAACAGCCAAGTTACGCCCACTACTGTAAGAAATCCTTACTCTTTAGAAAACCCAAACATGTGGCAATAATACCCAATAAAAATAATATGTTTCTTTCAAAAGTAAAGGAAGAAGAAAACTTAAAGGAAGTACACTTTCAAAAACATTAAATATTTGCATATTTGCTGATCTAGAGGAAGAAAGGATCCAGGTTGCCTGAGAAATGGATTATTCAGAAGAATAATGTAAAATTCTTTCCCACTAGGTGCTGCTTGTGGTAACAGGGGAATCAGAACCCAGTGTTTAATTTCCCTAGACAGCTGTGCAGACTCAAACAATGTCAAAGGTACTGCTTCAGGGAGTGCTACATCAGACACATGTGGCAGTTTGCTAAACCAAGTCTCTGCTATTTCCCACGGCAACCTGATCCTTCCCTTTGAATTTTTATGAAAGTGTAGCACAGGTACAGCAAGGTAAGAAAGGGTTAAGAAGAAAATGTGGTCTTCATACTTTTCTGATTTTGTGAGCATGAATCTCTTTCATGGAACAGCTGTCAAGTCAGCCAACGAAACAGGTCTACTTAGGTCTCCTGACAATACCAACTGCTGTTGTTCATGTATCCTCAGTGACAGCAGCAAGATGAAAATCGAAATGAATTGCTCTACAAATGAGACACTTTTCTGCTTTGACTTTCCAAATGTGACAGTGTTGTTTGTTTTTTCAGTCAGCAACATTTAGAGGTGTTAGAAGGTTCTGGTGTCAGGAAGTTGCTCAGGGGGCAGTTTCAAAAATTTAAAAATAAAAGGGGGGAGAAATCTGCATAACAATTGCTTGTATAATAATATTTGAATTTCTGTCCATTAGTACTTGTACCACAAAACTGAACAGCAAAATATTCCTAGCCAAACAAACGACTGCAGGCTTTGAGCAGCAACTGTGAACATTTCATATCTCACTACAAAGTATTTATTCATTATCCTTGCTGTGCTAAGGGTGCAAAATGTGGGCTCTGGCCACAGAAGCCCAGCCCCAGCTCCCCTGGAGGGGCTGCAAGGCACAGATCCATTCCCTTCTGTCCTCTGCTTGGCAGAAGAACCTTTGTCAGCAGATCACAAATTACAGAGAAAAAGAGACTGTTAAAAGTGTTCTTCTCCTTCAATATGAGTTTGAAATAGGAACATTTGCCCTCCTATGCAAAAAGCTGAAAACACCCTCCAAACAAGCACCTGGAGTGTATGTGAAATTATATTTCTTTCCAGCTTGTACCAGGAGAACCCAAGGCACAAGGTATTTACTGAAACCCATCAGTTCTCCCTTGTTTTGTACAATATGCAGCAAGAAACAAAAACCAAACTTGTAAAACAGTGATTTTTTTAACAGTTGCATTAAAACTCATGAGCCATATCAAAACAAACACTGAAATATATTTTGTACATCCAAATGAAACCTTCCTTTTAAAACACACCTTCATTGTGTTATTCTTCTTCTCATGTAACACCAGTACAATACCTATTACAAGAAGCACAATCCAGCTTTTAGATTTCCCCACCATTTCAAAAAAAAATGAAATGCTATCCCCCTTCTCCCCAAAATAAACCCCAAACAACAACCAGAAAACCAAACAAAAACAAACAAACCAAAAAATGGAGAAGGCTTGCAAAAATGCATTATGTATCTAAGTTTATTTGGCTTCAAAGGACCCTAGAGCTTACAGACTTCTCTCCATGGTGGTTACAGAAATGCCTCTTACAGGACATCAGCTCAGGCAGTGCTGCAGCAGCACAGAGAGAAATGTCTCTCACATCAGGATGGTTTTGGAGTGTACTGGGGGATTTCTTGTGTAACTGGCTCAGTTAGTGATATGCCAAATCTCTAGAGGCTTTTAGAAGTTTTCTGTAAATCTACCAAGTGAAAATCTGTTCTTAGTCCATGAGTATTTTTCCAAAGCCCATCCTTGTCAAACAATCAACTTTAAAACTGTTTTGTCAAGCAAAATTTATTTTAGGGAACAGCCTCTCAAAATCCCTGGGTTTGCAGGTGCCAGCTGTGAGACATCCACAGAGCCCAATTCTGCTTTAATAATTAATATCAGCACTATGTGCTAGCACTTCCAATCTGAGAGGCTCAAAGTGACTTACAAATACTAATTAAGCCTCCAAACATGTTGAGTGTCCCCACATTACCAGTGAAGGAAGAAAACTCTGTCATCTGGTCACTTTATACAGAAAACCTGCAGGATTTATCAAGAAAAAGTGTCAAGAACCCCACAATTCCAGTTTTGTAGTGCCAGCACAAAGCCATCATGTGCTCCTGAGGATTTGTTAATCTTTTTTTTTAAATATTTTCAGATTATACAATATTTTCTTGAACCATATGGGTAGAGAAAGACACAAATTCTCCATCATGAACTGGTTGTTTATGATAACCAGATTATTTTGCATCTGTTCTTCTCTGAAGCTGAGGAATAAGTGAAGATGAGCACCATGTCACTGCAGTTCCCAGCGCTGCCTTGTGAGATCTTGTAGTTTAGCTGCTAAATTTAGAACTATTCTTTAAAACTCTCCATGCTTAGAATGTCTAGTTGGGCTGCTTTTTTTAACTCTCTTTTTGTTTTCCCCACAAATTAAGCAATACAAGCAGATTTTTAAAAATAGCTGGGGAAGAGGAAGAGGGAATTTTTTTGGTTTCTTTTTAAACTGCTGCAATCAGGTGTGTGTTCTGCTGAACAAGTGGCATTGTTGCTAGTAAAGGGACAGGGTTGGTGACAGAGATTTGCCTTTTGATCTCCTTATAGAAGGGTGCTCACATATGACCCTCTGCTCTCGTTGAAGACAATTTCTTTGCATCTCTTAGTCAAAGACCTGAGAGTCAGTCCAAGCTTAGGACACAGAAAAGCTCAGATCGGAAGTGAACAGTCAATTCTAAAAACCTTCATCAGATGACTGATGATAGTGCTGATATCATGCTTTCTCTTCATTTTAGTCCTGATGCTTGTGCATCACAAACCTCCCTCAGTCCATCTGTGGAGGATGCCAAAACCCAAAAATATTCAGTATTTTGTTTAGGCACTCTGCATTCATGTACAAACAAGCACGAGGCAGCTCAATTAGCAGGACTGCACTCCCGAAGATGTAACAATCCTGAAGTGCGGGCAAAGGCTTTCAGTGCTGATCGATCATTTCCCATCCCTTCCCAAAGAAAACAGAGCTGCTGCCAGCTGGCACAGGGCCAGCACTCCCAACTGGGAAATTCCAATAAGGGCCTGCTTGATAAGTAATGCAACAGAATTTAATTCTGGGATTTTTGGCATCACCAAGCTGCAGACAGGAGTAAGTAGGGACTTCCTTGGCTGTTAGCAACAGAATGTTGCCCTTCTCCACAGCAAACCTTGCCACAGGGACAGGCTTTGTCAAAAGAGCATGTAAACCCCTACAAGTTCACCCTATTGATATCAGGCCATTGCCTCCCCCTTCTGATATTTTCTCTGTACCTTCTTCTCCTTTCTAATTCTTCCAGAGCAATAGTCTCTATTGTTTTAAGCCTCCAATATTCCCCACCAGTGCATCTGGTCCTTTTCCATTTGACCACTCCATCTGAAAAGTAGCCCAAGCCTTGGAATATCTCTGCACTCCCTCATCAGCTACAGGAGCAGGGCCAGGAATTATAAATTACTCTATTGTGCCCCAAAACTGGCCGCCCAGGCTGCTTGCTGATGCATTAATCTACAAAGAACATTCCTGTGTTGGCCATCCCTGTGCCAGACTGGAGCTGAGGTGAAAGAGCAAGCCTGGCCAGAGCCAGTTTTTTATTGGGCTCAGTGGAGGCATGCCAAAGGGACCACCCCAAGGACATCAGGTGTGCCAGCTTGCCCTGCTCTAGGATACCAGTGGGGTTTTTCATAGCATTTTAAATGTATAAATAAGCTGCTCTGGCACAACTGAGCTGGGTTTGGGGCTGCAAAAAGCAAGAAATTTTCACATCTGTCAGATTAATTTAAATGAGGTTGGTTAGTCAGAACAGTTCAGTGGTTTGGAAAGTAAAAATAAGTCCTCAAGAGAGGAGTGGGGTCTCAGGGAAACTGATGATAAACAGACTTACCAGCAGGCTACACAATTCACTGCAACATATTAATCCATGAGCGTGAAAGCCATGTGTGTGTCTGTGTGCCTGTGATTTGTATGTGCACGCACACATTCACAAATCAGACTCTAGAGAAAAAGCAAGGGGTCTTTTGTGCCTGAAGTCCTTGGAGCTGAATGGATTTAATCAGCAGGTTGATAAATTATAACCCCCTTCATTTGCTCAGGTGCCACCACACAGACTTGTGGCAGTGTCCTGGACAGGGGATGAGTGGCAGTGCCATGCCTGGCCCCATCCACAGGCAGCCAACAGGCAAGAACTGCTATTTGCCATCCTGAATGTCCTGCTCTGTCCTCCTTTGCTCATTGGAGGAATCCTTCTTGCTACTGTGCAGCTTTTAAGTCAATCCTGCCTTAACAGTTTTCCCATCTTGACCCAGGTATACATTTGAAGAATCCATATAAGACATATAATATTTTATATTGTATTTAGTTATTATATTTGACCTACACCAGAAAAATGCAACATTGACTGTTTCCCAGCATTTTAGAGTATGCTTTGAAAGCCCAGGAAACCCAAGATGATTTCCTTTTCTGTCTACCTGATCATTTCTTTTTCAGCCCAAGTCCTGGTTTGGCTGGCTTTCCTGAATGTGGCACCATAAAGAAACACATATTTCCAGGATTATAGAAAGTGGGTTCACTGCAGGGTTCAAGCATCAGCTGTTGATCTTTGTTCCTGCACTTTGTCAAAGTATTACTGCAGCCCCTAAATAACACAGGACTGAATTGCCAAACTAAAACCACATCATCTGTACAG
Organism: Anomalospiza imberbis; assembly: GCF_031753505.1. NCBI lineage: Eukaryota > Metazoa > Chordata > Aves > Passeriformes > Viduidae > Anomalospiza > Anomalospiza imberbis. Next base: position 2,608,700 of record NC_089692.1, on the reverse strand, counting down.
ATTCTCTGTGACAAAAATAGCAGGACCCAAATTATTGGGTAAGGCAGCTTCTGGCACTGCACGGAGTAGATCATGCAGCAGATTGGAATCTCTTTTAGACCAGTATGAATAACCTGATATAAACTGGTCCAACAGGGATCAGGACCTGCCCCACGGAGTGCACCCAGCTGTCCCTGCTCATTTGCTCTGCACCAAGGCTGAGGCAGGATCCTCAGGCAGGGGGTGGTGCTGGGGAAGGTCCCACCCGAGCCTCAGCCTGGCTGTTGGACAGTCCAAAAGGGCCTTTCTGCACATTCCCAGGGTCTCTGACAAGGGCTAAAATGGCCCAGAAAGAATTGAGCTTAAATACTTAGGAAATGTGGTTGCAAATTTTGTATGTTACAGAAAATCAAACAACAGCAAGAGTAAGTGAATCCTGTATTAGTTGGAAGTAAAATGCACATGAAGGTCACACTGGTCAGTATATGGTGACAAGCACATTTTCTAAAGCCATCCTGACATGCCAGTGAATCCTGTGCAATCCCAACCCCTGTGCTCAGTGCAGGTGGAATGTCACTTCATAGGAGAGACTCCCATCCTACTTTCATTAATGATACATGAAAAACTTAGCAAATTCAGAGACTTTCCTGAAAACATGGTCCTGTGATTTATTTCAGTTACGATTTTTGGTCCTGTGATATATTTCAGGTATGATTTTATTTTAGAAATTGAAGCATTAATGATATAGAGAGATCATATAGTGCAAAAAGGTTCTGACAGTGCAAGAAGGGGGCTTTGAGTATCCAGAAGATTAGGAGAAATTATATTTTTTGTTATTCTGATTTGATTTTGCTATCGATTTGCTCTGTTTTTGACAAAGGCCATGTAAACTCAGCTGTAGTACATAACCTCTAACTAAGCTGCTGCCTGGAAGCGTGCTGGAATACACCTTGCTCATCATCCCTACCTCTTTCACTAGGGATCTTTTTCTGTGAGTAGTTGTTTAGAAAGTTGTTCTGCCAGGAGCTTTTGGCCATGTGCTGCATGCAACATTTTCACACAATTAATTTAAGAGAAGGTAACCTCATTATGCAATTGTTCTTGTGAACATTAGGACAGCTATTAAAATTTGATGTGATCGTTTATCACAAGCATAGTTATTACAAATACTAATACAGCAGATGTGATTAGAGTTTACAAGTCAGTGCTACATGGGAGGATGAGATGTTGGCAATTGTCACACTTGGCTTAGAATTAATTTTTATTAAATAATATTATAAATGCATAATTTTGTTTTTTCAACTGTCCTCCCAGATGGATGTTTGCCTTCTAGTAGCTTACTGTTTAAGTTCCCTAAATAGTTGTAACTTCTAATATTAAAATGGGTAAACCACCAAATGATGCCAAATATTTGACATGCTCCACATGTCAAACCCAGTTTGATACAAAGAATTGGTTGTGTGTTTTTCGGAGTGCAGGACACATTGTACAAGTTAACCAGCTTTATAACAAAATGTTCCTTCTGGCTTGATGCTAGAAAATATTGCTTCTGAAAGGAGATTATTTATTTATTCATAACAAAAACTCAACAGTCCTACCATATGGTTTGATGTCAGATCTGCAGTGTCAGTCAGGCAGGCTCTGTTAGACAAGACCATTTGCCTGCCCAGTGTCATCTATAAAAATCTCTGTGTTCTGTGTTTACCTTTTGGACCACTTCTTCCAGACACACGTGTTTGCTAATATCCAAATGCTAAATAAATCAATAACAAGTCAGACTTTGTGCAAACAGCAACAGAAGATGGGGTGTCTGAGCATCAGCCTGGGACACATGATTGACAGTTAATAATTTCCTACCTAGTGGTCTATAGATAAGCTTATTTTTGCTTTCACCTTAATACCAGCTTATATGCAGATGGCATCAAAAATACCTCTTCTACTGTCATTTATAGTGACAATTGCACTCAGCTGATCTTATAGCCTTATTCATCAGATACTATCAAAATTATGCAGCTAAATAATAGTACTTCAAAAATTACCCAAATTAGTTTCTAAGGCTCTAATGTTACCTTTAATTAACTATAGAGCAGGAACACTGTCACTGTCAAGTGTAGTGTAATCCATTAAGTTTAGGATTTTGAATCCTTGGTGGTACCTGTAACTCCAGCATTTTCCTACCCTACCTCTTCCGCCTGGTTTCCAAAAGAAAGTTGCAATGTGCAAAATGTGGAGGTTCTTGAATGATGTCCTTAAAATGAGGATAGAGATGAGCCCAAATACCAGGCAGATGGAAAATTAAATTTAAGGGTATATGAAAATACCCCTGCCTTTGAGTTGCTAGGATAGAATGGAACAGATATCTCTCAGTATGGGGCTGTCTGTGAGAGAGCTGAATTCACTGCACTGCTTAATCCAAGGAGAGGAGAAACAGAGCAATTTATCAAAAGCATAAAACAGTATTTCCATCCTGCTGCTCTCCATTCACACAGAAAAAAAACTGTGAGCTGTTTAGAGGAACCAGAGATAGGATTGTGCTCAAGATTTCCAGGGAGAGGAACAAAACTGGGCTTTGTCCTCAACTGCTGCAGCCCCTGCTGCCCACGGCACTGGGGCTCCCACCCTCCCTGCCCTGCCAGCCCTGCCCTGTCACTGTCACCCCATGCAGGGCTCCCAAGCTCTGCACAAGCACAGGAGTGCTGAATGTTAACATGCTGAAATCCATAATGCCTTGTGAGGCAAAGGGACACTGGGCCTCCCCATGGTTTCTGTGAAGACAAACCAAAATTCAGCTTTTGTACCATAGAAGAATTTTAAGTTTTTAGCCAAGTTTTGTCCTAATTTTAATTACTACAGGAAATAAAACTAGAGGAGGTAAGCTGTTGCTTTCACTCACCACAAACACTGGAAAAAACCCAGTTTTTTTTATTCGACCCCAAATGACAACTTAAGGAGGAGAGACAGCCAGAAGGCTCTCTGGCCTCCCAGGTGTGGCATTCACCTGGAATACAGATGACCTAAGATCCTGTCCTGGTATCAAATTAAACACAACAGAAGGTTCAGCCTGAATTTTTCAAATCCCTGTCAGCCACACATTCTGACTCAAATGGTATTTAATTCTTTCTGCAGAAAGAAAACTGTTGCAGCTGAGTTTGAGGGCAGCACCTGCACTCAATTGACCTTGTAAGGCAAGTTCAGCCCTAATATCTACACCCCTAAAAGCCAGACAGGAGGTTGAGAAGGCTGACCAATCTCTTCTCAAGCTATCATTCATTACCAAACACATTAAAATACGTTTTGTCAACTACCTAGGGCAGAGTTTACAGCACGCTCCCCTAGAAAAACCACACACACACAGATTTGCATCATTTCCAAATCTGCCCATTTTGCAGCCAGTTACTCCTCAGGCTGTGCTTGAGGAGACTCTTTTGGTCACTGCCCACTCCCAGCTGCCACCATTAGCTGCAGAGTGACAGCCTGGGACAGCCCTGGCAGGGCTGGGTGCCCGTGCCCTCCCTGCATTGCCGTGTTCCAGGCAGGTCGCTCCTCCACCTGCCTTTGCACAGCCAGCAGTGCCTGCGTGCTTTGAGATGCACAGGGCTGGGGGCAGGACGAAGGCAAGGCTCCAGCTGTGTGGAAATGCTATGGAAAGCTCTTCAAAAATTGCTTCTGGGATAGTAAAAAAAGAAAGGGGAAGTGGGTATTGTTAACAAAACAGAGTCCCTTGAGACATATTTTATTTGCCAAGCAATGTACACAAAAACCAGATTAATTAAAGTTCCATTCATATATTTTAAACAGCCTTAAATTATTCATTTCCATTTTAAAAATATATGCAAGTACAGTTTCTTCAGCAATAAATTTTTTAAATGATGGGACATTTTACATCATACTGTTCTCTGGAGACTTTTCCTTGCATCTTGGGTTGTTCATGAAGCCAGGAGTAGTGGAATAGGAATACTGTCTCTGTGGACAAATCAAGTTACCCTTTCACAGGACAGCATCGCTTTCCATTCTAAAATTGTACAAGGCAAGTGGTAAAATAGACCAGTAAGCCACAAATTTGAACAAAATTTTTAATTCAATGCTTTGTTTTTCAAGCTGCAAATTGAGTGAAGTTTTACATGCAGGTGATTATACAGAAAAGTCTTCATAGGTTGAGATTTAAGTCACCAAGTTCTTGTAATTTTTTCTCCAAAATGTTTTCTCCAATAAAAAGCATCTAACCTGCCCTTCCCCAACTCCACAGAGGGAGCAGAATGTGCAGTGAAGCACTGTCAGGATTGGTGCTTGATGTGAAGAACGGCCACTGAAGCTGAAGCCTGCAAGTTTTTGACAATTATAGCTCTACCCTGCTGTCCTTCAGTGAAGCTGATGGGAGGTTTGCCTGAAATTGGTTTTGTGAAGCCAACAATGTGAGACTGCCATGAATATTTTAAAGTAAAGGAGTTGGAATATTCTAATGATCTTATGTAAATCTAGTCTAAGAAATTCATTTGTATTTTTTAATGGGTCATTAAGCAGGGGAGAAAAGGTTGGAAAGCAGCCTGAAAAGGAGAACATTTTCAAAAGCCAAAATACTCCCCAAATGCTTTAGAGCCATCCAATTAATCTAGTTTGGGGGAGCCAAAGGAGAACAAAGTGATAGAGCATCAAATACGTGAATAACTATAGGCAGATGCTCCAGATTTTTCAGGAGACAGCAGGAAGTCAGTAATGCATAGTTACCATGCTTAAATGCTGAATTTGAACCTTATATACATTTTAAAATGCCTGTGATTTAGCATTTTTGCTCCTTATCACTAGTGCTAAAAACAGAAGTCCTGCAAAAATTCCAGATGAAGCAAGAGCAGAAAGCATGGTGGTGCTACCTCTGGTGAGAGTGCCAGCACCTCGTGGTTCCTAAAGCCTCACCACTGCACAGTCTGCTGCAGGACACTTGTTTGATTAGCTGTTCAACTCTTTTTTTGCTGTGAAACAGCACAAATATTTCTTAAGAAATCGATTTTTTGAAAAAACCAACAGAACTGCCCTTGGCAGCTGAAGGGCTTTCAATGCCTGATTTCCTTCATCATTATGTCAATGACTATACTATAACTGGGAATGTGGGAAGAGCACATCTATGAACATCTTTGGTGAAGAAGTGATTGGGGTAGGGCTGTATGTGCACAGCAGACAAACAGTTTCACAGGCTGCCTGGCACAGCTCACTCATTAAATGCCATCAGTTTTCTGTTACTTTTCTCTTGAAGATTTATTCCAGAAGCAGCTCTACGTCTGCAGCATCCATGCCACGTTAGCAATTACTTTCAAGTGTTTGGGATGTTGAACTAAACATGTACTTGTTCAGCTCATGCCCAGGGCAAGGACTTTTCTCCATGTAAGGTCTGGTTGAGCTGTGCTCAGAATCTGGGGTGCTGCCCAGCCCTACTCCTCCCGTGCTCAGGAGTTGTAGCAGGTTCTCTCCTGGGTTCTTGAGCTTCTCTCTTGGGTTCTTGAGTTTTGAGCTAAGGACTGATGGCACCTTGCATTTCATTTGGATTGCCAGCATTGCTTGCTCAGGGAGACAGAAGGCATGAGTAACCAGGATACATTTAGATCATATTCCCACGAGATAATTTTTTCTCTAATTCCTGCTGTAAAAGTTCTGTTCCTGTCTGATCCTTACAACTGAAGCACAATGACCAAGCTCCTGTCAACCTGCAAGACACCCTCTTCACCTCTCTGAGGTAAAAAAGAGCTCTTGCCTTTGTGTGGAGGCAGGGAGCTGAAGTTCTGTGAGGGTGACTGTCCCCACTGCCATCAGGCAGAGTGGGCACTGCAGTCAGGCCACTTTGGGCTGGTCACGCACCACTCCCATAACCAGTGTAAAAGAGGCTGCAGAACAGCAGTGGGCACAGATGGAGGAACCCTCCCTCTGTATTTCCAGGGTTTGGCAAATTTTAAATGAAGCAGTCATCTGAAATACTTGGGTCATTAGAATGGGTCAGCTATTACATATGCAAATCCTTGAATTAGCTTCAAAGAGGTATGTCTTGGAAAAAATGATCCTATTGTAAATACCAAATAATTTTTTATGAGGAAAAAAGTCAGATGTTCATGGCTTTACCTAGAAGTAATGCTGATGGCAGCAATTCTGGGGAAAGACAAGTTTGGGTTTATGCAACAAACAGATCTTCACAAATTACTGAGGCTGTTTTGTAAGCAACTGGTGACCCACTGAAATGGGTCATGCAATATACAGAAAAGATCTGGGGCCATTCCAGTGATTTAGTAAGACAAGGACAGAGCCAAGTACAAACAGAGGTCAGGTTTGAAAAAAACTGTAACAGTGAAGCCTCCTGCAAATAGCTAGTCCAGATGATTAAGCAAGAAAATCATTAAGATAGGTATCATCCCTAGTAGCATACTTAGTGACTTCAAAAAGAACTCAAAAGTTGGTGTTTATGTGTGCTGGAGAAAGAACTGGTACCCAAAGACATGCTCATCATAGACAAAAGCATTTACATTCCTTTTAGGGAGAATTAAGAGACCTGGACCTTTCAGAAAAGTGAGTAAAAGACTATTTTGTTGACAAAATAACGAAAATTGGTCAGAAGAATTTTATCTAAATCGCTGGTTATGGGCCAGACATTTGGGAATGTCTTTCTCTGTGCTCCAGATTGAGGAACACAAACTCCTCTCTGTTTTTCCCCCTGACACCAAGTGTCTGCTTCGGCCTCTGTCAGAGTACTCTCCCTTAAATGGGGCTCATAAAGCAAAATAACACTTCCATCCAAACATCAAAAAGTAAATTTGTAATGGAGATGGCAGCTGAGTGCCAAATAGCTTGGTGTAAACACAACTCATGTTTCCTGCATAGACTCTGTGCTTGAAAATACCCCACTGATTAGGAAGTTCACAGTTCTGCATGCCATGAAACATCAGAAGTGTTTCTTTCATTCTTATTAGGAAATAAGAAATAGAATATAATTCTCTGTACTGAGAGAGTTCTATATATTCTCTATATTGAAATATATTTTTTTCTCTATATTGAAATCTATTTTTTTTCTCTATATTGAACATATATTCTGTATATTCTCTCCATTGAAAGGGTGGGAAAGTGTTGCTATATTTAGACATTACAATAATGTCCCTTTCAAAACCCCTGAAGTAGGTAAGCATTTTGGATATTTATGAAGTGGTTCATTAGTGCTCCCTTCCCTCCCATGTCAAGTTACACAAAGAATGAACAGGAGCACAAAAATTCACCTAGGGCCAAGGTATTATTGATCATAATCATAACATCCCAGTGACAGCTGCTTACATTTACTGCTGCTCTAAATATTAATAAGGGTTAACTCTAAGTTATTGGCATTATTATAGAAAGAAATTGGATATCACATTTCTGTGTAAATTCCACTTTTTCATCCTGTAAATATCAGTGCATGTTAAATATTTGAATTTTCACTGTATTAAAGGTTCTAAAGTTCAATGTTAATTAGTGCAATCAGGTGCCAAATGATTCAGTTCCCAGGAGAGCAGTATTATAGAAGGAACTATGGCAAAACTTCAAGGACTGAATCTATAGTATAATTAGTATGAAGCTCACATTTTTAGCATAATACAGTACTTACATCATTTGTTCTGTGGATTTTGAAAAGCATGACCTATAAAAAATTTGAAGTACCTTAATTTGATAAAAATGAGAGTTAAATTATCTTATAATGCTGACGTTAATGTTTGACAGAGAACACAAATTACTTTAAGAAAAAGCCTAGTTAGTTGGGTAGGTGTTTCTGCAGCACAATCCAGAAATCAAAATTAAATAAATCTAGGTGCTGTCTAATGTTCCCCAATATTTACTCTAAGTCTCATTTTCCTCCTACCAGAATAATTTCTGTCTCACAGGTTTGATACTGAACCCACTATCAGGGAGAGGTGGTACCTCAGAAATGAGAGCATACCTATCTGTCATCAAAGAAACATAACTAAGCTGTACACAACAATTAGCAGCCATCAATTCAAAATCCAATTTTAGATTCTTGATTCCGGAAAACCTGACAAATAGTTGTGATTTCACTCCCATGAACAGCACTAAGGGATCACTGAGAAAACATCGTTAAGACCTTGCATATAGACAATGATGTCTTTCTGGAGAGCATTTGATTCCAAAGGTAAATTCAAAGATCCCTGGTGCTTATGTCTTATTAAAAACAAAAATCTCCAAAGATAATATTGTAATTAAAGCAATATAATTTCCTTGAATACACAATTTCCTCTCTGTCACTTGGTCTGTTCAGCCTGGCCTTTGGTGACCGGAGCAGTTTTGTGAGCATCAGCATAATGAAACCCTTGTCTCCTACAGATCTGTGTGTCTTCATTGACTGAAAAACTGAGCTGCTCAGGCTGAAGCTTTTCTAGCAGTTGGGACATTTTTTAAGTAGTTTTGTCTTGCAAATTCTTGCACACTACCTGGCACGAGAGCTCACCGTGACCCCCTCCCTGAACAGAGGCTTTTGCTGGGTTTCTTACCCAGCTGCCAACTCCATCAAGCTGCTAAGGGTGGTAATCCTTGCTGAGAGCCCTCCTGCTCCTTTTGCCTGATCCTGACTAGTGAGTTCAACAGCTATGAGAGGCAGGAAAACACACATGGACCTATACACTTGTATAAGTCTTCTCTCCACATAAGCCAACTTGGTTTTAAAACAAAAGTGTGCCCTGTGCCTGCAGTGACACAGCAGGGAGGGTGGCTCGGTGGTGCAGACACTGCAGCTGCTTGCTGCCAGTGCTGTGACTGGAAACACAAATCTCACTCTTCCCTCTGCCCTACTCCCATCCTAACTCAGTGTCCTTCAGCCTCGTGGGGGCTCTCCAGTGGGAATCAGTGTGGCACCTCTGAATCTTCTCCCTGCAAAGTATTTGGAGTTCAGCCACCCCCCCAAGCGGCCCCAAAGGGAGAATCATTACAGCTGCATGATAAACAATGCCCTGATGAAGGTTGTCTTCACCATTTTATATTGCTGGGACCCATTCTTCTAACCTTTCTCCAGAGAAGCTTATGTGACATTGTGTGAAATACTCAATGACACTGCAACGTGCACACACCCCGTGCACCACGAGGGTGTTTTCTCCAGCTAAGGAAGCTGACTGTGCCAGGCTGATTAGTGCTTAACACAAATGAGCCTGGACATGTTAGGTCTGTCAAGAGCTGCATTTTCCACGTTTCACACAACATTCACAGAATCACGGAATAGGCTGAGCTGGGAGGGACCCATCAGAACCATCCAGTGCAGCTCCTGGCCCTGCACAGACACCCCAACAATCCCACCCTGGGCATCCCTGGGAGTGGTGTCCGAACACTCCTGGAGCTCCGGCAGCCTCGGGGCCGTGCCCGTTCCCTGGGGAGCCTGGGCAGTGCCCAGCACCCTCTGGGGGAAGCAGAACCTTTCCCTGATCTCCAGCCTGACCCTGCCCTGGCACAGCTCCACCACTCCCTGAGGAGCCCTGGGCTGCTCCTCATTGAGGGCTTCCCCTCCAGACCCTTCCTCATCCTCGTGGCCTCCTCTGGGCACTCTCCAATGGCCTCATGTCCTCCTTATGCTGTGATGGCCCAAACTGCCCCAGCACTGAAGGCGAGGCCGCCCCAGCCCAGAGCAGAGCAGAGCAATCCCCTCCCTGGCCTGGCAGTGCTGGGCCTGATGGCCCAGGACAGGGATGTCCCTCCTGGCTGCCAGGGCACTGCTGGCTCAGCTCCAGCTGGCCACGAGCAGCAGCCCCAGGTCCCTTCCTGCAGCTGCTCTCCAGCCTCTCAGTGCCCAGTGCACCGCAGAGCCAGGGCTGCCCCGTCCCAGGGGCAGAATCCAGCCCTTGCCTGAGCCAAACCTCACATGGCTGGGGACTGCCCTTCTCTCCCATTTGTCTGGGTCTCTCTGCAGGGCCTCTCTGCCCTCAAAGGAGGCAACAGCTCCTCCTAATTCAGTGTCATCAGCAAACTTCCTGAGGGTTCCTTTGAGTCCTGGGTCCAGGTCATGAGTGGAGATGTTGAGCACAGGGCTGAGGATGGAGCCCTGCAGAACCCCAGCGGTCACAGGCCCCCAGTCTGATGTCACCCAGCCACTGTCACCCTTTGTGCCCGACCCGTGAGCCAGCTGCTCACCCGTCCCACGATGTGTTTATCCAGCTGTGGCCTGGACATTTTGTCCAGAAGGACCCTGGCAGAGATGGTATCAGAACCTTGCTGAAGTCCAAAAAGATTCCATCAAGTGCTTCCCTTGATCAGCCAGGTGGGTTCCCCTGCTGCAGGAGATCAGGTCTGACAGCTGTGACCGATGACTGCGTGCTCCTGGCAGACCCTCAACACCTCCCAGAATCATGTTTTCCATGATGTTACCAGGCCCTGAAGTGACACTGACAAGTCTATGTCAGTCCAGGGTCCTTCTTGCCCTTCTTGAAAATCAGGATACCATTCACCAGCTTCCAGTCAGCTGGGACCTCTCCAGATTCCCAAGACTGCTCAAAAATCATCAAGAAAGGTTTTGCAATGACATCAGCAGCTCTTTGAGGGTTCTTGGATGAATCCCATCGGGCCCCATAGATTTGTAGGGATCCAGCTGGAGCAGCAGATCTCACAAGATTTCAGGGTCAGCTGGGAGTTGATCACCATCACAGTCATGGTCCTGCAGCTCAGGGCACTGAGCCCCCTTGGTCCCTGATCCGTGTTGAAGACAGAGGCAAAGAACACAATAAACACTTCTGCCTTTTCCCTGTCCCTGTCTGGGAGGTGACCATCCTCATCCTGGAACAAGACAATGTTATTTCTGAACTTCCTTTGCCATTAATATATTTGGAAATAACTCTTTTTTATTGCCCCCCACATTTCTAGCAACTTCAAGTCCAACTGAGCTTTGGCTGCACAGACTTTCTCTCTGTGGTGGTGAGCAGCATCTCTGTGTTCTTCCCACAGGACCTGAACTTGCTTTTACTGGGTGTATACCTTCCTCTTTTGCTTAATTTCCAAGAGGAGATTCCTGATCAGCCAAGCCACCCTTCTGCCTCACCTGCTTGACCTCTGACTTTTGGGAATTGCTGCTCCAGTGCCTTTAGGAGGTGATGCTTAAAAAGTGACAGCACTGATGGACCCAGCATCTGCCACAGCATTTTCCCTGGGGATTTAACTCACTAGTTCCCTGAGCAGCCTAAAGTCTGCTCTACTTCATAAAGTATGGCTTCTAAATTCCTATCTGTTTGATTGACAATTTAATATCCTTTTGGATCTTTTTATTCCCCATGAAAAAGCCCACCACTTCAAATGAAGGATGCTGTGGTTTTAATCAAATGTCAGGTTTGAGCATCTCGGCTCCAGTGCTTTGGTGGAAAGCATTTGGCAACACAGGGCATGTCAAAATGAGTAAAGCAGTAACAGCCAAGGAGAGGAAGAGAGCTCCCAAATATGTTCTCCTGCCTCAAGGTTATCTCTTAGGTTGAAGATGAGATGTTCATTTGCCTTGGCTCATGTCAGGGAGTGCTGCCTTGACTTGGAGAAGAACTTCCATCCCCTCAAAGTGCTGACTATGCTATATTTAAGGCTGAAATCTTGAACAAAACCATACCTTTTATATACTGCTATAACTGAGCAAAACAGGTACTTTCCAAGCACTTCAGCTGAGTCTCCTAGTAAATGTCTCTCATTCTCCTCCCAGAGAAGGTTTATGTAAATCTTAATTACTGCATCACAGTTCCAATATTTACTGACATGCTGTAAATCCATTGTGTACAAAGCAGACTAGGATCCAATAATACAGAGGCATTGTTTAATTATATGTTTATTAGAGCAGTAAAACTAATAATCCCCAGTAAAATCTTTGAAAATTATCCCATCATGATAGAGTAATCACTGTCCTTTCAGCGAGGATAAAAGCACAGCAAACAGACATTGCTTTGTCACAAAGCTGTAGCAGGCACAGCACACAGCTCCAAGCTCAATTCATTCTGTCAGCCTTACACAATCCATGGATTTAAAAACATGCATTAGGAAAGCAATGGAATAATTCAACTTTCGGTGCCTATATCAATTATTTCATTTCAGTGAGTCTCACTCACAGGGAATGGATTCTAAAAGCTCATTTTATACACACAGCTCTGATCCAAGGCCAGAACAGTTAGGGGGTCTTCCCTTTGGGCCAGCCATCGGTGAATGAGACCAGTCCTGACAAGTCCTCTCTTGGACAAGAGGGGCAATTCAGCAGGGCTCTGGCAAGCTGGTTTTGTTATGTACAGAGTACATTTCTGTTCAGTCAGGTAGCATAAGGGCATTTTGCTTTTTGCAGGTTTACTGTGCACGTGTCCCCTTGGTTGGAGTGTCCCATAATGCATGAAGATGCAGGCTGGTCAAGTAACAGAGAAAATGTATATTTATCACCAGCTTTCCCTAGAAATTAATTCTAACGGGGAGAAGAACACTTATTACAATGTGCATGTATTTTTCCATGTGGAGACAAAGCATCAATGTCTCTTTATCTGCCTGTGAGTTAAGAAGCTGTTCTTCAGCTTGTGGGCCGTGGCTGTTGCTAAGACAACTGCGGTGCAGCCGTTTACAGTGTCCGTGATCACGCACCACAAGCTGTAATTTACCCACAGGTTCCTCATTTATTAGAGCAGAGAAACAGCAGGATGGTTGCTGCACCACATCCCACATGATAGAAGTACTGTGAGCATGGAATGAGTGGCTGTCACCACCTACTCTGGGTCTAAACAGATGCTGCATTTGGAAGGAAACCCAATACTTGGTAAATGCTTTATCAAAGGAAAGTGTAACCTCTGAGCCTGGGAAAGGAAATTAAGGAAAGCCCTACCACTTTGGAATTACCTCAAATTAAATACAACTGTCTACATTATAAACTTTGAAGGAGTTCCTCAATTTTGGTGTACACCTGTAATGATATCTAAATGTAAGAGTCCTTTGGAGACTGAGGAAACAAGCAAAAAACAGCACACTGTGGGGCTTTGCATTTTGTCACTCCATTACCTGGCAAGGAATAGGGCAGTAATTAGGATTCTCATGCAGAGCTAGCACTACTTCATGTAGTGTGTTTTACCACCTGGGAGGATTAGCTAACAACAAAAGTTCTTTGTAAATGGCCTGTACCATGTTGTTCACTTTCTGGGAACACCTTCAGGATCAGTTAAAGCGTCCAGCTCCTCAGGAGGAGCACTCCAACAGCCCAGCCTTCCCTGCTGCCAGCAGGGTTCCACAGTGCACAGAGTTAATTTGGCCAGCAGAGTCTTACTTTCCTGTGCTGGCTAAAATATAACATTATTGGGATGGTTTTCTAAAAAATGGTGTGTTGTAATCCTATGACTATGCAAAAGTAAGCGATGAGTCACTAAAGGCTGCTAAGAGAGGGATAAGGAGAGAGGGATGTGCCATGTGTGGGCTGGGCTGAGCAGTCATCTTCTTGCACAAAGGCAGGACTGCTAGACATGGAGGCTACCCCGGCAAGAGAAGAAAAGAGCACCAGAACCCTCAGATTACTGGAGGAGCTCTTAGGGCAGCAGCACCTGCCGACAGAATTCAGTAAGGCACTCCGATATTTCTGAATTTCAGTTTTAAAGTCTTCACCAAGCACAGTGGAGTCGTATTGTTGCTGCAATGACACTGAGCCATCAGGAAAAGCCACTGCTTGTCTTGTTTTGTGTATCCAGCCTCCTCAGACATGCACCTTGTGTTCAGGGGCTTGTCAGCACCCAGCAGCCATGTCTGCATTACTGCTGATAACAAACCTTAGGGAGCTGAGAATTGAAACACAACTATAGAAGGTGGCTACGAAATGCATGTCAAATATTCATTTTCTTGTAATCCAGTACTTCCATTTCTCTGAGAATCCCCCACGTCACCTAGACATTTGTAACTACAGGTTCCCACTCAGATTTTCTCACGGACATCAACCAAGCCAGTCTCGTTACTTGAACAGTGCTTCACACTCTACAGTGTATAGGTCTTTAAAATTCTTCTTCTGCCTCCTTGTTTTATCAAGTATTTATTTGGTGCATAACTATTTTAGTTTACTGCAATAAAATCCATTCTCCTTAAGGCACAATCTATAATGAACAAATAAAAAATGTTATTTTGTTCAGAATGCGTTATGAACAGCTTAGTATCAATTTTAAGGAAGTGTGACTAGCTTCCTAATGGCTTCTTATTTCAGTTATTTCTAGCTGCAACTAAGCCAGACAAATGCTTTAAAATCATTCCTATTAAAGCACTTGAGAGGTTTTTAGCAATGTTTAGATGTGCCATCAGTAAGACATTTTAAATAACACACCTAAAAATAGAACTGTTTCTAGAGATCATACAGGAAATGTGCCATAAGGGAAATATGCTTATGATAAAAGAGATTTCCTATACATATTCTTAGCTTCATAGAGCCACTTGAGAATCCCATTTTGGAGACAGGAAATTTTTGTACCTTAATCCTTATTTATGTTCCTCAAAATCAAACTATCTTCCAAGCTGCTCATGTCTGACTCCAGTTATGTCCTAAAGGTTCTACACTTTGGGAAAATTTCTGCCTTGCAGGACCCTGATTTCAGATTTAGGTTTTGAGTATTATTTTTCATACTTGGAGTCACAGTGGAGTCCAATATATCTGAACTCAAGAAACTAGCCCAAATTTTCCTACAGCGATTCACATCTCCCAGGCTTCAACACCTACTTTGATCAATCTATTAATTCCCTGATTTCAGCTTCATACTGGAGTTCTCCAGATTCCATGGAGCTCTGTGGGACTGCTGAGCATGAAAGAAAAGCCAGAGCAGCAGGTGAGGTGCACATGGACATCCCACTGAAAGTCTTTCTCCTGCTGTTCCTTCCTGCATTCCTTGCCTTTATCCCAAGAAACACATGGATAGTATGAACATTGCAATCAGCTCTTAAACCACTGCAGATATTCAAATCCAAGGAATGGTTCCTATTGTTCTCCCTTTTCGTTTCAGTTAGGGCTGTTACACAGGCATCCATTTACTCACTCTGACATTTCCCTCTCATCACTGGAGCTGAGCAGCTTCCACAAAACCAGGCAAGTCCGTTGGGCTCCGTGCAGTATTTGGATCTTGGTTTGCACAGTACGACAGAACCAAATTCAAGAGCCAAATTTTATTTTGAGGTAGAGGAGAGTGAGTGTTTGACACCGAGAGCTGAGCCATGACTGTCAGTAAATGCACCGAGGGTCTGAGCTCCCTGCCTTACCCCACAGCACGGGGGTGACACGTGGTGGTGTCTGAGTCTCCCACACATTGTCCACAAGGCTTCAAACCACAACCATCACAGGGGAATGTGCAACTGCCCAAGAGTGTGGTCAAGAGTTAGAATCATCCAGCACACCTAGCAGGTCCTTCATTTTCCTCAGAACAGGACCTACAAATAAGCAAAAAAGATTTTTTTTTTTTTTTGCAAATAGTATAAAAGGAACTAGAGAATGTCTTATATGTCCCCTAACTGTAGGAGTGGTTGTTAAAAAGAATGAACTGCTCCCTCTGCTACCTGGCTGGACAGCTGCTGCTGATGAATTTTGACATGGAAGGAATTAATGACAGTCATTTATGTGGAAAGACAAAAGCCCAATCTTCTCTTCACCTATCTTTTGAGATAATGGTAGAGATTGCTGTCCTATTCCTGAAGGAAAAACAAAAAAAGTCTATAAATTCACTTAGATGTGTGTATTCAGCTTTCTATATATTACTCTGCAGTTTTAATTTTTAGTACGTTATGTCATTCCCATTTATCAACAACCTGAGTTCCCTTCTAGTGTATTACATTTAGAAATCCATTTAAGAATATGATAAACAATTCAGTGTGGCACAAAACACAGTACATTAATATATTCCATCAAATCCCTACAAGCCCCTTCTCTGTCAGTCAAAAATCACAAACTGTAATGCAGGTGCCTCCTCACTTCCATCACCTTGGACTTAGCCAAAAAGGAAAGTTAATTCTAGTACAGAAGAGCAAGGTCCACTAATTTAATTCCTTTCTTATTGACTCATTTATCTCAAATCTGTTTAAAGAGCAGGTACTTTGTTTTAGAAATTGAATCACAGTTTCACTTTGGAAAGGCAACCCCTGTCAATATTACAGATACGAGAGGGGTTGTGAAAATTTATACTTGCTTGGGTCCCTGTAGGGTGATACTTCTCTCTGTTGGGTCAAATGCAAAAGTACACAATTCAAAAGTAAAAGAATGTTATAAATTATGTCATGAAGACTGGACCAGGAGTGATTGGAAATAAAAGGGATGAAATGGAGTAGACCCAAAAAATATAAGATTTCTTTTGATTATTATAGAGATAAAAATTGTGTATATAGAAATTTGCATTTCAAGGGATGTATATTAGGTACTAAGTCAATAATTCAAGGAGAAGAGAGGAAGCAGCGAATCACTCAAAGGACCAGAGACAGAAGTGATCGAAAGATCTGTTGGGCTACATTTTTGACTGATGGAAGCATTTGCATTTTCCAGGAAAACAAAACAAAACCCTCAAACAAACAAACCAGAAAAGCAAGAACCAAACCAAAAACCACAAAAAACCCCAAAAACCACAAACAAACAGAAAAAAAAACCCACCACAAAAAACCAAAAGCATATTTCATAAAGAGAATTGAGTTTTTAAACTTATCCCAAACAACAAAGGATTTTCACTTCACTGGAGAATGAAGCTTGATGGAACAAAAAGCAGGTTTTTTATTAGGTGGGGTTGAGATTCTCCATTCTCTCACACCCTGCCTCTCCCCATTGCTCCCAGCAGCTTTCAGTCCTTCCCCATGGCACCCCAGCCTGGAGCCTCTCTGACAAAGAAGCTCCATGACAACAGCAAGAGGAGAAGAGAAAGAGAATTCAGAGAAAAAAGGAAATTTGACATAAACATTACCCGACTAAAAGAGTTTTGGTGGCAAGATAATGTTTTGGTATCAGTGACAGGACATGGTAAGCTGTAAAAGTGTGTCAAAAGAAAATAAAAGGATAGAGAGGAGTTGCTAAAAGAGAGTTCAGGCAACTAGGAGCCACCAAGGAAAATTCATCTCCCAGGACAAAATCTCAAACTTCCAAAGGCATGCAAATTTCCAAAACTAGGCATCTATATTTGTTTCAGTCTCCTGTGAAATTAAAAAACCTATTTACTGATAGAGATAATTCTTTAAATGAAGTTGTTATGGTAAGTTAATTATTCATGGCATTTAAAAGAAAGCAACATTGGGGTTTCCTCCATGGGTAACATGGGTGCACCTGGGTGGAGGAAAGGAATGAAACAGTGACTGTGAGGGGCTTTTTCTTAGATCTTTTCTTTCAGACATGAAAGCAGCTATGGTAAAACTATCACTAACAAAATCCAGATGATCAAAGAGCTTGCAGTAAGTCTGAAATGTCCCAAATAAAAACAGATTACTTAAATTGCAAATCCCTGAACACAGTGAAGTATCTCCACAGTTTGGTGAATTACCCAACTAAATGGAGGAAATATAACAAAACTGGCCTAAAAAGCTATTCAATAACTGCCACCAGTGAACCTTCTAAATTAACTAATTTTTAAAATGTCTTGATTAAAAACAAATATAAAGTATTCCTGCAGAGCGATTACAGGATTCTTTGTCTGACATGCCTTCACTAATGAGGAAAGATACTGAAGTTAATTTTTATGAGAGTTTTTGTCATCTAATATTATTAAACTGGACTGGCTTTCAAGGGGCTCGTAAGCCATTTGTTGACACTGTATTAAAAGGTTCATGTACTGAATTATAAGCAGTATAAAATTTTGGAACAGAGGCACAGAGAATATTTTTGCTTTCCATAATTGTTTACCATTGCTTAAAATACAGACCTTGTGATACTCATTTGTATATTATCAAATTACACTGGAAAGAACATTGATTCCCTTGTAATAAATGGAATGGCAGCAAAACCACAAGGACTGAACAAGTCCCTTTGATGAGTTGGTAAGAAGGACATCAACATTAGAGTCTGGCACTTGAGGAACACTTACAAGTCTGTGCTTATGACATCCAAAAGCGTTTGCTTTTTTGTTCAAATGAAGGACAACAGCTTTAATAATTATTTTTCTAAATTAGTTTTTTAAAATATTTATTATCAGTAGTGTGAGAACTTGATAGCATGCTGAAATAAAAGAACTGTTCCTGGATTTAGTTCTGAAATACTGACAAAATAAACAAATGAAAGGCAAATAGGTTTTTATTCTCAGCACAGACTGCACTGTAATGATTTAGAAATATAAAGAAGCAGCTACCTGGTGTGAGAGCCATTCCTGAAATGGCTGTTCTCTCCTGTTTCTGAATTCTACATGCAATTGATGAAAAGGTTCAACTTTCTTTGCTGGTGAGGTGTCTTTGTTATGCCAGCACCCAGGCAGGCATTTGAGCAGTAGCACATTGCATTTCTTTCCAGGAAAATACCCCTGGGAGATGAGGGCAGCTGACACACTGCATCCCTCAGGAGCACACAGAAAAGGGAAATCCACAGTGGGGTACTCTTTGGTTATTACAGAATCAAGAGATCGCTGTTTTATTCCCAGGGATTCAGTGAGAGGTCTTGGCATTGCCCAGACTCTCCCCTCCCCTGGCCCAGAGGCAGCTGATTGCCAACGGGCTTGCCAGGTCTCACCCACCTGCAGACTGCCCTCGCTGGGATCTGCCCCACACCGACTGTGCGCTGCACCCAAGGAAGCTCAGGAGTGCTGCCAGAGCTGTAACCAGGACAGCTGAGTACAAAACTGGGTTTTGTTATCAAAGCTTTGTGCAGATGCACAAACAAAACAGCTGTAGTGCACATACAGCTTTATCATTTTGTATAAACTGTTTTAAAACCAGCTGGTTTTCCTCAGCTGCGTATTGTCACTTTATCCTGCTCTCATCTTGCATATACTCTGATTTTTTTTATTAATTCTGTGCCCTTGATGAATATTTTAATTTTTCCCCTATCCGAGTCTTTTCTTCTCCCCCTCAAAAAAGATGTTTGCAGTGTAATTAATTTTAAATGGTAGGGGGGAAACCAGCTGAATGGAATTCTATGAGGTTTTTAATTTTGGGTGCTTTTTTCTCTCCCCCAAAGAGGCTCATTTATTGAGCCTTACTACCTTGATATTGTCACTTGAACTTAAGACCCGTGAGCAAACAGTGCCAATAAGCCTATAGTGCCAATAGTGCCTATAAGCACAGTGCTAATATAAGCAAAGTGGTTGCCTTGCAAACAGCACATTTGGACCATTTTAAACAAAATTTGACATAGTCAGCAAACACATGTAACTGAAATGAAAAGTGTCTGAAAAGCACCTGTTATGGAAGGAGGAATCCCAGCCAGCAGGGGCCAGGAGAGAGGGTGCTGTGAAGGTTCCTGGAAATGAGGGCTATCTCTGTTAGGTTCATTTAGTGAAGTCCTGCGTCCCACTGCTCCAGGGGGGAAATTCAGACACAAAGTAGAGGCCTGGCATGCAGGCCACTTTCAAAAATTAAATCAGTGGTTTTCAACGAAGATGATTAAAAAGCAAAGCTAACTCTTAGCACTGAATAACTTGATTTGATGCAAAAGGCTGCACTGCCCTGCAAAGCACCCACACAGCAGCACTGCCCAAACTGCAGCCCTGTCACACAAACATCTGCATGAACATCTGTCAGCCTGCTGCAGAGAGCCCAGGGGAGGCACCAGCAGGAGCAGAGGATGGAGCAGCTCTGCTGGCAGGAAAGGCTGGCACAGCTGCCATTGCTCACCTGCACTGCAGAAGCTTTGGGCTGAGCTCAGTGTGGCCTTGCAGGGCCTGGAGGAGCTGCAGGAAAGATGGAGAGAGACAATTGCCAAGGGCTGGAGGGACAGGACCCAGGGAATTGCTGCCAGTGCCAGAGGGCAGGGCTGGATGGGATATGGGGAATTAGGAATTGTTCCCTGGCAGGGTGGGCAGGCCCTGGCACAGGGTGCCCAGAGCAGCTGTGGCTGCCCCTGGATCCCTGGCAGTGCCCAAGGCCAGGTTGGACACTGGGGCTGGGAGCAGCCTGGGACAGTGGAAGGTGTTCCTGCCACGGCAGGGATGGGATGGGATGAGTTTCAGGTCCCCTCCCAGGCCTTTCTGTGATTCTATGATCTGGGCACCTGTTTTGTAAAGATGTTGAGAAGGAGAGCCATAATCAGATGATGTTTAAACCCTTTCTGATGACTTAATAGGCAATAAAAAATGTGCAGGAAAAACACTGAGAACTGATTAAATATAAATGTGTCAGATGCAGCACTGAGGTATGAGAGAATAAGGAGTTCAAACATTTGGATAAGCATTTTAACTGTCCCCACACATACTTCTCCATCAAAACAGTCTGCAGCATGACTCCCCACAATTTAGCCTATAGATCAACCTCAAAGCAAATTGGCTCACAGTGTGCAAAAAAAGAAATGGAAATTACTTTCTTCCCTGTTCTAGAAGTGATAAAATTTACCCATAATATGAATCATTTGACTGATTCCAAATCTCTTAGCCAGACACTTCTACTGATAGGGCAAGAATAAACGTTTCTATTTAAGGAATGATTTTATAACCTGTTATCAAAATTACAATTTATTTTTCTTTTCTAAGCAAACAAGCAGCACTCTGAAAGGGAGATATTTTGTACCAGTCTGGCAAGCAATGTGCTTTGTTAAGGTAGGAGAGACCAAGGCAGGTGAGAGGGCTGGGAAGGTGAGCTGAGCAGCATCAGGTGCCAGGGAGTGAGCGCAGGGCACGGCCGAGTGCTGCTGCTGTGCCTCCCCTGCTCCCCTGCACTGCAGCCCCACAGAGCAAACTCCAGAGTGGGCACAGCTCCAGAAATACAGGCAGGGGGAACAACCACAGAAAATGCAGAGGACTGTAGCTCAGATAGAAAACTCCAAGGCATGGCCAGCCCTGCTTTGCTCCGATTTTCCTGCAAGCCAACCCTCAGCTGGAATCAATATCCCAAAGAAAACAGTCCCAGGAGCGACAAAGCACACAGGGTGCACCTGAGATCAAAACCTTGTTTGGGGGATCTATTTACCAAGTCAAATGTGATTTAGACTCCAAACCTATGCGGTTTTCCAAAACAATGCTTCCAGGATGTGTCGTTCTTCATCCTGCAAGAGGAAGAGGTGAGCAGAGACAGCAGGGGCCAAGGCTGTGGGTGGGTCCATTTGTGCACAGACACAGAGCTCCTGAGAATTCACAGCCTAAACCAACAAGGCAGACCAACCTTGTGTCCCAGGAGCTGAGTTTGTCCTCATTCTGTGCAGGGTAGCTGGGCCACAGGAAAGTGAAATCACTTGTTCCTTCCACCAAGGAGTGGGCTCAGAGCTGTGAAAAGTCAAATCTACCAAATCCTTCACTGTGGCATTCACATTCTCTGAAGAGAGAGACATAATTCTCTCTCTCTCTGGATTTTTCCTGGAGAAGTACAGGCAGAACAAGAGAAAACAATTCTTATCTGCTCCCATGTTTGTGCCCATGTGGAATGTGGTATGGAGATTGTTTACCCAAGGTGATTGCTTAATTGGACACTGGTGATGGTGTTTTGGATTCATTGACCAATTGGATCCACATGTGTGTCGGGACTCTCAGGAGAGAGTCACGGGTTTTCGAGTTAGGTAGTTAGTGTAATATGGCTATAGTATAATATGTATAATAAAGTATTTAATTAGCCTTCTGAAATCATTGAAGTCAGAGCTCATTCTTCCCAGGCGTTGGGTCGCTTTTACGATACTTCACCTCAGATTTTATCTGCAGAAGTTTCTTTCCAAATCCCTTGGATAGCAAAGGTATTTTTCCCTACATTACTAGTTTTTCTTTACACTAGAGAATTTCCAAAAAATTAAGTGTCTCAATTGGAGCTAAATTTTTCACCTAAGTGAAATATTTCCCAGGGCACTGTGCCAAACCTGAGTGCCAGCAGCACCCGTGGCTCTCACCCAGGACACTCCAGACAGCCACCCTGCAGCCACAGACACTTCATACTGTGAGAAACCTCTGGAGAGCCACAAGGGAGATGAAAACAGTGAGCCTTTGGGCAGGATTTTGGAAGGTAGAAAAGCACTGCAAAAGTTGTTAATGTTCTAAACACGAGATGCCTCTGAACTGTGCCCAAGTGCCAGCCCTGCTCAAGCAGGCCCAAGTGCCAACATCTGCTCTCGCCACAGCTGCACCACCCAGAGCAGTGGAAGAACTGGACCCCAAGTAGAGCTCCTGACCCTTGACAAAAATAAAAAAGCAAGATGTGAAAACCAACAGGAATGCATTTTCCATGCTGACAGTGCCAATTTATGTATGGTAAATTTAAAGGCAGCCAACACACTTCTGCACAGGAATTGGGGAGTGGGGTTAAAGGGCCATAAATACAAATCTTTCCCCTACACTCTGAGAAGCTGAGCTGATTTTGAAAGCATTCCACATACACTTTCTCTACTATTTCTAAAATAATTTTCCTTCTTTCCCAAGATGCTATATGGTCATACACAGGCCAAGTTTTGAAATTTAATCTGAAAAATGCTTGAATCTGCACTAGATATATTTACACGGAAAAATCTTAAACCTGCCAAGATTTTTAACACTGAAAGATGAAAAACTCCTGGGTGTTTTAAAGCATAAATGATTCTATACTTGATACCCCAGAAGAATCAGCTGCTGCAGCAAAGCAAACTGGAGCCAGAGGAAAGACTTCTGCTACCTTTTGTGGGCTTTATGCCAGCTTTTGTATGTCTGCAGCATTTGATGCCAAGCTGGAGATGGAATAGAAATTGCTCACCAGCATTACAGCATTTTGTTGGCTATATTTTATGTTTTACTTTAATTTTAACACAGTCTCTGGCATTATAGTTCCCATTTAAGAGTAGTGTGTTCTTACCTTTCTTCCACAGGTTATTTCAAAGAGCATTCAAATAATTGTTGTATTACTGGCACCGATTTTACCAATTCAGGCTTCTTTAGGAAAGGCTGGTTTTAATTTCAAGTAGAATGCAAATTAAGATAGATATTGGACGACAGAAATCTCAAAAGCTTTCACAATGGTCATGAAAGGTGCCAGGCTGATAAAACTGGGAACTGATATTTTGTAGTTATCTGCATAAAAGATGCAGCCAGGAAAGCAAATTTCAGCACCTTCCCATGCCATGAAGCACCTGCCCCTCAAACCAGCCACTCCAGAGGTGGGGGAAGGGGAGCAGCTCAAGTCTCTTCTGTCCTATCAAAACTCCATCCCCTCTCTCAATGACTACGTCTACTTTGCAAAACAAAATAAAAAATATTAAACTTCCATCCTCTAGCATTGATTTAAATCTTAGAAACATTTTGAGAAACAACGACAAGCAGCTGGGATCCACAGCCTTCAGAAACACTCACATAATGGGATTTCATTTGGGCATGCACTGTCAGTTTTGAATGCCATGACTCTTTTTAACATAGCATTGATAAATTAACTCAGAGGCATTACAAATTTGATTTGGGGAGCAATTAATTGACACCTTCTGAGGCAATTTATGTTTGCCCAGTTTTTGTCTAGGTGAAAACTACACAAATGCTTTCCCATATGGAGGAGGGAACCTGATCCCTCTTATGTGACCAGTGGCTGTGAGGGCACTGCAGACTCCAGCAGGTACCCTCAGCAGATGGCAAGTCACTGACAGCTTTGGATGTTCTAAATTAAATGAATCAAGATATCACTTGTTCCAAGTGAGTGGGTGTTTAATCACATTCGCCCTTTCTGTTGTTGAGAGATTATGTTGATTTTGGTAATAAAAATATGAGAATTGTGCAGAAGATGGAAATATGTTTTAGATTCAGAACAAAAGGTCAATTTTCCACTCACCATCAACTCTTCCATTCTCCTATCAAATCATATTTGAAATAAAAGAATATTTGTAGGTAGAAAAATCTGGCAGTTTCCACAGTGAAAGTAAGTAAGTTGTTACAAGGCTGTGTGCAACTGGTCCTTTCTGTTTTTCAGAATTACAGTACAGATAACCACCTCTGATCTTAGACCTTTAGGCTTTCCAATCCTTGAGCCAAACTCCATATAGAAACGTGAATCATTGCCATGTTAATTGTCATATAAAATATCAGGTTTCTACACATCTATCATTAATCTCATGTTAATAACAGATATTTGAACATTATTCCTTCCTATTTTAGCTTGTATGATAGGCAGAATATGAACCCAAAGTCAGAATAAAGTTATAAATCCAAAATGAAAAATGCATTATTTCCTTTTCTGCATGTGTTCACATACATGGAAAATTGAGCAATTTTCAGAGAAGTCTTTGGCCTGATTTAGGGCCTTGAACAGTCATCAGAGGGATCAGTTGCATGATCAGTAGCATCAGCAGCACAGCAGACTACTCACTGTTACTCAGAGTTCTCTTAATTGGGTTTCCTCAAGGAAAGCAATTCTGTTTAATGACATAAATTGACAAGAGCTGCTACTTGAGCATGACAGCAATGTCAAATATTCTGCTTAATGGCAACATTTGGTCAGTATTGAGAAGCAAAGTGGTGTTTTACCAGGTGTGGTTTAGGCATGAAACCCTCATCTCTTGTCTTTTATCAAAAAAGCTATCCCAAAAAGAGAAAAAATGCAAAAAAAAATTAAATGCAGTGAATATTTTATAAATTTAATTGATATTTTATTTTGCCTTTTTAGATTTAGCTGCCATGATTTCTTCCTACCACGTGTGAATATGCTGCATTCAAAGCTCTACAGAATAAATTACTTTTTCTTTTAAGGGAGATAATGGGATCCACTGTGGTGTCTCAATTAAGAGAATTCTCACGTACTAATTTTATGCCATCTAATTAAGGCTCATTTATGGCTCCAGGAGGCTGACCTGGACTTGTGGTGAATAGCAAAGACTTTGAACCTCCAAGGCTGGAGATGTTCACCCTGCTAGGTCATAAACAGCCTTGAGATCTCCTCAGCACATCATTGCAGCAGCAGCTGTGCTTCAGGGGGCAGATGCAGAACAGATGTGCAGCACCCCCTCTGAAGCTGTCCTGCCCCTGTGCCAGGCTCACCCAGCCTCCCTGGCTCTGCTGAGCCCAGCTCAGCCTCTCTGCCACTGGCAGAGCCTTTCTGACAGTCCAGCCCTGGGCACCCAGAGTAAAACCCGACTCAGCCCTTTGAGGTGGGCTCTAGAGAGGGGGGAATAACCTCTTAAAAGCCCCTGGGGTTACAAATGCTCACTCTTTGCCTGGGATACTTTCTAGAAACTAAGCATTTTGTGATAAAAGAGCATAAACAAAGCAGTGTGCTCAGGAAAAGGAGCAAACCCAAGCAGCCTGTTTGCTGTCACTTTGGTGTGATGGCCCTTACACTGCACACTGCTGAGCTGCTGCCCCAGAGAGCCCAGCTGCTTTGCACTGAGAGTACTACCAGGTATTTATTGTATGTCTGTGCTGGAGACAGGGACAGGTGCTGAAGTAAACCTCCCAAGGACTTCACTGGTCTGGAAATGTGTCCCAGGGTGCCAGGTGACTGCAGCCAGCAGTGCCCCTGGCAGAACAGAAGGTAATGTTTTCAGGAGGATCAGCTGTTCCTGAACAAACTCTCCAATGCAATAAGGCACAAATAAGCACTGATTCAAAACCAGCCACAAATGTTCTCAGCCTGAAACTCTTCTCACCAAGTGGGCAATTTCATAGGAGCCTGTTGTAGATGTTGGCAAACCCAATGGGAAGAATGATGATGTCCGACTTAGTTCAGAAGGCTGAATGATTTCTTTATTATAATTATGCTATAATACATTAATATACTATATAAAAGAGGATACTAAAAACTGCATGCTACTTTCTCTATCATGTCTAACTCACTCACAACTCGTGACCCTGTTCTCCAGAGCCCAGACACAGGTGGGTCTGATTGTCTTTCAGGCCCAAACAATCCACTGTGATCCAACCAAGCAATCACCCCAGGTAAACAATTCTCCAAACACATTCCACAAGAGAAAAACAAGGAGCAGAAATAGAAATTGTTTTCTCTTTAATTTCTCTCTATGCACCTCAATGAAAAATCCTGAGAGAGAGAAATGTGCTTGCCACAGGAGCCAAAGCAGAGTGCCACTGAGCACAGCTTAGAGATGTCCCTGTGGAAGCAGCAGCACTGAGAGATACAGACACACAGGCTCTTGCCACATTTGGTGTTAGGGAGCCACAGAACAGAGCACCCATCCCCACGGGGCTGTTAACCTTCCCAGCATCAGCAAATGCATTTCCTGCTGTGTGCTGTGCCAGGAGAGCCCTCAGAGCTGAGAACGCCCACGTCCCCAGCCCCTGCAGCCCCACGCTCCCCGTGTGCCTCTGCAGCTCCAGAGCTGTCATTGCTGAATGTCTGACCAGCCTCCTGCCCCCACAAAACTCATTACCTCCTCTGGACAATCATTTCAGCAAAGAGCAGAAAATACTAGAGGACTAGAAAAAGAAAAATGAGAGCTGGTAGGCTTACAAAGATTAGATGGGCTTGTTGGACTGGGAGCAAAATCAGGTTTCTTGTTAAGAAAGAAGAAGCACATTTCCAACCTTAATTTTAGCCCCTTCTGGAAAAGCTGTAATGGGTTTGGAGAAAATGCTCTCCTTGTCAAGTTTTCTGCTGCTTCAGTTAAAATTCCTCTGGGTAGTCTGGAAGCATGCTACAGAGACCTGATGCAGTAATTTTTATTTTATGTTATAAATAAATTATATTATGAAATAAGAGCAAAATGCAAACTTAAATATCTGTGTTTACAGTGCACATAGGAGAATTCATGGGCAGAAAGGGAGAAGCTGTCAGAGCACAGCAACACAGATGCAATGGTCTTGCTGTGACACTTCCTGAATTTTTCAGGCATGATAGCAGGGAAGGAGAGGCAGCCCAGGGAGAGAAAATACACCATCTATTACAGCTACATTTCCAGTAAGAATTAAATACAACCAAAAACCTAACTATCATCCTGGAACAGTGAATCTTCTCTTTCTCCACTTGGTATAACATTAAAATGAGTTCAAACTGCATCAGCATCATGTGACTGTAAACCTTGTATCTGCTGCAAGAGATTCAAAGGGCAGCTTGCCTTCCAGCACTCTTGTTACCCAGGAATATGTTCTTGTTAGTGCTAACTCTACTTAGAAAAAAAATGTACTTCCACTCCTAAAAGATGGCCCATGATTCTGCTGTTATGCTGTTACCCTGTGAATCCAAAGGAAGGTTCACACCTTGTAATATTTCCCTTCTTTCTTCCTTGAATATATGGAAAGCCTACTGAAAATACCGAAATTGGCTGCCTAAAGAGAGACAAAATGAGCCCTCACAAAAAAGAACAATAAAACTCACCACAACACATAAGTAACTGTTGGTATCTTATCTCTTTGAGAGCAGTACAGCACAGAAATATCCAGAGGCAAAGAAGCAGTACAACTCCAGTCTTCAAGTCACCAATATGATTTTCCTCCAAATCTCCATGCCCCTGCGGAAACTTTTGTGTTCTAGATATTTTCTTTTGAGATTTTAAACCTGCTGGAACAGGCCTTTCCTGGGTGCCCCATGGTACTGCTAAAGGCATGACCTCCAAGGATTCTGTGTAAGGAGATCCTGCTGAAGGTGAGGATGTCATTTGGTGAGGGCAGTCAGTAACTGCAGGTTTTGCTTGCCTTTGCTGCAGGAGAATTTACATGTTACAAAATAACTGACTGGATTCTCAAAAACATCTTACTGACTTTCAAGTCAGTGGTACTTGTGATCTTAAACTACTTATGTGCTTTCAGAAATCCAGCACCAGTCTGTAAATCAGATTTGTTCTGTCCAGTTTGCCCAAGAGGCAGCACTTTCAAGTTTTCTTCCAAGTCCCAGAATCAGCAGTCACCTCAAGTATCTCCTTTCTTAGAGACAGAAAGTGAAAACTGTCTGAATTGAGAAACCTGTAATACACAAAACCTCTGAGACCCCTGTTTCAGGTATGACATATGACTACTTTAAATGTTCCTGCTAAAAATAAAATATTAGAAACAATTCTTTGTGAAATGGAGAAAAAATTAAATTGCTAAATTTCAGTTCAAAGTTTTCCCTTGCTAAGAGAAAAAGCAAAACTAAAGAGGTGAGAGAGTAATATTCCCACCGTTGCTATGAACCTTAATGATTCTATGATTCTGTAATGACACTGTGCCAGGACAGCACAAGGTAACAACCGGGGCAAGAGCTGCCCCCCTGCCCTGCTGGTCTGCAGACACTCGAAGCAAAACTGCTCTTACTCATGTCAGAGCTCAGGAGCCTGCCTGAGCTGTGCCAGGACCACTTCAAACTTCAGTCTGTGTGTGAAACAATGCCAGTGTTTTCCATGAACTCCCAAGGAAGACAAAGTACAGTCGAAACTCATTCAAAGTTTTGAACTTCTGTAGCATCAGAAGAAACAGAAAATAACACAAAGAATTGCAATTCTTACCAGCTTTTGTCAGCCACAAGTACTGGACATGAAATGTAGTTGGCAGGATAAGAGAACTTCAGATAAATTCAGAGATTGCCAAGAATAATAAATAAATAGATGAGTGTCTGCTGCAGCGCTGCCTTACCCTCTGTCCCCAGCCTCTGTTTCCTGCCATCCCTCTTGCACAAAGCTCTTCTTACCACAGCATGTCAGGTTTAATGATGTGCAGCTATTGTAAAACATAAGGGCAAAATGCCTTTTTAAAATTGAGCCAAAACATGTAAAATTAAGCCTTCCATCAAAATTCCTAGTGCTCCTTAAAGACCCAGGAATTACACTTACTAAGTGAATTACGGGATTATAAACAGAAACTGATAACTGCAATTATATATGACAGAGAACTTGAAAATTCATAGGGATATTAGATGAGGCTTTCTTTGTATTTCCTTCCCTCCTTTTCCCTGTAATGAAGAAGCTGTTACTGGCAGGAGGAATTAACCACGAGCTGCTTTGAATGCTTTTAGTCTGTCACTTGGCTTTACACTCAAGAGCTGACACTGGAAGTAAGTCCCTTCTAATAACCCCACAACATATTTTCTGACTACTCTGCTCTCTAATCACAACCATGGGCACTTTGCAAATGAAGTCTGACAGACTTCAGCCTGTCACTGGCACTTCAAGTACCAGCTGAACAAAGTCTCTCTGCTGCACGTGAACTCTGGGGAGGGAAAAACTTTGGTTTCCTTCAGTTTCCATTTGTGAACATCTGAAATGACTGACACGATTCTCCCCCTCTACTCTGCCCTCACCAGGCCCCATGTGCAGAGCTGGCTCCAGCTCTGGGGCTCCAGCACAACTCATGGAGCTGTTGGACCAGGGCCAGAGGAGGCCACCAAGATCATCAGGGGCTGGAGACCTTTGCTGTGGAGCCAGGCTGGGAGAGCTGGGCTGGTCCAGCCTGGAGAAAAGAAGGCTCCAGAAAGATCTCATTGCCACTGTCCAGGGCTTACAGGGGGCTGATAAAAAGAGGGAGGCTTTTAAAATGGGCACATAGTGATAGGACCAAGGGGAATGTTTTTAAACTAAAAGAGATTTACATTTATATTAGATGTATGAAGGAGATTCTGTACTCTGAGGGTGGTGAGGCCCAGCACAGGTTGCCAGAGAAGCTGTGGCTGCTGCATCCCTGGAAGTGTCCAAGGCCAGGTTGGATGGGACCCCGCCTGTGGCAGGGGGGCCTGGAGCTGAGGAACACTTCTGCTCTATTGCATATTGCCTTTTCAGGAAGCTTTTTTAAAGGGAACACTGTTGACTGCATCACACAGCAAATACCTGGAAGAGGTAGAAATAGGTCTGGAAGTTCTGACTCCTGAAACTTGCCAGTCTGTCCTCCTTTTTGGTTCTCTGCATTCAATTCCCATTCAATCACCTAATGTGGTATCAGCTAACTAAGCCATGCTGGGTTTAGACTTGTCCAGGTGTTGAGAAGGGCATGAGACCTTCTAGTGGTAGGCCTAAATCCCTGCCTAACAACTTACCCACAGCAGTCTCCGTTGCTGTCCCAAACACTCCCAGAGCGATGGATGAGCCAGGCAGGGTCCTGGAGCCAGCCCCAAGGCTGACACTGCAATTTTCAGCAGCTGGCACTGGCACAGATCTGTTTTCCCTTTGTTATGAAACTTGCTTTAAAACATGGGTCACAATTTATATCTGGAATAAGTCAAGAGTGTAATTGTGCACAGTTCCACTGGAGGGACTGACTGCTGTGTGCCTGCCTGTGGATGCCATCAAAATACTGTGGTTCACATGCTGGCACTTCCTCCTACCCTGACAGCTTCATGCTCTGATGGAAAACTGACACCAAACTTATGTTCATCAAAAATCCTCAAACACTAGTTTATTATTATTATTATTATTATTATTATTATTATTATGCTAGGGAAATGCTCCCACTTACCAGGGCTATCCAAGGATGGATTCTGTGTGAGTCTCTCTGACAGCAACCAATAAAAACGTTCACAGCTATGGCTGCAGAGATAAATCTGCACAACAGGCACAGCAGCTGCCACATGAGAAGTGTCCTGTGCTGGCCACAAACTGCTTGAAGAAAGGAAGGTGAGCAGGGACAAGCCCATTAAAGGCACAGCAGTGGTACAGCCACAACTGCACACAGAGTGGTTCTAACCCAAAACTTGGCTTGCCATAACCCTGCCAGGCCCCCTTCCCACATGTATCTGACAAACTCCCTTTCCTAGTGTACACAAGGAAATCACTTATCAATGATATTTAATCTTAAAATGATATTAGGAATATCATGTACCGAGCCTGCAGCAAAGAGATGAGATCACCTGACAATTCCTCGATATAAAATATTTCTGGAGGTAACGAAGTGCAGTGTCACCTATTTCAAGCTTCATGGTGCAGGATATAAAAAATCAGAGACTATGGTTGTGACATTCACATTCTCTGAACAGAGAGACATAATTCTCCCTCTCGGGGTTTTTTCCTAGAAAAACACAGAGAGAAGAAAAGAAACCAATTCTTATCTGTACCTGTGTTTGTACCCATGTAAAATGTAGTATAAAAATTCTTTACCTGTAGAACATTTATTTTTATTATATTACTAAAACAAAGTTTATAATACAAGAAACTTAAACAACAATGTAAAGTATGGTCATTGATTAAGATTGAAAAGGCTTTTAGCCCTTTAGTGAACTTTTATCCTAAGTTTTGAGATGTTTGCATTCAAAATAGATTCTATCCTTTAAAATGAAAAAACCAACCAACCAACCAAACAACCAGAAATTAAATAATAAGTATTTCCCCAGGCAGAAAAACTAATGTGGACTACAGAGTCTCTGGTGGCTAAGGGGGTGCAAATACCATTTGAAGGTTTTCGTGTGGCTTGTGGTGCTCGTAAGATGTCAGAGCACTTGTGCAGCTGAAAAAAACCCATCATCCAAAGCTGGCAGCAGTGGTGGATGCACAGTCCCTAGAAAAATAGTTCATAACTTTGGATAGCAACTGGAGCTCCAAATTCCAAAATAAAGTGATACTCCCCTGTCACTATTGGACACGAAATGAGTACACAGAAGCTTGGTAAGTTCAAAAGAGAAAAAGAGCCAGTTTTATTCAAACATCTGGTATTTATAGAATTCCAGAGGTGACCGTGGATTGGAGGATGGAATTACCACCTCTCCAACCACACTGGTCCAAAGAGCAATCAATCATTTCTCTCCACCCTCAGAGAAATACGTAAACTATTCTATTTATACATGAAATTGTGTGGGAACTCTGACTCTCAAATATGTAAACATTATCAGAAGACTAAAGAAGTTTTATGAGAAGTTTAAAACCTGCAAAAGAACTATAAAAGAAAGCCCTTTTAAAAATCAGGGCAACACTCCCCCTTCTATATTTCTTTAGAAAGGGTCCACTTCTTTTGTTTGCTTTTACCAAAGCAAACATCCCAAGAGCTGTCCCCGGGCAGCAGCTGCAGAGACTTCCACTCCCTTCTGACACAAGCAAGCAAAGCTGGGTGCACACAGAAGGTTCCCAGAGATAATCTTGCCAAACAAGAGCTCCTAATTTCACCTCTCTGTTTTTGCATCCTGCCAGTCACAGCATAGAAAGCAATGCTCTGGTGCAGCATCTACCACACTGTGGGCACTCCCATTAAATCCAGTGGGGTGTTCAGCAAAGCAGAATGCTGTTCTGAGCTGGGGGCACTGCATCCTCATTGCTCAGGAAGAAGCCAGACTGAGCTCACGAGACACTAACTGCATTATTTCATTTTGTTCCACAGATCTGAGGTTTCAGAAAGGCATCTGTGATGTATCTCATTTCATCACATTTATTTTTCAGTCTGTCTATTTGACCACATTCATAAAAAATGTGCAACAGACACTGTCAAATTCATCAGCATTCAGGAAAATAAATAAAATTCACTAATGTGTTTCAGTTTATTTTGACTATTTCACACACCTTTCACCTTGTATATTCATCAACCTTTCAGCAGCTGCAGGGATCTACAGGCTCTGGAAGTCATCCCACTGGTACCAAAGATGCAGTTTATCCTGCAAGTGCTGTAACACTCTGACCTCTGCTTGAAGAAATGTATGTGTGCCACACCTACCTAAATATTGCAGGTGTCTTGGTGAATATGAAGCAGGAAGAGAATTTTCTGTTTTCACTTATAACTCTTTTCTCTGAAGTTTCACACTAACAATCCAGAGACCTTCCTGTTAATCATTCAATTTTTGAGAAGTTTTATTGCCACTGAACAAGGCTGGAGATTTTCAGACTTGCTAGCAGACTGCACCTGAGCAAGAGAAGCCTGCCCAGGCAGCATCAAGCTGGACTGCTCTCTGTAAGACTGGGGTTTCTTTTGCTCATTTGGTGCCCAGGAATATAAATGCATGGTCTATCACCCCAGCTAATGAAATTTCACAACATCAAAGATCTCTTGGAATTCACAAAAAAAAAAAAAAGACCAGCAAGGTTGCCTAAGCTATCATCCTCAGAACACTCGGCTGCTCTTTGCAGCAATATTTTTTTTCCAAAAAAAGTTCTAAAAGAGCAAAGTGATGGGGTTTTGCAGCCCTTTCCTTGCAGCAAACAGAGACAGGAGTTCAGAGTCCATACTATCCCTGGCACAGAAATAGCCAAGGTTCTTCAAACTGACCAGATCCAGAGCACAGACAGCTCTGCCAGCAGCACTTCCAGGGACACTCCAGCAAAACAGCAGAGCCTGGCACAAGCTGCCACCACAGGAGTCTAATTAGTGTTTTCCACAGCTTCTGTGACATTTTTGCCAATGTAAATCCAAACATGCTGTATTAATTGTCATTTCATTAGGCCTTTTAATAGCTTCTGAGTGGATAATAAAGAGAAGAGAAAAATATTCACATAATGGGAAATTAACTCCAGAAAATCTTGTCATATGGTTGTTGATAGCCATGTGACCACCTTCTTTCTGTGATAGTTTTTTTCAACTAAATGCAAAGCAAATACAAATGCTGCTCCTTTTCAGAGTCTTCCTAGAGTACCATAGGTACCCTAAGATGACAGAATAAAATTAATTTACTTGAATTTTCAGCCACTTCAGTCTCTCCTGAAAGGAAGAGGAAAAAGTTACAGATGCAGGTGCTTTTCAGGCTACAATGCCCAATTCTATCCTTTTAGTTTTGGCACCTTTCAAGTCAGGCCTTTACCTTTTTCTGAAGGGGTGATAGGCAGCCACTTTGATCCCTACCTGCTTGCAACATTCCTTTGTGCATTCACAGCATTGTTCTCTATTACAAATACAGGCAAAATTGTAGCTTGAAAATAAATGAACAATGTGCAGCATGGGGAGCTGATGTCAAAGTAGACTGAACAGGTTTTTTTTTTAATACTGAAGTCTGTGCTTCCTAAAGTTCCTAGCTCAAAGCATGGTAATTCAATGGCAAATTAACACAAAGTAACCTCATATAGTCACTTTGAAAATTAGCATTATACGCCTTCTACCACACAGGAAAAAAAAGATCTCTTGCTGTAATATATGAGACTTTTCCAGCTCTGATACCCTGGTGATAAATAAAAAAATCCTCAGGTGCACACCCAGCAAGCAGTATCACAGCTCAGGCAGGGCACACGTGAGCCTGGATGAAGCAAACATCTCTGGCAGGGGTGAGCTTTAGAGGAAAGGGAACAGGACTGACTCAGAGTGGAGCAGCTCAGAGCACTGTTTCAACAAGAAGGAAATGTATTGGTAATTCAGCAATGTAAACCCACAAAGAGGAGTGTGGCACAGGTAACAGCAACCTGATCAACATATGGCAAACCCTTTAAAGGGTGCCCTGAGAGAACACAGAGGAGTCTGGAGCTCAAAAGGCTTAAAAAACAAAGTCAGCAGCAGAAAAAGCCACCAAGGGAAAACCATATCTTCCACCTCTGCAGATGATCAACAGTGGTTCTGCTGTATGATATTAATATCATTTAATATAATTTCATAAGATTTACCCTGCTGCAAAGACACTGCAATCTGGTCTCCATTCAAACCCTTCATGTATACCTGCTCACAGAATCCAAAACCTCTTACAAAGCCCTTGGTTTCTAATCTCAAAGAAAGCCCCTGATCTGGAATACAGTCTTTTCCACAGCTCCATTTTGAAACTGCTTTTTCTGTCCAGCCCCATTTGGGAGCCATCCCAGCTGATCCAGACCAGCAATCCCTGTGGCTGTTACAGCATCCCCTGCCCAGCCACCACACCTGCTGCTCCTCCAGCACTCCCAAAACACAGCAATCATAGCATAAAGTCATGTTTGACCCCAAAAGGGCAAAAATAGCCAGGCAGTGCTATCAATTGTATATGTGATTGTGCAGCCTCCAGTGTTTCAGCACCTCACACCATGCACAAGCTCCAGCACACTCTGCTCCTTCCACACACATCATTAAGCCACAGAATGTGCAGGGTTAAACCAGGACTGATCTCTGAAGAACATCATTAGTAATTGCTGATAATATCCCTTTTAACAGGATCTGTGCAACCTTCTCTTTAGTTATTTCCCCACAATCCTTGCATTGATTGCTTTGTATCTTCAAAAAGGAGAAACTACATGTGCAGCTATCACACTATCAGCAAGCAGCTGCTTATGTCTCCTTCTTTCCCTTTTAACTGACTGGCAGTCTTGTTAACTGACCATAAAATTACAGGAGATAGAATTAAAAACATAATCTTACTCCTTATTTGTTTGTAAAATCTGCAAAACCATTTTGTTGCTCATAATTTTGAAGATGGCAGCTCTTGACAGTGCTGCCAGTAACTTGGCCAGCTTTATTTCTAAGTTAAAGTTATTCTGGAATCTCTAATCCCTTATTTGAAATTTCCATTACTCTAATCACAATTGCCTTGGCAAAGAAATATGTTCATACAGCTCCTGTCTGTTAGTGCCAACCTAGTCAGACACTCCACCAGAAATACCTGCTTTGAGGACAGGAGATGCCTTTGCACACACACAGGTGTGCACTCACCCACATTGTTAGTTATAGAGTCCCTTGAACCAGTGGCTTTTTCCTGACAACATTAAAAAATCAGGATTTTTGGGGAGTTATAAGACATTAATGGTAAATTCAAAATATTTGTTGTTCTTCCTTCTTTTTTACCTGGCACATTCTTTTTGATGAGTAAAAGAACAAGCAGGTCTCCATGATGCCATATGAATCAAACAGCTTGAACTCCACCCTTTCAAGCAGAAATACCAGTATGAAACTCATTTAATGAATGCTTGAGTGCTTTGTGCAGTTTTGGACACCACAATATAAAACCGGCATTCAGTTATTAGACATTAAGTTATTATGAAGTTATCCAAAGGAGGCCACAAGGATGGGGAAGGGTCTGGAGGGAAGGTTTTATGAGGAGCACTGGTGTGCTCAGCCTGGAGGACACTGAGGTCAGACCCCGCTGAGCTCTTCCCATCCTCCCAAGGGGCAGCCCAGGGGCAGGTGCCAACCTCTGCTCTGTGCCCAGGGACAGGACCAGGGCACGGCTGGAGCTGTGCCAGGGCAGGGTCAGGCTGGAGAGCAGGGAAAGGTTCTGCTTCCCCCAGAGGGTGCTGGGCACTGCCCAGGCTCCCCAGGGAACGGGCACAGCCCCGAGGCTGCCGGAGCTCCAGGAGCGTTCGAACACCACTCCCAGGGATGCCCAGGGTGGGATTGTTGGGGTGTCTGTGCAGGGCCAGGAGCTGGACTGGATGGTTCTGATGGGTCCCTCCCAGCTCAGCCTGTTCTGTGATTCTGTGTGCTTTGGTGTGATTTAGCCACTTCTAAAAGTATCTCCTGTAGATATCTCACTTTTTATGCTTTCTTCACACCCCCAGGACTTCCACTCAGGCTGTTCATCCATTCATTCCACCCTCTCTCCAGGATCACAGACTCAGCTTCATATAAAATACATTACATCCTTTCAAACTGCTCCATGCACTTATTTTTAAAACTGTTGATTAATTCCACCTCTTATGCTGCAAACAAGAGAAAACATCCTTCTTAAGCAAGGTGGCAAATACATGTTATAACAAATGAATTATCTGTCATTTCATTCTTGCTTTTTCCATGAAGTTCATTAAGACACTACAGAATCACAGGTTTTCTTGGATTAGTTGATCACTGCTCCAGGTAAAGGTAAATTTACAGGATTGTGTCAGTCTTTGTTTAAAGGAGCTTTTGCTCACAGCTGCTTCACCTTACTCTTAAAACACAAAATGCACAGCCTTGATTTTTCTTTCCCTCTTTGGCATCATTTTCAAAGCATTTCACTGCAGAACTTGTGGTCAGAACTACTTTTAGCATCTATAGGGGTTCTGCAGGGGCAAGATTAGAGTCAAGTCTGTTAATCCTAACATTGATACCCTCACCATCAGACATCCAAGATATAAAATATACATGCCCATAGATAATACTGTTAAAATGTTTATTGCAAATACCACATCTATCTCAAGCCTGCCCCCTCTTCTCCAGTATCACAGCATTGACAGTTGGTTTAATAAGTCATGCTCAAGCTCTGTTCCACACATTGGTTCTTTTTGCCAGGACACTCAGCCCAGCAGGTACCTGTAGAGTACACACTGAAAATTCTCCTTCAGCCTGTGCCACATTTAACAAATGCATTAAAGCAGAATCTTGGGAATAACCTAGCCTTTAATAAATACATGGCTTGCATGAAAAACACTACCCTGATTTTTAAAAATTCTCTCTAGAAAGAGCTAAACGTTTACTGTTGATGCTGCCTCAGATCTTTGTAACACACTGGTGTCATTTTCATCCTGAAGATGAGAATCAATACTTTCAGTATGTAATTTTATTCAGCTGGCAAAGTTACCAGAAAATGTTGTAGCATAATCAGGGTGGAAGAGAGTGAGTTTAAGATTGTAGTCCATGCTCAGAGACATTACAGGGAGTGTTTCTGTCCCTTCCTGAAGGGCTTTTATTGGATTGCTGAAGGTTTAGGCTGGGGGAGGATCAACACCAAAAAGACACACACAGCTTAGCACAAGAACACATTTTCCTGGTGAACAGTCAGAGAACTGGAAGGTGCAGAGCAGAGTATCTACACTTGAGCAGAATGCAAACTGACTCCTTTGGCTCCAAGTATCAAATGAGGTTCTTTAGTGAAGTGTACTTTCAAATAATTGATCTACTGCATTGTGTGCTTTGAACCTTCATGGTACAGCACACTGGCTGTATATTATTGTAACCATGCTGAAGGAACTCAATCTGTGCATTAAGAAAGGGGAAAGAAAGATGCTAGAGAATTTGTTTTCCTGTTTAAATAAAACATTTCTTCATGCTGTAAGAGAGAGACATCATATGGCAAACATACATAAGCAATTAATTTGCTAAGATTTATACTTCCCATCTAAATATATTACTAAATGGGGAGCTGAGAGAAAGGTCAACATTCATTAGGCAAAATGTGGGGTGGAGAATTCATCTGATTAAAACATTAGCATGTATAAATATATATATATATGACAGGAGTCTTGAACCTCCTGTTCAAGGTTCCCTTGAAAGCATTCCCAGCCACAATTTCTTAGGGGTCCTCCCTGTCAGACATAAAACTGCAGCAATCCAAATGGCAGAGAGTCATTGGCAGGAAGGAAATAACACCAGCTTTGAGAAAAAGGATGGCTTTAGCATAAGTCTTTTCTAAAACTTTGTGATACACTATTGGAATGCATCATAAATTCCAGAGGCTGTTAAATATATTGCCTGGGAAGAAGATTGTAAAAATCCTCAACTGAAGTACAATTACAAAAGCTTTATAAGTTACTGCCCTTCATCTCAGTCACTGCAACTGGCACAGGCTTTTAAACTCAATAAGGACTTCTGCAGTAAATAAATTTCAATTCACCATTGCCATGACACAGTTTGTCCAAAGGCAGTGGCAGCAGCTCAGCTGAAAATGGCAACATAGGAAAACACCTGGTCACATGGAGCTGCCAGCTCACTTCCTGAGGGGGAGTTTTGCTGTGAGGCAAGGCAAAAATATTTCAAATCCTCCTGATATTAGACAGAACTTTATAAAAAATTTCCTCCCTTACGCAAATCCATCTTCTACTTTATATCTAGTAGGTATCAGCAGACTTAGCTGAAAACACAGTACATAATGGGTATATACAAACTCTGATCATAAAATCTTGGTATTATATTATCTCAATATTCCTTTGTTTCACGGTGGTAAATTTACTGTTGCTGAAGGAAGCTGGATGTAGATCATAATATTTCCAAAAAGTGTTCAGAAACATATTCAACCTCAACCTTTATTATCTTACTTCACTGCAGTGAGCAAACTCACCCACAGACTTGGGAATTCTGCTTCTCCATAAAAGACTAGGCATCCCAACTGTCCTCACATGCAGAAAAAAACTGTATTAATTTCTTTATTCTCAGTTCTCCAGCTCTCAGAATCAACCAACAAAGCAAACAAAAATTTCCATCTAACTAAATCTCTCCATAAATCCAACCACACAATTGCCTTAATTTAGAGATAAAAAGATAACTGCATTGCAGTTTATGATCACAGATCCAGAGATTAAAATGAACTCAATAAATAAACAAGCTGTGGTTTGCTGCATCCTGCAAACCAGATTCCTCTTCTGCTTAAGGTGTTACCAGGGATATTGTCTATCACAAACTGGATAAATGGTCAGCAAAGGAGAAGTT
The DNA here is from genome assembly GCF_031753505.1 of Anomalospiza imberbis. Taxonomy (NCBI): domain Eukaryota; kingdom Metazoa; phylum Chordata; class Aves; order Passeriformes; family Viduidae; genus Anomalospiza; species Anomalospiza imberbis. The sequence continues at coordinate 2,569,608 of NC_089692.1, read as the reverse complement.
ATCCATCTTGCAGCTTACAGAAGGAGAAACCAGTAACAGAAATGCACTGCCTTGGCTGACACTGGTTAAGAGCACTGCCAAGATAATAAAGTGAATTAGAGAAACTGGGCTGATGGTATTGGAAATAAATCAGAGGGGTGGGAGGGCAATGGGCAGGAGCACTGAGTCACAGATTCAGCGTGACTACTCAGACAGCAATGCTAAAACCCAAAAGGAAATCCAGGGAACTGAAGTCTAAATGCAGAGTTATTTTCATTGAGAGATTTACTCCCTTAGTTCCTGGTCCCCACTCAGAGCTCAGCCTGCAAAGAGCCCCCAGACAAGCACAAGGGCGACTGCAGAGCCTTGCAGGGGACTGTGGGCACAGCTGGGCAGGGAGCTCCACAGGCTCTGCAAAAATCAAGGCTGGTTTCAAGGACATGGCACCAGCAGAAACCCAACTCGGGATTTCCTGGATTCTCCAGGAGCAAAAAGGTGAAACAACCCAATGGCAGCTGTACATGCAGCCCAAATGTTCAGCTGTAGGGCCCTGCCACCCACAGGGCTTTACCTCCTACTCAGCCTCTGAATGTGAGACACTTTCTTTGCTGTTTGTTGTTTCAAGGTGCACACAGAGCTTGAGCAAACAGAAAAATCACCAAAGCAAAAAGTGGGGTGCCTTTGGTGAACCTTTCCTGCTGAGAGCAGTGCGACGCTTCCTCAGCACCTTGGCCAGCTCAGATCCGTGCCTGGGTCCAGCTTCAACTTCACCTCCACTGAGTCCTGTGCTACTTCAAATCAGCTCTTACAGATTCAATTATTGCAAAATATCAGAGTAATTTTCCCTCCTGCAGAAAAAATAAGTCCTGTTTAATTTACCTCTCATTTACATAATTGGTAACATTTTCTTCAGCAATTAAGTTTGTATTTAAATTAATTTCTTCAGACATTAAAAGCTGGACATACTCTGCAAGATAGAGATTTTTATTTAAAATATTTGATAGAACTGGGACAAAGCCACAAAAAAACATTTCCTCTGACTTTCAAGATTCAACTCAAAGGTCTTCAAAATATTCTGGGTTTTTTTTTTTTTTTTGGTTTTTTTTTGTTTGTTTGTTTTGTTTTTTTGGTTTTTTTTTTTTTTTTGCATTTGTCATTTATGAAGCATCTTTCAAAAACACAGTCATATGGACACTTCAAATTTCTGATAATTACACTTCAATTATCAATACAGCAATGCACAAATATAAGCATGGAGCCAAATTTTGCCTTTAGTTTGGAAAGGACTTTGGTTCTCACCAGCATTGGTCTAGAAAGCAGCAATCTCAAGTGACTTCATTTCCATAGTGAATTTCCGTCTTATTTGGTGGGATTTTAGATGTATAACAGAGTCTGGCCCACTACATAAAGTTATTCTTTTCAAGTAAATCTCTGTCTCCATAATTTACAAATTATGTTAGGGCACAAAAAATGGTTCAGTCAATTAGGAATTACAGCAAGCCATCACTAAAGGTGTTTAATATCCTAAATGCAAACATTTGAATGCTTTTACTCAGCCCCAGTGTTAATAAAAGACTGTCAGTCAAAATGGGGGTCACAACAATTATGAAAAAATAAATCATGCTTTAAAAGATTTATTTCAGCATTTGTTGACATGTAACTATGCAGTGGAATAATAACTGCAAGAGCAGGAACCTGCTATCTGCTGGAAATTTAATCATTAAAGTGCTGCAAACTTCATCACTTATTGATGGTGTAGAGCATCTCCACAGCACACAGGACACAGAGCTTCCCACTGAGTGTTGGGAGCAAACAGCTGAGACAGAAAACAAAACATTCCCTCACTGCTCCTCAGCAGAAATGTCCTTTTGGGGAGTTTCCTCTGCTCCCCACAGCTCCAGGGCCAGCAGGGGACCACGTGCTCGTGGATCTTTCCAAACACGAGGCACTCGTAAGATTCTTGTGTAAATCCCCACCAGCACCCTGAAGATCTGGAGAGAGAAGAGAAATTTCTCTTTTGGGCTTCTAGGCACAGCCCATCAGAGCAGATCCAAACAGGGAGTTTCAAGGAAGCTACCAAAAGCACTAAAATCTTGGGGAGAAATGGAGGAAAATTCAGAGATTCAGCTTTTTGCCTTTGAATGTAGAAAAGAGAACAGGAGAGGACAGAAAATGAATTGTCTTAATGTAAAACACTTCCTGAGAGGGAGCTTGATGAATGATTTTCTGTGTCTGCTGGGGAGACAAGACAAAATTGGCCTAATTTTCAGTGAAAAGGACTTAGATTGGGATAAATTCTATACATCAAAAGGCAATTAGAAGAGAACAGGCAGCTAGCAGAGGTTATGCAAACCCTGTCATTCTTTACAGGCACAGGTTAGGCAGGACATTTGTCAGCAGAGTGCAGGTATCACCTCGTTCTCTCAAGAGCTGCTGTTCCTAAATGTTTTAAGCCTGGAAAAACTTTATACGCACTAGATTTGAGCTTGCCTCAAGGCCTGCCATATGATCCTTTATAAAGTGGGATGAAATAAAGACACCAACAGAGGGGTGACCTCGTGGACTGGCTCCAAGGAAAGGAAAGGAAAGGAAAATGAAGGAGGAAAGAGGAAAGAGGAAAGAGGAAAGAGGAAAGAGGAAAGAGGAAAGAGGAAAGGAGAAGGAGAAGGAGAAGGAGAAGGAGAAGGAGAAGGAGAAGGAGACGGAGACGGAGACGGAGAAGGAGAAGGAGACGGAGAAGGAGACGGAGAAGGAGAAGGAGAAGGAGAAGGAGAAAGATAAGGAGAAGGAGAAGGAGAAGGAGAAGGAGAAGGAGAAGGAAAAGGAAAAGGAAAAGGAAAAGGAAAAGGAAAAGGAAAAGGAAAAGGAAAAGGAAAAGGAAAAGGAAAAGGAAAAGGAAAAGGAAAAGGAAAAGGAAAAGGAAAAGGAAAAGGAAAAGGAAAAGGAAAAGGAAAAGGAAAAGGAAAGTTAAGTTCCTGGGGGGGTTCTGGCTGTAGCTGTGGGTAGAGCACAGCCTCCCCAGCTCTGGCACTCTGGAGCAGTGACTGTGGAAGGGCTCCAGGCTCTCCAAGCTCTCACCTCCAGGAGAGGCACTGTGTAAGACAGGACCCTGTACTTTGTTCAGGTCATGCAAAGCCTCAGGTCCTCTGATCATCTCACTAATGAGATGATCTCCCTTGGTACTTTTAAGTGTGCATCTGCTTTCCTGACCCTGAATTTCCCTGCATTCCCTTTGGAACAGGCAGGAGCTCCCCTCAGGGACAGCCAACATTTGCTCCTTGTCCCCCTTTCTGTCCTGCTCAGCCACATCAAGATAAGGTCCTTAGCTCTGTCAGGAGAAGGAAATGCTGTGGAGAAAAGGAATCTGCAGGGTTTCCTCCCTCTTAATGAGTGGATGAGCATTTAATCATTCTAAGTCAATTCAAACTGTCTGGTTGTTCTTCCAAAGCTTAACTCCTAATTTTCCTTCTTAACTGAATACCACAGAAAGAACATCACTGTGCCACACCCCTGGGTGTCCCAGTATCAGGCTGCATAGGGCCATTGATGATTCCAGCACAACAGGAGTGTCTTCATTTGCCTGGAACTGGTGGAATTTTTAAAATCCCTTCCAGAACTGGACTAAGTGCATGTGAAATGTGGTGCTAAACAACCTGGCAATGTACAGGAGGCTTGGAGGTACCCAAGTCAGTCCAAACTGAAAGGAAAGGAGCAGTTTCATTTCCTTGGCATCCATGGATTTAAAAAGAAAATAAAAACAAAGAAAAAAAAAAAAAAAAAACACCAAAAAACCCAAACACAAAACCCAAACACCACAACCCACAGCTTCCATCCAACTAGGAATTCAAAGTTAAATGGACAAGCAACAGTTCACCTTGATATTCAAGAGCAGATCTAAAAAAAAAGCATTTAAGTAGCAGCTCTGTGGGTAGTGACAAGCAGGGGAATGAAAAGTGATGTCATGCAGTGATAGTAAAATTTTCAAAAGTCATATTTTTTAATTTAGTTGCTATGCTCTACTTATACTGCTGGAACTGTATAAAAAGGGATTGCAGTTTTTCATTCATAGATAAAAATGTCTAAAATTTACTTTTGTCATTATCCATTGTCTGAAGAAGGCCATGCTTATGAGGCACAGATAAGAAAGCTCATTTACAGCTGTTTGTAAGAACTGGGATTTGCATTTGTGTGTTTGGTAATAATTATAGCCACATACTTACCCTGCCACACATAATCTATCATCTGATTATCACTGTCCACCCACTGAATTTTAGTGATGCCAAATGCCTCTCATTACCAGGGGAGGCACTGCAAAAGCAGGAGACAGCACTACCATAAATTGTATCCACAACAGGAGGTTCTTTGATAGGTCTTGCTCCCAGCCCCAGTATCTCATAGGAATTGCTTTCATTAAGTATCTCAGAATCCCGAGTTATTTAGGAATTTGTAGCTGTCAAATGAGGCTTTGTGACAGAGCAGAGCAGGGAGGGGACACGTGTCAGTGCCCCACTGTGGGACACCAGCACTTGGCTCTCCCTGTGCTCTCTGCCGCTCCATGAGGAGCCCTCCGGGCCAGCCCTGGCCCCAGCCCACATTCAGGATCTCCTCACAGCTCTCAGTGCAGAGCAGGAGGCAGGAAAGCTTTGTACAGATCACCCAAGGAGAGGGGTTAACCTGGCTGGGAATGACTGCTGTGCCCAGAGCAGCTAAAGCCACCAGCAAGGAGCAGCAGTGCAGGGACTCAGTTCTGAGCAAGCCCTTGTGCCACTCACTGCTGGCCCCTGCCTCCACTCACTGGGCCATGGAGTTTGGCCACCGGTGTCTCAACAACGGCTGAGCTTTGTAGCCCAAATGGAGACTGAGCCCAGCTCTTCTGACGGTGAACAGCTCAGGTCCATGCCAAGACCTCCAGGAGCTGCAGCTGACCTCCAGGAGCTGTCACCAACATCCTGGGTTGCACACCAGTCAGTTTGGAGCAAGGCTTCCAAGCTCTACCACCACTACCAGCTGTCTAAATGCTCTTCATTTATAGGACAAAGCAGAAGAAGTAGAAATAGATCAGAAACCAAGTAGAAAACACAAAAAGGGCCATACTGAATTCTGGCGATCAGCACTTCTTTTCCCTTGCTTTATCAGCCTGCTCCCTCTCCTGGGACCAGCCCCTGTGGCTCCTCTCCAGTGCTCTGATGTGCAGCCTGCCTCCCTCTGCCTTGTGAGTTCTCATTTCTGAGCCAACAGGCAGTCACTGATCCCTGATCCTCTCCCTGATGCTCAGACCCATCCCTTGCTAAGCCAAGGTATGGCCTTTACCCCTGAAGTACTCTGAGCAGCCCAGCCCCTAACACAGCTGGGTGTTTGAGACACCAGCCCTGGACAGGGGTGAAAAATAACAGCACAGGAGAAAGCAATGATCTTGCATATTGGAAACAGAGTGCACAGACTGACAGGGATGCAACTAAATTGCCTGAGAATCTAACAGTGCCCATGACCTCTGCATTTCCTAAAGCACTGCAAAGCACCCTCTCTTTTAAAAATGAGCTTTGAACAGGAAAATTAACAAATATACAGAGAACAGTTCTTCAAAATGTATTTCTTCTAAGCCAAGTCTATTTTAAGTATATCTAGCATGGCCATAACAAATAGCACACAGAGATGCAGAACTGAAATATGCAGAACACACAGGCAGAACACAAACACTCCCAGAGGATGGCCTTTACTTCAGCACCCCCTGGGCTCTCGTCCCATCCAGAGAGACTCTGGAAAAGAGAAGGTGCAGCCCAGAGACTCTTTCTCAACACAATGAAGGACGATGATGGTTCTTTCTCACCCAATTTTACTAAATTACAATTAGGATTAACGATGCCATTTAAGCCATTTTTGAGTTCAGCAGGTATCAAAAGAGGCCAACACCTTCTGAGCAGCAGAGGAAGGGTCCAGTGCTTGGAACAGAGCTGCTGCCAAGGGGGTTGGGTCAGGAGCTAGCTGCATATAACTATGTCACTGTTAAAGCTCCATTTTGTTGCTATTTTAAACACACCCACAAGTGCCAATCTGGGGAAACAACTGAAGTCCTGGGAATCTTTCATTCTGCTTCTAAATACCTGGAAAAACCCAGGGGATAGGAGAAAACTCTGCCAATCTTTTCCTTCTCTAGGTGGCTCTGTCTTCACGCCTTGAACATCTGAATCTGTATTTTCCTGAATCAGAAATCTGGTTTTGGGTTAATCTTTCTTAGCTTTATCTGGGTTGCTTCCTAGTAAAATCACTATTTCACCTACAATCTACCCAATCCAGTGGAATAATTTCTCTTTTTTCTGTTGCAGTGGGGTTCAGTTGCTTTTGTCAAGGATTCAGGTTATGGCTCAGCATTTAACTCACTCCTAGAGAATTCTTTGCTGTCATCCGCAGTGACAAGTGGGTGTAGTTTTCATAATCACAACTAAAAACTGTAGCTCAGAAAAAAAATGTGTGACTTCAAGCCTTCACAAGGAACATCTTGACATTTAAATCCAATTACCCTTTCTCCTCTCTGATGAAAATATGATACCAACTAGAGGAAAATTCTCCTAGACAAATACATTCTCCAGCTCCTATAAACTTTTTGGCACCACTTCGGGTATTATACATTGCATTCTTTATCAGTCATTTACAAAAATAAAGGGTTAGAAAGTGTGTAGTAATTGATAGGTGATGCCAACAAGTCTATCAAAAAATATTTGGAAAGTCTTTGTAGAATGATGATGATCTCCCCAGTTGAAATCATTAACTGCAAAACTGGAATGAACTCCAAGTTAAGACAGACTACTGCTCTTTGTAATAAATTAAACTGTCAATCACTCAAAGCACCTTTAATAACACCCTGGTTCCCTGAGCTCTTAAATTACAGGCTGAATTTCATTTATCAGTCTGCTCTATGTGAAAAAGGATTAATTAAACTCATTCCAGTATTACAGTAAGGCTCTATTTCTCTTAGTACTACAGAATAATTGACTGCAAATGAATTGAAAAGTGAGTAAGTAATTGTAGTTATTATTCTGATGTAAATATTAGTTCTCTTTTGACATTTCAAAAGATTTAGTAGAGGCACTTTAGTGATAAGACAGATCATTACCCTGGCTAGGAAGAAGAGATAGCATAGAGAAAGTGAAATTACAATCATTAGTTTAGACACCAAAAAATACTCCTATTATTTGCTTTTTCATATAGTTATGTACCTTAAAGTACATTTTCATTAACTGTTGATCCTGATTTATTGTATCAGGTATGCTGCAGTAAAGACAATACATTATATCCTGGTGCTTTGGAAAGAATTCAGAGGCAATGTGAGTTCTGACACAGGAATGAGTGAGGAGTTTGTCTCAGCGACAGTCATGACCCTGCCAGTGCTATAAAATTCAAATCAGCAGATTGCCATTGTGAATGACTAATTTTTATGTAAAAATTATACCAACAGGCACATTGAACAGCAAGAAATCACCTTTTAATTGGACAATCAGACTGGTTCAGACAAGAAACTGCAGCATCTCCAGAATGAACAAAGGATTTGCTGTTCAGAATTGTGGGTAACAGGAGATCACTGAAGCCATTTTCTAAATATAGCATCTCCTGAGACCTGTCTGGAGATCAGGGCCACACACAGAAAATCAGCAGCCCAAAATTAACTTCTAAGTCTGCATTTTCATTTTGGGGGCAGCCAGACTGATTTCAGCAATTCTTTGAGAATTGTTTTTTTTTCCCCAATATACAACAAAAGATTGGGTTTTTAACAACATTCTTGTAAAGCAAAACCTGGGGAAAAAACCCAAACCTGAAGCCTCTGAATCTGGAGGTTTTCCCCCAGGTTTTGCTTCCTTTCTCTTTGCAGTTTTGATTCTCAATCTCTCTACAGAAGATCACAAGAAAACTTCAAAGCAGTTGCAGCAGCCCAGCCTCCTGAGCAGGGAATGAATGGAGCATTTCATTCCCCAGCATGACCCCAGACCTGCTTTGACTGAACTGTCAGCACAACTTCTGCACATTTCAGGCATTAGCATGAAGCCACAGCTTAGACAGATTTTGCTTGTTATTGTTTATTTTCTGCTCCTCTATTTTTTAGGCTAAAACAGGCTGCTTACCTCACTGAACTTTATATAAATATTTCTTCCTCAAGTGCACAACACACAAACCTGCCAAGGAATGCAGATGGTATCTAATTTCTCTGAGAATTTATCTGTTCTTTAGAGATATCCTTTTTCTTTCCTTTTTTCCTCCTTTAATTGAAGAAAACTCTTCAGCAGATTGGAAGAATGTTTAATTTTGCACATCTTTGAAAGCAGAGCATCATAACCCAGATATTTAGTACATATTTAGGCTTTCTTGTGGGTTGTGTATAATAGAAACAGGTGGATAAATGCAAGTTAGTTTTGAATTATCAGAAGGATACCTGATGGTAAGTGGAACCAGAAAACCATTTAAATCAGTTAATTCAGGGAGTCAAATAGCCCAGTGAGATGGTGCAATCATTGGTAAGGGAACTGCAACAAAAAGAACATTCTTCATCACTGAAATGTAAATGTAAACTCAATGTTTATCAATAGCTCAAAATAGGCAAGACACTATTGAGAATAAATATCTAAACAACAATTAATATATTGAAGTGGATCATTCATTTTTTTTCCAGCTACGTTTGAAGACCTTCAATGTCAGAGATTTTTGTGTTTCCTCCTTACAGGTTTGTTATGAGTACTGCATTTTATAGATAACAAAGACATTCTGTAACTAGATAATTAAGTTTGCTCATAATTTGTTGTACATTAAGGTAGAAAATCAATGTGGCCACTGAAGCAAAATGATTCTTTAAATTAGAAACAAATGTGTCTGCAATTTGGGGTTTGCCCCTACCCTCCCTGCCTGACTTGTCACCAATTCTTTGTTTCAATCAGGCACTCAGATATAGCAGCCATCAGACAATTTAAAAGCCTGGCTGAGGAAAATTAAAATAACTCTATTTTCATTACTTAGTTCCCCCAAAATATGGAAGTAAGCAAAAAGAGAACTAAAAATAGATTACAAGAAAAAGGGATCAGGTTATTGATAAAACTGCTGTAAGACAAATAAGCCATAACATTAAGGGGCAATTGTTTACACTCCATGGAAATTTCAATACATTAAGTAAACCTTTCAAAGGGTCATCAAAAACCTGTAAAAATCCTCTTATCTGGCAAAAAAATAAAAAAGTATCTACTAGAAAATACCAACTAGAGGATCAGGCTAATTTCACAAACTTGTATATACGATCATGAGTTTTACAGAAATCTGTAGCACTCTCGTGGAAATTAGGCATATTTCTTGTGAAGAACAAGGGGGCAGAGGAGAAGTAAATGCATGGCAATCCCAGAGAAAAATATATCAAAGATGGGCTGAACAAGAGCATGAGCCAAATAAAGTTACACTCATCATGCAGAAAAGCAAAGATCAGTGGAAGGGCAACACTTCAGATAAAAGAGACATCACTCCATCCAAACCTCTGGGAAAGATGGGGAAGGAGACTTTAAAATTAGTTTAATTTCTAGGTGATAAAATTTGGCTGATAAAATAAAAATGAACTTCAGTATTTTGCCTGAATCTTCCCAGGCAGAAGGTACAGTAGGAAATGGGGGTCAAACTCTTTGATCTATTTGCCTTGGAACATTCACCTGTTTTGCAAAGGGAAAACTTCTGCATCCCAAGCTCTGAAAAACTTTCCCAGCATCGCGTCTGCCTTTTTCCAACACTTTAATTGGTAATATCTTGCAGCTCCACAGTCATAATGCCCACTGCAGAAACCATTCAAAATAAAAATCACAGCCTTCAGCCAAATCCTGAGATTTGTTTTTATCTAAATCACCCAGTCCAGTAAGAACTGGCATACTTCATAGAATACCCAGGATTTAAGACCCAGGTTTCTCAAACGTGTGAGCAATATTGGATAACCAGTGGAATTAGGGCATTAAAATGGTAAAACAGGATTGGAATGCAGCTGCCTAGGAGGGCTGTTGCAGAAGCAGGGTACAGGACTGGCAGATTCTCCACCTGCCTGAGCATAGCTGTAAATTGGTGGTTTCAGGTAAAACCTGTATCTTTATGTCTCAGTTTCCAACTGTGAAGCTTGAGGAAAATCCTCCCCTTTAAGACACTGAGATTTCTCAAACAGTGGTGTGTAATTCCAGAGCGTGTTTGCATCTTCCCAGGCTCCCTGCATGGTTAGCACCAGCTGAACAGGCACAAGCAGAAACAAAAGGACATGGATTCCATTTGAAAACTGCAACTGAGGAAACCCTTTGAGGTACTTCCAGTGCAGTGACTTCAGGGAAATATCCAGCATGAAACGATGATGAAATATGTGGGTGAGGTTCTTGCTGACTCAGAAAGTCTCAGGCATTTATTCAAAGAGAGCAGGTATAAGAGCATTCGGGTGTTTTTAATAAGTTATCATAAAATGTAAGCAATATTTGCATCCAATGCTGATCCATATTGAATCAGTAGGAAAGCACTCATTAACTTTAGTAGAATTAATATTCAGCCAATTTGATTAAAGCTCTGTGGACAGTGACAATCTTGGTTATGTGTAACATAGTAGTAGTACTGATGCTTAAATTATCCATAAAGTTCCGACTGTGAACTATCCCAAACTTCCAAATTTTCATGAATTTGAATTTTAGCCCAACCAGTAGCAAGAACTGGAATCTGTGTGTGTTCACTGCCACTCCTGTGTGTGTCTGAAGGTGTGAGTGCCTCCCTGGCAGGAGCCCCTTTAGCCTCTGTGTGTGTGCAGGTGGCCCTGGCTGGCCCAAGGGCTTCCTTTGCCCACTGCTGCACACACAGATCAATTCCAAACTCCAGATTAACTGAGAGGCCACAGCTCAGATTGCACAGAGCATTTCACTCCAGTTTGCATTAATGGCATAGCTAAGGTTGATCACACTGTTTGAAATTTTCATTGCATAAAGGATTCAGGAGAATCTTTAGACTGAAGTCAAAAGCAGAGGTTTAACAATGCCTGGCAGGCTTCTCTCTTTTGTAGTGGCATTTTGTGATCTTCATTCTAGTGACACCTCGTTACCCAAACAGGCAGCACTGCCTACTTTAAATTGCACCAAGCTCCTGGTTATGGGGATTTTTCATCCAGCTGCTGTGTACGTGCACAGGAGAGGGGAGAGCTCTTCTGTCTCCAGCTTTCAGTTCTTTCTGTCATCTCCCTTCTTGTGCCACAGCTGACTGACACACTCTCGACTCTGTCCCCAAAGCAGCCCATCACACCCTTCTCATTTAATGCTACACCCTTCCCCTACTGTCTCTAATAACACAGAAATATTATAAACTGCTTCATTCAAACCAAAAAGAAAGCACCCATTTTCCTTTAGCCTTCAAAAAAAAATGTGAGTCAAACACATTTCTAGGACAATGACTCATTTAGATTCTGCCTTCAAAGTTCAATTTTGTATGTGCCTTTTGAAAATTGAATGCCAGGATCCTGCCAGGAAGTAAAGGGCATCATTTCCTGGGGTTCAGGAAGGCCAATCCTCCTTTACAGAAATCATTTTGTTATTTCCTAGCACAGATCTGAACTGTTCAAGTCAGGATTAAATGAGTTTCTAGCTCAGCATGCACCATTTGCTTTCAGGAAATGTCCAGGCAAAGGCATCTAATCCCAAATCCTCTGTCCATGTGGTCACAGGCACTGTGGGAAACATTCCCAGCCCAGAACTGCCTCCCTGCTCGTGTGCTAAATCTACTGCTCTGCAAACCAAGCAACCCAGACTGGGTTCCTTCAAATCACCTTCCCTTTTTCATGTTCCCTTTTGAAAGTTTCCCATTTTAATGTTGCTTCATATTCCAGGGAACATCAATGCCTGACCTGTGTCAGGTAGGTGGCAAACACACAAGCCCTGCATGTGAGCTGCTCTGCTATTCCCCAGTAAAGGAGGAATATTAATGACTGCTCTCTTCCATTCTCCTATACATCCTAGAATATTTCTTCCCATTTCCAAATGTGCAACAGTCCAATATTGAACTAATATTCTTTCATTGTGGTCCTGTTGCTGGATACTACATCAAATTATGAGCATATTAAAATCCTGCTGTTCTGCCTACTGTGACACACAAAACCAAGTTTATTTTCTCAGAACTTCAAGCATCATGATGCACTCAAGTCATTTACAAACACAACAGATGCCTTGATTGAATTGCTTTCTAGTTATTCTTAGAAAAAACTTTAAATTAGAATGATTCATGCCTAATTGCCATGAAAAAAATTCTTTCAGCAGCTTCCAGAAGAAAACATATAAAGTTTTTGTCTGTGCTCAAGAATTGTCTTGAAAACAGAAAATAAATAAACACAAAATGAATCTTAAAATTGTATTTCACAGTCATGCTTAAAAGCTCTGGAATTCTACTACTGATAAAAATGGGCTGCAAAACTTGTTAGCAGATAGAATTAAAAATTCTAATTAGAATGGAACATCACATTAGTTGAGTAATTTCAATCTCCAAGTGGTCTCTAGGAAGTGTTATTTTAAGAAGCTGTATCCAGCCCTCAGGCCCTCTGGAGCTGCAGCTCAGAGGTCAGCACACAATTCAAATGTCACCTGCTGTCTCCAGCTCCACACTGACACCAGAAAGCTGATTTGTTTTAACTGAAACCACGTTTGCTGAGAAGGAACTGGCAAAACGGGTATCAACTGCAGTACAAAGCTCAGCTGTACACCTAATTATTTATAGGTATGAACAAATCTGTTAGCAAGACATCTAAATCTCCTTTCCTCGCTCCTCACAATATATGGCACACATGAGGCACATGTGCAGGAACTGTTCACACAAAATCAGACTCTACAAACCCACTGGCATTTTTTAAAATTCAAAAGCTAAATCCTGCTCCTTGGAAACCAAGATGTCATCGAGTTTAGTTTGCCCATTATTACTGGCCAAGTATTTCCTCCTCCCAGCAGGGCTGAGATACACCCAGGGAGTTCTGAGGGCTCTGCAGACTGAAGAGAGAAGTCTGTGCTGTTGCTTTTCAGGTCTGGGGATATGAAGGCATGTTTCACAGTGTTGTTACAGCACTTCTGAAAATTTAATTTAACATTTTGACTGCTCATACACATCCATGAAATCTGACCATCCAGACGGCAGAAAAACTTCTTTAATATACGGGGTCACAAGGCGGGGGCTGAGGTTTGTGGGTTTTTTTGACTCCACATGAAAAGGAAACACAGCCTTCTTTCATGGGTTTAACATAAATTAAATATAGCTAGATCTCTGTGCTGACTGCAGTGTGCTACATGGTCATTTCTTTTCAGCATGTAACTCTCTAATTTCCTTTGAGTCCATTTAGCAGTCTATTACATTAAGGCAGGGAAATGCATCACTTTGGTAATTATTCTGTTTACACTCCCACTAAACCACACAGCCTTAACCACAAGATGAATAAAGATTATTTCCCAGGTTAATAAGGGTTACATCCATGACAAAAAACTCGTGCAGTGGGACACAAAGCACCTCCAGATCAATTCTGTGCATGTCTGCTGCTGTAGCTCAGGAATTGCACTGCTGGCCATGCCCCAGAGAAGCACTGATCAATGCTACATGCAACCTTCACCTATGTCTGCCTTCCTCAAGTTTTTGTCATTCTCTGCTGGTTTTGATGCAGCCCAAGAGGAAAAATTGGGTCCTGTGAGTTATTTGGATTTTTAATGGACATCCTTTAAAATGTTTGTTCTCATCTGCACAATATAGGTTTTAAACTGTGGGAGCAATACAAATGAAGGGACTAATCTCAGTTTTAACTAATCATGTTTTCTTCAAGGGACATTAAGGATTTAGAGGTACAGGACATTAAAGAACCACCAGATATCTTTCTGCAGGATCTCTCTGTTTTATGATTTCTTTGTAGTTAATTACTGAGGAGATTGTCTGTCCTCTCCAGGCTGATGTGAAAAACTGCAGAAGGTGCTGAAAGGCTGTCAGCACCCATCTGAATCCTCATCAATGCCCTCAATGGTAATTAGCCAAGTTGAAGTAATTTCCAATTCAAGGCATTAAAGTTAAAATTAAACTACTAGAGTGAGTTTACAGGAGATTTTGTGTGGCTGGGACTCTGCTTAGGGATAAAAACTGTTATGACTCTTTTTTTTTCCCATGAATTTACAGGAATTATACATAGTTGTCTCACAGAAATCCTCCTGAATAAGTACTTTAAAATATTGACATTTGCAGGTCCTCATGCTATTTCTAAAAGTCATTGTCTGAATTACTAGGAGGAGAAACTGGAGAGCCCAAAATTGAAGGATGATAACTGTGTTAGAGAGATGCTCACACAGCAAAGTTCAGACCCACGTGCTGAACTTCCCAGAACTCGTGGGAAAGCAAAGGGCTGCAGGAAGCTGCAGGGACCCACCAGAGAAGGGGGATTCTCTGGGAGGGTCCCTGCCCAGGCGCCCTGGTCCGAGCACCGGGCACAAACCCTGCTCCGGCCGCAGCTGCCGTGTGCCAGCTGTGCTGCACAGGCAGCTGGGCCAAAACCCTGCCACTCCCACTTCAGCTGCAACTGCTTCTTTTCCCTTCTCACAGCCAAATCCCTCTCACACCAAGCCTTCCCCAAATCAAGCGAAGGCTTTTTAAAGGAAGCTTCTTCTCAACAGATTGCCATTTGCACGGTCAGTTTGTTGGTACTGCTGGTGCTTGGAGGCGTTCCCGGAGAGGCAGGCAGGCTGCTCCTTCCTCAGGAGATGACAAGGCTCCTCATCACCCCAAAGAGCGTGTCTGACACCAGCACTGCTGCCCCTGCCCCTGTCCTTGTCCCTGTCCCTGGCTGTGGCACTGCTGCCAGCCTAGCTGTGCTGCTGATTCCTGGGGTGCCCAGGCCTGGGTGCTGCTGCAGCCCCAGCACCAGGAAAGGGAATTCTGGTACAGGAACTATTCCATCAGTGGGGCTTCTCCAAATGGCAGAGGAAACAGAATAAAGTTAACCAGAGAGAAGAGAATCTAGCCTGAAATATGCATAGCACAGAGAGATGAAAGAGGACAGAATAACGCAAAAAATTTAATTGTGAACAAAATAAGGGAGGCGTGCTGAAAAAGGGGTCAGGAACCGTGTGAAGGAGGGCATGAGGACCAGAGGGTAAAAAGCTGATTAGCTGTTAATACACAAGCAGATCTGAAATGGTGAGGTAATTGTCTTAGGAAGCAAGAGAAACTTAAAACAGACACACAATAATGACACCGAGTACAAAAAACCCTTTGAAATTTTTTCTTAAGAGAGCTCTTAAAATAAAAATAACTAGAAGGGGAATGAGGCTGTGATGGGAAAAATAATTCAGAAATTGCAAAAGGCATACAAGCAAGGGGGAAGACACAGGAACAGATCTAAACGTGCAGTGCATTTAACATCAGCTGCCCAGCATCTGCAATGTCACACTATTGACGTTTGGTGTCCTGGAGCTTCCCCTTTAAACTGAAAGGGAAATCAATTGAACCTCAAATAGCAAAATCTGGGCTCTGTGAAACATGGCTCTGGGCACCACCTTTTGGTAAAATCCTTGTAGAAAATGAACAGCAGACAGGTTATTTAAATTATGATCACACTGAAATGAGCAAGGAAAGACAGTTTCAGAACAATCCCCTCCTAAATACTAGGATTCAACTTACATTTTTCTTTAGAATGCTCTCCTGTATTCACCTGTTCCTTAAGCCTAGCTGGGTCTTATAGTTCTGCTCAAAATTACTGTTGAATGTAATTCATAAAATCCCTTTTAATTCTTTGGGGAATCATTGAAAATGCTACAGAATCATTCCTTCATGTTTCCAAAGGCAGGTAAAGTGTTTTACTGTGGAGCTGTGAAAGGCAGCATTAAGCAGTACAAAATATGAACACAATAGAAATGTGATGACCTGCTAAACTCGAGGGTGTCATCGAATCACAATAAAAATCAGGTTGCAGGGCACTTCTGGAGGTCTCCAGTGCAACCTCCTGCTCAAAGGAGGCTTTAAAGTCAAATCAGGTTGCCATGGTCTATCACACCCTTATGAGAAATTACCACAGAGATTAAGAGTAAGCAGGTATTTCTAGGAGCCAGTTTTCTTCTGTTGTCTCTCAACCAGAAGTAACAGCCTCTGAATTCTGCAAAGCAGCCTCACACATCAGAGAACAATCAGACTTCACTGTTAGTGGGGCAGGTGCTTTCATCCTGAGCAGATGATGCTTCACTGGACAAAGCAGTAGCCCAGCTCTGGTCAGTGTCCTTGGAAGAAAACCAGTGTGGGCTGCAAGCACAGTGAGCACAGGCTGTTACAGCACTCCCTGCCATGAACTCACCCAAAGCCATGCCCTAGTACAAGAGAACTGAAAATTGCCTTCTACTGACATTTCTGTTTGGAAGGAGAAAGTGAAGTGCTTCTGACCCCAACAGTCAGATTTTTAGAAACTCATTCTCCCACAGATAATGGATTCATTTCTGCTGCATAAAGCAATTCCCTCCTAACTAACAGGATTTCAGGGGAAGAAAAAGCTGATTCATCCCCAGGCCCATCAAAATCCCAGCGATATTAACAGGCTCCTTAAACCACAACCACAACTGGCCTCGGTTCCTGAAGGCACCAGGGAGCTGTACAGACACTCAGTGAACCAACATTTCAGCAGCACAGACTCCAGGAACACGAAACAGCACGGGGGGCTGCTAGCACACCTGAAGGTGGGGGAGGAAGGAGCAATCTGGGATATTCCCCTGCTCCCCACACCAAACACTGTGTGTGCTACACTGGAGAAAACACACACACACACACACACACACACAAAAGTAGAACTTTTGCAAAACAGTCACTAGTTCCTTGGTTAAAGCAACTTTTATTGAACGCAGTAAAAGCTGTTAGAGCACCCTTTTGATTCCAGTTTTATCAAAACTTCCATTCAATGATGCTGACATGCAATTACTCCACTGTTAAATACCAGGCCACTGCTGAGCTTTGACTAAAGGCCACTAATGCATGCACTGGCAAACAGGCACTGGATCATTGTCTGTGCTGGGGAAGGCAAAGAGAGGCTTAGTCAAAACTGCATTCAACTTCTATTTATCATTGGTTTTGTAAGCAATAAAAGTCTGAAACAGAACTACAGTGGCTTCTACCTTATAGTCAGAATATTTGGCAATCCAAAGTGGTGTTTTATGAGCAAGTTTGAAGAACCAGGGTTCAATGGTTGCAAGAGAAGCCTGAACATTTCTCTGAATTTGCTTCATATCAAGTAACTGACACTGTTTAATAGAGTTACAAGTTACAACCTGGTCTCAAAGTCTCAATAGGAATTATACATAGCTGTCTCACAGAAATCCTCCTGAATAAGTACTTTAAAATATTGACATTTGCAGGTCCTCATGCTATTTCTAAAAGTCATTGTCTGAATTACTAGGAGGAGAAACTGGAGAGCCCAAAATTGAAGGATGATAACTGTGTTAGAGAGATGCTCACACAGCAAAGTTCAGACCCACGTGCTGAACTTCCCAGAACTCGTGGGAAAGCAAAGGGCTGCAGGAAGCTGCAGGGACCCACCAGAGAAGGGGGATTCTCTGGGAGGGTCCCTGCCCAGGCTCCCTGGTCATTCTGGCACAGGTGTCCCCTCCCCAGCAGAGTTCCTTGCTGCACTCTCAGTCCTGTGCCTTCAGCCAAGGCTCACCCAGTCCTGCAGCCTCAGTCCTGTGCTTCACCCAGGCTGTCTGCAGCTCCAGCAGGGATGGGTCACAGCTTGGGCCCAGCTGTTTCCTCACTCCCAGCACCTGGGAGCAGGACAGAGGGGCTGTCCCTGCAAACTCGGGTTAGGAAAGGAGCTGGCAGCCAGGCTTGGGCACACAGGAGTTGAACACGCAGGGGTTCCCCTCATCACTGAAAGACCCCTATGACAAACTGGTGAGGAGAAAAGCAAAGGGAGCCTGAGGGACGTGAGCAGCTCAGGAAAGAGGGTTTAAACAGAGGCAAGTGTCCCCTGCAGCCAGAGAGCAGAGCTGGGCTGTCAGAGGCTCTGCCTGGAGATCCACGTGGTACCTGGCTGCAGATGTTCACACCCAGGACCCACCTGCACAGCTCATCCTGGGGGTCCAGGGGTGGGGCAGACACCAAGGAACAGCAGCAGGGAACATCCTGCTCCCAAGGGGGAGGCACCTAGCAAGACTTTACTTCCCAGGCTACTGTGCTGTATTAGTTCTCTTAAAATTAAAATGGTTTTGATCAGATAAAGCAGCATGACAAGGAACTGTTGCTCAATCATTGATGCCTCTGAAAGAAGACATCACAAAAAAGTACAATTTAGGCCGTTAGAACTTCACTTTCCTACATTTTATTTAATGCAGGTATATTAATCCACATTTACATCAAAGTAGAAACCTTTTGTTACAGTGAAGAGAAGAAGGGAAGGGATACTTAGAAGTTTCAAGCTCTTAGAAGACTACTAAATAGAGGAGAGTATTATGAAAATCCTTATTTCATAATTTTTAGAAATAATTAAGTTGTTTCTAATGTGAAAAACTTTAAACTCTTTCATTACTTAAAATTCATTGTGAAAAAAAAAATCTGCCTAGGGTCAAATTTTATAAACAGAGACACCTAAAAATATTTTAACATGAATCCATGGCTCTCTTTACAGAAGCTTTTGCATACTGGACCAGGCCTGTTCCCTGCCCAGAGCCTGAGGAAGGTGGCCATGGGCTGTGGGGTGGCACAGCAGAGTCCTCTGCTGATGCTCAGCATCTGCCCCCCTCTCTGCCTGGCTCCAAATCCCAGCTCTGCAAGAGGCTGAGCAGGAGCAGGGCACAAAACGTCTGCCTGTATCCCACCTTCCTCTGGAAACCCCTCACACGCCCAGACCCTCCAGAGCAGCTGTGGGGGCACTCTGGGCTCCCCAGCCCCAGCTATCTCAGACCTCCTGGGGCACAGCAGGGATCTGACCCCACACTGGCCCCACAGACCTGCTCCAATCCCACACATTGCAGAGTCCAGTAAGATGAAGTTTTTACAAGTCCAAGTGCCCAGTCCAGCATTTTGGCCACAACAAGCCCCTGCAACGTTACAAGCTGGGGACAGAGTGGCTGGACAGTGCCCAGGCAGAAAGGCACCAGGGGGTACTGGCCGATAGCCAGCTGAACATGAGCCAGCAGTGTGCCCTGGTGGCCAAGAAGGCCAATGGCTCCTGGCCTGGATCAGGAATAGTGTGGCCAGCAGCAGCAGGGAGGTCATTCTTCCGTTATGCTTGGCACTGGTGAGGCCACACCTTGGGTGCTGTGTCCAATTCTGGCCCCTCAGTTTGGGAAGAACGTTGAGACTCTTGAGCGCATCCAGAGGAGACAACAAGGCTCGTGAGGGGCTTGGAACACGAGTCCTGTGAGGAACGACTGAGGGAGCTGGGGTTGTTCAGCCTGGAGAAAAGGAGACTCAGAGTGACCTCATCACTCTCTACAACTCCCTGAAAGGTGGCTGTGCTCAGGTGGGGTTGGGCTCTTTCTCCAGGCAGCACTGACAGAACCAGAGGACACCGTCTCAAGTTGTGTCAAGGGAAACAGGGGTTGGATATTAGGAAAAAGTTTTTCATGGAATGAGTAATAAAGTTCTGGCATGGCCTGCCCAGGGAGGTGGTGGAGTCACCATCCCTGATGTGTTTAACAAAGCCTGGATGTGGCACTGGGTGCCAGGGTTCAGTTGAGGTGTTGGGGCTGGGTTGGACTCGATGATCTTGAAGGTCTCTTCTGTGAAATCTGTGAATTGCGAGGTGCTACTTGTCCTTGGGAAGCCTCATTGTCAAAGCATCTTTCTTGACTTAGATTTAAGGCTTGGACTACTTTAATTTGGGCAGAATGACCCTGGTAAGTTACCTGGTGTAACAGAACGGCACAAATTGCTTTGTTAGGCTCCCAAACATTGGCAAACGCCAAATTTCACTCAAGTCTATCATGATCCCTAAGAGTCATTGAAATCTTCCCAAACACACCACTGCTTTCAGTCACACCCATGCAGGGAGACACTTCAGTTTTTTTATAGCCCTCCTGTTGATTGACAGAGGCTTCTCTTCCACTGAATTAATTCCCTGTGTTGTTGGAGCTACAAAATAAGCCCCTCACAGCAGCCCAGTGCTGTGAGAACCTGACCCTCCTCATCTTCCTCACAAACACCCACCGTCCATGTCCTAAAATGCTGGAGATCCACAGGGCTGCAGGTATCGGGGTGGCCCCAGTGCTGTGACTGAAAGGCAGATCTGCTGGCAGCAGGGCTCTCTGCTGTCCTGCACCTTAGGGCTCCTCTTTGCCTGTGCCCAGCGGAGATCCAACCCCCTAACCTCGCTCTGAGACACCCTGGGTCTCTGCACAGGCACAATCATCATGCAAAACAGAAAGAGGGAATCAGGCCCAGAAATCTGCTGCTGAAATTGGCATTTGACAGGAGACTTGACAAAAGCCAGGAACACTTGTTGGAGAAAACCAAGACCTTTAGCTGTTCAGAAGACCAGGAAGCTGCAGTTTTCTATGTGAGCTGTTGGAGCTTTAGCTTTGTGCTGCCCTGCATCCCCTGCTCTCAGTGAACCTGCATTGCTGAGCTAGCACACAAAGGAGACAGGAGCTTGTCCAAAGGTGGGTCAAGAATCCTTTAGGAAAGACAGGAATAAAATCCCAACCATGGATGAGCCTCCTGTCTTAAGTTCACACTTGGAAGTCAAACTTGAGTCCCATGAATTCCAACACATTGTATATTTTGTGATCAGCCTACATAGCTTGAAAAAAATTGAACTTTTGAGTACTTTTTTTTCCAATAAAATACAGACAATAAAATATACTGCAAGTCTTCATTTTTTAACCTTCTTGATATGGCACAGAAATCAAAATAATTCAGTTACAGGAATTGGGTTTAATTCTGCAGCAGCTGCAAGGTGCAGCTATACTGTAAAATACATTCTTTTATTTGTTTTTGGGGTCTAATAATGATCTATCATTCCCCATTTCAGTGGTATTTGGATATTACTATGTTTCTGTCATGTTAATAACATCATAATCTTCATTAGTATGCAAATCTATACCATCTGACAAGATCCTGTTCTCTTCTATGCACTCCTTTGTTGTTGCAGCCTCATGAATTTCATTATGACACAAGATTATTATCAGACACTGGGAAGTGGGGTGGGGAATAGAATGACATGGAAATTATAATCTCTTGGTTTAAGAATGAATCCAGCTTCATATTCCAGTTTGGTTTTACACAAGCTACTTCTGAGAGAAATGGGAGCAAAAGGGAGGAAATGCTTCTGAAACTGCTTCTGTACAGGAACCTTTCAAGCAGATGCCACTGGAGGGGTGCACTGGAGGGAGATGTTCCTCGGCCCTGTGTCTCATTTACATTTCAAAAAACAACAGTGATTCTATCCATATGTTTTTTCTATTCATAGTTTTACAGATGGCAAAAGAAAACAAGAGAATTCATGCCATTCAAAAACTCGTGGCCCTTTCCTCTCCAGTGAAACTGATACCAATTATCAGTCTTCGTCTGCAATCACAATAATTATTAAACAACTGTAATTATTCTTGGAGCAGCCTGTGCTTATAAAAATAAACACCATTTGACAGACTAGCAGCAAGCTTGTAGGAGTGCAAATATTCCTTCCAGTGTGAAAACTCAGGGCCCACGTCCTGGGCAGGCTCCAGAGCAGCCAAAGCTGCTCAAGTCCAGCATTCCCAGCTCCATTGCGGGGCCTCTCACCCAACTCCTCTGTGCTTTTGGGCTACAGGGGCTTTAGGGCAAAGCTAAAGCAACAGGAATTATGGGATAAAGCAGGGAAAGTCCATTGGGCCTCCCTGTCCAGCCCTGGCAATTGTGCAGCTCCCCCCAGAGCTGTGGGAGACGCTGCAGCAGGGGCATTAAACTGCTGCTGTCACACCAGAACAGCATCTGGAATTTTCTTAGCAAAATAAAAACCCTCTCCTTCTAAGGCATGTAGAATCCAGCAATTTCTAGAAACAAACATGATTCCTTAGGAAATAAATTGAAGTTACCAATGTTGTGTTGAGATCCAATATTAAAAACAGATTTCTATCCTTCCTGTAAAATTTTGTATTTTACCTGAATTACTGCTTAGGTATTATTAATACCTTAATTAAAACCTACAGTGCTCTCTACAAAAGCCCATACCCAGGACCTGGTTGGGATGTTTAGTCAATTGTAGAAAATCTGATCTGCTTTAATATGGGATTATCTCCTGCTTTCCTGGTAAGTATGACTGCCCATCAGCTAACATGATCATGTGAATTAAGGTAACATTAACTGCTGGTGTTTATTAACCAATTTGTTAGAGGTCTCCCCTTCTCAAAGGAGATTTTAGTAGAACGAGACTTATCTCCAAAAACTCCATGAATGGTGTAATTATTCTAACCTGTCTATGACAGAAAAGATTAGTAAACTCGACAGGAATGCCCAATTTCAAAAGCTGTTTCAGATTACTTATCAAAAAGAGGTGTGAATTATTTCATTATGTGACCTACAGTGTAAAATTTCTTTGGCTTTTTTTGCTCTTTAAAACTACATTCAAATGCTTATATAAATACGTTTATATTTTAAAATGCAGACTAGAAATTCAAAATCACACATTAATTAAACCCCTGCCAGTTTTTCTATTCTGCTGGTGGGTGCTGTCAAAAATCAGAACTTCTGTCAGACAAGTTGCACTGACAAGCTCAAGAGTTGTTCACTTTATTCTCCTCCTCATTAAGGAAAAACCTGTCATTAAAAGAAACTACTTAAAGCAAGAAAAGAAATGTGTGAGTCTATTTAAAGCAAGCAGGGAAATGTGTTTGGACTTTGATTACGGCAATTAAAAAGCCCTGCTATTCAAAGATGGTGATTTTTTAGTATTTAAATAACACTTCACATTCTTCTAAGACATTTTACTAAAAAGATTGTTAAATTTGGTGATAAAATTTTTCTTTTAAGCTGAAATATGTAACTATTATTTCTTATCTGTTTAGAATTAGAAAAGCTTCAATATAATATATTTTACAGGACTCATTATCAAGATTCACCAGACTTCATAAAACAAACAAATGCTTCACTTCCTGCCCTTGTTTAATCTCAGTAAGACAATTTCTTCCATGTTTTGAAAAGGAAGATTTCTTTCAACATTGGATGGAGCAATATCTTTTTATTTTCAAATTGCACAGGCTGTGCTTGGGAAGCCATAACCACCTTCCTTTCAAAGCATAATGTGAGAAACACGGCTCGCTATTTAGAGCTTTTATAAAAGTTTAATAAGGGATAAAAGGGACAAACTCTAGCACTGGGGTGTTTTGGTAACTGACCAAAAAACACACCATTAGCTTAAAACAATTTTTTTTTCTCTATATACTGTTACATTACAGGGAGTACATGCAGATTCACAAGAGTTTATACATATTTTAAACATTCTTGTGAGTTTAGGCATTCTATGAATACTTTTGCTTGGGTTTAACCTTTGACTTGTCTGAATGCCATCCTTCAGATTATTTTTTTTTTCCCTCATGGTTTAATCTTGTTGTTTTTGAACTCTCTGATAACGAGGAGTCAATGAATTGGGTTTTGGTTTTTGTCACTGTTATCATTCAGATAAGATAGCCTACAAAATGTGAGGAACTACTTGATTATCTTACACTATTCTCTGAGTTAGTTACATGAATAAAAGCATTTTAACATTACATACTCTCTATTTTAATATTATGCTACGGCTTCAGATACATCTATCACACTCCTATTTATATAAGCTATACAGTGCATACATAAACTGACAGATTACGCTATACTAAAATGCAGTTAAAAGGAAATACAAATTGTACCACATTGAAATCTCTGTGGTTAATAATCATATGGAAAACCTAATACAGAAATGCCAAAGCCAATACAATATTGTCACAGAATTCACATTGTCATTGTCATTTATAACAAGAAATGGGGTGCTTGTCAGGAGTGTATTTTAAGAGGAAGACTCAGACAGATCAGAGTTGGCAAAGAAAAAGATGTTATCTTTTTTTTAAGACCAGAACAAGACTAAAATGCAACTTAAAATGTCCAAGTAGGTCAGATCACAATGAAAAATAAAGTACCATGACACAAAATCATAATTATTTAAATAATAAGTATTAAAATAATCTTTATCTCTTATTGATTTGAATGTTGGAGAATATTCATGCCATTTATACACACAAAAAATTTTACTGGCATAATAGAGCTGAAAAATCCTATGATGAATTACATTTTCATATACTTTCTAAGTTTTGACTACTAATCCATCCTGCTGAAATTACATCATTTCAGATCTCTAAGCAGACTTGCAAAGTCCTGTCAGTTTTTAGATAATCCATCATTAGTATTTCCATCACTAACCTTCAGATTTATACTTCCCACTAAATTCCAGGTCATGCTGGTCTAATGGTGTCAGAGTGCTGCTTGTTCACTCTGGGACAGAGAAGTAGGTAGAGTTATGTGTAACAGTTTTGATCAGAAGTACAAGTACATCATCCATTTCCTTCACAGCCCTACACCCATCACTGAAATGACTGATTCAGAGAATCACCCAACCCCACGCTGTCACCAGGCCATGGCACTCAGTGCCACATCCAGGCTTCCTCCAACACCTCCAGGGATGCTGACTCCACCACCTCCCTGGGCAGCCCATTCCAGTGCCCAGTCACCCTTTGTGTGAAGAATATTTCCTGATGTCCAGCCTAAACCTCCCCTGGTGCAGCTGGAGGCTGTGTCCTCCTGTCCTGTTGCTGTTCCCTGGGAGAAGAGCCCGACTCCCAGCTGGCTGCACCCTCCTGTCAGGGAGCTCTAGGGAGGAGTGAGGTCTCCCCTGAGCCTCCTCTTCTCCAGAATAAACAACCCCAGCTGGCTCAGCCTCTCCTCACAGGATCCGTGCTCCAGACCCCTCCCCAGCCTTGCTGCCTTCTCTGGACTCGCTCCAGCCCCTCAGCATCCATCCAGAATGGGGTCCAGCACTGGACACAGCACTCCAGGTGAATGTCTGCTGGTGTCCCCCAGTGCCAAGGGAAGGACAGCCAGCTGCTCTTTGGTGCCTCTGTGGGGATGTGCTGCCTTCCACTGACACAGGATTAGCACATCCAGCAGCACCCAGCGCTGGCAAACACCAATTCCAGTGGCACCACCCAGGTAAACGCTCTCAGCAAGAGCTCTCTGACTAGCTAACACTCATGCCTTCATCAACAGGCTTCATTTCAAAAGTAAATTGCTTCATGGATTCTTCTTTTGTCTTTTACCTTCCCAAGATGATGCATGCTCTTCTTCCACACTCAACCATCTTCTTCCAGACTCAACCATCCCCAGTCAAATCCATTGCTGAGTCAGGCCAGTGCTGGATTTTTCACCTGTGTTATTTTAAGGTGTCAGCAGATTCAGTCATGAAATCATAGAAGTGAAGAGATATAAACACAGAACGGAGAGTCTCCCAGTCCAGCTGTTTTCTAAGAGCTCTACTGTCCTCTGAAACGCTTGTGAGCCATGGCACATTAAAATTCCCAACACTGCTGCAAGGGCCTGAGTGTCAGAAAAGCAAGAACTGGCACAAAGTCTGAAGAGAAGCTCACCCAGGAACTGCAAAACCCTTTAGACAATTCAACCTCTCAAAGTTCATGCATTTAAACAGCATAAACACTCTGGCCTTACACTTCAGAAACAAGCCCTTTTTAACATGCTTTCTGCAACCTTGAGTTAAGCAGGATTCTTTTCATTTCTTGTTGACTCCAAAACTGGAGCGTGTCAGCCTATTATGAACATTTACCTAAATACCAGCAAATTATTTCTTTCCTCTATGCTTTAATTAGGGTTGTATCTACACTTGTGATAGATATTTAATAGTCGGCAATTTTTTTGAGATCTTACACAAGGTAGTCTTGCAGAGTCTACATGTTAAAAGATATTAAAGCTCACAGTGCCTTGGTAGATAGAATTATAAATAACAATATCAAAGAATATGGAAAAATCCTTGAAAGAAATTACGTACTAAGAGAGAGAAGAAATGCTGTTTGCAGCTATCAAAAAGAAAGTTTTTAAATTTAAAAAGTCTTCCTTCAAGAGCTGTCTCAACATACAAGCCCCAAGACTCAGTCCTCACAATGATGAGCTCAATGCATGGCAATTACACAGGAAGTCCAACTTCTTTTTGACTTTTAATCACTTAAATGTTTCTGCAGCCCAGCCTGCCTTCTCGTAGTTGGTATTGACACCACCCCACATAAAGAAAAACTTAAAAGAGACAAGAAGAACCATAGAAAACTAGAGCCAATGGGAAGCCAGCAACTTAAATGTCTGCTGAATCTGTCCCTCGTTTTTATGCAGTGAATTTGCTTGGGTAGAGTCCTATCCAAGAGTAAAATATCATCTCTGAACTAAAGCTCTTGCCAACTGCAATGGAAGGCAACAACTGAGCTCTGTATCTAAGCTGCTGCCCCTAAAAATCTGCAGAAGCCAAAGCAGGGGAGCAGCAGCCAGCCTTGAGCCCTGATCCTGGGCACTTCCACTGGCTGGCACCCAGGGCAAGGCAAGGGTGAGAAACCTCATCCAAAGCTCTTTTGCACTGCAAATAGTAATGAGAAGCACATACACACATCTGCCACACGGTTAAGATCTCTTCTTTGCTCTGAAATCTCTTGAGTAGGCTCTGAATGTATAGGTACAACATACAGTGTTCTAGCTATGGACACGGATCACAACTCTGCACTTAGAAATCACAACTGTTACCCTCACGGTGCTGTAATTCAGGCTTTGGCCAGCACAGTGCAGGGACTGGAAGCCAGCAGGGCAGAGGGGCCTGACTGGGAAATCCCAGTGGATTTCGGGTCCCTGGGCAAGCCGAGGTCACGAGGCTGCACCATGGAATGGACAGTTAGTGCTGGCATTTCAGCCTGTTTGTAAGTTAGTTATTTTCACTTTTAACCCAATCACTGATCCCTCGAAGCCCACACTGCAGACTTTTCTATCCAATTAAAAAATACCACCCAAACCCATAAAGAAGAAAAAAAATAGAAAGTAAAAAACCTACTTCCACCCTAAAACCTCCATCTCACTTCATATTTATTACTATATTCTAAAACCCCAAACTCTAAGTTTTCCACCCTATAATATTAAGCACTTCTAACCAACTACACACCCATAATCCCAGTATTATTAATAACTTTAAAAACCTATTCCACAACTTCAAATTAAATATAATACTGTCCTAAGAATAAAAATATATTTATAGAAAAACTTTTAAATTCTTAACATCCAAAACTCCAACAGTTAGTCACTGAGGTATAGATTGCATTTTAATTCCTTAAAAAGAAAAAAAAAAAAAACAAACAAAAATCACTTCGCATCTATCAGTTTAAATAAGCTGAACATGGTGCCTACAGCACAATGTATTTGCAACCAGCAGAAGCAGAGGAAGGAACATAAATGATATTTTATTATTCAGACACAACTACCACCATGTCTGTCCATACAAGCTTTTTATAGCGCATCTCATCCCATCTATTTCAAGATCAATTGTTCACTAAACAATTGGAAAAATAATGTCTAGTGAAGAGTGAAATGCTTTAAATTGTGTCTGTCTTGCTAGAAAAAATTCAGGCAAAAACATCAAAATGTCCTTCTCAGTTTTAACAAAATGTTTCAATTTTCCCTGATAAAAGTATTTCTTAATTTCAAAAGCCTGTAATGATGAATTGTGCAAAAAAATTGGAAAAAAATTTAACATTTTGAATGTATAAAAATATCTCACTTATACCAAGACAATATTTCTTGCAAAATTACAATCTCTCTAAGAAGAAAAGTCTTTCTTCAGCTCTAATTATTTCAAATATGCAAAAGCATCCGCATTTGGCACTTGATTCTGTGACAGCAACCCTCGTTCTTGTAATTGTTCCTAAACCAGGAAAATGCAGTATTTGTTTAAAATAATAACATGGCATAACAGTAATCATACTTTGTTTAGTAAAAACAACCTTTATTATGCAAATCATTAGAAAGAACGCTATCTAATCCCTGGGAAAATCTTGTGTTAATTTGGATAAATTAAAATTAATATCATTACATTTACAGAAGGCCTTTTATCCCATTTTTATACCCAGCACATTTCAATTCATAATTAGAAGAGAGGCAATGAATGTTTCAAATGAAAACAATTCAATAAAACCTGAAAAATATTTAATTTTTCCTATTAATAAATGGCCCCAGTGAGAGTGTAGATAGTCAGTAACATGGCCTTTGTAACACCCACAGTAAATTACGGTACTTTGATTCCCCAACCAGAACCATTTTAGTCTTGTCATCTGTGCTTTCTGGGAATGGATTGTGTGAGTCTGACAGCTCAGGATGTGTTTTGCTTCCAAGGAAAGAGGGAAGCAGCTTGGGATGTCTTTTTGATCCCAGCCCGCTGTGACCTCCTGCCATCCTGACAGCTCTCCATGAAACTGGGCTGGCACCGTGGCTGCTCCTGTTCCACAGGGTATTTCTGGAGCTGTTATGGTGCAAAATAATGAAAAATGTCAGCCTCCAACAGAATAGCTCAAACTCTACAAACACTGTCAAGCTTTATTGTTCATTCATTCCTCTTTCAGTTTGGGAACAAAATTGATGCAGTGAACGTTTTCCAGCCCTTCATTGTTTCCATTGTCTCCAAGTTTTCTCTTAGGCAGCAAAGTTTGTAGAGAATGGCCCCATATTTGATTGTGTCTGAAAGCTCCAGCAGTCCAGAAATAATATCAACAGCATTTAAAGGAGTTGCTTGTATTGAAAGAGATATAATGAAGGGCCATACAAAAGTTTGCCTCTTCAAAAGCCAGAAACAATGAAGTGCACCTGGAGCCATTCCCCATAGGTCTTGAAAATGACCACCTAAAAACTACCATGGACTTTGGGAACCAAAGAGCTCCAGAAAAATTGCTGGAAAATCATTACATCTGCTCCAAGTTGAACATCAGCATGTCTGAAGGACAGAGCCAGCTGCTTTGGGAAAATACATTCTTTCCAGTCAAACAAGGAACAGTTTACCTGGAGAATTTAAATCTAAAATTTGACTTGGGATTTTTCACTTAATTTTCATACATTTCTAATTAAAAAACAATCTGTCAGCAGTATTTCAGGTGTCTCAATAAACCAACTTTTAAAATATTTTTGAAGTATTTCTTCTATTCAAAAGAGCATTCTGCTAATAAGTAAGACATCAGTGGGAAATTGCATTTTAAGTCCAAGGTGATGTAAACTTTAAAGAGAAAATCCTTAGACTTGTTTATAATTAACACCATTATCCAACAGCTCTCCTTTAAATACTCATCCTACTATTGAACATGTTTGCTTTCAGAATTTTGTCTTATGTTGGCTTTGTTCCTTTTTCTCTCCTACTTCTATAAAACACAAGACTCATAATTACATATGAAAAAGTAATCCCAAATTAGGGCTAACTGGCTAATTACACTCATTCCAAATTTTCAGGTACCTTTTATGCTGTTTCAGGCAGATGTAAATCTATTCTTTTTTTCAAACAATGGCCCACTTCAGCACGAGCATGTGAAACTTGGAGAGAACTGTTGATAGCAGAAGTCACCTGAAATGCCCAAAACATCAACTTAATCAACAATTCAAAAACATTGCTGCTTCTTGGTTCATCACAAATAACAACAAATGAAAATGCTTTCAGTTGTGTAATATTAACTCTTCTAAACAGAATTCAAAACCTTTAATGCCCATTTATTTTTCAATGTTTCTAGGAATTTAGAATTATTCTATGACAGGCACGGCCATTATGGCCATCTCTAAAGCAAATAAAGGAGGGATATGTGAAAAAAAAACCATGGCAATGTCCCCTTTCCAAAGTCTGTTACTGTCTCCTTCTCTGAGGTAGAAATCTCCTCTTTAGTTCATTGCAACACCAGGATTTCTTTCTTCTTTTTCTTTTTCTACCTGTGTGCCTCGGGAGAAATAATCTGGCAATTAGTGAGAGCTAATGGGTACTTCAGGACTTTTCCTCCTATTGCAAAAGCTGCACACAGTATATTCTGTAAAATTATGGACCTTCAAAATTTCATTGTTGTTGATTGCTTCCCACTTTGCAGTGCACAGGGCTCCTACTGCCTCACAATCATTCCTATTCTGAGTCAGGGAAATTGGTTGTTAATATCTTCCTTTGCCCTCATATCTCTTTCACAGGCAATGAAAAAAAAACTTAGATCAAAAAAGAAAAGGAAAAAAATTGGGGTTTGTCAGACTGAACTATCAAGACTTCCTTTATACAACATAAAAACCTGAAATGCATGTTATTCTTGCTGGTTTTATGACTATAATTCATTCCACGAGGCTTTCTTACATGTATCCACAAGGTGATGCAGACAGCAGAAATAATCTCAGTAAATGCAGGGTTGGTTTTCATTCTGTGCCTGGAACAAGCAGGTTTGCTGATAGAAAATTCCAGTTATTACATCAAACATGGAGCACTATAGTCTTTCACAGGGATGAAGTTACATTAATCTCCACCAAATGGAACTGGCTCTCACTCAGGGTAAGCTCTTATGCACTGCTGCTTCCATGGTAGCTTTAATTAAATCTGTTGCCTTGGCCAGGCTGGGGAGCACAGGGGAACAGCTGGGGAGTGCAGGGGCACAGCTGGGGAGTACAGGGGAACAGCTGGGGAGCAGAGGGGAACAGCTGGGGAGTACAGGGAAACAGCTGGGGAACACAGGAGCACAGCTGGGGAACACAGGGGAACAGCTGGGGAGTACAGGGGAACAGGTGGGGAACACAGGGGAACAGCTGGGGAGTGCAGGGGCACAGCTGGGGAACACAGGAGCACAGCTGGGGAACACAGGGGAACAGCTGGGGAGCAGAGGGGAACAGCTGGGGAGTACAGGGGAACAGCTGGGGAACACAGGAGCACAGCTGGGGAACACAGGGGAACAGCTGGGGAGTACAGGGGAACAGGTGGGGAACACAGGGGAACAGCTGGGGAGCACAGGGGAACAGCTGGGGAACACAGGGGAACAGCTGGGGAACATGGGCACAGCTGGGGAGCACAGGAGCACAGCTGGGGAACACAGGGGAACAGCTGGGGAACACAGGGGCACAGCTGGGGAGTACAGGGGAACAGCTGGGGAGTACAGGGGAACAGCTGGGGAGTACAGGGGAACAGCTGGGGAGCACAGGGGAACAGCTGGGGAACACAGGGTAACAGCTGGGGAGTACAGGGGAACAGCTGGGGAGTACAGGGGAACAGCTGGGGAACACAGGAGCACAGCTGGGGAGTACAGGGGCACAGCTGGCGAACACAGGGGCACAGCTGGGGAACACAGGGGCACAGCTGGGGAGCCTTTGGCTCTGAAGCTCCTGGGCACAGCCCTGCAGGGCCAGGGCCAGTCTGGGCTCTGTCCTGCCACCCTCAGCACAGGGCAGGAGGCAAAGCAAACGTAGCCAAGGGTGTCTCCTGGGTTTGTAGCTGGCCAACTGAAACGTGCATTTTGTTGGTGCTCCATGGAAAAAACAGCAGCACTGGGCTGCTCTGCTGAGCACAGAAAACACCTTTTGTCTTAAAATGGGGCCAGCAGAGCTACAATGACCATGGCTGGTACTTTCGGGCTTTTCCACTGGGGGTTTGTCTTTGCAGACATTTCCATATCATCAGATATTCAAATTGGACCTTTCTCCATTCATAAACAAGCCAATTTTCACAGGCTCAGGTGCAGTTATGGCTCAGATAGAAATTTAAATGGTGACAATGAACCAGATTTGGTTCGCTCTCTTAACAGCCCTTCCCTGCTGGAATATATTTCAGGTCTCAGTTAGTAGGAGTGGGTTAAACAGCTCCAAAAATATATTTGGCCCAAAGATTTTCTGCCTGAGGCAGAAACAGAGCCAAACAGCAAAGCAATCATTATTCCCATTTGCAGGAAAGAATGACTTGCCTAACACCCCAGAGGGAATCTGGAGTAGAACTAAACCTCAAAGCTGGTAAGCCCAGCTTGCTCCATCATCTGCCTGAAAAACATGGAGCAGACATGGTACTGCTGTTTAAGACTCTTTGAAATGGAAAGGATTCTGACCCCACATGGACTCATAGGTATTCAGTAGCCATGAAAAGCAAAAAGCTACATAAGAAGGTTAAGAAAGACAGAAAGAAAATGCATCTGTGTTTTATGGAGGTTGCTAAATGGATTTCCCTTTTTAACTATGCTGTGGAGCTCAGTAGGAAAGCTGATTTATCCTGTGAGTGCACAGCAGTTGCTCCCTGCTAGAGCTACTGTTGAAGTTTAATTGGAATACACAGCATTTGTGTAATGTTCGTATCATGGAGAACGTTTAGGAAAAGCAGAAAGGCCCTTTTAGTTCAGCACACTTATTTCTGCTGTGATCTTGATCACTGAACCCAAGTGGAAATAAGAACCACCAAATGATTTCTTTGCTGCCTGTTTCAGTCAGTGACTCCAGGGGCAGGAATGGCTGCTTGCAGAAGAGAAGGAAAACAGGCCAGGCCTGGCTAATTCAGGGCACTGGCAATGGGATATGGAGCCTTTCATCTGCAGGCTGCTGAATCCAGCACAGGACTGTAGCAACCAAAAAATTATTCCCATCAAATGGAGGTTCAGTGGCCCAAAAAGAAATTATTTAAATGGTTTCTGCTTCATACAGGCACTCACAGCAGAGAAATTATTGCTACAGTTAGCAGTACTGCATAGTCATCAGTGAGGTGGAAGCTTTTGGGGGTTTTTTACATTGCCAGAAACAGAATGGTGTCCCTGAAAAAAATCCTGCAGGGATTATTTTGACCAGGAACATTTTTCATCAGCCTAAAGATTTGGTTGGTTTTGGTTTTTTTTGGGTTTGTTATTTTTGGTTTTTTTGTTTGTTTGTTTGTTTGTGTGTTTGTTTTTCATTTTTATCATTATTTTAGTTTTATTTAGGCCCTTTTGGTAGTTTTCTTTTCCTTTCACCATGCTATAGATCAGAAGATAGAAGTCTTCTCCAAATGACTTCTCCTAAAAAGTAATTTACACAAATACTGAGAGGTGAAAAACTGCATCCTGTCCAAAACAGAACCTTCCATTGTTAATGTATTTGCATTTGGCTCAAACATTAAACACAAAGTATTTTTAACTGAAAACTTCCCATTTTCCTGGGAACTGGGGGACATTTTTCGTTTAGGGTATCTATAATCTATAATCATGTATCATCTATAAAATCCACAGGATTTCAAGAGAAATTTTAGCAAATGTTACCACAGACTGAGGGCAGTATTCGGTCATCAGGACCTGCAGTGACTGGTTTAGTACCTTCAAGGATGCTGAGAGGAATTTCCCCAGGAGCTGGGGGCTGAGCCAAGGGTGGCTGTCAGGACACAGGACCACAGAGGAGCTGGACTCCAAAAGGACATTTAAAGGTCAGAGTCCAACACCCCTGCAATGAGCAGGGACATCTCCAGAGGGATCAGCTTTTTCAGAGCCTTGGCCAGCCTGACCTTGAATGTTTCAGGGAAAGAGGCATCCACCCCCTCCCCATGCAACCTGTGCTGCTGTTTCAGCACCTTCACCCTGAAAAATTTCTTCCCTACAGCTACCTTGAATCTCCCTGCTTTTAGTCTGAAACCATTACCCCTGGTCCGATTGCCACAGGCCCTACAAAATGTCTGTCCCTTTCTCCTTATGTTTCCACTTTCTGTGACTGACACTTAGCCCGGAGGAGTGACTCTGCTGTGGTTGATCCACGGGGCAGCAGCCTCCTCCAGAAGCCCTGAGCAGCACTAACACACCCTCCTGGAGTGGGAACCACACCCTCACACCAGGCATTTGGGAAGGCTAAAGCCAGGACAGGATCAGGCAGATATTCCTGTTGCATTTTGCATTCCAGTTAACACTTCCAATTTCATCCATCTCATTATGCAGGTGCAAGAGTTACAGCAGAGGTCACACACTTACTCACAGTTAAAGACATGCTTGTGCTAAATAAATTTGTGCAGTTGCATTGTGAAAATTCTATGTTCAATAGGTCTCATCAAATGTTATTGCCCAGATTAGTTTAATGACATGTTCAGCTGTAGAACAAAACATGCAAGGGCAACAGTTCAAGAGCTTTTTCTACTCTGGGGGTGCATATAATGATTCTGCAATTAGTAAACTCATACACACACACACATGCTCACTGGATTTCTTTACTGACTAAAAAAAGGTCTCTGCATATTTATGGTAGCAGTTCTGCAAAGTATTCTGAACATTATGCAATTTAAAGCCTTACGACTTCCTAATTGTAAGATTATTTTTTTGAAACAAAATTACAGCACACACTCAGAAGATGCAAAGGGATTGTTGAAAACCTAGCAGCATATGACAATAAAAATGCACTTATGTCTGTGAAACTTCATATGCTTCATAACACTGCAGAGTGTTACACAACACTAAAGATGTGATACATAGATAGTTAGAATTTAATTTGGGGATATAAGAGATTCCTGAGTCCATAACAGTGACTCCAGCATTCCATTTAGGTGTATCCACAATAATGCATTTCCTATTTTGAAATAAGATAGTGATCACAAAAGAGACAAGCTCAAGTGCAGTATTTGAATGGAAACTCAAGGTTTCTTCCTAGAAGATGTAGGACTATTAAAGCAACCTGGGATTTTGTAAAGGTTAGGCTTCACAATTCTGCCTCTTGATTATCTTGCAATAAATGGCCCATTAATTTGAACTTTTAGGGGGGTGGTTTGACATATTACTTAGGTGCACGATGTAGTTTGACTTATAACTCTCAGCTCAGCAGCCAGGCATATCTCACACAGCCAGAGCTGCTCACATTTAGCTCTGGCTGTAGAGAGCCAGCTCTGGTGTGGGAGCCAGGCGAAGCACTGTGGATAAAAATCTGGCCCCGGTGCAGCAAGCATGATGGCTTCAGAAAAACCAGTATTATACCATCTATCATGTAATTGTATTCCTGTTCCTGTGGAACACACCAAAAGTATCTCAATGAACTATAGAGGCAATTAATTTAATTGCTATCCTATAATGTTTGAAGAGAATACTATCCTTTCCCAAACCATCAGAGCAATGATTCTTTTTCTGTTCTAAGCTTTGTGGGATGACTGTAAAAATCTACAGGAAATCACTGACTTTGATACAGAAGACAGACTGAGGGCCATGACAGAAGCAAAGACTTTTCTTTATTAAAGTGATATCTGCATCAATTTACACAATTATCCAACATACCCCTTCAGTTCAGCTTTTGCTTTCCTGGTGTGAAGGGCTTCCACAAAGAAAGGATGGGTAAAGATCAACCTCAGCAATGAGCAAAAAGCCCCAGCAACCCATCACATGGCACTTGTGTGTGTCCTAGCAGCCGGGCTGAAAAGCCCTTCAGCTTGGTGACCCCCGTCCTGCAAGGCAGAGGCCCAGGTTTAGGGGATGTCTGAGCATCCCATCCCAGGGAAGCAGGGCCTGAACTCCCCCTGCAGCCTCCTGCAAACACCTGCCCTGCTGGGACCAGACCAGCCCAACTGCAAAGGAAAGCCCAGAGCAGGAGCTGGGAGTTCCCACCTTTGCCAGGGTCGCCCCGTTCAGAGCTGTAGGAGTAAAGCTCAGCCTGGACTGTGCTGCTCCCAGAGGTTTATGGACAGGGATGGCAGGATAGTGATGAACACCAGCAGCCTTCTTTCAAAATGGAATCTAAATAACCTGGGGCATAAAGGAAAATTTGGGGAAGAAGCAAATTTGGTTGAAGAGGAGTGACTCTGCTGTGTTTCTAACCATAGCAGCAAGGAAGCAGCAGAGGAAAAGCAGAGGAAGGTGATCTCCTGGGGTACTCATGGGAAGCCAACCCCACACATATTCTTCTGCTCCCAGAACTGTACCTAGCTAAAAATTCTCCACAGTCACAATGACTGAGACATGCCCTGAAGCTCTCAGACCCCAGCCAACCTACTCAGAGCATTTCCACTGGAGACACACTCTGTGTCTTTCTGTACCCA
Organism: Anomalospiza imberbis; assembly: GCF_031753505.1. Classification (NCBI taxonomy): domain Eukaryota; kingdom Metazoa; phylum Chordata; class Aves; order Passeriformes; family Viduidae; genus Anomalospiza; species Anomalospiza imberbis. Next base: position 2,533,625 of record NC_089692.1, on the reverse strand, counting down.
TTTTCCTCACTCTTGTGCCACAAGACACGTCTCAGCCTGTCCTGCTGAAAGCTCCCCAGGCATCTGCAGGCAGCTGACACTCACTGCAGCTGCAGCATCTGTCAGGGAGGCCATATGAGCTTCTTCCTTGGGAAATGGCTGCTCACTGGGTCAAGAACAGTTCTGCTCCTGCTGCAAGGCTTTCAGGAACCTGTGCAGAGGCTGCAGTAGTTCAGGATTCAGTGACAGGATTCAGATACTGCTGGAAAAGAAGGCAATGCAGTGATCCAGTGTCCATCTGGATCGGATGTATTCCAGACAATTGCATTTGTCTGTGATGATGGTACACCACAAGCTTTTGAGAAAAGGAAAGGTGATGCTGCAGCCTTTCTCTGAGCCTCGCCCTGCCGAGCTCAGTCCCTCCCAGTTTCTTTAATCACATGAAACCCAGATGTCTCACACACAACCCTTTCTATTTCTCTCCCATTCTATTGAGTCTCTTTGTACCTAGAACCCTTTCATTCTTTTTTCTTGATGTTCATTTTCCACTTGTTACTTTGGTTTTTTTGAGAGTTTTAAAGTTCTTCTAACAGTTTTCTATGTCTTCTGATGTTTACATATTTCTACTGAATTTTCTCACACTGTTCATGTGAATAATGATTATTTCACATCTTCTTTGTGGGTGGAGAGAATTGATAGACTGTCAGTTTGAGCAGTGTGGTTGGAGAGGTGACAATTTCACCCTCCAATCCACTGTCACTTTTGCTATTCTATATATAGTGGAGCCAGAAAATAAAATCCTCTGTTTTAGTTCTTTTCTTCCCTCTTTTGCAAAAAAAAAAAAATAAAAATCAGTAAAAATATCTTAACATCAAAAACATATAAAACTTTTAAAAGAACTTTAAAACTCTCAAAAAAACAAAGTAACATCCAGTAAATATTATTCTTCCGTGTATCTGTAATACCTAGTGAATAAATTAATTTACATTGAAATGGATACACAGGGTGTTTGCTGTAAGAAACAGTCCCAGACAACGTGTGGCACACAACTCTCACACTTCCAGTAGGTTGCAAGGCCGTGATTTAGTAGGCATTGCTCTAGAACAGGTTGCCTGTTAGCTCCCACAGGCATGTTCTTCTATTAATTATGACAGCGCAGCCAAATGAGAACGTGGCCACTCTGTTCCTCAGTGATCCTGCCCAAGGAATGCAGCTGGAGCAGGATGTTAGCCACGGGGTACAAAACTGGTCATAACACCCATCACTTCTGCAGGGGTAAGAGAAATGGGACTGAAAATCCTTAATTTATTAATAAATTAATATATACATGCATTTATTAATAAAAATTTGGTAATTTAATAATAGAACCATAAAACAATTTACTCCTTAATTTATATTAATTTATTTAATTTATTGCTATAAATTTAATAATTTATTACTATAACTATAAAATAAAATAATCCTTTATTTGATAGGACTGAAAATCCTTAATTTATTTTATATCCTTATTTTATTTTATATATTTTTTATACATATAATTTATATAAATATATATCTTTTATATTGAAAGGAACAGTATCAAGAGATGAGATAAACCACCAAGGTGTTAAGGAATTAATGATACATGAAACTCTATCTTTTTGCTCTCTAAATGATCCTGTACAGGGTATCTAACAAAGGTCAGGAGAGAAACAACTGGAAAGCTACAAAAATAGAGCAGTTATGGAGAGGGAGAAAAGCACACAAGGTTGTCACTACCCGTCTTTGTTAAATCCCCGCACCCAAGTGTCTAATGGCCAGTGTCACACCTGAGTGCCAGTCTCCTTTGAGCCACACTGTGCTGTCTGGAGCTGAGCAAGCCAACATTCTACTGGGATTCTTGTCTTGCCAGTGGAAAGTACCTGGAAAGCAGGGAAGTTGTGCATGGTGACCAGAAAACCCTCTGGGGTTTTGGCTTTTCCCACTTTGTGCCCACCAGGCACACGTTTCACACGCAGCAGGAGTGTCAGAACAATGTGTGTGCATCTCAAATTCCTCATGTATTTCACCTTTGGGGGAACAGCCACCATTTTTTGATGCATGTAAACCCGATTTTATAGAGCAAATGTGTTATTAATGCAGCCCGTGTGTGTGGTGTGGTCTAATCCTGGCTTGCCAGGACTGCAGGCATGGTCCTGAATTCAGGACTTCTGTCTGACACAGGAGGGAACACTTGGCAGGCTGCTGCAGTCAGCCTTACGGTAATGTATGCCTGAATTTTATCTTACAGTAACAGAAGAAAAATAAGAGGGCTATAGGTCAGGTGAAGTACAGTCACACACCCCAGATTTTCCCCTGAAATGTACTTAATACAAGAAATAGCAGCTGTAAGAATCACTTGCTAATAATTAAGTATTTATGATTTCATCTCCTTGCCAATTTTAAAATGCAGACTGAAGGAGGCAAAACATATTAATCTGATGCACAGAGCTTTTGTTAGGAAAAATAAAATCTCTCTTTACAAAACCTGCACAGCCATCTAAAATACTGTTTACTTCCCTCTATAGTTCTGTTTAATATGTATTTGGGACTAGAACATACCATTTAAATGCTGACTCTCAAGTGTAGTATTCTTCTCCCTGTTCCTTGTGGAAAACAGAATTTTTTGCACAGAAACAAAAGATGAAAGAGGGTCATGGCATTCTAGTGGGCTTCTTTATGGTGTATGAAACCCTTCATTAAACTTTTAGAAGCCAAAACCCTGAATGGCTCTGGGAGAAAGCAAAAACCTCAGAGTGCTTCTGGGGAAGATCACCTGTAATTTATTCACTTTGAATGCTTTTTATGGTGCAGCTCATGACAGATGCATGACATGATTCCAACGTCCACAAACCCAAGGCATTAAGTAATTGAATCCATAACCAGAAGCTGGTAAATGGAGAGTCTTATGAGTTATTCTGTAAGTGTGACATGGAGAACAGCTTGCTTCACAATCATTATTTTACTGTAATGCAGAAATCACATAATGAGGACTTCATGCTGTTAGGATCCTAAGCCTTGATTGTTAGAACATTTCAGTCATATTAAAAAAATGATATATTGGAAGGAGATAGGAATAAAAACAGTAATTGGAGGCTCAGCAGTGGGTTAAAGCCACAATTTATTTACCATTTTCCTTGCATTAGATGAAACATTAACAGGATTATTAATAAAGATTCTGTATTGGGCTTGTCACATAGCAGCAATGTGTCATCCTATTCTGCTGCCAAAAGCATGTCAGTAGAGTTTTCTTAAGGCTGCAGAGAAATCTTCTCTAGTCTAAAATTACTGAAATATGTTAATTTTTATAGCTGCTTGAATTAGTACATGACCTTTAAAACAGAGAGGCAAAAATCATACATCCATCTGATGATATTGATTTCTTGGCTACACAAGGTGCATGCATTAAGGAAATTGAATTACAAATTAAAATTCAGCACTACTTTATTAAAAATCAGGTGTTGATGAAAAGTGATTCTCTTTACAAGATGCTCTTTTAATTTCCATTGCAGTTGCTGTCACCAACTGTAGACATGAGTCCCCAGAAAAGCTGGGTTTATTTTTGGTCATGCAGTTATAATTCAGAATTGTTTCATGGCTTTTTGCATTACTTTGCCATTTAGTTGGGAATACCTGATTCTCTGATCTATGACATTAAAAAAAAAAAAAAAAAAACAAAAAACAAAGAACCTGTCCTCCTTCAGCTGTTGCTCAGGTGCCCAGAACAATCTCGGAAATGGGAAGGGGGAAAGTGGACCAAGGGGCAGCCTTTGACCTCTGCAAATGTGAGCAAGTTTGGTTATGGCAGCAGAACACCTCTCATCAATTCACCTCTTTGCCAAGTGAGCTTCCAAGACAGCTCGCTATTTCAGGATAAAGGAAAATAAAAATATTCCACTTAAAAATATCTCAAGTGGAATCACTCAGATTTTGCTGTGGCAGTTTTTCAAGGTAAGTACTTCGTGACTTTTATTTTTAAATTCCTGACATGAAATAATTATATAAAGTATTCATTTTAATAGTTCTTAGAGCAACTGGAAGACAAGTTCATAAAAATAATGTATGTATGACAATTAAGTATATCAAATCTCCTATAATTTTAAGATATTCCCAGTCCATTTGTACAAAGGAGAAATGTACTATGAAGGGCTTTTTATTTGTTACTTTCATGTAATTTTGAATATACAAACACCTTTTTTTTAATAAGTAATATACCTTAGGTCAGTCTCAGAACGCTAACTTTAAACACAAACCCCAGCTGCTGCAGATTAGATGAAAAGTCAGGAAAAATAAACAGGAGGATTTCTGATCTCTGGTTAGGGAGGAGATGGGAGCAGCTTGCTTTGAAATTATTATTTCACTGCAGAGTAGAAATGGCATAATGAGAACTCCACGCTGCCAGAAGCTGTAACCCTTGATGGCTGGAATACAGCTGTCACATTAAAAATGACACACTGCCAGCAGAGTGGCATAGCTGCAGTAATCACAGACCTCACATCTGTGCTACACTTGCCCAAATCAGGAGCTCCTTAGTGCAAGTAGGCCAAGGTTAATGAAATTATTTAATATGCTTTATTGCAGCAGAGTTGTTCAAATAAGTCAATGGAAAGGTACATTAAAACTTATTATTCTGGTTGACAATAGAAAAAAATTGAAAAGCCAGAAGCTACTGTTCTAACAAATGTCCTTAAGAACCCACTGCACAGAACAACAGGTAATTTAACCCCGTTGTTCAGTTGTATCTATACACTTTAAAGAGAAATGCTTGACTTAAACCAAAGAAAACAGTTTTCATCAGGACACTGATTAGGAAAAACAGGCTTATGTACATATTCAATGCAGATCTTATATCGACATGAATTCCACATTTCTTTATGAAATCCTATTCCTGCAAGTGTGAGCCAGGTGATCTTCCTTGTATTTCAGTTCTTTATTCCACCCTCCCAAATAACAGCCAGCAGAAGTGATACCTGCAAGGCTGGAACTACCAACAGGATTGTAGCTACCAACAGGATTGTAGCTACCAACTGGAAGAATAACTGGCCACAGACTGAGCTGTTCTGGTTCAAAACAGAATAAGAGCAAAGCCCTTTCACTGCTGGGACTGTCTACTCAACAAAATCCTGCCTTACGCAGGAGCTTCCACATTTCAGAAAGAGGAATAATGTGTTGAAATTCTACCAACCACTATTTCCTTACTGTGACTATCTTCATTATCATGAATGTGACAACTTTCAGCGTTTGGATGTGCTTGTCTGTCTTGAGGGTAGTACCATCTATAGCTCTGGGAGTAAATACCTTACAGTGACAACCCAGTCAGAACTCATATGAAGTCTTTCTTGTCACTCCCAAGACTTCAGGAAGCCAAGCAAAACCCTCACTATACAATTCAAAATTATCTAAGAAGTTTCTTGATACTGCAAATATTACAGAACATCCTAGAGCAAGTCAGATTACACTGGATTAAACAGAGAATCTTTGTAGAGTCTCAACTGGGTAGAGAGAATCTTTTATTCGTTCCATTTGGATGTTTGGTGGTTTGGGCTGGGTTTTTGTTTTGCTTTGATGTTTTTTCTTTGGGAGGTGAGGGGGTGGTCCCCTCTTTCTCAAGAAAAGAAAGAACTTCACTGCTGGGATTGAACCCCAGCCAGCCACAAAGCTCCACAGCTCCACACAAGAGTCACTCCCTTCCCCCACCCAGGGTGGGACCAGGGGGACAATTGGAAAATAAAAGAGAAAACCTGCGATGGAGATAAGGACAGTTTAACAGGTGAAGCGAAAGCTGCACACACAGGCAAAGCAAAGCAAGAATTCATTCTCTGCTTTCCAAGGGCAGGTGCTGAGCACCCCCATCACACACAGGGTGATTGGCAAGGCAAAAGTCATCAGCCATTGCTCCCCACCTTCCCCCGTCCCTCAGATTTACATGACCCTTGGGTCGCTTGGGGTCAGCTGTGCCCCCTCCCAAATTCTGCTGCACCCCCAGTCTACTCTGTGGTGGGGAAGGAACAGCAAAGGCTTGGACTTGGTGTAAGCCCTGCCCACCAGTAACAAAAACATCCCTGCACTTCAACACTGATTGCAGCACAAATGCAAAACACACCCTCACACTGGCCACGGTGAAGAACATTGAATGCCAGCAAAAGTCCTAATATTCACTAATTAACACTTGGTGACAGGAGAAAAGGAAGAGTTATCGGGAAGGTCCTGAATGAGTTCAACAGAGGCAAGTTGAAAGGAAACAGCAATGAGGAGAAGGAGAATAAGGAATGTCACAGGTGAAGGAGAGGTCTGTGTTACTGTGGACTCCTGGTTTTGGGACTGGACAGGAACACCAGGAAAGGAAAACAAACTGGACACTGCCATGGGCAGAACATTACCAGAGCTCTGGGTCGCCTGTCGCTTTTTGTTTGTGGTTTGGTTTTCTGGTTTGGGGATTTTTGTTCATTTGTTTAGTTTTGATTTTGTTGTTGTTTTTTTTTTTTTAACCTTTGTATAAACTATTTAAAACATGAGGAGGACATGGAAGCCTGTCTAGAATGAGTATTCAGGTTTTACCATGAGCCCTGGTATTCTGGTTTTACCATGATTCCTGGATAGAGGCAGTAGAGGATGTGGTGCACCCTCATGCCTGCCAGACTCTCTGTGTCTGGAGGGGGGATAGAAAAAGAGGGAAAAAAATTTTAAAAATAGAAATGCCCCATGTGTCATATTGACAGCCTTGAGCAATCAAAAACCATGAGTCAGACTCAAAAGCACCATAATTTTAGTCTAATAAATCTGAGAGTTGAAGTAACAAAATGACAAATCTGATTAATTTTTTTTAATGTTTTGAGAGGGCCTTTAGATCCTATTTTCCTGGGAACTCACTTCATTCCCCAAGTGGCACTAGCATAAGAAGAGGCAGAGGGAAATCACCTCATAAAAGTGTGAATAGAAATGCTGCCTTTCCCAGTGACCTGCAATATTTTGAGTTCCTCTGTTGAGGAGTACAGCAGATTATGACTTGGCTTTACAGCTTTATTAAAGTCCACGAGCACTGATTGGTGTGAAATCATTTACAGGAGCAGCAGCATTAGAGATTTAAGTGATAAAACCCCACAGACATCCTTCAGTTGAAGCTCTGCTTCCATGTTGCCCACACACCAAGAAAGATTGCAGATACTTCTGGTACCAATTCCTCTCCTCCTGCAAGCAAAAAAAAAAAAAAAAAAAAAAAAAAAAAAAATACCAGGCTTGATGGAAGGAAAAAGATAAGTGTAGCTGTCCTTGCAGCTAGATACCTCCATGTCTGGCAAGAGGGATAGGAAGAGCTAATACTGAAAATATCACATGCCTTGTGAGGCAAAAGGTCGTTTACTAAATGTAAATGGGGAATTGGAATAGGTCTCTGTGACAGAGCTCAAAGCCCGGGGGAGTTTAGGGCATTCACTAAAAAGTTGATTGGACTTGTGCACCTGGGCAAACAGTTCAGAAGGAGATGCCCTAGAACTGCTTTAAGAAACACAGAACAGATTTCTGCCCTATGCCACTTTTTTGCCCAGACTGAACAGTTAATTGGACAAAAAGCTAATAGTTATAATTTGGGTTATATATATTATATATATATATATATATATATATATATATATATATATATATATAATTTGGCACAACCAGATATGCAAGACAGCTTTTCCACTCTTTGGAATGGCAGCAGCCAACAGCAAGCTTGTTAGTCTAGTGTTCATAGGAAAATTCCCTTTTACAACAGAGTCTCCTGATTTTCTAGACAAATATATTTATTTCTTTGTACATACTTATCTAGGTTAGTGAGTACTGTGTGCAAGCCTCCTCATGATCATTTCTCTGTCTGTCTCACTACAGTTTGGCACTAGCTCAGATAACCCTGAATAATTTAAACCACCAACACCTATTAAGATGAAGGAAGAATTTCTGTAGTTCCCGTACTGCCGTAACATGAACATACTAACACAGAGTGGAAAAAATATACATCCTTGGGTGTAACTACATTAATTTTCAAATAATTTGGGCTTTAAACATTAGCAGGTACAAAAAAAAAAAAAAGAAAAAGCTTCATGAAATAGGAAGTTCACCTCAACTGTGAATGCAGTCATGGTGATTCTAATGGATAAGAAGTGATTGCTACCAGTACAGACTTAGCCCACTGAGCAGTTTCATATTTGCAAGCTTCATTAAATACATACACTTACAATTTCCAAATGCAGTGAAAACAGAGATAATTTTAACACCATCCTTTTTAAAATAGCTCAACTTATAGCAGCAAATTGTGTCATGCATTGCCAAATAAAAATAGTGCCATCAGTCTTTATTTGACAATGCTGGTAGAACAAAGCAGTGCCAAGCTCAGAGCACAAAGCTGCTGAGAGGCCTGCAGCTATTCATGGGGAAGGCTGGCAGTCATGGAAGTTCTTCAGAAATTCTTTAAAATGTGCCAAAGGGAATTAAGGTTCCACATTAAGGTTACACTCCACGTAAGAAAGTGTATTTTTTACAGTTTATGTTCCTATTACTTTATTTTTCGTATATTGGAGGCAGAGGTTATCTGGGCAACAAGATTTAACAAAGATAGAAAAAAAAAAATGGATGTATTTCCAATGTTTTGTTATTAAGCCTTACCAAAGAATTTAACAAGTTTAATTTTTCTGTTAAAGGAATTGAAAATTTAATGAGTTTCTTAATTTATTACTTCACAAGACTTGAATTATAAAACAATAACATAAGCTGCCCTCTAATTGCCTGAGTATGTCTGAAGATGACGGCGTGTTTAGGCTTTCACTTGATCATCTAATCTAAATATTTTAACAAATAGCAGAAAAAACATTGCAGTTGCTCAAAGAGACATTGCAGAATTACTCATTTTTTGTGACAAATAAAACCATTCTATTAAAGCATTATGTGTTATATTCCACATTGTGATGGGGGATTTCTTTGCTTAATATTAATGCAGTTCTGTGGCCCCCCTGAGAGCTTGTTAAGAAAGATTATTCCCACTAAACCAATAACCTGAAACAAGGCTGAGCTGGTGGTACCATGGAACTTTGGGGGCTGAGCCAGGTCTGGAAGGTAAGGAATGGGCTCAGCTCCTTTAAGTGTGCCCTGAGCCGCAGACAGGTCTCTCTCCAGGAGCCAGAGCCTGTTCCTTGCCCTGTCCCACGATGCCTTTTCCTTGGATGACTTCCACATCCATCCCAGAGCATCCTGGGTTCTGCAGTGTGCAGAGGTGGCTGTGCTGCTCTCCTGCAGGTGGGAGCCCTGGATGTGCCAGGGGCTGGGAGCCCTGGATGTGCCCGGGGCTGGGAGCCCAGGATGTGCCAGGGGCTGGGAGCCCAGGATGTGCCAGGGGCTGGGAGCCCTGGGTCTGCCAGGGACTGGGAGCCCTGGATGTGCTCGGGGCTGGGAGCCCTGGATGTGCCAGGGACTGGGAGCCCTGGATGTGCCCGGGGCTGGGAGCCCTGGATGTGCCAGGGACTGGGAGCCCTGGGTCTGCCAGGGACTGGGAGCCCAGAATGTGCCAGGGGCTGGGAGCCCTGGATGTGCCAGGGGCTGGGAGCTCTGGGTCTGCCGGGGGCTGGGAGCCCTGGATGTGCCCGGGGCTGGGAGCCCAGGATGTGCCCGGGGCTGGGAGCCCAGGATGTGCCAGGGGCTGGGAGCCCAGGATGTGCCAGGGGCTGGGAGCCCTGGGTCTGCCAGGGGCTGGGAGCCCTGGATGTGCCAGGGACTGGGAGCCCTGGATGTGCCAGGGGCTGGGAGCCCTGGATGTGCCAGGGACTAGGAGCCCTGGATGTGCCCGGGGCTGGGAGCCCTGGATGTGCCAGGGGCTGGGAGCCCTGGATGTGCCAGGGGCTGGGAGCCCTGGATGTGCCAGGGGCTGGGAGCCCTGGGTCTGCCCAGGGCCGCTCCATGCCCTGGGCTCAGCCCCCCGGGCTCAGCTCAGATCTCATCAGGACAGCTCCTCCCCGGCACACAAGGCACACAGGATATTTTTTACATGAAACTCAGATTCTGAAATGTATCTCCCACTATCCCAAACAAGAGTTTTCCTATAAGATAACATTCAAAAAAATATTTATATCTAGCATTTTTATGGTCTTTCTTGACAGTTTAATAATATTGCTAGCTATGAAATTTTTACAATTCATACATTGACATATTAGCCTATTTTTTTAATTGCCCATACTGCTTTCTTCACAACAAAAAATACACAAGGAAAATTAAAACACTTCATATTGCAGTAATAGACTGAGTGGGTGGATCGGTTGATTTGGGGTTTTTTAAACATATTGATACTTGATATAAAAGTCATAAAAAATATATTCCAGAAAATACCATTATAAGAGAAACTGAATATTCCTAAAACGAGAACTTCTTAAATTAATCTGGTGTTTTCATTTAATGAAAATTTACACTCCCATCTTGAATCAAAACCCTGTTTTCACCTGGTTCTAAACAGGAAAAAAAGTAGTACAGTTTTTTATTTTGCCCGTTGGAAGAGAGCTTTGTTTTTTAATTACCTGTACATCTGCACCTTGTCGCCTGGAATAACATTATTCATAGATTTGAATTGTTATTATGCCTGTCAGCCAGTCTTCCCAACAGGTGGTGGTAAAGTTGGGGCAGACCCAAAAGCTTCAGAGTTCAAGTAAATTCCAGTCCAATTTCAGCGACTCACATAACATCTGTTAACTCTCACAATGAGAGTTGTTTTCTCTCCAATAGGACAATTGGCAGCTTTTTTAAAGGTCCCAGCCCCATGAGGCAAAAAGGATCAGATTCCTGGAATTTCTGGTTGCTGTAAGGTGCACATCACTGTCTCATTGTCCTGGCTATGTTATCAGACCACTTACTGCCAGAATACCAAACACTCATTGCAAGGGATCTCAGTGACACGGGCAGCTCTTCCTGAGGAAACAATCCACCTGTTCCAGAATTTGACATGCTGTGTTGGTGGAGCTAAGTGATCTGGAAGGCTGTGAGGGACTGAAATGTCCCAGGTCAATGGCTCAAACCACTGGCCACTGGCAAAAGCAGCAGGGCTTTGGTGGCCACCAGGGCTTTGGTGGCCACGGGGGCTTTGGTGGCCACGGGGGCTTTGGTGGCCACAGGGGCTTTGGTGGCCACGGGCCCAGGGGCAGGGGGTGAACACCCAGCCCCGGAGGGGACGAGCTGGGAGCCAGGGAGGGGAAGAGGCAGATCAGGAGGAGATGCTGCCAGGTGGGACAGGCTTTGGAGCAGGGCAATGCCCTCCCTCGCACAAGTGGCTCAGCCTGGAAACTCCCTTGGGGAAGGCTCAGGATGCTCACACAAAGGGCTGGAGGTTTTCATCCCTTCACATGGACCACACCTGGCTCAACTGCTGGGACAGGCACATCCTAGAAGGGGCCAAAACCCATCAGAGCCCCCCAGAGTGCCCCAGGATCCACAGTGTGACACAGGCAGTGTGAAATTCCCCCCAGGGGAGGTACCTGGGCGTTCACCCAACCTGAACCTGTACTAACCCAGGGAACTTTGTGTTTCATGGGCTTCCCCCAGCCCTGATGGATCAAGATTTGGCCACTTTCAGCACCACTTCAACAACTGGACATTGAAATTCCAACAATGAAACTTTGTCACTGGATCCACAGATGGTGACTTTTCTACTCTTCTCTTTTTTGTCTCTTTCTTTCTCTCTTTCTTTTCCTAACTTCTTCTTCTCAGAATACATTGTAAACCAGACTAGAAATTCCAGTCAATGCCTTAGTGAGTGCCTTGTTGTGCCTGAACAGGTTCAAGTTGGCTAACTTTGAGATTGCTAAGTTTAAGTTTGAAAAGTACCTTATTTTGGATGTTGTTTTAAAGTTTGCCAAGTAACTTACTCTACCTTAATATTCTAAACTTGGCAAGCAGAAGTTTGTTATTGAACCTCCTGGGAATTTTGTAAAAATTTCAAAGTAAATCAAACAACCTTCCCATTTACCCACTGAGAGGATCAGAGCTGTGAATGACTAATTGATACCTAATGTGGCTTAATTTCCTGCCGAGACAAACAAAGGGTTTCTATCATTCAACATACTGATTTTTTTTTTTTTTTTTTTTTTTTAAGGAGGCAACTTCTGTTTTTTGCAGTCAGGCTCAGAGTTTGAGGAAGGTGAGGAAAAGAAGGATGGATGCCATTTATGAGCATCAGTATTCAAACTGTCTTCCCTGGCCTGTTCCTTTCTCCTCCCTCTAAAGACAGAGGAAGAACAAGAATAGAAGTAGTTGCAGGGCCTAACAGTGCCATTTGTCACTGCCAAGATTCATCAGTGATACAGGATTGCAACAGGGAACAACTGAAAGGTTAAGAATTCATCTAGAACATCTGAAATGGATTTTAAACTGAGATTAATACCAAAGTGATTAATGAAAATTAATGTTTTCTGTCTTAGATACTGTAGCACTGAAAACAAAGAAACGTGTTTCCTTTCCAGGAGCCATCACTGACCTCTTCACTTGCTAGCAACACTTAGAGTAGGTACATATGTTAAACATTTTGTATTTTGATTTTACTGTGCAGAAATTTAGACAAGAAAATAATTATGTTCTCAGGACTGGAGTGCTGCAAGCACAGAGGCAATGACTTCTGGAGATGAGTGTGAGAAACAGGTTTTAGTGTCTAAATGTGGTTCACTGCCTGCTGAAACTGAGACCCTCTGAGCAATAAAAAATGTCATAAAAGCTCACAAAGGCAGTTTTATTGGTTTTGTAGAGCCATGATCAGGATTTTCCTTTCAATATCTATCTGGTGACATGCTTTTTAAAAGAGTTACAGGCTTGCAAACTTACAGGAGGTATTAAAAGGCATGGAGTTAAGGAGTGGCTGGGGTTAGTGGTTGGGCTCAGTGGTTGCAAAGGACCTTTCCAACAAAAATGATTCTTGTAAAGATCAATGGAAAACCGATGGGCCATGAGCAGAAGGGCTGCGAGCCTGACAGGAGCCTGACATCTCCTTGCCCCTGCTGCTCGGTGGGGTCACTGCAACTCAGTGGGAGACAGGGGCTGCACCCGCTGACTGAGCAGCACTGAGCCCCAGAAAAACCTCTCTGGTCTAGCTTTCAGTGCAGAACCAGCTATGAACTGCATGGGCTTCTCGAATACTTTTTTTTTTAATATGAAATCTCAAACCTGAAGTTTTTCATGTGTATTAAAAATAACAGCTTCTGCTATAGAAAGGAAGAAGAAAAACATTATTATTCCATGTTTTTTTTTGCCATAAGTGTACTTTTTCCACTTTAACCTCTGAATGTGGACACTAAAAATCAACTAAAATATCTTCTTCTCTTATTAAATCATGTTTAACAAGATTTGAGTTCTTAGTGCTGTAACTTACTGTCTAAAACACTAGAGACTTTTACTTAATTTAACATAACACTTACTTGGAATAAAATCAGCAGTATTCTTATAAAAATATAGGATAAAATGGGTTCATTACTATGTCTCTCAATTTCAATAAAGGTGATGTATTTCTTATAAAGTTCTTACTTAAGAGTTTTGAACTAGTAGTAGCATTTTACATGTCATGAGTATCTGGACATTTATTTGGTTAAATGAGATATTAAATGCAAATAAATATAATTAAACACCGTTGAAACAAACAGCATTCTTCACCTGACCCAGCATTTTTATATTACTTTATTTTAGTATTCAATAATTCTCTAATTCAATAGCAAGTGAATCAGGGTTCCTCAGTCCCTGTGTAGATTTAAGGCAAAAGGAGCCTCTATCTGGATTTCTAATTATTTGTAATTTTATTGCTTAAACAAAGCCATATACAGTTGAGGAAACACAGAAAAACATTCAAAACATTAGAAATCCTAAGAGCCACTTCTCTTAAGATGTTTGCATACATTCATTTTGGCTACTGTGCTGCCTTTAGGGTGTTGACAGAGAAGAAAGAGAACCCTGAGAACAAGGGAGAATTTGTGCACAGCAGTAAAACAGACCCATTCTTTTTGGAGGACTCAGGGAAGAGATGGTTTAAGTAAAGATGCTACAGCTAGTTTTAGATGTCTGTAATCTTAATGTAACAGGCAGGGATTTCTTTGCATTATTTTTCTACAAAGGTGAAATCATATTTTAAAATTACTGAAACACATTTTAAAGAGTGTTGGTTATGCAGATTTTGAGATTATGACCAGAAAGTAGTATTAAAAAAGAAAAACTGGAAAACATATCCTATCCCATCCAAATTTGTCTGAAACACTCTACAGAACAAAATAAAACTTACAAGTCCTGCACTAAAAGTCATTGAAGTGGTTCACATACATAAATCTAAGTTTCTCAAGGAACATTTCTATTCTCTACATCACTTATTCCACTGTGGCACTCCAAGTGATATAGAATGTGAGGCCAAACAATTGGAAAGTGATTTTTGAAAATCTATGCTGTCAAAGGAGCATGCACAGTAAGAGCATTGGAAAAATGTTTGTGTCAACAGCATGTCCATCAACAGTAACATATAAACAGAGGCAGAATCTGGGAGAAACTCCAAAACAAGCAAGGTGGCACAAAACATGACAGGAAAACCTTTTGGGCAGAAAAAAAAAAAAAACTTTGTTAGAAAGTACTGCTTTTAATTTGAAATTCAAAAGTAACTGCAATTTAATTCTCAGCAATTTAACAAGTTAAGGAAAGCACCCTTAGAGTGTTAGAAGCACTAACTAGTGCTGTTCTTGGTTAATGAGCTTACAGGCACTGCACTCCTCTGGGAGACACATCCTTCCTATGTTATAGCTGAGGAGAGAGGCACAGAGGCAGAAAGGAGCCCAGGCCCCCAGACCAAGCCAAGCCTGCCAAGCCCATGACTTCATGTTACATGGGCTCTGAAACCTCCCAAGCTGAAAACTCTTGAGAATTAAGTCCATTTAAAATACAATCAGCAAAACACAAAGTGATATTGTCTGCATTAATTAACTGTCATGGCTTTAACCTCAGCCACTAATTAAGCACCACAGCCACTCTCTGTCCCTGCCATCCTCTGCCATCCCCTGCCATCCCCTGCTGTCCCTGTTTCTCCTGCTGTCCCCTGCCATACCCTGCTGTCCCTGCCTTCTCCTGCTGTCCCCTGCCATCCCCTGCTGTCCCTTGCCATCCCCTGCTGTCCCCTGCCATCCCCTGCTGTCCCTGCCTTCTCCTGCTGTCCCCTGCCATCCCCTGCCTTCTCCTGCCCCATCCATCCCCTGCCGTCCATCTCCTGCCGTCCATCCCCTGCCATCCCCTGCCTTCTCCTGCCATCCATCCCCTGCCGTCCATCCCCTGCCATCCATCCCCTGCCGTCCATCCCCTGCCATCCATCCCCTGCCGTCCATCCCCTGCCGTCCGTCCCCTGCCGTCCATCCCCTGCCATCCATCCCCTGCCGTCCGTCCCTTGCCCCATCCATCCCCTGCCGTCCATCCCCTGCCGTCCATCCCCTGCCCCATCCATCCCCTGCCGTCCATCCCCTGCCGTCCATCCCCTGCCCCATCCATCCCCTGCCATCCCCTGCCGTCCATCCCCTGCCCCATCCATCCCCTGCCGTCCCCTGCCATCCATCCCCTGCCATCCATCCCCTGCCATCCATCCCCTGCCGTCCATCCCCTGCTGTCCATCCCCTGCCCCATCCATCCCCTGCTGTCCCCCACCGTGGGGAAGGCGCAGCCCCCGGCGGGTTGAACCTCCTGAACCCTTGCTGGGCTCCAGCCCTGCCCCAGCTGGGGTGCAGCCCCACCGTGGCCGGAGCTGCCGCCACGGGGATCAGGGACAGCGCTGAGGCCATTCGCCTCTGCCCTCCGAGCCGCCCTCATGGGGAACGGGGGTTACCCTACCCGTCTGGGCTTGTCTTTGTCCCGGGGAGTCAGTGAGCCTTGGCAATTTTCTATCTAGTGATCCATCAGTGCTATTTTTGCCTGATGCTCTTTCTCCTGTTAGTAAACAGTAGAATTTTTTCACTTACAGATATTTATATTTCATGTCTCCTTATTGGTGGAAAGGGATCAGTTAAAACTATAAGGGAAGGCAACACATTGCAGAGTGTCTACCTCTTAAATTGCCTTAACATGAGACATGGGCACAGCCAAGGCCAGGCACACGAGCAAAGCAAAGCAGAGAAAAGCAAAGCAAAGCAAAGCAAAGCAAAGCAAAGCAAAGCAAGGATTTCATTCCCTGCTTCCCAAGGGCAGCCAAAAGTTCAGCAGGGCCCCATCAGGTGTCAGTGGTTGCTCAGCCAGGGAAATGCCATCAGTCCATCCTCCCCCTCTTCCTCCTGTTCCCCCAGCTTTACAGGGGAGCACATTGGAATGCCACACACTGTGGAATACTGGGTCACTCGGGGTCAGCTGTGTCCCCTCCCAAATTCTGGTGCACCTCCAGCCTACTCCTTTTGAGGGCAAGGAACAGCAAAGGCCTTGACTTTGTGTAAGCCCTGCCCAGCAGTAACAAAAACATCCCTGTACTTCAACAGTGATTCCAGCACAAATGCAAAATACAGCCCCATAGTAGAAAATTGATTCTGTCCCAGCCAAAATGAGCACAGTAACAACCTCTGAAATTGACTGCCCATACATAGCCATTTACTAACAGCAGATTACTTCAGAATTTTTCTTCCATTAATTCACTTCAAGACAATATATGCTTACTTGTGATTTGACAAAATGTTTTTTTATTAAAACACACCATTATGAAATACAAAATCAGGCACTACAGAAAAGTTCTCCTGAGGATGCAGTGTTACAAAAATATATTCAGATTTTATGCCAGAGGTTCTGTATCTAAACTTTTAGGATACTGTAGCTTCTCTGTAAAAATAAAGCACACAATGAATCATTCAGTCTTTCAGCAAGCTCCCCATGCTAATCCAGCAGCATTAGGCTGGCAGCTGGGTTCTTGCAGCACACCAGCAAGAAACAAGCCTGCTAAAGACCATACTGCCTATCTTTCCCACAGTGTATTTCTTTTATTTCAAATGTAGTTTGAAAGCCTGGCCTCAAGTGTCTGATAGTCACCAAGGAAATCACCCACATTGCTTCTTCCAGCACTTCCTGTCAACAGATTGGCAATTTCCACCTTCCTTAATGGGGAAAAAAAGGAAAATTATGTCAAGTCAGAGGCTATAATCTCATTTGTTTACAAGAAAAATTTGAATCCGTAGCTCTCTTTAAGAGGTACTAGATTGAGACCAGATCAAGGTTACTACAATTTTAATTATTTCATTTTATCAACATAACACATTCTTATAAGATTACCAGCTCTGCACCTCATACAAAGCATACAAGTGAAAATGTACATTTCTCAAGTTCCTCTGGGTAAAACTGGCTTGAGAGATTCTCTGAGGAATATGCCCGGAAGAATTTCATTCCTGTGTAAGGAAACCAAATACACAAGAAGTTGTGAGAAGGGATTTGAGGCCCTGCTACTATACATCTTCTCAAAGTGGAATCTTCATGTTCTGAATAGCAAAAAGTACAGAAAAGCTATCTGAAATTGCATGTGATGTGCCTCTGCAAATTTTAGTTCATTTGAGCTCCACAAAGAAAGTTTAGAGCATCTTTGAAAAGAGAATCTGAGATTGCATGAAAAGCATAAACCCAATTCCTGCCAGAAGGCCTTTGTTGCCTTCAGATGAAAAAGAAAATCTAAAAGGGGTAAAAAGCAGCAAAGCTGGATTTGCATGAGGAAACAGAGACAGACATTTAAATTCATTCTAAAGAATGATGCAAAACATTTTTATTCATTTGTCCTTATGTTTTTGACATCTTCACTTTTTGGATAATTAAATCTTTTCCTACAGAGATTTATGACAGTTTGTAAATGCTGTCCCTTTTTAGGTAAAGACAGAAGACTGGAAAAAAGTGAGAGTATGTGAAGTAGTGGTGCTCTTTTCCATGCCTGTTCCTGATGGTTTTAGTTTTTCTTGAGGTAGAGATACAAAGAGATGAAAAATGAGACCAAAACTTTACTCCATGTATTTTTTAACACATATTTTCTCATATTATAGTTCTTGCAGAAGTAAAAAAAGTCACTGACAATTTTATCCAATTTTTTATTTTTAAATAAAATTTAACAGGAAGAAACTTGCTTTTTGCAAGCCCATAGTAGTTTTCAACTGGTTTCAGAGGAGCAGCACTAATTTCCCAATCCTTTCAGGGAAAGTACAGTGAGAAAAAGCAGCACTGAGTAAAGAGATTAGGAAAGCAGTTTACCACCACTTGTAAAAATCAATCATGTGTTGCTGCTTGCTCATGGAGGAGCTGGTCCAGTACCCACTGAAGTAAATGCCAAATTTTCATGTTTGAAAAGAAAATGCTATACAATCATAGATAACTATTGCTTAAGCAGAAGCTGTTCTAATACTGCAACAAAGGCAGTTTCAAACCCATGCTTCCAATTCCAATCCACAGAGTAGCAAGACTTCAGACAGTGGAGTGCAAAGGTTTTAAATATTTTATTTCTGAATAATGAGTAATAAAACCTAGGGAACTCAGTCATTTGAGTAAAAACATTTTTTTTTTCCTTTTCCACCCAGTGGATCAACTCTAAGGCCATAAAAAGATCACCAAATGAGATTGTCAAATGTTTACACACAGAGTGCAGCCTGTAAGCAGCAAAAACACGAGACAGAAAGTAGCATAGCAGAAGCAAAAGAGTTGCCTCTCAGGTGGAACAAACAGCCAGGTCAGCAAAGGCCTGTAGTGGCCCACTCTTCACAGTGCTGGGGCTTAGGTAGCACCAGGCAGAGGCAGACAAACAAGGGATCAGGGTGAATTGCACTGGGTGTGCAAGCTCACACCCAGCCAGGGCTTCACTGCCAGGAAAGAGCTCTTCCTGGCAGAGTGCTGCCTCTGAAGACTGAAACAGAGGGGCAGATTGTGTCAGAGATCCTTCAGCCAACGCATAGCAGAGAGAACGGATCATGTATAAATGTATGCAAGGTACTGAGTGAGCCATGGTTACATTGAAAAGCTCTGAACAATTGTCATAGAAAAGGGATCAGTGAAATCAGACACATTCACACACTTTCATCAGCTAAATCAAAGTTCCATTCCTAGCTAACCATATTCAGCAATCAACTGGCTACTCACTGTTTGTATGCACTGACTTACAAAATCAGATGATTCAATTGTTATAGCAACTGTATCGCACAT
This sequence comes from Anomalospiza imberbis, assembly GCF_031753505.1. Taxonomy (NCBI): domain Eukaryota; kingdom Metazoa; phylum Chordata; class Aves; order Passeriformes; family Viduidae; genus Anomalospiza; species Anomalospiza imberbis. The sequence continues at coordinate 2,514,470 of NC_089692.1, read as the reverse complement.
TTGGGCTGTCAGGGTATATGCAAACAATCCATCTCTCAATTCATACAGCCCCTCCTTGGGCTGATGCAGCATTCTACACTGGGGTACTAGAAAAAACAACAAGTGCTATTATATGTGAATGAAAAATGCAGATTTGCCCATAAAATGGCAGTGGCAGAAGGGTTCTCACTTCAGGTACCACTGATAGTTCAGACTGACAGAAAGGCAACTCCACCAGAGCCCTCTGCCTCCTTCATCCCAGGCTTCCTAGGAAGGAAACAGGGAAGAGTGACCAAGTGGAGAAGACCTGTCTATTCTCACTGCCAGAGCAGATGCGGCCCCTCCAGAAGAGCAGTGTAGCTCACCCAGGTGTGCAGATGAACAGAACAGTCACCAATCCCCACAAAAGGCTGTTTTTCTCTCCCCACATTCCTGAGGTACACTGCCACACCACTGCTGCAGCATCTCCTTTATTTCCCTGCCAGATCCCAAGTTCTGTACTGGGCAGAGGAGGGGAAGGAAGTGCAGTGACCTGGCAGAGGCAGGGACCGGGAGAGCGAGATGAGCCACGTGGGTAGATGAAAGCTATCTCTGTAGCAGCAGCTCCTGTGCTCCCTGACTCTGAGATATTGGCAGCCAAGTGGAGGTAGAATGGAGATGAGAGTAGTGCTGGGAAGTGCACAGGGAGAGAGGCACCAAAGGCTTCCCTCCACTGCCAGCACCAAGCTGCAAACACATCAGAGTCTGGGATGTCCAGTTTCTAGTGGTAAGAGCTGTGAGCTGAAGTTAACAGAGCAAATGTCCTCCAAATCCCACTGCTGCTAAATTGTCTTTCAACATTCACATGATATAAAGCTTTGTTAAGACCAATCCTTATGTCCTGGAAGCACCTGAACCTCTCAGGCACACGCCACATGAAGCATTAAGTGTCCTCAGTGAGGTGTGTCCATTTTAGACTTTCCAGGTGTTCCACTACCAATTTTCATTGAACTTTGCATGAACATCAAATTGCCACTTTACTGTTGGAGAAATTGTGAATTCCAAAAGTTTTGGAACATCTTTAAATGGCCTTCCCATACCTTTAAAATGTATCAAGCTTACTAAAACTCAATACTAGCACTTTGACTCCTCCTACCTGGGTTGCACCTCAGGTCAAGTCCCTCTAATGTCACCTGAATCCTGGAAGTAGCCAGCACTCAGTTTTTGGGCAGAACCATTTCTGTCTCAGTCTTACTGATAGGAAAGTCAATTCAGGACATTATTCTCATGCATGTTGTTCTACCCATCAGTCATTAAAATCTGGCTGAAGGAGTGCAAGTGAGCTCCTTAACAAGAAACAGCCTTCCACAAAGAAGAGTAGAACCAGTGAGAAATGACAAACAGCAAAGCCCCACTGCCCTTCAAGTGCTCAGGAATAAAGGGCCTGGCAAAGAGCTCAACCCCTTACACTGAGCTTCCCAAGAACTGCTTCTTTCTCACAGGGCATGAATCTAAGTCTGTCCAATTATCACCCTCTCTGCACCAAGCTTTGTTGCTGTTGCAGGTGTCAACCTTTATTTTTAAATGTTCCATATTGATCCCTTATACTAAGAAGACTTGTCAATAATCAGCTATGAGAACAGAGAAAGGGAAACTCCATCAGTTCCAGTTAATTGATTGTAACATAATAATATGCACCATTTGGATACACATCTGTGCCATTTGATCTACAGTCAATCTATCAAAGCAGTGAGCTTCAGCACTCAGAGGCATGCCTTTGTAGATCTACTTTTTCAATTTTGCCTGCAGCCTTCTCTCTTTCCATTTGTGCTTTCTTTCCCAAAGAAACATCTCTACAGAGTGATATGAAAGGAGTCCAAAAATCCACCAAAATTACAATCAAAAATTACTTTGTCTCTCCTCCAATAGGAAGACCAGTGAAGCTTTCATGTCAAACTTGCACAACGTCTTGAAACATTTCTGGGTTCTGGATGAACTATTCTAACTAGATACATGAAGTCAAATTCATGAAGTGCTTGCTTGAAATTCATTGAAATTCCTCTGGTTACCTGAATAGTTCTACAGGCTACTAAATATAAATGCAGTGCTAGATTTTAAACTTTAGCTTTTACTTTTTAATAAATCTGGGAAAGTGTAATGTCCTTGCCAAAGTCCTGCTACGAAGGCAATATGCAAATATTAAATATGAGAATGAAGAATAACTGAAAGATATTAAGTAGAAATTGCAAGTAACTGCTGACAGTGCCTGAAAGCTAATGATGTTAATTAACAGTATTCCCAGGGATAGGTCCAAAGAAGGAAGGAGGAATGCAATAACACAGACCTGACTTTTCTGTTTTCTTTATAGAATTCTTATTGAATATAAATTAAGTCAGAAAATGGCAAGTTCCAATTAGTAGGGCTAGATAGCAAAGAAGACAAAGTAAACAAGTAGTTGTACCTTCCTCGTAATAAATTCACAAACAGCTCCTCCTATTCTTTCAATTAAGCCTCCAATATAAATGTGCCATGCCCCTTCCTTTATTGGGTATCATGGAAACAGAGCAAGCCTAAGTTCCATTATTATTTAGTCAAGAAGATAGATTCAGTTTATATTTGAATATAACACCTTTGTGAAAAAAGCACAATGGTATGTGTTTTTCTCAGAGTTGATATATTTGTTCTTTTAGTATGTTGCAAGTCAAAGTATCAGGGTTTCCAAATTCCAGTTAATAAAATAATCTTTTCCTCAGTCAACTTCCAATCTCAACAACAGAGTAGTTAGTAGACAGTTCACAGCCCCATTGCAAACTCTGGATGCAAATGTATGATCCCCTGGACAAAAGTAATACCACAGATTTAGACAATATTCAGCTACCAATGTCAGCTGTGTAGGTAGTGGGACTTTCCAGAATGACACAGCAACACTTTAGTTGGGTTTTGATTCAAAAGGAATTTATTCCTTTAAAATGCTACTCTTTCTGTTTCTACTTCTTGCCTGCTTTCAATGTGACAAATAAAAATTTGCGAGGCAACCCATATCAAAACAATTATTTCTCATATGAGGCTGAGTTTAGAATAATAAAAAAATAAACAGTAGCTTCAAGAGGCGGCATTTCTGACTAGTACACAACACAAAAATGTGTACAGCAAACAGGCAAGAGACAAGAGGCACAAAGCCTTAATGAGGGGGGTGTGCTGGTTTTGCATGGCCTGGCTCTTGGTAGCAGGAGGACCATGGAGATGACTTCTGTGAGAAGCTGCTGGAAGCTCCCACCATGTCCAGCAGAGCCAGGCCCTGAAGGTTCTGGAGATGGACCTGCTGCTGGCCAAGGCCAGTCAGAGATGATGGTAACACCTCTGGGAAAACACATTTAAGAAGAAAATCTAAACAGAGAGGGTCACTGTTAATTCCAGCTAGAGAAGAGGAGGAGGGGAGAGCATGTGAGGGAAACAACAATGGAAACACCAGGGTCAGTGGAGAAGGAGGGGCAGGTACCAGAGCTGGGATTCCTCTGCAGACCCTGGTGAGACCATGGTGAGGCAGCTGTACAGCCCCTGGGGATCCATGGAATGCAGAGATCCACGGGGGATGGAGAGATCCACCTCAGCCCCTGGGATCCACGGGGGATGCAGAGATCCACCTCAGCCTCTGGGATCCACGGGGGATGCAGAGATCCACCTCAGCCCCTGGGATCCACGGGGGATGCAGAGATCCACCTCAGGCCCTGGGATCCAGGGGGATGCAGAGATCCACCTCAGCCCCTGGGATCCACGGGGGATGCAGAGATCCACCTCAGCCCCTGGGATCCACGGGGGATGCAGAGATCCACCTCAGCCCCTGGGATCCACGGGGGATGCAGAGATCCACCTCAGCCCCTGGGATCCATGGGGGATGCAGAGATCCACCTCAGCCCCTGGGATCCACGGGGGATGCAGAGATCCATCCACAGCCCCTGGGATCCACAGGGGATGCAGAGATCCACCTCAGCCCCTGGGATCCACGGGGGATGCAGAGATCCACCTCAGCCCCTGGGGATCCATGGAATGCAGAGATCCACCTCAGCCCCTGGGATCCACAGGGGATGCAGAGATCCACCTCAGCCCCTGGGATCCACGGGGGATGCAGAGATCCACCTCAGCCCCTGGCAGAGGTGCCCACACCAGAGCAGGGGGTGCCTGGAGGGGGCTGTGACCCAGTGGGAGACCCAGGGGACAGAGGGCCCTGCTCCCAGGCTGGAGCAGCCTGTCCTTGGAGCACTGCACCCCTGGAAAGAGAGAGCCACTCCACAGCAGGTTTGGGAGGGCTGTGTGCCCGTGGGAGGGACTCGGGGTGCAGCAGGTCACAGAGAGCTGCTGCTCCTGAGTGTGAGCCCCAGGGGAGAGGTTCACAGAGAAATGTCTCCCGTGGGAGGGACCCCACAGTCCTGCAGGGGAAGGGCTCCTCTCCCTGAGCAGTGCAAGATCTTGGATGATGAACTGACCTTCCCTGCCCTGTCTCCCTGAGCTATTTGTAGGAAGGAGAGGGGCTGGGGAGAAAAAAGGTGGTTTTAAGGGCTTATTTTACTTCTCATCATCCTCCTCTGACTTTGTTGGTATTAAAATTCACTTTGCATCTCTAAATTTAGCCTGTTTTGCCCTTGGAGTGTTTTTTCCCCATCCTAGTATCAACTCATGAACCCTTCAGTCATTTTTTCCCCTCTCCTTTCCCCTGCTGTGGCAGGGAAGCATGAGTGACTTTTGTGGGTGCCTGAAATTTGGTCAGTGTCCAACAAGACAAGGGGAAACAACAGCAGGAAGATAGTCTGGGTATTTTGTCTGAGAAACGCTGTGTAGGCATAAGCAACCTGCTCAGGTGGGAGCTGCATCTCCAAACAGTGGGTCCCAGCTGCACACAGTGATCTTTACTCCCAGATTCCCTTCCTGGGACAGGCAAGGCCAGCCATGTGTGAAGGGTGGCCTAGGGGAAGCTGCCAAGGGGGACACAGCACCGTGGCTATGAGAGAGTTAAGGAGGGGTCAGGAGGGAAGCAGAGACACCAGGCTCAGGACTGTGCTTCAGAACAACTCTGTGCAGCTTTGCTGGTTCCAGCACACGGGATCAGCTTCTGGTGCACAAATCAACTGGGAATACCAGTTTCTTTGACAGTATGAAAGTCGTCAAGAGGCAAATATTAAAAGTCACTTAATGTGTGTACTGATCTCTGCTTTGGCTCCCCGATTTGTAATTTTTTCTTGTTCAAACTGATGGATGAACGGAATGTTTTTAATTATTTCCAGGCTATGCCCTTCAGAATTGCATTGCTTTCCCTGCATACAGTACTTCTGTCCAGAGACTCCCTTGCTTCATTAAGATGGAAAGTCATTTCAGTTACAAAAAGCCAGAGTAATCGTGTTTTAATCAACTGAAGTGCACACAAGCTGCTCCCATCCTAAGCGCCCCATGACACAAATGCAGCAGCACAAGGCTGCATTGCATGCTGCCTGTGGGATGGAGGAGCCCCAGATCTCCTGCTCTGGAAATGACACCCACAGCTTCACCCAGATCCAATGCCTGCATCTCTGAAGCTGGCTTGGACAGGAAAGCACAAGAACAATGGGAAGTAATGGTGTGTTAGCACAGTACTAGCACAGGAGAGGGGAAAATGAGGCTCTCTTTTTGGGAAGTGTTCTACTTCACCCCAACAACTGCTTAAGAATAAGCTGTCAGTCAAAGTTCAAAATTCCTCAAATAATATTTAAACTATTAGAAATTGTATGCTTGACAATGGTAGGATTTAAACAAAAAAGCCCAGAATTTGGGACAAATGTGTTACCTGAGTTACAAAGGAATTCACACATGAAAGAAAGCTCAAAGAGACTAAAGAACCCCAACCCTCAGCAGCTTGGAAAAGTTCTTATGTCTTCTAAAAATAAGGGGAAAAAAAGAAGCACTTTACTCAAAGAGCCATGATTAACTACTTAGAGCTCCAAAGGCCTGGTTTGGAGACTGCCCCAGAAACATTCCATCATTTCCCCCAGTGCAAAGGCAATCACCACCAAACCTGCCTGGCAAGGGCTGCACGTGTAGCATTTAACCCAAGCACTCACAGGCAGAGTTTGCCATGTGTGGGAAGTGACACCACACACTTCAGCCTCACTGGGGACCCAGAGGGAGCCGATTATTTAGATTCACTGCACAGGTTGGCTTCTTTCCTGATGTACAATTTAAAATGTGCTGCTGCTTTGCTAAGCCTTCTTTACTTGGCCTCATTAATTCCATCTCTATTAAAATGAGATGTTGTGTGTAGCTTAGATGGAACTTTTGAAGGCATTTTTACAAATCAATTTGTAAGTTTATGTTAGAAAAAGGATTTATAGCACATAGTTAAAACAGACACACATATAAAGTCTGTTCTAATTAGGCCTTAATTTTTGTAGAAAATGCTTTTATTTTAGAGGTTTCTGTATTTTAACAGTCTTCCAGATGTGTATATTACATCTATATTTCATATAGATGTAAAACCAAATAATTTATTATGGTAGCAGTCTTTAACTAAATTTCTTTACTGAGTAATTTAATTCATAGAGGCAGACAACTGGACACGAGTAAGGATCAGATATGGGTAGGTCTTTTATATTGTACAAGCTGAAATAAGTTTAAATTTTAAAAAAGAAAAGGAAAAAAAAAACTGTCTTGATTTTCTGACCAGTATTTTTGGGAAAATTTCTTCCAGCTAATTTTTTTTCATGTTTATCAGAATTCTGAGTCCTACTCTATTAATCATTCTGCAGTGAAGTACACATTGCTGTCTCTGAGAAAGGACCTAAGACTGGGGCATATTTGGATAGGATACTTGACACAGATGTTCCTGAAATGCCATAACACCATTCCAGAGTAAATTTCACAAATCTATTTGGATGAAGCAAACAAGAGCACTCCGTGCACAGAAGCCCAGTAAGGGATGAGTTGCAGATGCAGACTTGAAGTTATCATTTTTATTAAAAAATACTTCAGCTGTAGTTGAGTCTCAAACCAGGGCAAAACACCAGAGGCAAACCAAAATTAGGTCTTGAAGCAGAGACAGAGGAGAAGGCAGAATGGTAAAATGATACAGTATTACCCAAGGAAGATGAAAGCCATTTTATTGTATTGCTAGTAGCATTTGGAAAAGAAAATAAAGAATAGCTCAAGTGGGTTTCACTGTGTGGTAGGACTGGGTAAAACACAGGCCAGGCTCAAGCCTGGAAAATCAGGGTCCCACAAGTGGAAGAGAAAAGAACACCATGAAAAACAACATAAACAATCTGTAATTAGAGAACGAGTCTGTCTGCTATTCCCTCTGTGCTTGGGCACCAGTGAGATGTTGGCCATCATCACGTCTGGCACCTAAGAGTTATTGATCACTGCCTTCAACTGCGTGTACCAGACACCAGTGGTTTATTTATGACTAAAAATATTACCCTTTTGGCAATAACGTCAAAGACCTGGTAAGAAATATGAATAGTAAAGGTGTAGCATAGCAATAAATTAAGATTTTGATTGGTATAATAGATCTGTGCAATATAACTTCCCTGACTTCATTGCACTTAAGAGGTTTTATCATGTAGATTTAAATCTAAAGTGACAGACTGTATCATGAGAAAGAAACTAAAAGAAGCCAAATTTAGATGTCACTAATTCAGAAACATCAAAGAGATTGGCAAGTGCTTCACCAAACATTTATATTAAGCAGGAATTCTTGTTCTGATTACATCTTAAAGCCAGTAAACAACTATCTTTTTAAATGGTTACTCATCTCCTCCTAGCATTTATTTTTCATTTTTCAAATCAAAGCATATCTGTACAAAATATTTTAATCTCTCAAATCAGTTATCTTTATGAAACACTACAATGAAAACACAATCATTATTAACCACAAAATATATAGGTCTCATACATGCTCTTTGCACTTTTGTGGGATTTTATTAAAAATTATTAGTCATGGCACCAAATTTAAGAGGTAATTACATAAAGTATGTGGGTACAAGGTACCAGAGCTTGCTTTAAGTCAGAACAAATGATCACAACTGAAGAAAACTAACCCTAAGTTACATTATAATATGGACACAACAAAGGATCAGTATTTGTAACTGATTCCATCTGAAGTACTTCCCCAGATTTTTGATAAGTGACTAAAAGTCTTTCCTCATATTTAAGTTTTCAACAGTAAAAAGCTCAAAATACTTTTGGAAAGGGAACACATCTTTCCCATCTTATAAGTAACTACTCCAGGTAGCTGTATTAATGATGCCTTAGAGCAAAGGCCAAGCAGCTGAACACCTTAAAATTAGGCCCTTAGGATTAGCAAAACAGAAGCAGTTATATTTACTGATAAATACAACATTTTCATGGTATAAACAGATCACCCATGCTTTAGTATGAGTTGTTTCAAAGTGCTGGTGCTCAGGTTTTGCTGGGTTTTTTGGACAGCAGGTCCAAACATGTTACACAACAGTCGAATAAATGTGGTTTTTAACTGATCACATCAGGAACTGGACAACAGCTCAGGGAGCATCCCCTAAAGCTTGGTACAGCAGAATCAGCCTCAGGTCTACAGAACCCGCACAGGAATGCTACAGAAAAGCTCTGTTTCTGTTTAATAGACACCTTCTGACTTTAATTTGCAGCTAAACATTTCTGAGAAGCAGCTAGGGGAAGTTGTAAGACTCCTTCTGTAAGGTGTCTAGAACTTATTTCTGATGAAGTAAAACCAATAGGCACAGAATCACAATATCCCACACAACCTTGAGTTCATTGCTAACAAATGGCAGAAGTGGAGTTAAAGCTCAAACATAAGCCAAAAGCATCATGAACACTCTTAGGGGAGCTCTTGGAGCACAGAAATAATCAGAGCAATTTTATTTAGACTCTACTACGAATATCAGTTAGTAGATCTGATTTCACAAATAAAGCATGACTGATCATCTAGGCTGGACTCGCTATCTTCACTGCAGCAAGTCACAATGTGAACTATCATGCAAGGTGTTTCTGAGAGCTTTCCTGGTACTATGAAAATCAGCCTGATGGGACTGACTGAGCTTTCACTTAGTGTTGTGCAAGACTTTTAGCTGTAATTGTCCTTGTCCAGAAGGCTGAGGATTCATCATGCAGACTTATTAAACTGAAGTCTTCAAGCAAAATTGACAGTGATGACAGCAGTTCTAACAGCTGAAAAGCCCCAATCAAATGTCATAATTCAGTAATGTTTCCATTATCCATTTCTGTATTATTAAGTTATACCTAACAAAGGTTATGGTCATGAAAGAAACCTACACATCAGCTACAGCTGCCATCTCAGATTTTCACATCTTTATTATTCTGTTTTCAGGTAAATATCACTGTAGAAGTCAGAAGATTAGAGAAAATATGATTCTGTGTTGTTTGCCTCTCCAAAAGTGTGCAAATATTACCTCACTTACACATTACTCCCCTGCGTGTTGCCTTCACAGCAGAGTACTCCATGCAAGTACTGTGATTAATTACTGCCCTAATAAAGGTTCCAGGGTACAAGCCACACAGGTTTGGGTAAATACACAAAGGTCAGCTTTTTTTGTTTTTGTTTTAGATCTGTAACCTGGAATCACAACCTTCAGCTGATTCTTGTTCTGTTACTGACCTTTTAACTGAGGTTAAGCAATCACTTTTTTTCCACTTTTGTTCATCTCAGTTTCCCCGTTTGTAAAAGGGTGAAAGTCATAGAGTCTTTCACTCCATTTCACAACTTTTATGACATCTATACATAAAGAGGCCTTTCAAGGATTATTGTTGCTATGAAATATACATAAATTATGATTCACCATTGGTCTATTTGTCATTGCATTAAGACACTGACTGTATCAGTCTAGAAGAGAAGAAACTAATGTTTTTTATTTCTAAATAATTACTTTACTTTCTTTCTTTGTTTAGGGATAAAATATAACATGGGATTCCAGCAACCAAAAAAAGTAAGTTTTCAGAAGTACAAAAAGAAAATTGTACCCATATTCCGAGTATGGAGTACAGATAGAGATGGCTTAGATAAGGCCACTATACTGGAGATGAAGCACTGAAAAGGAAAGATGCATCAAAAACTTAGCCATGAAAATGCAAATTTTCCTCTTAAAATAAGAATTTGATAAGCTATGCAACTTCAGTTTTATGAGTTTTTTTCCTAGGCTGGATATTGCTAAAAGATACTGTAAACTTTGCATATCTTAATATTCTGTATGAAATCACACTGATCAAATGAAGGCCTTGAGAGGTACTTAAAAACAGGCTAAAGAAAAATTCTGGTGACATTCCCCCATCTAGTGGCAGTCAGGCTGCGCGGGGCTGCCTCTAGCCCACAGATGAGGGACAAGAGCAAACTGTGCGAAGGAGCAGCCGTGCCCGGCTGTGCCCGGCTGTGCCCGGCTGTGCCCGGCTGTGCCCAGGTGCCATCGCCTGCCCAGGCAGGTGACAGGGATTGACAGCTCCTGTGCAGCTCAGCCCGGCCTCCTGCACCAAGGGTTACACTGACAGAAGACATTCAAGTTGCCCAAAAACTCCGGGCTCATCATTAAAGGTCCAGAACTCTGGGAAGCCTGAATTTGATAACCTTTAAATATCAGCCATGTCATGAGGAAATAGGATTGAATTGCAGCCAGTCTTGTAAAGGGTAATGTTTAGAAATACATCTGGTATTTACAAAGACAAACACGTTTCTGACTACAGAAGCAACCTCTGAAGGTGAGAGTAGAGTACAACAATCACTTCCAACAACTGAATAGTGTTTTGCATGACAAATTTTCAGTTGGTTTCCCAGTCTGCACACCACCTTCACTACCAGAGCATCCAATTTGAATTCTGCAAGTGTCCTAAAACCTGTGTTTAATACTGATCTGTTGTGTTCAAGTTTTTTATTGTAATTATCAATATAAGCAAGTCACCTACAAAATACAATTCGATTTTTTTGGGTTTTTGTCACCAATGTTTTTTGTAATGAATCCTGAATCTCTTTTCTGAGACTTTTTTATTCTCTGACCTTTAACAAGAATGTTACAAGATAAAACCTCCATGACAGAACAAGTTTGCCACCTATTGCATTGCTTTTTTTCAGACAACAAAGACTTATAAAATTGATTTAGATTTAATCTTAAAGAGCACCCTGAAAGAGCACGACCCTTCTAATCCCCAACTGTACACCTTCAAATTCACACAGTATCTTATTTTTAAGCCAGTTCTAAATACTATTGGGGAAACACTGAAAATCAAAAATTTAAATTTAAAATTGTAAGTCCTCTAACTGAATATTTTGGGTCAGCAATAAACATTCTGCAACTACATATGCTCCTCTGTTGAAATACTCCATGGGAGTTCATACGCTACATTGATCCAGGTGACCTCAAAATGGGGATGACACATAGCTAAACAGTGACCAGAACATAATTTTAATCTTAGAGGCATAGACAGGATTTAATTCAGCTGCTTTGAAAAGCAGGAAGTAATGGAGCACAGCTGGGCTGTATGCAGGAAGTACTAACAGAGAGATCCCCCAGTGAAAAAGAGCAAGTCCCAGAAAGCCTTTCCCATAGACCTGCTTTACTTACTCGGTTTTTGGGAGCTGATCCCAGCCACAGCTTCATTCCCACCTCCCACTGCTTCTCATTCAGCCTCCATTGCTCTGCTTCCAGGCTCACCTCCCTCCAGCCTCCCTCTGGGGTCTCCTTCATGCTGCTCTCACCAAACCCACTTCTTGTGAGCCAAATCTCTGCATTTCCACTGACATCCTTCCTGTTTCCCTCTGCCCACACTTACATCTCACTCCACCTTGCAAACTCTACAAACCTCCCTCCCTTCCCTGCTGGGCTTCACTCTGTGCCAATCTGTCCTCACTGCAAAGATAAATTACTGATGTGGGGGTGGTGGTGGGATACACACAACGCAAACAAGCAAACCCTTCAGTTTGTGTGACAACAGGGGCAGTTTGGAATAAGTAAGCAAGTCCTCAAAATAGTCAGATACCTCTTTGTAGAAATTTCAATAACATCTAAGACAAAAGTATGTCAAGGTCTGAGTACACCACCTAAAATACAGTAATACAGATAAATCCAAGAACTAGAATTTACTGGAATCTTAGATCAGGTTCAGCTCTGCCTTTCAGTTTCATGTAAGCACAGAACAAGGGGACAAGAGAAGAGCCCGTACCATAGTGCAGTGCTGAGGGCTCGTGACAACACGTTTTGTTGTACAGTTCTAAAAGTCACCAAAGAGCCACGTGAAGTGGTGCAAGCTGCAAGTAGTGACAATCTCTCATTTACTAATATCTTTAATCTATTTTTCCTCAGCAGGATTGTGTTTCCAGCAATAACCAGGATAGAAGATTAAGAAAAAATACTGCAGACAGAGCAGCAACAGTTAAGCAGAGCATTTCATTAGAGCCATCTGAAAGTGTGGCCACCAAGCTTCAAAGCACCGACAGAAGGCAAAGCAGCATCATGTTTGCTATGAAAGAGCAACAGAAAGGTGAAGAAATTAATTCCATCAAGCTCCATAAACGCAGGAGGAGGTTTATAATTAAAAAGAGCCCAATTCTCATTTCCATGAACAGCTCCATTCTCAACCTGCCCACACTTAAATATGAGGATAGAAACAACAGCAAGTGGAAAAATCTCTATCAGATCCAAGGAGAAAGGAAGAGGATTATGAGGGAAACGTGTTCAAAATACAAGAGTAATAACAGAAGAATAATCACTCCTTATCATGTGTCTAGAATATTTGTAGAAGACAAATACAGAGTTTTGTACTGTGAAGTCCCAAAAGCTGGCTGCTCTAACTGGAAGCGGGTGCTCATGGTGCTGAACGGGCTGGCCTCCTCCACAAAGGACATCCAGCACAACACCGTGCACTACGGAAACTACTTGAAACGGCTGGATGGGTTTGACCACAAAGGAATTTATCACAGGCTCAGCACTTACACAAAAATGCTCTTTATTCGTGAGCCCTTTGAAAAGCTGGTATCTGCATTTCGGGACAAGTTTGAACATCCAAACAACTACTACCACCCGGTCTTTGGAAAAGCCATCATTTCCAGATACCGTGTCAATGCCACCAAAGAAGCACTGAGGACAGGCTCTGGAGTCAAGTTTAAAGAGTTCATTCAATACCTCCTGGATGTACATAGGCCAGTGGGTATGGATATACACTGGGATCATGTCAATAGGCTTTGCAGCCCATGTTTAATAGATTACGACTTCGTTGGGAAATTTGAAAGTATGGAAGAAGATGCAAACTTTTTCTTGCACTTAATTGGTGCTCCACAAAATTTAACTTTCCCCAAGTTTAAAGATCGTCACTCCAATGAAGAAAGAACTACCACTAAAATTACACAACAGTATTTTGCACAGCTTTCTCCTTCTCAACGACAACAAAGCTATGACTTTTACTATATGGATTACTTGATGTTCAACTACTCAAAACCTTTTGAAGACCTATATTGATTTGAGAGCCTGGATATTTCCACAGTCGCAGCCGCTGAATTGTGTGACAAATCCAGGTGGCATCTGTTTATATATACTTGCCTGTTAGCAAACATGTGGTTAAAGAGCAGGGAAAAATACAAACCAGAATATAAACAGATGTTTACACCTTCACCTTAATTGCCTCCTTTTTCAAATCATATTTTTTTCTATAATTTCTCCATGAAATGTATGTACATATATGTATAATATGTCAGGGCCCCCAAATAAAGCACAGAATTTTCCAGGCTGGTGTGGCCTGTGTTTGCACTTGGGGGACAGTGTGTTTGAAATGAGGGGAGCACAGCTGGCAATTCTAAAGTGCAGCCAGTATTTCAAACTCTTTACTGTTCAGAAAATCAGTCTTTAAGTGATGGAGTAGCAAGAAGGAAAATACACTGAGCAATATTTAGTTTGTTGAAATGTGCAAGGCATGAAGCCATACACAGGCCCCATATGTTTGAAGGTGGATGTTGATCACTGATTCCTGATATTCTTAAGTTTGCCAGGGAGAAAAAGTCTAATCAAACTTACACTGTTCATAAACACACTGGTGAAAACATCTAATACTTAATGACCATGTGAGAGCAGTATTAAACCAGATGTTGCAATTCAGAGCGAGGATGTGTTCTCCCCTTCAATATTTCCCTTATGGCACATTCATCTGCAAAAAGATAAAATGCAGGCGAACATTTGCATCTTTATAAGTGTTATTAAAATTCTTTTAATCCTTTGCATTAACATAAATCTCTGGTTTAATCTTCATAGTCACCAGGAATATCAAATCTTTCCATCATAACAACAAGCAAGAATAAATGCCACTTCCTGCCCAACAGGGTAGTTCTTTTCATTGCTGCAAACAATTTGCACTTGCTTATTTTAGTAACAATTATATCTGACTTAACATGCAAAAAATATTCCAGGTGTTTTAGTTCAATTTCTGTGCTTGACAGGACTTTCTCATCTCTACCAGAGTGTCTTGTGAGAATAAAATACTTGACATTCCACTAGTTGCTGTCTCTAATCACAGAATATTCTGATTTGGAAGTGACCCACAAGAATTCTTAAGCCAAACTCTCAAATGAATGGCTCATACAGGAATTAAACCCCCAACCTTGGCATTATCAGCACCATGCGATAACGAGCTGAGGCAGTCTCAGCTCTGTAAATTTTCACTCAAATTCTGTATACAGAACCCTTGTTTACGTGTCATTTATCCACTTGACATGATATTTAAACTGGCCATACTGGAAACAAGGATCAAACTCCATCAGGATGCCAAGCCTGGACTCCCCAGTAACTTCTAGAGTTTGTATTTCACAGCCACGTTCCACCACAACTAGCACAGTACAAATGCTAACACCTAAGAAATAATGCTTGTTCTAAACTGTTTCCAGGTTCAGATCCTCATATGGATAGTCTCATGCATCACAAGAATTGGCATTAGCGTTTCCCCAGAACCATCCTGTATATTTTTTGGGCTTTAAATATTTTAAGAGGGAAAAAAATGTTTCAAAATATCTTGTAGTAAAAACTTCACTGACAAATACTTTACATATCAAGTCTGACATCACATTTTCCATTTATGTTCGGAGAAAAATTGGCTGCATTAGAAAAGTAACGTGGAGCTTACACTGTTCCATGAAACCAGTTACCCTTCCCTGCCTGCCCATGCTCCTGCCTTTCAATCACTGCCTTGCTGCTGCAGCAGCCCCTCACCCATCTCACTTTTCCACACACCCAAAGACTTGTTGGTCTGCTCACATGACTGCAGAACAGCCTTCGTACTCAAAGCAATGCTTCTGCTAGTCCAGCTGGGATCAGCAGCAGCAGCCTGGGGTTTGTTAGCTCACAGTGCCCGGCCAACAGGCAGGCACAGGCAGCAGCCTCAGCCAACAGGTCACAGACAGCAGCATCCAGGGGAAAACAAGGCACAGGGATCACTTCCTAGTGCAGATGGAGCAGATTCTGACAGTGGTGGGAATTCTTGGAGGGTGGATTGGGTGTGAAGAGTCATAGCCAAGACCACCACTAGGAATTTAAGTGAAGCCATCCTTAGCATTTAACAGTATTTAGTGCTCTGAGAGGTGATGGTGCTCTGTTTGATGGACCTGATGGTCTGTAGCTACAGTCACCAACACCAGCAGAGGACATGCTGGATATTGTAGCCCTCTTGGGCTTTCTCAGGGTCTGACCCTGCCAGCAGGTCAGGTACCAGAGCTCGGTGTGCTGAACTTCCACTGGGAGAAGAATCTCAGTTCATCTTACTGCAGCAAAGGGAACATGCAGTCATGGGTCAGCTCTCTGAGGCTACCAGAACAAAGCTGGGCATCATTTGTACTCACACCTCTGCTAGCCTGAGGGTGCTTTAAAGGTAAGATTGAGGGACTTAACCCTTCAGCTGGATTCACAACAGCTGTGAATCCTGACTCTCCTTCTACCTCCTGCCTCCTCCCAGTTCCTGTTCAGCTTAATTTACATGTCCACATAAATTGATACAGTCACATTTACATCTGAATGGCTTGGCACATTCCCAGATCATCAAGTGCTCACTGTATGAGTGAAAAAAACCTCAGCAATACCAGCAAAAAATTGTACTTCAGATTGTATCAAACGTGTACTTTACCTACCACTACCCCCTCCACAGCTATTTTAATTCATTTATAGGAAAAGATAACAATAAGGAAGTTACATTTTTAATGGCAAATATAGGTGAAGACTTTGACAGGTTTTATTTTGTCTGGGATAAAAATCACTCTTTAAACAAAAACTGATCAATGATTTGCATGTTTATTACAAGTTGTATATGGCACAGTAGTATCTGGTTTACAGTTTCTCAAGGAAGACAGAAGCACCCTTCTAATACTCACATGTATATATATATATATATATATATACATATTTAAAATACTGGCCAGTTGCATTAATTTGGCTCTGTTACTTTCAGCTCCTATTCCCTGCTGAGTAGTGTAAACAAGGTGACAAGTGGTTTTAAAAGAATGTTTGTAAAGTTGCATTTTAAAGTCAGAAGAAATGCAATATCTTGAACCAAAAAAAAAAAAAATCCAAGGCAGCAGACAAGTAAACTAATATTTTCATGTTGAGCAAAATTTTTAAGTAAAAAGCAATAATTTTGACTAGATTGTAGTAAGTTTTCAGATTGCTTATTTCCCTTTGGATTGTCTTGTCTTTTTTCCCACACATATAAGATCTTGGCATTTTTATTTCAATGTAATTTTATTTTTTCAGAGGTGTTCATTTTGAATTCATTCCTATATTTTATCCTTTGCCTCATAGAGAAATATTTTATTTCTTATGGAAAGTGGAAATCAGAGTGTACAAAAAAATCCTGTTTTCAAACAAACAGTCTAGCTCAGAGGTCAGCCAAGGTAAATATAAGATAAAATAATTTTGTCAATCCAATTGGTTTTTAACTCCAGAGGTAAGGACCCAGCTACAGCAGCCAGAGAAGGTGAGGTGTGAAGGCACACAAAGAGCAGAACAGAATCTCCCCCCATACTCCTCAAAGTGGTCTAAAGCCTAGAGCAGAAAAAGAGACTAACACAGACACAAAACCAAATTGTGTAAACTAATTGTGCACTTTATTATCTGCTTTTGCAGATAATGAAACTGAAGACAGCAATAATATTTTAATTAGGGGATAGTTTAAGATTTTGATATTGGGATGCTCTGCAAGTGAAATTCATTGAAATCTAAGCAAATTCATGTTCTTAGTCCTTCGTGTACCCAAAAAAGTCATCCTTGCAATGTGCACAAATTGAGTGATGCTGATTTACTGGGGTTTTTATGCTTTAAATCCCCCCACTGCCATATGTACCTACCATGACTAGCCTCATACCAGAGGTGTCAGTTTATGGGGGCTTATGCCTCCAAAAATAAAGGAATCAAGGTATTAAAATGAGTTTTCTTAACTCATGTCCATAACTTTTCAGAATCTCCATGATGGGGTTCCAATGCTTTCTTCCATAACAATCACTAATGTTGGAGCACATCAGACTGCACAATGTCAGAAGAAAATATGAATTGAGGATAGGAGTTCACTTTTTTTTGGCCACAATTTGGACTCAATGATTTCAGAGGTCTTTTGCAACTTAATTGATTCTGCAATTTGGTTTGCTGATTTACAGCTCATCTTATAGAACGATTGAAGTAAAGAGTTTTTAAATTGTAGGTACTGAATTCTGATGATTCCCTTCCTCCCCTGCCTCATTTGAGCAACTTTCTGAGAAGATTCATTCTTTGGATGATCAAAGAGTATCTTTTTTGAGAGAGAGGGATACACAGAGTAAGGGAGAGGTGCACACATGGACTGCATGCACTGCACTGTACATGAACTAATCCCATTTTTTGCACTACTTTTCCTGTTTGGGCAACACTATCACTGACAGCAAGAGCACACCTATGACAAATCCATGTACAATTATCTGCTTATATACACCCAGATAAAGTACATGGGAAAAAACCCTACGCAAATAGCATTATACATACTCAGGCACCTACCAACTTGCAAATGCATGGAGGGAGATATAATGCCAAAAAAATCATTAGAAAATGAGTTCGATGTATATAAAACATCTGCATTGCTTTTTACACAGCTGTTTCTAGTGTCTTTATACAACACTACAAATTAATTTGTCAGGCCAACTCAGCTGTGAGTTGAGTTCCACATTCCACATTACCAGGAATGAACAGATAAAAAGGGAACTTTCTTTTCTGACGTTTCTCTTAACCATGGTTTCTTTCTTGATACAAGTTGCTGACATTGAGATGAAGGATGTTCTTTTCCTACCCACAACAAGAAATCACAGAGGTAGCTGGGATATTTGGAATAGACTATATAAATCCCAGCCTCACCATTTCAACTTCACTGACTCTGGAACACATCTGCATGCAGCACCAGTTTGTTTTCAGAGCATAACATGAGAGGCAAGGCTGAGCACAGCCTGTTTGAGCTGATACTGCTTCAAGGGATGATTGTCATGTTGGCATTGTTATGTGTGGGAATTTCAAAGCCTCAGCATGCACCTGCACGCTCCTGAATAATGATTTGGGAAGTGTCCCAAGCTTCATATGGCAAGATGCATTTAATTTTTGTCCAAAGACAACAGCTACTTAAGAAGGACCAGCAATTTTCTCAGCTTCTCTCTCTGGAACCTCACAGGCAAGTCTGTAAACAAGCATCTCTAATGTCTTCCAGCATGATTCTGCTGTAAAAAATGCACCAGAGTCAAGACCAGGACACTTTTCTCCATTAGCTACACTAATGACAACTGATACTGACCAGTGGTAAGTCACTTTTTTCCAGAATTTCTCAGAACTATCCATTCAAACAGAGGTGCCCAGAATTAAACATGCAGTAAAGATTCACAATGGATTTGAGTCTTGAGAATGGCAGGCACTCACCCCTCCCACATTCAATTTAATCCTGGAATACATTGAAGCATTATCCACAGTGCATCACTTGAGCAGTAAGGGCAAGACAGCCCAGAACTGACACAGGAGACGAAGACAGACATGACTAAGCCTTGCTCACTGCCATCAGACTATTTCAGTAATATTTTATAAAGCAATTGACTCAGTTATTTGTGACTCATGCTAGAGAATAAGAATGATTGCATTACCACAAGTCTAAGAGAAACATTTAACCTTGTAAAAATATTTTCTGGTCCGGTTTAAGGAAGAACTCCCAATATTTAGTTTTAAAATGACACTTTGGGAAGTCCTGTGCATACACACAACTTAGTGCACAACTAAGTTGCACCTAGCAAGGAGCATATGTACATAACACCTTCTATGCAGATAAATCTTTGAAGAGTCATTTTCCAGGCAGTTTGTGCCATGGTGACTTTTACACAAGTAGACAAATAAGCTTGTTCAAATTCTGTCATCTGTGGCCATTTTTGCCACCAGCTTTTTTTTTTTTTTTTTTTTTTTTTTAACTGAAGACACATTTATCAGAATTGCACCAGAGGTCAAGTTTTCCATTATGTACCTACTTTGCATGAGACCCAAATTCTGTTTAAATTCAACAATTAAAGCAGTGCTGGCCCTGTGTTTCACATTCAGCTCTATTGGATCTCTATGGGTGAGCATTTCTAATAGTGTTCTCTTTTTTCCACGGAACTTAAAATTACACTGTCAAGTTAGGGAAAATGAAAGAGGCTTTCATAATCCAACTTTTCCACAGTTATTCTGCAATCTGGGAATTCTGTCCAGATTTATTTTTACATAATATAGGAAATTTCTTCTCAACATATCCAAACAAAAGCATGTCACGAGCTGCAGAAGGTGTTAAGATTATGTTCAGGCAGAGAGAGCAGCAGCACAGGAAGCAGTGGCCCAAGGCAACTGCAGTGAGAGCTTGTCCCAATCCATTAAACACCAGTGGAGGTGGCTTCTTTCTCAAGAAAGGAAAGCTCCAGGCTACAGTTCACCTTCAAATTCATAGATACAGACTAACATACATTATGATCACGAGTAAAAGTTCTTTTATCTTTGTTTTAAGTGTGTATCCAGTCAGTATAACCATGTGCCATGATGGAGCCACAGAGGAGTCATGTGAAGGTGATGCCAGCCCACATACAGATCCCTCAGAAGTCCACAGGACACAGGTTTAGCTGTCTGCTCTGTAAAATGTCACACAGCTGACCTGTTTCCACAGCATTCATTTACAACAATACTCCTACACCTAGCAGCAGCCAGGTGTGCTAACACTTAGGGCAGGTAACTGGGAGCTTTGGCCTACAATTTGCCTGGTATCTGACTGGTTTGGGTCTCATCTAGAATTGCTCCACTTATCTTTCCCATCTCTGGTGAGGAGGAAAATGCAGGAATGGTATAATATTTTTTGTGTTACACTGAATTTTATTTACTGATCTCAAATTCATTTAATTCATCTATTGCAAAATATAATGGAAAGGAGTTTTTCTCACCAATATTACCAGAATATTGTGTTCTTATTAATACCAGGGGAAAAAACCAAACAAACAAACAAACAAACAAAAACCCAAAGCAAATAAACAAATAAAAGCAACAACAAAAACAAAAGCACAAATAACTCAAAACCAAAACAAGACAAACAAAAAAACCCAACCAACCAAAAGAAAACCAACACCACCACAGCACAGGTAACCTGCCCAATAAAACAGACAATGTGATAGAGCAAGCAGCTGCAATATTTGTATTGTCTCACATTATATTTCTCCTCTGAAATCCATAAAGACATGAATCCTGCTCAAGTGACACACTGTGTACTCATCAAGGTGATACTGTCTTTATAAATCAGGCATACAGTGACCATTTCAGGCACTGTGGAAAACACAGCAGACATAATATGAGATGGGCTATGAATCTGACAATTTACCCATGTTTATCCTTGAAAAAAGGGGGTTCATTTTTATTATCAAAAATAAATCTCAGAACTTCATTAGATCATCCACCAAAATTGAATGTCAGGTTTATATTACAGTCTACAAAGCACACAGCAGCTGGTAATGATAAAAAACATTTTACCTTGGAGCTCTTTCATAGTGAGTTTCAAAATTGACCACTCAGAATAGAAAGCTAAGCCTGCCATACTTGACTAAAACATACAGCTTATGAACACTCCAGAATGAACATGTGCAGAAGTAAAATCAATTTTAGAAAAATTCCGAAGATAAAAGGGTCGATAGTTGATTTATCCCTTGTCTCACCTATTACAAGGAGCTACTTCTCCCCCACAATTCACTGTTTTAAACTATGAGAAATAAGTAATACCCAGAATTACAATAAAGACTGGCTTCAAACACATTTTCCCACTTTCTACCTTCAGCTCAGAAACCTCTTTCCTTGCAGCTATACCTGACAAGCAAAGTACTTTATGGTAACACCTTCCAGACTCCTGAGCTTCCCAATCCCACCAGCTTTGAAGGCATTGATTTGCCTGTTTCTGCAGTAAAAAGAAGTTCTGACACAGCTATCAAAGTCACCGACTTTGTACCAACCTGGGAGTGTCCAAACCTTAAAAGTATCTGGCTCCTCTTTTCTTGTCTTCAACTCAGATTTTATGCTGTAGCCTTGCAGAATGGTTTCAAACCAAATGGGTTTGTTTCTCAGATATCAAAATCTCCTTTTCCTCTTGAAACCTCTGTAAAGAGAGATGGGGCTGGGGAGAAACTACACTGTCTGGTTTTAAATGGCCTGAATCTTCTCAGAACTCTTAAATGCTCCTGCATTTAACACTACCTGCACTAACAGCTACCTTTTGCAGGTTTAGCAAGTGGCATAAATGTCAAAAGATGCAAAACAGACAGGTCTGCTAGTTTTGAAAATCTAAGTCAGTGTGGATTCATATTCTCCCTGACAGCAACCAAAACTTGCAGATAGATACACTCAGCCTCACTAATCCAAATCTGTGGAAGAAATGCTAATACAAATCCAAGTAGATACATCCACACTTCAGCTCTGCCTTCATTGACTGTTTGATTGGTAATTAAGGCATATATTTGGTTCCAGAAATGTAGAAAAAAAACCCCAAATCCCAAAGGAAGCAGTCGAATCTGAGCCCAAGGTTATTAATCATACTGCCACTAATTGTATATAAAGTATCTTTACTCCCTCCAAAATGTTTTTTTTAAATATTATGGGATTTAAATATGTCACAATATTCTGGATATCTTGATTAGATCTGCTTTAATATACTGCCTCCGAATAATTTGTAATTTATTTAACAGAAATGAAGAACTCTTACTAATCATTAAGATTAAGCAGAATTTTTAGCCTGACTAGACTAGCAATAAAAGTTGATAAGGGGATTTTTTTTTCTTAAACAGTGCTTTTTACTGTCTTCTTGTAATTAAAGTTTCAACCAAGGTCCCATTAGGCTGATAGTGATCCCCCCTGTGAATCAGACAGACCCTCAAGTCTTCAAGTTTCCAGAGTAAAGTCTCATTGGTGACTAGCATCTGGGAAGGGTTTGACTAAATCCAGTGAAAACTCACTAAGATTAAAAGCCTAAAGAATTTTGCTCCTCATTGACATTTAAAATGCTTTCTACATCATTCCCCTGACCTAGCCAGATCACATGTCCTCACAAAGCACCCCACAGGTTCCTTCAGCCTGCCTTCCCCTGCAGTCAACCCTGTACAGGTGCCAATTTCAGGGCAGGCAGCCAAAGTACAGTAAAGCTCACTATGAATACCCTCAGGATTAGGGCACAAAAATCAGCCCAGTAACGACAGGGAGGACAGAACCTGTGCCAAGAAGAAAGCCAAGGGAGGGGGAGGGGAAGGGGAAGGGGAAGGGGAAGGGGAAGGGGAAGGGGAAGGGGAAGGGGAAGGGGAAGGACACACAGAATCCCTGAAGAGAGGAAGAACTGGCTTGGAAGAAGCACTGCAGGATCTGCCCAAGGTAGAACACACCAACTACACACTGCAGCTGGGCCAAGACAGGTCCTGCAGTGAAAGTGCTTTGTAAGTATTCCTCACACCTACAGAAGCTGAACCAGGGATATTCTTCTTTTTTTTCTGGCTTCCATGCCCCTTACATCTTTGTAGTCCTTCCACAAGTGTCCCAGCTTTGGAAAAAGCCACCACATCACTCCTCTGGCAAGAGCAGTTCCAAATTTCCTTTTCAAACTATGGTAATACATGTTCTCCAGAGGGCTTAATCCATTTATCACCTTCTGATCCTGGCTGTCACAGTTTCTCTTCTATGTTACCCTTACACTTCCTATAAGAATCCCCCTGTCAGTCTTTCCCCCTTCCCTCAATCAATGTGCCAGATTGTAAGACCCAGGCTTTCAGACTCTCTACTTCATGGTAAAGACATATTATAGAACTGACTGGGCATTGGTCTACCAGACTACCCAAATCAGCTTTCTTCATTCCGTTTATTCAGTTTCTTCCCCTTACAGCTTCTCTGTAGCATTTGTGTAAATAAGCATACCTTTGCCATCTTCCAAGTCATGCTCACACACCTTGAAGAAGTTCAACTTAAAATCCTTCTTCCTAATACTTGTTTCTCTCCACAAATCCAGAAGATTAGCCCACAGAGTGGGCCAGAAGGGCAGATCTACTGAAATGGATAATCAGAGTAATCAGAGCCTCACACTTGCAGCAGAGACAGAGTCAATCTTGTCTGCCCATCACGGTCTTCAATAGGGTTAAAGACAGCTGTACAGCCAATCCAGAGTTATGGGTAAGCAGAACCAAAGGCTTTTTCTTTAAGAAAGGGATCCCCAAATGTAAGCAATGAAATTCTTTCTGTTACCTTATTTATGAATAACAGCTCAGTGCATGGCTGCTTTTTTTTTTAAGCTTTTACCAAATGCACCTCAAACCAACCACAAGCAAAGGATCAAGGACTGTTGTTAAACAAGTATTAAAATAAAAAGGACAGTATACCTTTTACCATACCACAACAATATGAGATGTTATATTTACCATAAAACAGAAACAAGGTTGTATATGCCATTTGACCAGCTGAAGAGTTCACCAATCCCAGTATTGTGTGTTAGTATTTTCATCTCTAAAGAACTGAAAAAAATAGTGGCATTGTAGCACAGCCAGTCAAAGCAAAGGGAAAGCAAATCAAAGCACCAAATGGAGCAGAGGTAGAAATCCATACATTCCAGCTCTCCATTCAAAGTTACCTTCCTGCTTAGAGAAAGATTTTCCCTTTCATTCCCTTCTGAAGCATTCAATATAGCTTAGTGCCAAAGGCAAGATTTCATATTCACTAGAAGAAAAATTCCAATGTTCTAAGGGAAGTCTCATTCAGCTTGTCCCAATACGTTTCTCTGCATCCTACTTCTTGCCTGTAGCCTTAAAGAATAAGGGCCTTTTTATTACACAGGTGATCTGGTGGCAGAAAAGTATAAACTATTCATGTAAAACACCTTGCTGCAGCTTGCTGAAGACTTTCATGTTCCAGTTTTGGGGAAGATAAAGTATTTCATTGGAAGAAGAAGAATTTTAAGATCTAATTAAGTTGCTTAATCAAAAGCATTTAAGTTATTATACATTGTGCTGTAGGTACTTAATAGAGCTATTAACCAAGAAAATAAATTATTATTATTTTTAAATGCAGCCTGTTCTTTGAGAAATAAGTGAAAAAAAGATGCTGCCATCATTTACAAGTACAATGCCAAGCACAAGAAACTTAAGTAATTCTTGATCACAGAGTGCTGAACTGCTTCAAAAATCAAGTTACTACAGCCAGGATGATTTGAATTAGAACTATTACTGGAGTAAAAAGGTGAACAGTTCAATTAGTTCTTCAAGGATAAAAATTGTCACAATGAAGTTTGTCCAAGATGAAAGGTCTCAAAGATATCTGGGGGTGCCAAGGCCGTCCCAGCAAGAAACTCATTATTGCTCTGTGGCCAGAACACTGCAGAGGTGTTGTGGTCCCCTGCCATGCCCTGCTGCTGGTGTGCTGTTCTTGCACACCACAGAGCATTTCATACAGTCCCAGGGAAACTGTCAGAGACACTTTGCAAAGGGCACAGATGGTGCCACTTGAAGAACAGATTTATTGCAAATAAGAAAATGGTCACAGAAATCAGGTATCTGAGCTACTGCTTGAACTGTCACTAATCCTTTGCACTGTAAGGCACTATAAATGGATGCATTGGAAGTTGCTTGGAATTTTCTGTAACTTGAGAATCTACACTTCATATGAGCCAGGAGAAGAGTACTTGGTAAATAACCAAAACAGCAACACAACACATTCTAGCAGAAAGACGCCCAGAAGTCAGCTCTTATTGAGCACTGTTTTTTCCAAGTACCACAAAAATACATTTCAGAATGATGAGAAAGAACAAAACAAACTTTCATGTTTGCTCAGTTCCTCAGTAGAAGGTACCTACTCAGTCCTCCAGAATGTGTCTCTCAAAATGCATCTTCATTACCTGTTGTAATGTTTTTATCTTTCTGTCATTCAACCTTATGAAACAAAAGGACCACTTGAAATGAGAACAGGAAAATGCACCTGAAAAATTAAGATACTTTATTTATCCATTGAAAATTTACCACATTGTATGATAGGAACTACCTCAGCGCACTGTTATTTCACTTCCACTTAATTTTTGCCATACTCTTGAGAGTCTCTTCCTTCGCCTTGTTGTTTCCCCACAGTCACAGATAATTTAAATATCTGTCTTGGAAGAGGTGGTCTTTTCCTTTGAAAGCTGGAAACATTAGTTTGCATCCTAAGCAATAGTAATCTCAAGTTTATAAAGAAGGTGGGGGCAGGGAAAGGAACTTAACCTCTCATAAGTGTTCCCACTGGTTTTGAAAAATCTGGCAGCTGCCCAAAGGAAAAGATTGTCCCAATAACAGAGGCTGTGCTGCTGAAAAATGTCATTTCTAAAACTGTTGATCATTAGCAAAATACCATAGATCAGGATCTTTTTAACCAGAAGCACTAGAATAACTTGAGAGAGTGACTAAAGCCAGTGAACAGTATTCCCCATAATTACCGAAAAATGAAACTAATTTCTTTTCACCCTGAACAGCTTTCACCTCTTGCCAGAGGCATTAATGTAGAATAGGGATGTTAATAATGAGGATAGTAGGAACGAGAAGTGTTTTAAGATTTAAAGGCTGACTTTTTAATGGTGTTCATGTTGTAGTGTGGCATGCCATATAATTAATGCAACTCCTTTTTACCAATTCAAAAAATGTGTACTTCTCTTCACAGAACTGCAGTTCTGACAGTATTTAGAGCAACTCTTGGCCCTTTTGAATCCTCTCCCATCTCAGATTATTAACTGGTTTAGGTGATACCACAATAATGCAACTTACTTTCATTTTGTAAAGTCTTTAATTTTCAAATATAATATAGCTAGAACTGTGAGATGGTTTATGCTCTCAGCTCCCCACCTGCTAAATAAGAAGACTGACAAAGTATTCAGTAGAAATGGGCACAGCAAATCTTTTTCCAAGCACTGCTTACATTTCTTGTGCTGCCCCCACAACTGCAATCACCCTGATTCCAACTTTAGGAAATCTAGCTGGGGTATGAGCAACAAAACTGGAGCAGAACAAGGCACTATCACAGAATGACAAATAGTGGAACATTCTTGGGCTGCTCACACTGAAAAGCAGGCAGCTTCATGCTCAGACGTACCTGTATCCTGCAGTAGCTACATGAAAGTTATCAAGGAATCCCCATCCCTGTCACACCTTTCCTACAGTTTGCATACATTCAGAGATGCATAAAGACTGACAGTTTTGCTGTTACTCTGTTGAAATTTGGTTGATTTGAATCACAGCAAGCTTAACGCCCTCCCAGGTTTTCTTGGAGGAAAACAAAAACAAAAACAACCACAAAAAAAACCCACCAAAACACTAGCACATACCCCACCTGAAAGACCCAATTTTCAAAATTCCCTATTTTTCCTTAATTATTTTAAAGCCAGATTTGAGCAAAATCTCATTTTTTGTTTAGGGTGAGCAGGAAAAGCATACTAACATCTTCTTCACAGCTATATTCCACAGGCAAATTTAGATTAATGACCAGCCAGGCTGTCTTCACCCTTTGACCCTCAGTTATTCCCTTTACTCCAGTTCCCAGAAAGTTCAGGAGAGCCTACATAGTAATTGAAGATTTTAATCTTGTGTGGCTTTTAATCAAAGAACTAATACCGTTGCATGGCTTTAAAATTCACACATCTATGACTATATTATTTCAAAAGACAAAAGCATTCTTTGTTAATTATTACAGTCTTGCCACTGTCTGCTGCCCTGATCTCACATATTCATTGTAGACTTCAGTCTCAAAGTGTTTTTAAAACACAGGAATGTTTTCATGCACTGTTTAAAGGTTGACCTGTCTATAGAAGTAGCCTGAACTTGACTTCATGACATTTAATGATAGGAGAGAAAAAAACCCCAAAAAATAAACCCACCACATTCTTGAAATGTTGTAAAACACCAGCACCAAATCCGTAAACATCTAGTACAGAGCGAGGCCAACGGAGCAAGGTTTCCTTAAGTCACCTAGAAGCTTCCCCTTTGCATGGACTTTTTCTCAGTTACTTAAATAAAAGGAACCTACAAATGTCTATTCTGTATCTTCTGTAAGTGATAACATTTCCATGAATAGCACAAATTGACGGGGAAGGTGCCTTCTCTAATTACTCACTGTGAAAGCAGAGAGTCCAAACTGGAATTCATGATCAGCTTAAATAATAATCAGTCTAATGACTAGGTTGGCAACAGACAGAAGCTTGAAGGAACAAGATGAGTTGCTGCAGGGTTATCATGGGGGAAGCTGTTGCTTATGAGCCAGGAGCTGTTGAAAAATCTCCTCTGAGAGTTTGAAGAGACTTGCAGTGGAAGACCACAGAGATCCAGCACCAACTGAAAGAGTAATAAATAATTTTGTACCAATGCACTTTCCATACATGAGCAGCCAGAGGATGCAGCATCCCCAAAGAGACCAGACAAATTTACAAAAATCACCCCCACAGAAGAGGAAACTGCAAACATTTTTAATGTA
The DNA here is from genome assembly GCF_031753505.1 of Anomalospiza imberbis. Classification (NCBI taxonomy): domain Eukaryota; kingdom Metazoa; phylum Chordata; class Aves; order Passeriformes; family Viduidae; genus Anomalospiza; species Anomalospiza imberbis. The sequence continues at coordinate 2,486,508 of NC_089692.1, read as the reverse complement.
CTGCAGCAGCATGAAAGACAAGGACTGTAGAATGAAAGCTTACATTGTGAAGGTGTCACCTTTAAGATTTATACAAATATTAAATTGTGAAGGCTACAAACAGAGCAAAGAATGAGTGATTGCTTTCAAATAGAAAAACAAGCAGAGGCTTACATGGGGTAAAACCAATTGGTTTCTGCTTTATGATGACCCATGTCTATAAAGACACATACAGAGCTGTATTCACAACCCTGACAATGCCTGACTCTGATAATGTCTGTGGCATGGAGAAACCCTCCCCACCTTTGCTCCAAAACACATTTGCTCTTTGCCTGTGGCTTCTTGTAAAAGACACTGAAGTTTTCTTTGCCATTTCTGGCAGCAGGTTTTACTGTATACACGTATTAAAATTTCCAGTTAACAAAAGATGGCACAGCTAAGAATCAGTGATGTTTATCTTCAAAAGGCTCCTGATGCAGTAGGGACTGAATTCTGTACACTTAAGGAACACTGAAAAGGCTGTGGAAGCACTGCTGATCTTTGCATACATACACACCCAGTGTTGAGGGAGCCTGGGGACAGTGTTCAGCAGTGGTCTTCTGCATCATTCACTCTAAATGGACAAAGGATGAGAGAGGAAAAAAAAGAGGCAGCAGCAGCAGCTCAATTATTTCATTTGTATGGTATGCCTTTTCAGTCCTGCTCTGGCTTTGCATCTACATTAGTTAACCTGACCAGAGCCTCTCAAAAGCACAGGCTTAAATCCTGTTCCGTTCCATCTTACTCACTTTTCACCAGTACACTCTACATTGAAAAGCCCAGGCCTTCTTGTGCTGAAGTCAAACTTCATCTAGCTATTCTTCTCTGACAACTCCAAACCACAAAAAGTAGTGATGATATATTTAGGATGTTGTCCAAAAATACCAGAAATGTCTGGTTCTTTTATATTGCTGTACCTCATGTTATGGTTTGAGCAAGCCCACATCAAGCCACCGCAGAACCACTTAGCATTCTCCAGCCATGAAACCAGTGCCACTGCAAAAGAACAGGGGGAACCTTCTCTCTGCATGGCATAACAAATGAAAACAACAGAAGCCTTGTCATTTCCACCTCAGAACAGAAGTGAGATGAAGACTGCAGAGCTTCAGGAAAGGTAATTTAAAAACTAGACCTCTCCCAGGCCTAGACCAGAAGTAGGATCTGAGCAGAGAGTGGTAGATGAGGGGTGAGGGCACAGAAGTTCTCTTTAGAGAGCTGTCACATTTAGATGACTGCTAGGAATTCTCAACAGACATGGCAGAGCCCAGGCAACCATTTTGGAAAGATCCTTTATTAAGAACACTAAAATACCACAATTTCCAAATAATTGCAAGCCCTGTGTATTTTCTGAATTCACTTGTACAACCAGCTCACAACTGAGCAAAGCCCAGCAGCCCCCAGAGCCCATCAGTTCCTTGGGTAGATGGCGCTTAAGGGCAGGCACCGCGGCACAGCTGGAGCTCAGCGAGGGGCTGGAGGAGACATTTATTCCTCCTGACACTGTAACTTACTGTGTCGGTCACAATGTTATCTGGGTCACCGCTACAAGTTTGTGTGGCATCAACAGCAGCCCTGCTGGCAGGCTTCCCCTCGGAACTTCCAGCGAGGCAGTGTTAGCATCCAGCCCTGATCACCGCAAAACTTCGATTACAGTATCTAATCCAGGCGCAACTTCAGCTCCAGAAGAGAGAGCGGAATTATCGGCGAACGGTAGCATCATTAAACTGCATTCTGGCTGTCACACACCCAGCACGCGGGTTGTGCTGCAGCTGGCAGCCCATCTTTCAGAGTAAACTTACTACACGTACTTGTTTGTTTTCCCTTCCCTCAACTTGCCCCATAAGCCAGTTGAGGGGCAGCAGAAGGGCCGCGCCTGTCAGCCTTCCCGCAGCCCACGCAGGCTGTGTGGGTGCCGCTGCCTCGGCGTGCGCAGGGCCGGCAGCCGGGGGGCTGCGGTGCTGCTCTGCGGTTTCCATGGCAGTGCCGAGCCCCGGGGCTGAAGCCCTGCTGTCTGTCTGCTCCCGCCCGCTTGCGGAGACAGCGAACGTGCTTTCCCGGGGCTGCACGGCTACTGCTTCCCTCGGAGCCTCGCGACACACCACTGCCATTGTCTTTGCTTTCCCCACGTTCCCACCGCTGCTAATTAGGCTGGCACTCTATGGAACCGACGATACTCGTGCTCACCCAATTAAGCGGGCGCACAGCAGAAGGTGGACTGTCTCCGCAGAAGCCAGGCACGACACTAGAAAAACCTCACCTCGCACGGTTTTTTCCATCATTTTTCTTTTCTTTCCCCATAGGAAAGATTAGGAGTTAGGTGCACTCAGAATAGAAAACCCAAACAATCAGATCTGAAACTTACGCTTCAGATGTTAGGATTTTTATTTCTCTTAATTTAATTAAATGAATTACATTTTGGGGGTTGCTTCAGTCAAGAAAAGCTATTTACAAAACCCCATACTGTACGACTTAGAGAAAAGTCTCAGAGTTGCTAATCAGGTGATTGCAAACATACCTGTAAAAACAAGCAACAGCCATCAAAAATTCACCTGATGACCTTCACCCTCCCTGCTTCCCCGAGGAGGAAAAAATTGTAATGAGTGAAAAACATTCTTTCAAGTACAAAATGCCCAACACTTGGGAAAGGAAATAAACAGGTATTTGCAAAACTGACCTCCTGCCCTGCTCTGTAAGATGACATTAAAACAGGAGTAAAGGCTCAGTGTCCAAATCTAGTTGTGATTAGCACAGGATTCAGAGACAGAGAGAAGGAATTTAGTTATGAGGAAAATTGGCTGCTCTTTCATCTGAGCATTTCTTCTGTTCTTCTGTTCTATCTGAAAAAATATTTTACCTCAGAAGGGGAAAGAAAAAAAAAAAGACAAATTTTGTGTCATTCCCTTTTCTTTCCTATGACAAGCTGTCACTTCTAGATATGGAAACCATATCACCATGTTGCTGGAGAGAATAAGTGGAGCACGATTTCTCCTTTCCTTTGATATGAACAAAGATTAAAGTAATAAAAAACTAAGAAGATGAGAGTGAAGGAAAAGCAGAATTTTTCAGCAGAGCTGATGTTATTTTAGTATGACATTCTATGAAGCAACAGTGGCATCCAGTGGTAAATTTCCATAAGCAAGTTTCATATCCTACTTCCACTAAGTTTTGGCTTACATCAGATTTTGGGTTGGTTTGTTTTTGTTAGGTTTTTTTGTTGGGTTTTTTTTTTTTTTTGTTTTGTTTTTTTTTTTTGCCAACAGGTTCCTCCTGCTACTTACACCACCAAAACAGCCACCATGCACCCAGTCCTCAATACCAGTAATAGAGACCAAGCATTTTCTCAAAGGCTGTACATCATATCTGCATAGTCAGAAATTCCACTCGTTACTCAGAAGCATTGATACAAACACTTTTTAAAATCATTCTCAGAAAAATAAAGGGCGTTTTTCTCCTGGTGCCCACAAGAGTGCAGTAGATATAATTCTGTACTGTCCCTTCCTCAGTCCCCCTTTCCATTTTGTTTTTCTGCAAGGCAATATGATCATTCTTTTCTCATTTAGTGACATTAAGATTATTTTCACTTTATGATATCTCCTAAGTAGATGCCCTGGGCAAAAATGAAGGGCTTATAATTATAAGAGTATACTACAGAAGAAAGTCCATTCAGTGAATTTATTATGATATTTTCAGGCTGAAATCACATTTGCAGTTAAGAAAGCACCTTGTGCTAGCACAAGCTCAGTATCATTGTCAGTTATAATTTGATAAGAAGAACAACTGTTTCCTCACCAACACAGAGCTGAGAACTAAAAGTTGTCAGTCTGGCTCTCAGGTCAATCAAAATTTCTGGTCTGATTTTTTTTTTTTTTTTTTTTTTTTTTTTTTTTTTTTTTTTTTTTAGTATATGTCTAGAGATCTTTTAAAAGAATCTATCTCAACATCACTAATAATTATGTTTTTCACTTACATTTCCAACAGACTTAAACTAGACTATCTTCTCCCTTTTAATAGGACAATTTCTCTATCTGCAGACCCCAAATTAATCTTCAGAGAGCTATTGACTTATACAATGAGGTTCTTGAAGGAAAGCATTAGGTTTGTTTCCCTCCCAACATGCTAAAACATAAAACTTCTCGTGAAGAAACTGAAGCTGGGCCTGCATCCAGTCTTCATATGACAATACAGTAAGAGAGTTAGCTGGCTGTTAATTGATGTGGTTCCACAAGTAGGAGAGTGCCTACTCAACCCATCCCAAGAAACAAAGACAGGAAAGGATAATTACTGCCACCGTGCTGAGGAGGAGGGGGTAGATTAGGAAGAAAGTGTTTGATGCTGAACTAACTGCACTAAAGTGATTCAGCAAACGCTCTGCCACAGGCCTCCTGCTCAAACCCATTTGGATTAGCCAAACCCCTGCCACCAGAAGCAGAGCAGAGAAATTCACTCTTTGGAGTAAACAATGTATTTTATTCATCATGGTACCAAAATACCCGAGTTCATGAATATCACCCATTTGTGACTCTGACAGTGAGGTGACCTGAGAAACAGGTGACCTGAGTGACCTGAGTGAGGTGACCTGAGAAACTCACACTGCTGCTGTTAAATGCCTGATTCTGGCCTTGGCTGACCAAGAAGCCAGCCACCTGAGATGGGTCTACCCCACTGCAGTCTAGCATTGAAATGCTGCATTTGTGAGTTTAGGTATTTGTTAACTTGTTTCACTCCTTGAACTGGCCAGTTCCCAAAATGCTTTATTTTTTTGGGAGCAGGCAAAAACTTGCAGATGGAGTCTGCCCCCAAAGCAGGAAAAGGATTCAGAACTCTTATATTGTTCTAGCAAGTGAGATGCTAACATTAAAAATAGAAGAAAAATGCACGAAGAACAAAAGAAGCTCAAGATTTATGGCCTTCTGATGAAGGGGGAAATCCCACATGATTGGAGCAGGCAGTTATGCACAGGAGATGAGCCTGTACTACAAAGCAGAACCACGACTGAACTTGTGCTATGCTTGGGACAAAACAATCTTTCAGTAGCAAAGTTGTAACACAGAAAAATCTCAAGACTGACATGGAATGATCAATATCCTATGGAATGAAACCTCAGAAGAATCAGGTATTTTAAAGCAGAGCTGAAAGATTAAGATGAATTTTCTTTTTTTTTTTTCTCCTGGCCCTTTGAGCTGAGCTAGGAAGTTCCTGAACATCCTTAATACACAGAGCTCCCAATGAATTGCAGACTCTTTTTCCACAGCATACTTTGGAAATAAACACAATAAAGCAAGATCTCTGTAGCTCTGAGCCCACACAGATTTTATGCAAGTTCTAACTCTAGCAATGTGATACCAAGCAGAAGATAGCTCCAGTTCCCCTCCCCTTCTCCTGTAGAGTTCCTCCCTTTCTCTCCTCCCTCCTGAAATACCAGGCTATTCCCACACTGCAGAGGAGCCTGCCACCAGCTCTAAGGGAGCAGAACAGCAGAACCCAAACAGAGGCTCCAGTGATAGGCTCCAGTTACACCTCCAAGCCAGGGTCAGACCAGAATCTCCCAGAACAGCAGCATCTAATGATCCTGATCATTTGGGACTTGCACCTGGAAGCAGTATGACAGAAGACTCAATAAAGAACTCAAGCATCAGAAAGCTGCTAGGATAATCATAGTTACTTAGATGACATTTTTCTGAAAAAATATTGGATACCCAAAAGTAGCTAAACTTGTACCATATTAATTTATTTTCAGTGTAGATTAAGAATTTATTTTCAGTGTAGATTAATAATTTGGGGGAGGAACTTAACAAAATAAGCTTTCTTTGGTAGCTTAGAAGAGATCATTATTCATTAAGAACAAAATCATGTTACCATATATTCTCGTTTGGACAATATGAACTATGAGATCACAAAATATGTCACTCATCTGAATTTCATCTCCAGCAGTGGTTTCAAGCATCATAAAATGCATTTTTGTGCCAAATAATTCCATTTATCACTAATGGATCTCTTGCTCCTGATACCATCTTTCCACCAGATGTCACACTTCCCCTTTACCTGGTAACTCCAAACCTCTCAATATAACCCTGTACACAGATGCATTTGTTCTTTTGCTGACCAATTCCACACTCCATCCTTAATTAAACATTGGCCCTTCTATTGGTTTGCAGTAGCAACACTGCATTAAACACCAAAACATATCACTTGTGCAGCTAAGTTCAAGACCTCACCTATGTACTGGCACTTATGCTGTCATAAACAGTAAAAAAATCTGCACTGTTCTGTTATGCTCCAAACCCCACACATTTGTGTACATCAACAGGTTATTTTAAATTACAAAGATTCCATTCCCAATGCCCATTTTTAATCAGTACCATTCTTCAGGGTCTCATTTTTCAGGCCTCTCAACACTCTAGGTTAACCAGAGGAAAAAAACCCATTCACATTGACCAAACACACAAAACAGAAGCATTATTTTCAAACCTAAATGCCTAAGTCCCAGCACTAAATAAGTCTTTTATGGCACAGTTTAACACATGAAAAAATGGGAGGTTCAAGTCAGTAATATTTTAAGCATAAGAGCAAAGTTTGGTCCAGCCCTGCCACCTTCTGAGATGGTTTGTTTTACTTTACTGTTTCTAACTGCTGTGTCAGAAGTAACCCATTAGCATTAGCTGTCTTTAGAGCCTGCAGCCATCCTCCTGGTTTGATAAATGCAGTGTTAATGTATTATTCTAGAAAATAACCTATGGAAAGCTACAATTTTGAAGATAGCATTACCTCAGCTTCAGAGTATGCTATCACATGCAATGCAGTGGTTTAGTTTAAAGATTTATGCAATTCCTTTCCTGTCCTTTGACAATGACCTATTTTTAGACACACATCACACTGAGTTGGTATGTCACTTGATAGAATACCATCCTGAAGATTCAAGTCTGTCATAAATAAATATGTAAGTCAAACTGGTACATACAAGTTGCCTCTGAGACCTGCTTTCAAGTCCATTCCAGAATGCAGTGAATGAAAATCATTTCAAATGAATGTCTGCTGGTCTCTGCCATGTTTCTTCTCTGAGAATTGCACATCACAACATAGTCGAGCATTTCCAAACAGACAGCTCTAAGAATGGACAGAGGAAGATAGAAAGTAAACCTTCCACTAACCAGGTGCAACCCTTTCCCAGCTCTTCCCCTTGCTGCCTCTTAGTGGGGAAGGTCTCTATTGAGACTCAGCTGATACATCTATTCTGCAGAGAGAAAAATTACTTAATTAGAAAAACAAATAAACAATAGCAAGACAACTTGCAATAAGTATTATTGTGAGGAGACAGCAGTTGGGTTTTGGGGGTTTTGTTGTTGATATTTTTGTTGGTTTTTAACTCCACCTAGGAAATATTGCCTAGCAACAATGGGAGAACCCTTCTAACAAAATGAATCATGCAGGTATTGGCTGTTTATTCCCATGAAGGGCTGTGTTTCCACCCTGTCAAATGACATCAAGGCCATGTTGCCAGAGGCATTGCGAGTTTTGACCTCTAAAAGGCAATTTTCTCACTGTCTGCTCAGAATTGTAACATTTTTCATATTGAAGGCTTTTATATCATATCTTGTAGGTTTCATATCTATAAATAACATACTAAAATTCCCCAACACAACCAACACAACAAAGCACAGCTATTATCTTTACCTATTAACAATGTAAACATTAAATATCACAAAGTTAACGCTCTGTTAGCATAACTATCAGGCATCAACAACAACAACAAAACAAACAAACAAACAAACAAAAAAGGAAGCAAACCGCATTAAATTGCATGACCAAGTTTAATGGAAATGAACAGAGGCCAGAACTTGGTTTCATAAAAGTACTGAATTTCAGAAAGTAAGTATCTACTAGATCACCAGATAACCATGAGAGATTAACTTTGAGTTTCCTTGCCCAAGAAAGTCCTCCCTTAATTTCTTAATGGAGCTATAAAAAGAAGAGTTTTAAGCTACAGGCTGGATTAATAGCTTGTAAACAGAAAAGCTAAGACCTATTATTAGCATAGAATGCAGAAGTACAAATCTCACCAATAAATGGGCATGTACAGTGTGTGTGTCACTTCCCAAATTAATTCTTATTAAAGGCTTCCTATAGTTTAATTGAAGCAGCTCTACTAAAAGCAGAGTGAGCCAGTGAGCTTTGGTCCTAAAATTACTGTTTTCTCATTTGCTCTGCAAAGGATGAAATGCAGCTTGTGACAGCTGAATTTATCCAACAAATATAGTTAACTACAGACTTGTACACCAATATTATGTTTTTCAAGTAAGGAGACAATGAGAAGTCCCACAACACTACAAGCCTGTTCTGCTAACTGCACTGCTCAATACCATTAGAGGGTTCATTTGCTTGCTTTTGCCCACATTAAAAGAGTCATCAAATCTTTAAGAGAATCAGCATTTGCAAGTCATGGAAAGGCAAGCAGGTTGTCCCTGAGAACACCAATATTTTCACAAAATTATTCTGTCTTGGGGTGATGGTTAATAAAAAACTCAGCAGGAGCTAGCGGCAAGTGCTCACAGTCCAGAAAGCCAAGGGAATCCTGAGCTGCATCCCCAGGAGCATGGCCAGATGGTCAAAGGAGGTGATTCTCACCCACTGCTCTGCTCTTGTGAGACCCCACTGGCAGTGCTGCATCCAGTTCTGGTGCTCCCAGCACAAGAAGGACATGGAAGTGTTGCAGCAAGTCCAGAGGATTATCTGTCCCCTATGAAGACAAGTGGGAAAGCTGGGGCTGTTCAGCCTGGACAAGAGAGGGTTCTCCTATGTGGAGACCTCATGGCACCTTCCAGGGTCTGAAGGGGCTGCAGGAAGGACGTTCTGTCAGGAGCTGCAGTGGTAGGGCAGGATAGTTACAGATAGATTGGATATTAGGGAGAATTTTTTCACTGTGAGGCTGGTGAGACACTGGAACAGGTTGCAGATTCCCCATCCCTGGAAGTGTCCAAGGCCAGGTTGTACAAGACCTTGAGCAACCTGGTCTAGTGGAACATGCCCTGCCCATGGCAGGGGGTTGGGACCAGGTGATGTTTAAGGTCCCTTCCAATCCCTTAACATTCTGTCATTCTGTGATTCTGTCCAGCTTTTTCACAAAATTATTCTGTACAGCTTACAGAAATCAAAGCTCTACATACCAAAACAAGTACTTCTGGTGTATTCTTCAGATTGAAGATTTTAGACTACACAATTAGATGGTCAAGAAATTAAATTCCTAGGACTTCAAATCAACTTCCATAGTCACAGGCAATCTGCAAAACAATGAGGTGTGAAATGAAGTAGAAGCACTCTTAGTGGACTGGGGTTTATAAACAATCAGTAACTGTTCTCAAAATAGTAGAAAGCAATATTGAATATTAAGTAATCATTTTCCTCAAAAATGCTTAAGAAAGATCATGCTTTGCTTCCAAAGATAAGCTACATATTGCCAACCTTTCCCAGATATCTGTACTCTGGAACAGATATTTTGGCTATGTTCTTCAACAACATGATTTTTTTCTAATTTATTGAAGAATAAAGGCTCAAGACAGGACTTTTTAAATATAAATGCAAAATATTAAAGGGCTTATTCTCCTATTCAATGAATTTACTCACAACATTTTCTTAGAACTGACTCCTATACTGTCTATTTTCTATCCTAGAAATGCAGCTTTATCAACCACGTTACTACTCTGTGCTACTCTTCCACAGGCCACAAAGCAACAGTAACACAATTTCTGTTTCAATCACTTGACTTAAACACCTATTTCTGGGAAGCCAAGTGTCAGCAGTGTTGGCACCCTACTCCTCGGAGAGAAAAAAAAAAAAAGTAAAAAAAAGAAAAAAAAAAAAACAAGCCCAAGAGTTGAGACAAGTTCACCACGCTTTGCAATGCAGTGTGAAACTCCAGAGCTAATGTGTAGCTCTATGGCTAGATTTATTCACCCATACTGAATCCAGCTTCTGTATCATCATCTTTCAATTTGGCTTGTTGAGAGAGACATTCTCCCTTGTTATCAGTCTCAAAAAGAAATAAACTCCAAAACAAACAGACTTGTATATAGAAATCAGGTATATTTCATCAAGTTTTTGCTTGAACTTCCTTCCTATAAGCAAATCAGACACATCCTCACCACAAGAATGTGTTTAAGTGCATGGTTGATACTGAGTTTATTAAAAGTATATAGCCAAAGAGAGCACATATTAAACACTTCCACATGTACTTGAAAAAAAAACCCCAGGGGTGGAGAGGGGGAAGCTTATTATAAAATAAAACCAGAATCCAACACATGTCATCATTTCTCCTGAGGACTCATGACTTCATCCCAGCACAAACGTACCCAGAGGTGTAAGTGTGCTCCAAACTCCAGCCCTGGCACCAAGGGCCCTTAGAAGAGCAGGCAGCCCAGGTCCCGAGCAAGGCCGGCAGCAGCAGCACAAGGCCCAGGGAGCGGCGGAGCTGCTCTGCCGGCGGCACGGAGAACAGCAGGCAGCGGCCAGCCCCACCTGCCCACCGCCCGAGGCGGCCGACAGGACAGCAAGCGCTTCGAGCCCGTGAGGAAGAGCAAAGAGCCCTGCGGGAAATCAGCGAAACTACCGCTGGAACTGCGAAAATATTGGGTATTTCTTCTGTGGTACAGCCACAACAGCCGAGTGAAGTACAACACAGGACCTAGGCACATTTATAAGGAATTTTTAATTAACTGAACCCTAGAATATACCTTTGTTGCTACAATACTCCAGAGAGCCCGGTAACACAGATTAGGCTACCACACAGGCATTAATTAGAAACAACAATACTCTCAGAGGGCCGCGGCCCCGGCAGATCCCACGGCCCGTGCCTCTCCAGCCCGGAGCTGCGGGGAGCCGGGGTGGCCCCGCGGCCCCGGGCACCCTGCCGGGGGTGGTCACAGGCCCGCGGGCCTCTCTGCGCTGCCACTAGAGCGATGGGCCCTGCAAGGCGCTGGACCCCCGCCCAGAGGGTCCCGCTCAGCCCCCGGGGCTGCCCGGCAGTGCCGGTCCCCACCGGGACCCCGCGGCGCCGGGAGCATCCCTCAGCCCGGGGCGCCGCTCCCCTCCACCCCCTCAGCCCCCGGGCAGCCGCCCGTCTCCACGGCAACGGCGGGCGCGGGACGGGGCCGGCCGCGGGGCGGGAGCGGGGCTGAGGCGGGAGAGGGGCTCCGGAGGGAGCGGGGCTGAGGCGGGAGAGGGGCTCCGGAGGGAGAGGGGCTGAGGCGGGAGAGGGGCTCCGGAGGGAGCGGGGCTGAGGCGGGAGAGGGGCTCCGGAGGGAGCGGGGCTGAGGCGGGAGAGGGGCTGAGGCGGGAGAGGGGCTCAGGAGGGAGCGGGGCTGAGGCGGGAGAGGGGCTCCGGAGGGAGCGGGGCTCAGGAGGGAGAGGGGCTCCGGAGGGAGCGGGGCTGAGGCGGGAGAGGGGCTGAGGCGGGAGAGGGGCTGAGGCGGGAGAGGGGCTCCGGAGGGAGCGGGGCTGAGGCGGGAGAGGGGCTCAGGCGAGCTCGGGCGGGAGCGGGGCTCAGGAGGGAGCGGGGCTCAGGAGGGAGAGGGGCTCAGGAGGGAGCGGGACTCAGGAGGGAGAGGGGCTCAGGAGGGAGAGGGGCTCAGGCGAGCTCGGGCGGGAGCGGGGCTCAGGAGGGAGAGGGGCTCAGGAGGGAGAGGGGCTCAGGCGAGCTCGGGCGGGAGCGGGGCTCAGGAGGGAGAGGGGCTCAGGCGAGCTCGGGCGGGAGCGGCCTGGCCCCGGGGCCACGCGGGGCTGGGAACGCTCCCTGCCCTGTCCGGCCTGCGGGCAGCACGGAGCCAGCCCAGCCGCAGCACATGCCGTACCCCGCTACCTCTGAATCGTACCTGGGCACAGCTCGCCCGGGGCTCCGGAACGCCCAGGGTTAAAACCCAGCAAGCCACCCACCTTAAATAACAAGGCAGCTGTCCCGGCCCGAGCTCGGCTCCCGCACCGGCCGGGCCCTCCGGGCTCTCCCCGTGGCCGCCCTGAGGCAGAAGGGCGACATGGGGACAGCCGGCCCCCGCTCGCCCCACGCCAGGTCTGAGCAAAGCCCCGACCTCGGCCACACAAACGGGGACCACAGCTTCTCTCCTGTATTATTCATGCTCTCACCAGTGGATATGGGGGAGAAAACCCACCGAAATATATATATCTGTATATTCATTTAAAACTATTTTTCAGATTGCTTCAAAATTCAAATTAATTAAGATTAATTAAAAATTAAATCAAAAATAAAAAGCTCCAAAAGTGATTTTTTTTTTTATTTCACTTACATCTTTAATGTAAAAGTAACTCCAGTGGGGTTGATATTTTTAGTTTCATACAGCATAACAGGAGAGATGGGGACTTGCTATTCTACTGTGGCAGAGCTGCCGAGCAGGGAACAATCGGACAGGGGCCTTCATCTGGGGAAACAACAGGCAAAACTCTAGGGGTGAAGAGGGGACACACGAGGAAGGCTGTGGCAGATTTGTCCTCCAAGAGTGGCCTCCTTTCCCTTCCCCTAAGCCATTCCAGTTTCCTACCAGCTCCACCAAACGTGAAGAGAAAAAGGGAGAGGAAAGGAGAGAGTCTTCCCTGCCTCTGCCATCACTGACCCCAGGAAAGCCATGGCCACAGTCACCCACCCTGCTTTACCATTCCCCAGATGCAAGAAAGCAGAACCTTAATCCTCTTGGAAGAGCTGCCCTTTTCACAGGCAAAAGGTGTGCCCTCCCATCCCTGCCATTCTGGGAATGTGAATGTAGATGCTCATGAAAAGCAAGTAAATACCTGGTCCACAGGGGGAAGAGTCTGCATTTGAATTTCAGGCTTGTGACTGAAGAGAGAAACTCCAAAAAGCAGCAAACGAGAAGGAATATGGGATCCTGCACAGACTCAAGTGTAATTTTTACTTGCATCCTTTATCATTTAATCAGAGCTGATGACATGACTCTTGCAAGCAATTGTGTGGTCAGTGTTGATGCCCAGATGAGAAATGGGCTCCAGTGTGTTGGATACACAAAAGTATCACTGCTCCAAAAATTACCAGTGTCATACGAAGTAAGAGGCAAAAATTGAACAACAAAGCAACAAAGGAAACTGGAGGGTCTTGGTGATGCAGATGAGATTATTTGTCCTTGGACACCTTCATGGTCCTGTTAAATGAAGATCATTTCCACCTGTTCAGTTCATTTACCCTTTTACTATTAAATCACCAGTTCCTCAGAGGAAAGGCAGTTCCTAGCCAGGAGGTTCCTTGATTATGTCATAACTCAAGAATATCTTGTGAGGAACGAGAGGTGGTCTGGAAAACTGACTCCAAGATGAGGTTTTACAAGGAGAGACACTCTCGAGCAAGCAGCAGAGCAGCCAAAGCTGATCTCCTCTGTTAGACTTAACACAGTGTATTCAGAAATGAGGGATTAAAGTGAAACTGTTTTATGCAAGGGCTTTTCAAACGCCTTTATTCACCAAAGAATATCACATCAGAAAATATGCGTGCACCTTTTTCCCAAGAGGATGTCTTGACAACAGAAAGCTTAACTGAATCGCATTCACAAAAATACTAAATGTGCACAACGCCCCTTTGCATAAAGCAGACTTAGCATAATGCTCCAAAAATTAACAAGACAGAACCATGTAATTGCTGCTACAAACCACTTCAAGAAGGCTACAATGCTGGGGCTAGTAGTATCAAATAATTTTTATTGCAAATTGTATTGAATTCATCTGTTTACAGATTTCTTCTACAAGTTCTACATCTCAGAGGCTAATTGCAAACTAAAAGTTGGATATAAACATACAAATTAATTCCTTCAATAACCGTTCAAAGTGAAGACTGGCAAAATCTGTGACGCTGTAATAAAACACTTGAAGTAAAGTTTAAACAAGGGTTTAACAAAGACTTTTATTACTCTTCACTGTGCACCATTCAACATGCACTTCAAAATGAGAAATATGCCTCATATTTAAGGAGCTTATTCCAACAAGCATTCTGCTTTTTTTTTTTTCCTGAGAAGAAATCCGTGACAGAATGTGGAATAATACAATGTTTACAAAGTCAAGAGTGAAAATCCATGGAAAATGAATATGCATATGCATCCTCAAAGACACAGGTTAGAACAGATAAGTACAATTTCTACTATTTGGCAATGCTGTTTCTGTATCAGTTGCTTTGGGGATGCTTGTTTTATTAACTTTACATACTTGCATGACATCTGCTGTGACACCACGAATATAAAATATTCTACAGAGTCAGGACACTGAAATTTTACTCTCACAGAATAGCCGGCTCTGCTTTTTCAGCCAAACACACTGTTAAAGTAAAGGATATCCCTCTGTGTCTGTGTGAAAGGATGCCAGACAGGGAAAATGGAAAGCTCTGACTAGCTGCATATCTGAAATCAGTGAAGCAAAGGAGAAGAGACCATCAGGGAAACTGCTAAGGTCCCTGATTCTCAGGCCCAGTGTAAATTAGAGCCCAGCTGGCAGTGGTACTCGGGAGACCATACGCTAGCCGAGGATGGCTGGAGCACAGCATGTTTCAACCATATGTCTGACATACTGCCTCCCTTCCAAGGGGCTCTGGCATAGCAGGATTTGGATCGGCTCTCGCTCAGCTGGCCAGGTTCAGAGCTCTCCTCTTCTTTGTGCTGAAACAATGGCAGCGAGGCTGCGGCTCGGCTCTGCACGGCAGAGCAGCACGGCCACGCATCAGCCCCGTGCTAGGGCCACGTTCTGCGGTGGAATCGCTCCAGCTGAGCCCGCCTGCGTCACAGGTGGGCAGGGAGAACCATCGGGCGTTAGCACGCAGAAATCACCGGCCACAACACCGTTACTGCTCCCTTTGCATACTGTTAGCAGTAACGAGTTTTGTTCTGTACTGTGTCTCACTCTGCAAGTTCACCGCAGTCCCACAAATTCCAAGTCACGAATCATTTTAACCAACAGATGAACACCACTACCTCAAAATATTCTTTTAGTTTTCTCTTTTCAATTCTGCTATTTGTTTCTATTATTTAGATGTTCTTCAAAATAAAGGTGTGCTTAATTCCATTTCTGTGTGCCGTTAAATTCAGGTTCTGGAAGAATTTGCTCCATTTTCTTTTTCTTCCATTTTCATGTCATTGTCATGATACTTTACTGAGCTGCTGCTCTCTCAGGTTCTGTCCCTGCCATACACGATCCAAACCTCTCTGGTCTGGTATTTGCCAAAGAAAAAGCATGCTGAAATGCTGCTACATAAATAAGCAATGCACCTATGATTCTAGAAGTGTCTGTGCCCAAGGATCCTAAAAAATGCAAATGATTTGTTACAAAAGGGCCATTATAGCTCTATTCTTCATTTTCTATATTCTGTTAAGTGATATTTTTTGCAGTTTAACATATTCCAGACCTTTGCTGGCAGAAGCAATGCACATAACCTCCCTTAGAAGTGTATTCAGCTGGGAGCTGCCTGGCTACACAGGATTTTATACGTTCAGCTAAGTCAGCGATCCATATGCAAAAATCAAGCGTTCAGGGACACCATGTGGATTTGTGGCATTCTTCAGAGTACATTGTGTCTCTAATAAACCAATGAATGGATTAAACTCAGCCATAAAAATGTTTTCTCCTCTCTGTGACATATACAATATGGATAAGCTTTATTTAATAAATAGCTGAAAGCTAACACCACACGCATTACTTAAACAGGTAAAAAACACTCCTCAGTTTTATAAGCTGTTTAAGAAGAGGAGGCAGAGCACTTAACAAAATGTGTGAAACTTTAAATACCATGGTGAACATTAACACGGGACATCTTGATTATGTAAATTTCATTTTGGAAGCTAACTTTGGCTTATAACAGTTGGAAGCAGAAGAGACAAACAAACCTTTCCTATACTGTATTTCCTGACAAGCTATTTCATCTTGGCATTCCAGGACAGATTATTTCTTTGTATCATGCTGTTGTCACGAGTTAGGCACTGGATAATGGATAGTTTTAAAAACAGTCCATCTGTATTTAGTCAATAAAGTAATGGTTTGTAAACTTACTCAGCAGCAAACTTTCTTGAAAAGAATTGAAGAGCATTCAAGGGAAAAGACTGACAAGACTTGGTTATTTCCTAATGATCAGGTTTTGTTCTTTGCGTGGTCATGCTTACTGTTCTCAGGAAACCCCTCATCTGTCTACAAATGACAAACAATTATTTTACTTAATTAGCAAACCCTGGGCCAAGTTCCTGTTCCAGAATGATTGGCACTGCAACTGGCTTGAGAACTTGCTGCAACTGGGAGATGTCCTTTCTTTTTGTTATTCCTTATATGTCAACTGACTGCAGCAAGCACTGGGATTTCAAGATGCTTAATATTTTCAGGTTCCTCACAAGAACAAACCTTTTTGGAGGCTCAACACATATGCAACATCAGCTTTCCACAGCTTCTGCTTGTCTCTCATTTCCAGTGATGGGAGAGATGGTGGCAGTCAGAGCACCCACGGCCACCAACCTCTGCATTCAGATGTGTTTGTCCCCAGTGCCTCTGCGGTGCAGGAGACAGAGCCAAACCCAGTCACAGCTGTGAAAACCCACTGGAAGCAACAGCCATGGAGCCTTTGCTGACTGAGCATGCACCTGGTGTCCAGCAACTTTTGAAATCCCAGTTATTTACTCAAATCTTCTCTTCCAAGATAAAAGTCCATCCAAGCTACAGTATTGTCTTAACTATGACTGGGAGGAGTATTAATCTACATATAGACATTGATTCCTTTGTTTTAAAGGAACAACCCCTTAATTCTCATTTATCTGCTTTAAACATTTAATGAAATGATCCATTTTCTCCCTTACTTCCTGCTTTACCTTAAAATGCCTGGTAGAACGTGGTGAGTTTCAGCAAGGACCAGGCACTCCACAGTTATCTCCCTGCACTCATTGTAGTTGGTGGAAATGAAATGTAGTTGGTGGAAATGAAATGTTGGTATCACCACCAGAATGCCTCAAGTTAAGTTATGTAACATAAGTGCTGAAGTCAGGTTTAAACTTCAGGATAAAACCCATAAAGTAAGGAAAAGAGTAAGGACTAGGATAGGATGAGGTCTACTACCACAAAGTTATACAGGGCCCTCAAGAACAACACCAACTGGAAATTATCCTGCTCTAATTCAGAGAGCATGGTGCAGAAGAGGTTGATGTTGTTTGTCAATTTATGATACTTTCTTTCATATTATATTTGGATAATCTTTTTGATAGGAAACTCATATTCCTTCAAATCAGCATATTTTCATGATCTAGTAATATTCTGTCCTGTAACATAAACACAATTATTTTAGGGGAAAAAAAAAAAGAAAATGAGCTGGAGTTCCTTATGGGCTTCCCTTTCACACTGTCTTAGGTGTATCATAAATATTTTACCCATTTATTTTTAAAAAAATTAAGCTATAGATTAATTAGGTATAAAAACAGATTACAGAATAGTTCTGTCCAATTCCATTTTTAAGCATTTGCAGAGAATACAAAGAACTGTTGGTAAGAAAAAAATCACAAGTATGTATTTTGAAGTACTTAGGGTTGTAAAAACACATGCTGGGCATTTGGTTAAGAACTTTTAAGCACCTATGATAAATTATTATAATTTCTAATTCTAATATCCTGCAACCTGAGCTCAGGAATCTTCTGCCACAAATTTTGTATTGCTTTATAGGGAGGATAATAGAATTGTTGAGAAAATAAGTTCTATTCAGTTCTAACAGTATTTCTTCTTTTATGTTCACTACATACTATTTAATATTTTCCTTTGTACACTTCTTGATAGTTGAGCTTTAAGTGAAACTCTGAAAAACAACATTAGGATTCAAAATACAGTGGAAGATTTTTATTTTCAGGGTCACAAGTAGCATAGCGAGATTTCTCTCTTAAACAATGACACTTAGTATCTCTGTAGTTCTATGAATACTTTTGAAGTGTCATATTAAAACCAATCTCTTGGCCTTCAGGCAAAGAGAAGCAATTAGTCTTGGAGTTGTGAATAAATAAAAATCCATTTATATACCCGTCCTTGACACGTACCTTGCAAATCTTAGAAACTTCATCTAGTGGGAAAAGAAATGTTAAATCATGAACACCAATACTAATCATACCGCAATGTTGCTTCCTAAAACTGTTTAGTTTATATCAATCTTTTAAGTATTGATTCATATGTATATATGCTTACATATTGAAACAAAACAACAAAAAGGCACTCACAGACTTGAACGAGCAGAAAGAAATGAGAGCGTGCATATAGAGCTGTAACGCGTACCTTTATTACCTTCAACATTAATAGAGGCAAGAAAAAACACAAAGCTCCCAAGTACATTGTCCTTTTCTCAGATACAGTAAAAACAACCCCGCACAAGTTACGTACCACGCGCAGGCTTTTTCATCCCAAGTGCTACTGTGTCTGCTTTCATCTACAAGCAAACAAACAAACCGAATCTTTATTATCCGTGCATCCCATTTCCATGCAGCACAATTAAATAGTGCCTGTCACAGATGTGTTGGGATGAGCCAGATCACAATTTCTACTTTCCGTACAAGCGCAGTATTTTTAGGTCTTCTCTTTCCTCTTTAGCGTGCCTCAGTGCAGAAGTATCCTATTTTTATGCAGCTCTGATTGCTGTTCGAGATTCTCGTATTTATTTTTCACTTAGCAGTCAGTAATTCACAAAGGAAGTAAAAATTATGATGCCAAATCATTCCAAATAGTCCGCCCGCACCCCTACAAAAAAGCGGAGTGAAACTCGGGCTGCGGCAGGTCACCGTCTCAGTGGAGCCTGTCCTCTTCGCACCCACTTGTTGACCGGAGTGCTGGGCAAATGAGAGCACTCAGGCTCCAGCCTCGTGCAACCATCAGGTGAGGCAGCTGGCGGGGGACACGCTTGTGTTCTGAGGTTAGTTGAGAATAAAATCTACCCCTTTGTGCCGTGCTCACACAGGCAGAGTCCCAGCCTCGAGGTCAGAGATGGGACAGTGACCCCCACAAAGGATCACACCTGGGCTGATGGGATGGTCAAGGAAAACAAATTTTAGTCTGTTCTGGATGCAAATCTCTCTGCTGACCTAGTTCTCATTCTCCTTTTCATTTCAGAAGCTCAGCTAAAAATCCATAAATTAAGGAAATTAACTGATGGAGCCTCCGGCATCTTTGTAAGCTATTTAAATCTTTAAATTTACAACATCTTCTGCATATATCAAGTAATTGAACTAACTGCAGGGATGTAACTTTAATGAGAAAATTTCCCTCTTCTCCTGTAGTTTGTACTCTAGAAGGGAAAAAAAAAAAAAAAAAGCTCCCCTTAGGAGAAAAGTTTCTGTTTATTCCTGCCACGGAAGAGAACTTTAACCCCCCCATTTCTAGGGTGTCCTGCCTGCATCGCGCCCCGGCCGCTTTCGGGCCGGCCCAGGCCCCGGGGCGCGGGGGGCCCTCCCCGGCCTGACCTCTCGGGGCCGCGCAGCGTTGCGTAACGGCCGCGCGGCGGCGCGCGCTAGTGGGCGCTGCAGCCCCGCCGAGCCGCGGCCGCCGGCGCGCGCGGCGCCGTTCCGCGGGCGCGGAGGCGGCGGGGCCCCCCCGCCCCGGGCGCGGGGCGCGGCCGAGCGCCGGCAGCGGCGCGCCGGCGGGGGCGCGGAGCGGCTCCGCGGAGCGGTTCCGCTCCCTCCGCCAAACTTCCGTGGGCACCGGCGTGGAGCGGGGGCGCGTCCCCCGCGGCGGCGCGCAGAAACACGCAGGCACCGGCAGACCCGCGCCTCTGGCTGGAAGTTGAGGGAGGGATTTGCCTGGTTTTTTTTTTTGGTTTTTTTTTTTTTTTCCTCATTCACGGGGGGGTTCCCTGCCGGTCCCCCTCCCCCCGATACGTGGGCCGGGCGCGGTGCGCGCCCGCGGAGCCGCCCGCGGAGCCCCGCGCCATCGCGCCGCGCGCTCTAATTGAAATGGCGCTTTTGGCCGGGGGCGGGCTGCCAGGGCGCTCCGCAATAGCACAATGCATGTCGATAGACGTCATTTGGTTTTAATGGCCTACAGGAAATTTGGCGTTTACAATGCGAGACATTAGCAAAGGGTGAAAGGGAGGGGGAGGCAGGCAGGATGGATGGCTGGGAATAATTGCAGCCCCCCGCCGCCCCCGAGGCCCCCCGTCCGCACCTCGGCGGCGCTGGGTGCTGCAGGGAAGGGGGGGTCGGGGCTATTTTTTTATTATTTATTTTTTAACTTCATCTAGTTTATCAACAAGTGCAGAGTGGGTGCTACCCTAATTGTAACAGAGGAGTCAAGAGATGTGAGAAACGTGCCCTGTGTTACTTATTTGGGAGCTGAAAATTTATGCCTAGTTGAAAATGCCTGGGGAAATATTACATCAGACCAAATGACAATGATTAAAATCAGCTTTTTTCCCCCCTTCCCCCCCTCTTTTCCTCCTTCTTCTTTTCAGTAAGTCTGTTGAAGGACGTGACAGTGGCCTGATCCTCCCCAACACCGAACCGTTATCCCCCGGCAGGGCCGGGTCGGGCCGGGCTGCGCGGGACTCCGCGGGGCAGCGCAGGGCTCCCGCCCCGGCCGCGCCGCGCCGAGGGGCTCTGCGGGCGGCGGCGCCGGGGGCGCGGGCTGGGGAGCCGGCCGCCTTCCCAGCCTTATTTCATTTTCAAGGGCTGTATTTTATTTTATTCTTGGGGGGGGGGGGTGGGGGATGGGGGAGTAAATCTGCAGACCTTCACCAAAAGGAGGGAAAAATATCCAATTTTCATCGCAAAATTAGCTAGGGCGAGAGCAAAGGGCTGAGCTAATTGTAGCCTAATCCTCTGCCCTGCAGGCGTTTGCAAAGCCCTGAGCAAGAATTCGCTTTTTTTCCTCCTCTTCTCCCTTCCCTCTGTTATTTAGAGACGGGATTATTGCCTTTCTTCTCATAACAGCCTCGGCTGTTTCATTTAAAGGCTTTTTCCCCCCCTCTCTCACACACACATACACATACAGGCACAAAATAAATAGAAAAAGAAGCAGCAAAAACAGGGGAAGAGAGAGGAGACAGAGAAGCTCTAAAAAAAATAATCACAGCAGGATCTGCGGAGCAAAGATAGTAATAAAAGCAAAAAGCTGAGCCCATCCACACACAGCCCCGGCAGAGCCCAAAGCCAAAGGGGGGCTCGCAGATCTCTTCTGTGCTCAAGGTAAGGACCTCGGCAGCGGCTCCCGCAGCTGTCCGTGCGCCCGCCCGTGCGGGGCCGGAGCGCGCCGTGCGCGCCGCGCCTCGCATCGCGCCGCACCGCGCGGTTCGCGCCTGCTCGCGCTCCTTTTCTTTTTTTTTTAACCCCCCCTCTTTTTTTTTTTTTTTTTTTTTTTTTTTTTTTTTTTTTTTTTTTTTTTTGAAAGTGCCTCTTCAAACTCACTCCTCGGCTGCCGGCTCCGGGGAGCAGCGGCGGAGGGGTGTTTTTTTAAAGCTACAGGACCCGTTTGCAGCCGCCCCGCTTTGGTAGCGCCGCGCGTGTGTGTGTGTGTGTGTCTGTGTGTGTGCGTGCGTGTGTATGTTTTGTTTTGCTCCGCTCCAGCATGGGCAGCGCCGGCGGAGCCCCGCGGCCCGGGGTGCCCGCGCTCCCAGTGCCCCCCCGGCCCCGGCTCTGAAGACGGCCGAGCCCCAGCGCGGCGGAGGCAGCGCGGCTCGCTCCGCGCTTTCGCATGGTACGCGCGGAGCCGCGGGCCCGGGCGGGCGGGAGCGCGGGGGTGCGCGGGCCGGGGCGCGGGGGCTGGCGGCGGGGCGGCTCGGCACAAAGGGAAGGCGGGCGACAATGGGGAGCGCCGCGTATGGAAAACACGGGCGGGCTGTGAATGAAACTCTGGCGCCAGTGAGAGTGGAAGGCTTCGTTTGGGGTAGACTTCAAACCACTCTAGGCTATAGTTTGCATTCCTGCTCCTGCATGCGATGTGGCACACTTCTGCAAAATTAATACATTACCCTGGCTAATGCTCACCACCATTGGCTGCGCGGAAAATGTGCAGGATCGGGGATTCGGGCTTGACTTTTTTTTTCTTGCATTCATCTAAGACATCTTTCTTGTTATGTGGGAATAAGTAAAGGACGCCATGTTGTGCCTTCTTTTTCTTTTTTTTTTTTTTGGTTGAATTTTACCTTCGGGCATACAGTGTGTTCAAAAGAAAAAGGCAGAAGTTGAGTGACCGGGTGCGTTGCTCGCTGGTGATTTCCCTGACCATCAGTAGGGAAAAGCATTTGGGTGACGTGAAACTTGCACTAAATAGACTGGAGTCTGCCAGAGAGAGGCGGGATGCGGGGGGGGTGGAGAGGGGGAGGAAGGAGAAAGCCTTTCCTTTTTTTTTCTTTATTTCCTTTTTTTTTCAATTTTTTGGGGTGGGGGAGGCAACCAGAGCTCCAGAGGGAGTTCCCCCTTTGCTCCCCTCCCCCCCCCCCCGCAAAAGTTTCGGGCACGATCTCCTCTGTGCCTGGGTGCAGTGTTCAGTAAAGCAGCGTGGAGGTGTGTGCAAATGTTTATGGACTTTGAATTTTGGAGCCACCGAGCCCAAGGTTTGTAGCCCCCCCGCCCCGCTTTGTCTTTGGGCTGGGAGCACGGCGTAGCAAGTAGTCCCGGAGTGGCTCTGGAGGCAGACCCGAGCGGTCGCCGTGCCCGTGTAGACAGACAAAGGTAATTGCCCAGTCTGTGGCTGTGCGCCTCCGGCAGCGCCGGGGACGCGGACGCTGCCCCGGAGTCACGGCACTGCCGGGGCAACTTGTGGCCCGCAGTGCCGAGCATGGGGCGGTCGGGGGGATGCAGTGGGTGGGTTTACCCCTGGTGGGTCTGCTGGTACAGAAATGAAGGTCCCTGGGGAGGAAGAGCCGCTTCCCCCAGGCTCCAGCAGCCCGGTGCCCGGGGTGCAGCCGGGCCCGGCTGCTGCGGCCCGGCCCGCCCCCAGCCCGGCTCCCCGGGAGAGCAGCTCCATGGCAGGTCCGTAAACCTGCCGTTTTCATGTCACGTCTTAAATGTGCATGAAGGAATTAAACTGCACGAGTGAATAACAGCATTAGTTTCAATTAATTTTTATCCTGGCAACAATAAACTTTAGAAACAAAGCGCTTTTACATCCTTAATTAGTCTTGCTTCCCATCTGTAGTCTTTTAAGTGCCTGCTCCTTGATTTAACTTTGTCCCTCCTTCAGAGCCGCCTCCTTTTTTATTATTTTCCTTTTTTTTTCGTTCCCCCTTCCAGACTGCTGCCTGTTTCTTTCCTGCAACCTTTCACCTCCCTTGTCCCTATCTGTCTGCTCTGCTCTGTGCAGTTTATTTCTCCTGTATTTTCCCAACATCAACAGCAGTATTGGTTACCATGGCCCCAAGCTATGTGCAGAGGTGGGAAAGCTTCATCCGCCCAAAACTTCTTACACTTTTGAAGTCTTTCTTTTAGTAGGATCTGAAATGTATCATCTAGAGTGTGTATTAAATGAACAGTATTCCTGAAGGCTTTAGAGCAAGAAAGGCAACACCCTGGAAAATTCTGCAGTCTTTCAGCATTCTCTGCCCTAGGGTTATAGCCCTGGGCACGGAGCTGAATGGAGCTCTTACAACTGCCTTCTGTTTACCTTTTATGGTTAAAATAACAGCTTAGCAAAGAAGCAACTTCATGGAGAAACGATTCAGTGAAATCATCTCAAGCTGTAGCAGCATAGCTAGTTTAATCACCCCTAGAGAGCTGAACAACTGTGAGCACAATGGGACACAAAATCATTTTGTGTGTAAATGAGCATGGCATTGTGATTATTTCACTTTGCATGGGCAAATAGTTTTTACAAGCAGTTAGCTTAGGAAGGCAGAAAAAGATAAGCTGGCTCTGAAAGATCTTGGTGTGTAATGTTTGAAAAACTAAATATTCACATAATTTGGGAATCAGGCTCTATTGATTTTGCCTTCAGCAGGTTCCTGTGTTACTTATTAGAGCAGGGTTATTGCCTGTGTCACTAGTTGGGATGCTGTATCCTGTTGTAGGCAACTAAAGAGCAAGGATTATTTTACATGGTTTAATAAATGAAGTTTGTTAGTGTTTCTGTGATATTTACCCTTAAGGTTTTAATTTTCTCATCCATATTAGAAAATATGTGCATAAAGACTTCCACTGGATAAATACATTTAGGATTTTGCTTTGTGCATAAAATAAGTACATTACTCAGTGTGATGAATTTTTGCTGTGTGTTACATTAAGAAGAGGAAGGAGTCATTAGAAATAGGGTTATGGTACCTTAAGAAACAGGGGGTATTTTTTTTGGAGCAGTAGTGCTTAGCAGTCGTGCCTCTTGATAATTTGCTCATAGAAAAATGATTGAATTCCACAATTTTGATAAAAATCTAGGATTCATTTTTTAATATGAATCCTCTCCAGCCAGTGTTTGAGTTCCCCTTCTCCTCCTCTCCCCTCAAAAGCCAGTGGCACCCTCAATAAGTAAGAAAAGCCATAAAAGTTTGAGAACTATTTTAGCTTTCCAGTGATTTTCTATAATTAAGTGTTTTTTCAACACATGCTCTAGCTGAGAAATGCCAAAAGCAGAGGATTGTTCAAAAGGTCCCTCCAGTGAATAGTATAAATTAAATATCTACTGTGTGAGTATGGCCTCACTGAGAATCTCAGTCTTTACAGATCAAGGAATTTACTGGTATACTAACATTAAACAAAATCCTAAGATAGCAGCAGTGTTTAAATATGCACAAATAGATTCATATCACTTGATCTTTAGCTATCTGTGCATATTTTAAAATTGATGTCTGTATTTCAAGACAAATGGTTAAATGTAAGGCACATTTACAGAGGACTGGAAGTCCTTTGATTTCATTTGGAAATTGTAACAAGGGGTGCAGATGAGCCCTAATTAGACTCTTGTTTCGTGAAACTGCCTGAGATTTATTTCTAAGGCGGCCCTGTACCGTGCAAGGTCTGTACCTTTATCATTAGTGAAGGTGGTTGGGGTCTGAACAAAGACAGGGTTGACATTCAGCCTGGATCTTCTGACCCTTTCTTTTAAGTGAAGGAGTAGAGACTGAACATGAGTTTACAGTGCTCTTTGGTAAGGAAAAAAACCAGCCACCTTTGTCTGTGTTGGCAGACAGATCACTAAACATGTTGCTAAAATACTGCAGGTACTTACATACTAAGTTGTTTTTGAAAGTTAGGTGTTTTATTTATGCTATATGACATATTTACTGAAGGTTGGCCACAACAAGCTCTTGTGGGAAACAAGAAAGCAACATCTTCAGTCATGAAAGGATTCAGTCACTTTCCTTGAAGGTGGTGCTGTAGTGAAAATGTTAATGCCCAATTTCGCATCGGCTGACACAGAAGTCCTAGGACAGAGTTGGCATTTGCTTCGTGCTCAGTGCAGATGTCCATCCAGCCTCTGAAGAGACAAGGATGTGGATTCATAATGGGGTGATGTATTCTGTGCTGTAGCTGCAAGAAATCCTTAGGAGCTAACCAAGATGAAATACAGTAAATGGAGATGTTGTGATGACTTTGTGAAGCTGTTCAGATTTGTTAAGATTTTTCAGTCCTTTTCTCTATAGCTTGGAAATTATTTTACAAGGAATGTTGCTGATTTATGTTCATCAAGTGGTGTTGTCGGGTATCTTGTGCAAAATACTGCTAAGAGAAAGGCAAGACCAGCTTTAGATTTCTAAGAAACATTGTCAAAGTAATGTGGGAGAAATAGAAATTCACTTTGCAATGCTGCATGTAAAGTGCTTGTCAGATGCAAGGAAGAGCCTGGGTGCTTGGTAGCATGCTTGAATTACAAAATACCAGAAAAATTAGATTATATTCAGAAATGTCTTCAACTATAATGTTTTGCATGTGTTCCTTTCCCCATAAGGGGGAGAATGGATGTACATTTTCTTAAAGTTTTCTAGAAGGGCTTTTTTTCTGTTTGACCTGTGTGCCGTCTGCACCGATTGAACTGAAATCAGCTTTGAGAAACGTTTCATGGAGAATAAGCTGTGCTTTTCTTAAGAAGAGAATTGAGGAATTTTCTTTTGCTTGGTTGTCCTGTTCATTTTTAAGGCATTTCAGTATTTTTAGCTTTGGTTTTGCTGAAATTTTTTTTTTTTAATTCAGTTCAGTAATTTCACTAATTTTCCAATATTTTTAGGGCAGGAGACATTGGGTGGATTGTGGAATTTATGATTTCACGTGCTGGATTATTCAGTACTTTCTTGTCCTAAAAGCATGGGTCAGTTTACTTATCTTTCTGTTTTCACTGCTTCCAGCTATTAATTGCTTTCAGTTTGAAAGCTTAGTAGTTGTTTAGGTCTAATATTAAGGTTTAACTGAAAATTATCCATTTATTTCACAATTATTGAAAATAAGCCAGAAAATTGATCTTAGTTTGAAGTGAAATTTACTACATGTATAAACTAAATGCCTTAGGTACTGAGGAAGTCACTAATTTAGAGGTGTCTTGTTATTGAGACAAACTTGCAAAAACCCCCTGAATCCCAATTCACCAATTGGTTATTCGTTTGTCAGGGGATATTTCACATCTAACACATAAGCCCACGACCTTTAATTAGAATTTTGCAGTTTGTTTTATGCCCCTTGAGGCTGACACCTTGAAAATTTTTTTCTTGATTTCTTATTGCTAATAAGCATCTTTCTCTTCCCCTCTGGTACTTAGAAGAAAATGATGCAAATACACTTAATTACAGTGGTGGCAATAATTTGTTAGCTGAATATGTGATCAGGCAGATGCAAAAACGATCTGATTAGATCTGTGATCACACTGGAAAGAAAGGTAACACACTGCTGCATTTAAGAGAAACTGTTCTTTTCGCCTCCCCGCTGCAGGAGGGAAGAAGCATGTCCCGTCTGTCTCTGACACGCTCCCCGGTTTCTCCTCTGGCTGCTCAAGGAATTCCTCTCCCAGCTCAACTCACCAAGTCCAACGCTCCCGTGCACATCGATGTAGGAGGACACATGTACACCAGCAGCCTGGCCACCCTGACCAAGTACCCAGACTCCAGGTGAGACCTTGGTGTTGGCAGGCTCGCTGCCTGTGCTCACTGCGGGTACCTGTGAGGAATATTTCAGTGCGAAGTACGATTTATTACATATTCACCGCTTATGAATAATTCAGTTCCTGATTTATACAGTAACTTCACCGGGTTCTGCAGAAAAAAAGGCCTGTACAATTTATATATTATTTAGAGAGTCTATTAATTTTCTCTCTCAACATCTTCTGAGCTCTGCTGATATGTTTGAAGCACCTGTTGGTGTGCTGCCCTAGATTATCTCCAGCTATACCAGGAAACTCGTTTCTTTCAGTTTTGTGGGGGGGAAATCGGTTTTTTTCTTCCTCAAGGAGAAAGAATGGTTCTGCTACTGTGGGACTTGGGGATGCTTCTGTTGGCCAGCCAGAATCCTGACCTCCCTGGTAGCTGTGTGCCTCAGCAGTCAGTTCCTCTGGGCAGTGCCTGGCTGACCCGCTCTGGCTGCTGCAGGTACAGGCTGGATGAAATTCCTGTGCGTCTGAAAGTACTGCCTTGTGCTGGACAGGTTGGTGACATGGCTGGCAAGATTCATGTAGATCTGGCCAGAATTATCTCAGGATAGACTCCAGATACGCGTAGTTAGGAATAGAAGTGGCATGAGATTATATCTGTGTGTGACATGGAGTGTCTGTTGTCTGCCTGGCTGCCAGTCCTGCAGGGGTCTGGGCACCACGGAGGGTGGGGGATCGTGCAGGGCACTGCTCTGGGAGGGGTGAAAGCCCCTTGGTGGCAGCCGGACCTTGAGAGCAGCCTGATTGTGATTTACAGCCATGGCCACTAAAGCAGTGCAGCTTTTTGTCACTGAGGCTGCTCGGGGTGCAGAGGGTGAGAGCCGGGGCTGAGTGTGTGAGTGCAGGGCAGTGTGTCTGTGCGGGGCCAGGGTGCCCAGGGCACCCTTGCCTCCAAAGCAAGCCAAAGCCCAGATTTTTTTGCCAGAGGTTTTGCTATTTGCATGGCCAGTATTCCATAAGATAGACTTTTGTTTTTCTTTTTTGGTATGACAACCAGTGTAAAGTGCTAGTTTCATCTGAAGATTTTTCTTTTAAAAGAAAAAAAAAAAGAACTAAGGGGTTTTGCAGATTTGGCAGTTTCCCAAGCAATAAATGACATTTATGGAGACACCTTGAAATGCCTCTAATATCATAAAGCATATGGCTGGGATTTCATTCCAAGGAAACGGTGCTGCTGAAATTCTCTATGGAAAAAAGCCCAATTATTAAAGTACCTATATTTTATGGTCGGACCAAAACAGTATGATTTTTTTGGACAGTGTCTGTTTAATAATGTCTTTGTGGTACTACTTTAATCATAGAGAAGAAATCTGTTTAGTGAAGAGAAATTTATAATGGAGAAGCATACAAATGCTTCATAGTATTAAAAATTACAGTGAAGATTCAGCAGTTGTAATAGAGTGACACATCTGTTTCCACATTTTAAAATATTGCTGCTATTTTTAAAATATGCCCCACATCAAACTTACTTAATAAAAGCTTCAGGTTTGGAAGCTTTGGGAGAATATACATAAATTCACAGATTTTATTTCAAGAGAATGGAGTACTGAAGCAAAATTTTCTTTTTTCTGCTTGATAAATAATAAAAGCATATTTCTTCAGATTTTGAAAGTCCAAAACTAACCAGAGCTTACATGCTGCCTGCTGTGTACTGTCTTTCGTTTATATTGCTATGTTATCTTATAAGGCTTGAATACTTTTTCAGCTGCTCAAACTTCAGTTCTGACTGAAGTGAGAGCTTCCAGGATGAAACCTAGAGGTGACATTATTTTTGTAGTAAAAGATAAACCTTCACCAGCAGCCCAAGTAGGACATATTGCTTGATACATTATGAAACTGGATGAAGGCTGTACCTTATTTATTATATTCTTTTTTTATTTTTTTAAATATTGTTATTTTTTCTGCGGTGCTGCTTAGTAGACTTAGTTGTAAGCCCATCACTGAGTCCCTCACTGGCCCACTGGCATTCCTGGTCGAGGCAAAATACTGCAGATATTCCATGAGGATGGCTGGAGCTCCTGGTGCTGCTTCCCTGCCCTGCTGTGGATTTTCCACATGGCACAGACTGGCTTTGCAGTGCTGGGGCTGGGAGAGGATTCCCGGGTCTCTTCACAGGGCAAGGAGGAGAGAGACAGCTCTTCTGAGCAAAATAGCTGGAAATAATGCCAGGGCACTGCTGGCTCCTGCCAGCAGCGTGGAGAGGCGCGGCCACGCTGATCCACGTCAGAGCTGTCTGGGTTATTTTGGACAGCCTGTTAAACTCTTGGTGTGAGCGTGAGTTTAAAGGCTTCAAATCCAAGAAATCACACACATTTGTAGATTGTATTTCAGCAAAAGATAAAAGCATGTGCTGAAATGCTTTGTTAAATCTTAGCTGCAGTCACATAAAATAGTTTGTGCTCACTGAAATTGAAAACTGTGAGAATGAACTTCCTTTTTATTTGTTTTACAATTTCTGTGGCTTTCTCTGTGCTCCCAGATCCCAGAGAGCTTCTAGCTTGTAGGCTTTTTAGCATATACTGTACTTGGGTTTTTAAGGACACGTGGACTGTGAGCATGTGTATAAACAGGTGTGCACGCACAGAAACATCACCTGCTGATGGAGAAAATAAATCACCAAGTCGTGTTTGAACTTCCTCAGTGTTTTGGGGAGGTCCTGAGCAAACTCCGTTCATGTTGACTTGAGTGAGAGGGAGGCGCTCCGGCAGGAGCACGTGTAGGTGTGAGCAGTTCCTGGCATGCCTGTGCTGCAGTCACCCTCCGGGGTGACACAGGTGACACGGCAGTGGCTGGCTCTGCTCTGCCCGCCTGGGCCACCTCAGGTGTGTGCTTGGCTCTGCTTCGGGGAGGAAAAGGAGGAGAAGGACCGTAGTCAGGAAATCTCGCTCAGGTTACTGAATGGCTGTTAGTGTGAAGCCAGAGGCCAAGTCTTGCATTTCAGAGATCCCAGAGTTGTTTCAGAGCAACTGTTATAAACGCCAATCACTTGGTTTTTAAAATTTTAAAAGTTTAATAATAATAAAATGGTTATAAAAATAGTAATACAATTAGAGTAATGAAAATTTAGAGTTGGGACAATTACAAGACAATAAAAAGCAAAGAATTACGGACGTCCGGATGCTCTCGGGCACTTTAGCCCGATAAGCATGCCTTGTGAACAAAGGAATAACCTTTAAAAGCAATAGCCTGTTGCATATTCATATATCTCATACATGATGCATAAATTCCTTGCAAATTAAGAACTTTTCTGGTTTTTGTCAACTTCTTCCCTTTAATCCTGGTGGTTCCATAAAGACGAAGAGAAGGTGGAAGAATGTTTGTCTTTTCCGATAAGGAGGCAGTAATTCTTTATGGGCCCCCATCATTGTCATCTCTGTGTGAAGAGTTTCTTCATCATCTCATCTCTTGCTTGAGCTAGTAAAAAAAACCCACATACACAGGTTCTATTTTAACTACAAAACTACATTTACCATACTATTAAAATGTTAATACAACACTTCTAATCAATATAACATAATACATATAGTATTCAATTTAGTATTTGCGAAAAGCCGATCATAAAATATGCATTTTTCACACAACTTTGACCAAGTCTTTGATGTTGTTTGTATTAGTGCAGCTGCTGTGATCAGAGCATTTGTCCATTGATGAAATTTGCATAAGTAAAGGTTCCAGATTAGGCATTAAAGGGGGTAGATGTCCTCTTTCCCGTAAATTTTTATGGCCCACATAAATTCTCTTAAGAGGAGAAAACTTGAGCAGGCACAACTGGTGTGACAAAGGAGAAGAGGGTTAAACAGCCGCTGTCAAAGGTGGTTTCTGGACCACTCAGACTCACCCACTACTCTTGCACACCTTTCCAGCTGGCTTTTTGAATTAAACCACACACAAGAAAAAAAGCTGGCCTTTCAGAGGGTGAAAGGCAAGGGAAATGAGAAACATAAAAGGAAACTGTGATCAACAACAGCGTAATGATGGTGGTCTCAGAAATTACCTCACAAATAATATTATTATTCTCACGTCCTCTGCCTACTTGTGACCACTTTCCATGCATACCCAAAATTGTCATTAAAGTTGATAAGCTTTGAAGGTACAAGGAGGTTGATGTTGTCTGCCTGGATCTGAGGCTCAATTTCAGTAGTTTGTTTTCAGCAAATTCTCCTACTTAAACTCCCAGTTCTTGTAGTTCTGAATTGCAGGTTAAAAAAAAAAACAAAAACAAAGAAACCAAAAAACTGTTGAATTCTACCAACTCTTACCATCAGCATCTTTTTTTCTATAATAATTGGCTAAGTAGAGAAATTATTAATCTTTGTAGCATTTGCTCTGGAAATTTCATTCCTGTCTTCACCCAGAGGACCTCTAAAGCAGCCCCTTCACACATTGACACTTAAATGTGGATTTGTATGACAGATTGTAAAGGCTGCAAAACCTCTAGCACATCTACAAAGTGAGTTGCAAATTGTATTTATGCAATGGAGTGAGACAGTTTTTACATTTAGAAAACAAACCTGCACCAGAAGTCCTTATGTGCAGTCAGGAATACCCAAAGGCATTGCCAGATCCCCCAGTCTTATTCCCACTGAACTCTGGCAGACATCTCACTGACTTCAAGCAGAAAAGAAGTAGAACCTCCAAATCCCTGTAGACCACAGCAAGCCCCAGCTTCTTGATTTCTTGATTTTTTTTGATACCACTTTGAATTTTTTTTAGAAAGCAGAAGATTTTTTTTTTGTCAGAAGCCTGTCCTTTTCACAGTCCTGAATAGTGTTTTTATCTCAGAGAATTGCTCTGAGCTCTCTCTGAGCTGTGCTGCTGTACGAGGTAAATATATTTGCCTTCCATTCTTGGATAGTTAGTGTACAAGGCTCTGTTTAGGATACTTCCATGTGCTGTAAAGCTGAAGCTTTCAGTGACATTACTTATGACAAAGGGGAGCAGGAATGATTTCCATGGCAGTGCCGCTGTCCAGGTGGGAGCCGTGTGGGTGCCCAGAGCCCAGAGAGCCTCCCCTGGGGGTTTGGGAGCTCTGCTCCCAGCCTTCCCCCCAGCAGGAGGGAGCTCCTAAAGCCATCATGTTGCTGTGTTCTTTGGAGAGTTTTAAAGTTCTTTTAAAAGTTTTCTATGCTTTCTGATGTTGACATATTTATACTGAATTTTCTCACACTGTTCATGTAAATAATGATTATTTTGCACTCTTCTTTGTGGGAGGAGAGAATTGATAGACTGTTACTTTAACCAGTGTGGTTGGAGAGGTGACAATTTCACCCTCCAATCCACTGTCACTTTTATTATTCTATATACAGTAGAGTCAGAAAATAAAATCCTCTCTTTTAGTTCTTCCCTCTTTTGCATCTAGCATCCGTGTGTGAGTTATTTCGTGTCTTAGTGTGACACCATAATACACTTTTCACACCCTTTTTAGTTTCTCCAGTAAATTTATCATTTATTGATTTATTTATTTTATGGGCCGCATCATTTGTTTAAATTTAAACTTTATTTAAACTTTCTTTAAATTGACCTTAGATAAGCATATTTAAACATCAAGGATATACTTGTTTAAGTACATGTACACATATAGAGTGTATATTATATATATATATATAACCAAAATATGCTTAAGAAAACTTAAAGATAACATTACTGACACAGAATAAAAAAAATGATCTTAAAAATGGAATAAAACATAAAATCTTAAAATGAATAAGAATTAGACCTGACCCTGAATAAACTTAAGAACAATCAAACTTAACAGAAATCAATCCTAACAGAAAATTGCTCTTAATTAACTCAGTGGAATAAGAAAACATAACATTACAATGGAGATAACCACATGATAAATGGAAATGGCCCAGGGCAGCTGAGGCAGTGCAGCACAGTGCCCCTCTGATCTCAGCTCTTGGGCACTGGGCTCTGCCACCCCATCTCTGGAGCCTGTGCCCTCCAAGGAAAACCAGCACAGGTTTTATTATTTGGATCAGGAACTAATGACCTCTCTGCAAGACAGTAGTTTTCCAGGCATATCCCTGCCTCACTTGCCTCTAAACCCATGGACTTTTTTGATGATTTACAAAGGAGTCCCCTAAAGCTTGTGTCTTCTCTGAATGTTTCTTGTCAAACACGTTGTCATTCTTCTGCTCCCCCCTTAGACAAGCTCTCCTACCAAGTGATCTGATTCCAGCTACTCTCTGGGTATCTTTGGGGTTTAATTCACCTGCCTTTTCCTCCAGCACCTCCATCTCTTGGGTTGTTGGAGCTCAGCACTGACACCTGAGATCTGCTTCTCCCCCCTCCTCCGCAGCCACACCAGCCCGGACTGAGTTCAGGGGAATTCTCTGCTCCAAGTTTGAGGACCCCTCTGTTTTCCCTGCTGGAACACGATTACTGACCCTGTACAGCTGGATGCAGTGCTTTCACAGCTCAGACACCCTTCCTGAGATCTACTGGACAGATTTCCCACACCATCCTTTGCGTGAAGGGCTCTGTACTGGCCCCCACTCTGCACTTCTTGGGAGGGAGGAGGGAAATTCTTAATATGGATATCTTTAGGATATACAATTCTCTGGATTTAGCAGAGCTGAGAACATCTCATATATCTTGCTCATGTATTCAAGTGTCAGTCTTAAAATAATTTATTTGCTAATCTTCCATCAAATCTGTGTATTATTGAGGTTATTGCCTGAAGACAACGTCCAATTAGCAAATTTTGTCACTTACCCCGTGCTGGCAGTTAGGGTGTAAATCAGTGATTAAACAAGGCCTCTGCTCAAGGCAGGTTAAGTGGGGTGAAGGCCAGATGTGCTCCTGAGCAGTGGGCGTTGGTGGTGTGCCAGCACGATCCCCATCTGCAGCAGGGTTGTCTCTCTGGACGGCACAGGCTGGCACAGGCTCCTGTCAGCCCCGTGCTGCTGCCCTCCTGCGCCCCTGCAGTCGCGTTCATCTCCCTCAGGTGTCCCCAGGTCCCTCCGTGCCACTGCCACTGTCACGCCGTGCCGCTCGCCCGCCCAGCAGCTGTGCAGCGCCCCGTCCCTCCTCGCCCCGCACAGTGAAGGGCACAGTGGCACA
This sequence comes from Anomalospiza imberbis, assembly GCF_031753505.1. Taxonomy (NCBI): domain Eukaryota; kingdom Metazoa; phylum Chordata; class Aves; order Passeriformes; family Viduidae; genus Anomalospiza; species Anomalospiza imberbis. The sequence continues at coordinate 2,452,377 of NC_089692.1, read as the reverse complement.
CGTCAGCCTCTGTAAGGCACCACCGTCCCCCCAGAGCAGCTGTGCGGTGCCCTGCTTGGGGTGGCACTGGCAGTCCCAGCTGGGAGCTGCAGAGGCACATCCAGCGCTGCGGAACGTGCCTGCACGAGCTGCAGCACAGAGCTCTTGCATTTCAGCAGCTGCTGGCAACTTCACCCAGACACTGGCTTCTAAGCAAAGCGCCTGAAGAGGCAGGAACAAGTCTTTTCCCTGCACGCTGGGGATGCTCCGAGGGGCAGGTTCTGGGCACGGCGCAGGGGCGCTGCCACACCGGCGTGGCAGCCCTGCAGCGAGGGGGGAGCCTGCCAGGCAATTGGGTGTGTGCTGCAGATGAGAACAAGTAAAGGAGCCAAAACCCAGAGATTTTGGATATAAGCAGTGCTTTTTCTGAATTAACATAAGAATTCTTGTAGAGATTAACATCAGTTTTGGATTCATATCATGCACTTGAGATTCAGAGATAAATCTTTGGAGTGGTCATTGAGCAAATGTGTCTCTGGTTTCTAAGGGAGCTTTGACCAGCTGAACCCATAAGATAAAAACCCAGAGGAGGGCTTTTCCCCCTTTACACCCTCTGTTTCCCCCCTGCCTGTGGATGTTGTACTTACTAAAGCAGGAGTTGGAGCAAGCAAAGGGTCTCCCTTTGCCAAGTGTGCTTTGTCAGGGGGTGTAAGCTGAACCTGTCTGTCCCCATCTGCAGAGCCAGCTCATTGCAGGTGCTACATGGCCAAGGTCACACAAAGTCCTTGCAGCACTTTGATGAGCTCTGGGAAAGGTGTGAAGTGTTTGTTCCTGCAGGCACTGTGTCCTGCAGCACTGTGTGTTGCTGCGTGGACACAGCCAGCACAGCTCCAGAGCAGGGGAAGGACTGACCAGAGCTGCTACAGCTTGAGCTGACCGGTCCCAGGTGCCAGAGGAGGAGTACATGGCTTGGTCTCTATGAAAAATAAAAATAATCTGTAAGAGGCATGTCTTTACAGCTGGGAATGATGATAAATACCCTGTTTCTGTCACTGGCTGGACACTCCTGGGCGCAGTGTCTGTCAGAGCCCGTGGAGGAAGCGCACTGTGGTAGCAGATTTCCACGTGTTCCCTCTGTTGTTGCACAGCTGGAGCAGTAGCTTTGGTGGTAGAGGATCCCTGTAACCCTAACCCTGCATCCCATTAATTTAGGGAGATGGGAAGGAAGGAATTTATATTTGTGTTTTATATACACAAAAGTCCAGTTTGTGTCCACCTCTCCAGGGTCTCCTATGAACTGGCATGTAGGGAGCCACAGCAGAGCTGAGCTGTCTGCTGTCACAAAGGTGTTTGCTCCGTCCTGGACTTGATAACCACTGCCCTGCCCAGCACAGCCCCAGACTGGGAGCTGCCCACAGGCTCCGGAGAGGAAAGCAGAGTGTAGCCTTTGGGAGTGCAAATCTTACTGCAGTTGGGTGCTGAGATTGGGTCCTGTCGATGAACAAATTATTTGTGTGTTTACTTGGAAAAGTTCAAGAAAATACTGGTCTCTGGTTCAAGACTGGCTGGTCTCTGATGAATGTTTTTTCAGAAATTCTATCTTCTCTCTACACTTGCAGCCTGGGTTGTGTGAAGACGTAAGTGGGTGTTATGGTGACTAGGAAGGGGCAGACTGAGCTCTTTCTGTGGAGGAGCAGATAGCAAATCAACACTCAGATGACACAGAGGAATAACATGGTTGTGGTGCTGTGCCTTGCACAGGTTGTTCAAAACCCCGGAATTTGAGAAAATTGCACAGTCCTACCCAGACAGCAGCTTCCTTGCCTCAGCTAATCAAAAGGCAGAGCAGGCCTGTCATGCAGCTGCTGCAGCCAGGCTGTTGCCAGGAGGGATGGCACTTGTGGCCACTGAGGGCAGTCCAAAAGATGAACATTGAATGTTCATGCCCAGTCCCTTTGGTGCAAACCCCAGCTGACCTTGCCTTGTGTTCTGCTCTTCCCTCTCATGTTCTGCAGTGATAACATGACTGTAGCTGAGTTACACTTACCACAGTAATTCCCACCCTTCCTGCTTGTAACAGGTTGAAAACTAGTCTGGTTTACTAAAAAAAATCAAAGAGAAGCCAGCTGACAAGGATACCGAAATTTCAACTTTTTTATTTCATTTAGCACTGTATTTATCTCAGTTTCTTGTTGGCCAAGTTTGGTTTGTCATTTCTTTTGTTGCTACTTTTGCTTATCACTTACCTGACAGGGCACTTTGGTACCAGCAGCATAATTGAAGTATTTTTCAGCAGTCAGTTTCAGGATGGTAAGAGGGAAAGCGATGGCATAGCAGTGTATTTTGAGAAGCCACTTCCACAGGATGCTGTGGAAGTAACTGCCTCTTCCATTTAGTTGCTGCAAGTGGAGGCTCTTTCCTGCTCAACAGTGTGGTGTGAAGTACTGTAAAGATGCTGTGCTACAAAATGCAGCATCTGTACACTTAAAACAAAGGGGGATCTCCTTTATTGATGGCTGCTTGGTGTGCTGTGCATGCAGCTCCCTCGTGGCATGCAGAGGAGCTGTGTGAAGAGGCAGGTTCAGCAGCTTTGTACTGGAAACCGTGTCCCGAGGTCACAGCTCGCCAGGGCACCACTGGAGCTGACGAGGCGTTACCCCTTCACAGCTGGTTTTTGAACACACATCACTGGTGTTTGTCTTTTGATTCGTAAACTTCTGATTTATAGAGACCCTGCAATGGCAAGTAGACCTAGTCTGCTTAGGGGGATATTTCATGAACTACTTAGGAAGTTTATAAAACAGACTCCCTGGATTATGAAGCAAAGGGGTATCTGTTTTGTAAGGAACATGTTATGAAATGAATTTGTCTCTAGGCCTAACTTAATTATTTTAATGATCCCACTGGTGGTTGTCGTAGGTGCCGTTCTGTGTGCATATTGTGACCTACATGCTTGTGATCATTTAAATCTAAAGATTTAAAACTACATTGGACCTTTTTACTTCCTTGCCTCCTTCCACTGAAGTAAATGGAGGTGGTTTGGATATTGGTGTGTTGGGCCACGTCTCTCTTCCAATTAAGTCAATGAGAGTTTTACCGTAAGCTTAAATGAAAACAAGCCCTATTGTTTTAGAAAATGAGCCTAATAATAGACCTGGCCAAAATAATCCTTGTCCTCTGTGGAGTTACAGCAGGGATGGAGCTGGTGTGCTGCGTGGTGAGGAGTTACCAGAACCTGAGCACTGCAGTCAGATGCTCCTGCTGGGTGCCACAGTGCTCGGTCTGAAACCCTTCTGAGGGTGTAAATCCAAGAGTCAGGTGAACACAAAGTGTCCTGCCCTTAGAGGTGCATGCACAAACCTCTCCTGGCCTTCCTAAAGACGTGACTCTGATGCTTTTGAAGGAGTTCCCTTAAATTTCTATCTGTATAACTGAAATCTGAATTAATCTATGCACGCGTTAATGAAATCTTGAAGAACAAAGTGCATATTTAAATAGAAGAAATATGCAGGCATGCAAACACAGGATTCAAATGTGAAAGCAGAAGGGAAGCAGGGATCTGTGGAGCACAGAGTAACAAGCTGGTGTGGAGGATGCCAGGCAGGAGCTGATGCAGGCTGTGCCCTGTGCTGCTGTTACCCCCATGAACGTTGCTCAGTTTCTGTTACGTGAAATGTAATAAATTGATGAGCATATCCAGGCCTTGCAGTACCTCAGCTTGTTCCCTTATGCTGTCCTGACATTAAATGCATAATCTGATGGCAGGGACAGGTATTGTCAGTCACTCTCATGGCTACTATAACTCCACTGATACAGAATTACACCAGGTTGGTGGCTTTCCTAATCCGAATTTACAGCTGGGAGAAGCTGCAGAGCTGGAATTAAACTCCAGAGTTATAAACTCACTTCTCCATGCTCTGTTCACCAAACTGCCTCCTCCTTCAGCTCAGCTGCTGTGGTTAGCATGTACTTCATTCTTTTGATGCTTAAAAATGAAATTACATCTGTAAAAACTTTACGGGGGTTTGTTTTTACCTGACTTGCTCTCACTTGAAACTCAGCCAGGAAAGACAGCTCTTAGCTTCACAAGTGTACTTGATTGTGTTCCTTCCTGATGCAGGCACTGACAGCTGCCTGTCTGTCCGGGCACCAGGACACAGAGGCAGAGCAGAGGAATTTGGTGTTCACCTGTACTGTGTTAAATTGGCTCTATTGCAGTATGGTATGCGTTGAAAAGCCAAAATTGCTGCTTTTTATTTGCTGAGGGTCACCTAAAGCAAAACCTGGGAGTCCTGCCCGTGGCTGCTGGGAAGTTATTATGCAGCATTTGCACCTCTCCTCTTGGTCAGACTCAGAAGGGATCAGCTGGTGAGCTCTGGAGACTGAGGTTTGCCCCATGAGGCTGAAGCACTGAGGGAAGCCCAGAGCCCAGGGCAGGCTCCTGTCTCGCCTCCCTGCTGATGGAGTGCAGCTGCTGCCGGTGCCGCAGGTAATCTGTTTAGGTCTGGAGATGCTTTGGCAGCAGCAAATCTCTCCTGAGAAAGTGGACAATGAAAACCAGGGACTCTCTTTAACCTCTTTGGAGTCATCCTGTGTTAGGCCAATGATTTGTACCAGTGCAATTTACACCAAAGGCTGCAGCTGTGGCATCTGGGGAGTGCAGACTGAGCTCTGCCCTTACAAAACTCACATGCAGTTCCCTGGGCAGAGTTGGGTACTGGAGCTCCATGGGAAGCAGTACATGTGGGACAGTGGAGAAACTGGGTCCTCTGCTGGTGCCAGGCTTGTCTTGGAGGGAATGAGGGCTGCATTTTGGCCAGCAGTACATAAGATTGCTGTTGAATGAGGGAAAAAAGTCAGTGACTGCTGTTTAGTCTTATGGAGGGGGGATAATAAAGCTTGGAGTTAATACCAGTTTCACATGTAGTTCTTCTTTGTTTCACATCCAGTTGTATTCTGTTTGCAGGCATGAGGGTTAAATAGGGGCCTGCTTCTGCTTCCAGTTAAATCAGAGGATGATTTGGCCTTGACTTCACTGGAACCAGAATCAAACCCATGACCAGAGTATTGTATTTAAGAGTGAACCTCTTACAGTCACATAAGAAAGTCAGGTTCAGCTTTCAGTAGCTCATCAGAACTCAACGCTGAACAGTTTACTTATCATTTTAAAGTTTTTGATAAGCTTAATTTTGTAGGGCAGGTGTCCTCTGTGCAGCAGGTGTATTGCTGTCTCCTTCCTGGGTGGGGGTTCCTTTTCTGTAGCCCCTAGACAGGGGCTCCTTTTTTTGGGAATGTGGCTGTGGGGGTGGGCTCTTCCCAGCAGACATGGTGGTGGTGTGTTGCTTCCTGTCTGTCTCTGCTCTCCAGCTGCAGAAGTGAAAAAGCTGCTGGAAATTCCTCTTTTTTTCTGCTCATCTGCCAATGGCTCCGGCTCACCAGCAAAAAACGTACACAAATCTTCCTGCTTGGTGTAGCTCTGTGGGCTTTGGGGATTGTTTTCCCTTCAAAATAACTTTTTAACAAGTTGTTCTTGATGTCTTCAGTTTCTTCAAATGAACAGCCAGGAAAAATACATTGGTTACAGCTTAATCAAAAGTTAGAATAAAGAATAAACAAGAGAATAAACATGATTCATTCATCATTTGAAGCGTGATAACAAAATATGGATAGAGAGAACTGAGTGCAACTTCCCAATCACACGCACGCTTGGAGAGAAATAGGAGCAGTGACAGTGTCCTGTGAGTTCCTGCAGTGTCTGCTCCAGAGAGAGAGTGTGCTGGAGGTGGGCAGCACTGCACTGCAGCAGCTTTACATTCTGGGACTGGGCAAAATCAGTGTAGTTTTTTGTCCTCAACTCATTGGAGGACACAAGGATGGGCTGCAGGACAGGCAAATGGAGCAGGAATGTAAGACAAGCTGGGTTCTTTTCAAATTATTGCCAACAGCAGGAGAGCTGCAGCAGTTTAGTGGATCAAGGAAGTGTCCAGGCTCAGGGGCAGCTGCTTGTCAGCAGAAAGCTGATGTATCAGTAGCCAGAGAGACTGGAGTCATTCCTGCTCACGGCACTGGGGATGTCCCAGTGCAGCACAGGCCAGCGTGGGCACCCAGGGTCACTGGGTGTCCCTGCTCAGCCCAGAGTCCTGGGCAGCCTGGGCCTGGGAGCTGTTTCCTGTGAATCTGGAAATAAAGGAGATAATCACAGGAAAGCAGCTCAGCGTTTTGTCTGGGATTTGTCTGTGACCCCAGCAGGTTAGACTTTGCAGCTCTGTGTGTGAGCGGTGTGTGCCAGAGTCAGTCTGTTGGCTGTCACCATTTGTGCTCTGTCAAAGGCTGTGAAGCCCTTGAGTCAGTGACATCCCTCTTTCTCCTGCTGAAACGTCCTGGTTTCACAGCACCCACACATGCAAAAGATGTGGAGGGCCAGACTCACACCCTGAAAGGGAAATGAGTTCCATTTGACATTTTCCCTGCCTTCACCGAGTCTCAGTGGGAGTTTCACTCTTGACTTCAGCAAGCGAGGATTTAGCCCATTTGTATTCTAATATAACCAGTGGCTGCATGTTCTCAGCCTCCCAGCACGCCCAGCGCTACTGGGCTGTTGGTAATGGAAGTAAGTCCAGATTTAGTCAGATTGAAAATCTTAGTGAAATACTGAGTTATTCTCCACTGGAAGTTACAGAAAGAAGGAGAGCAGCAAGAGAGCTGGTGTTTGGTGCAGCCCTGCACTCACCAGGGCCCTCGTAGCACCATGATTAGGGCAGAGGGATGGTTAAGGAATAGCAAGAAAAGACTTGTACAGGCAAGAGTGTTTTATTTGAAATTTGTATCTTCTCATGTATTAACAACTTAATTTTCTTGAGTGCCTACAACTCCCACAGAGTTTGAGCTGCAGTGCAGTTCTTGCAGGATTGGGATCTTTGGAAAACCTTTGTGAAACTAAGATGCTAGTTTTGAATTTTGGTTTAAATTAAAGAATTTTTGTTCTAAGTTTATTTTCATGACCAATATTTAGTGTAAATTATGTGTTGAGAAAACATGAGAGGCCCAGAACCCTCACAGGCCTCAAATCAGAGCAGCAGGAACAGTGGCATGATAGAGGATACCATATAAATTTATATTAATGTTTTTAATTTTCCCCCACTATTTAGGCAAAAATTCAATTAGAATGAAGTAAAAGGCATAAGGAGAGAAAAAATAGCCTATATATAGCGTATAACAGAATGTTATGCTGGAAAAAATCAGTAGCACCAGAAATCCAGCTTACATTCTTCTTTAACTTCAAGTGTAAGTCCACAATTTAAAATAAAGAGAGGAATTCCCAGGTAGGTGGATATTACCTGCAGTGTAGCAACTTCTGTGCAGTTGCTTGATCGCAGAGTATTTCATTGAAAAAATAATTTTCAGCTCCTACCCTAAACACATCCTGTGTTACGAAGGCTCATATTATTTGGTGACTTTTATTGAAAATATGCAAGTCAGGCAGACTCTGCTGTTCCCACTCTCCCCAGACAGTTAGTGCTTGTTAGGAGCAGGGGTTGCAGGACTGGCCTGTCTTGCACTGCAGTAACTGCAGCCTCTGCTTGGGTTGGGTTGCCCACCTGACATGGTCAGAGCCCTGTTCCGGGCATGGTTACTCCAGAGCAGCTCAGCCAGACCAAACAGTGGGAATTGGATGATTAAGCATCATAAATCATGGGAGGCTCTTTGTCACTGTCCCTGGTGCCAAAGATGAACAAGCCATCTTGTAATGAAGAAATGTGAATTGTACCTGTATTTGAAAGCTACATTTTTTCCCTTGTTGAGCACAGCAAATGCTTTTCATCACTGATGGGTTAAATAGGTGTGGTGGGAAGCTGATGTGTGTGCAGCAAAAGGTCTGTGTCCTCTGTGTGTGTATCTGCTTCCCTTACCTATGGATGTAGGCATGTGCCAAATAAATTAAAGGATTCACGATACAGCAATTAACGTACTAGAAAAGTTTGTTTAGGGAAGTATTTTAATAGCTGTTAACACCTTAAAATAGACAAACTCTTGAATAAGGCAAATTGGAATCATCAGCCTGATGAAGGGCTGTGTCCTGCCTCATTGCTCGTGGCTAAGCAGCACTCTGCTCCTGTTGGTCAGGACACGTGGCAGCAGCCAGGGAGAAACTGGGCATGAGTGAGCAGTGCTGATGGGCCTAATCCTACCAGCAGGTGAAAGGCTTAGGGTTAATACCCCTGTAAACCTGGTGAGAATGCAGAGCTTACGGGAATCTCAGTTCCCTTCCATTTGCTCTGCTCCTTGTAATTGTCTGAGCACTCCTCCTCCTCCCTGTTGGGGTGTGTGGCTGAAGGGATACAGGGCCAGAGTGGCTCTTGACTACCAAGAGAATTTTTTCATTCAGGAAAAGACACAGGCTTCTCTGCTTGGGATTAGTGTTTCCACTTCCTTGTCTTACCTGCTAATTTATGTCAAGTTGATACTGTTTCTGCAAATGAAAGAGATAAGTGTAGTGCATCAAACTATGAATACACACACATTTCCAGGAAGTTACATATCAAAGTCATCTGCTAAAGTGTCTTAAATGTGTAGATAGGCTATAAACAGCAAGCATCTCTCACTGTTACCATGAATTCTTTGTGGTATTTCAAAAATAATGGGTAATTTGCACTTCAGTGGATTTTATTACCTGTTGCTCCAGTGGACTTTAATTGATAGTAACACTGACAGAAAACAGAATTGTCCATGGCTTTGTTTTAACTACAAAATCCATTATACACCTAATTTTGCTTTTTTAGTGGTGGCATAGAAAGAAGAAAGAAAATCCTTCCAGAGCTTCCTAAGAATGATTCTGCATGGTAGATTATAATGTGCTTTATGGATTATTGACTTTTAAAAATACATGTTGATACTATATAGACTAGCTCTGATCTGTAACAAAAATAGATATCGTAGTCTGAACAGCAAAATATGAAGTATTAAATCTAGGTAATAGATCCTGCAGTTCCTTCAGGTGCTCAATAGTTAATGAGTGTAATATCCTTCAGAAGCATGGCAAAGTGAGCATATGGCTCAAAAACCCCTGTGGCATTCCAGGATCAGCACTGGGAGGCAGGAACAGGGAGCTATAGGAATTGGAGATGGATAAACATGTTACCCTGTGAGTTACCTCCTCGTAGTGAGTTGATCCTGGCTGGACTCCAGGCACCACCAAAGGTGCTCTCTCCCCTCTCCGCAGCTGGACAGGGGAGAGAAAATAGAGTGAGGGTTCATGAGTTAAAGACCAGGAGAGACCACTCAGGAAATACCATCAAAGGCAAAACAGGCTAGAATTAGAGGTATTAATTGGATTTATTGCTAACAAAATCAGAGCAGGATAATGAGAAGTAAAATAAACCCTTGCCCCCAGCTCCCTCTCCTTCCCAGCTTTAGCCCCTCCCCTGCTGGCACAGGGAGACAGGGAATGACGCTTTTGGTCAGATCATCCCCCAGAGCTTCCCCTGCTGCTCAGGGAGAGGAGCCCTTCCCCTGCAGGACTGTGGGGTCCCTCCCACGGGAGACATTTCTCTGTGAACCTCTCCCCTGGGGCTCACACTCAGGAGCAGCAGCTCTCTGTGACCTGCTGCACCCCGAGTCCCTCCCACGGGCACACAGCCCTCCCAAACCTGCTGTGGAGTGGCTCTCTCTTTCCAGGGGTGCAGTGCTCCAAGGACAGGCTGCTCCAGCCTGGGAGCAGGGCCCTCTGTCCCCTGGGTCTCCCACTGGGTCACAGCCCCCTCCAGGCACCCCCTGCTCTGGTGTGGGCACCTCTGCCAGGGGCTGAGGTGGATCTCTGCATCCCCCGTGGATCCCAGGGGCTGAGGTGGATCTCTGCATCCCCCTGGATCCCAGGGGCTGAGGTGGATCTCTGCATCCCCCGTGGATCCCAGGGGCTGAGGTGGATCTCTGCATCCCCTGTGGATCCCAGGGGCTGAGGTGGATCTCTGCATCCCCCATGGATCCCAGGGGCTGTGGATGGATCTCTGCATTCCATGGATCCCCAGGGGCTGTACAGCTGCTTCACCATGATCATCACCAGGGTCTGCAGAGGAATCCCAGCTCTGGTGCCTGCAGCACCTCCTGCCCCTCCTTCTCCCCTGACCTTGGTGTCTGCAGAATTGTTCCTCTCACATGTTCTCACCCTGCTCTTCTCTGGCCACAATGACAACTGTGCAGTAACTTTTTTTTTCTTCTTCAGTCTGTAATCACAGAGGGGTTATCACCACTTCTAATTGGCCCAGCCTTGGCCAGAGGTCCATCAGTCTTTGGAGCTGCCAGGGATTGGCTCTGCCAGACATGGTCCTTCTGGCAGCTCCTCACAGAAGCCACCCCTGTAACCCCTCTGCTACCAAAGCTTGGCCGTGCCAGCCCAATACACTCCTCCACCCTTCTGCTGAGGTTGGACCATTCTGCTTCATGCTCTTGTTAAAACTGGAGGCTTTAGTGTCTCTGTTTTGTTCTCACAGGTCAGTTTTGTTTTGAACACGTGTGGTAGCTCTCTTGTGCCGTCAGGATTGACAGGTCTGGGGCTGAGTGATGCCTGTAGGACACTGGCAGCTGAGCTGCCGTGCTGAAGGGTAGGTGCTTCCCCAGCCATGAGGGAGTTGAGGAGGAGGAGCTGGTGGTCAGGGTGGCTCGAGCCCGTGGAGTGGTGGGTGACCCGTCTGACACCACAGGCTTGATGCCTGCACTGCACTTGAGGCTGGAAGTTGGTACCTGATCAGGTACCTGCCAGAGGCTCCTTTTGGGGCACCTCTCTGTGCCTTCGGGACCACGTGGCTGCCTGGATGTCACAGTTTGCAGAGTGGCAGTTCATTCCCAACATTTAAGACTCAGGCTCTCACACACAGTTTCTCCTCATCACTGTCTAAACAAAAGATGCTTAAAATTCTCCCCAGCCAAAACACCCTGCAAGCCAAGCAGGGTAATTTCCACTTCAGTGCCTGCAGTGGTCCTAGGGGGTGAAGGTGTCTTGGACTGAAGTGCAAGAGCAGCAAGGGTGGAGCCTCGCAGGCTTTCTGCAGCACAGGGCAGCCCGGTCGGGTGGGCACTGACCCTGCCTCTCCTCGGTGCTTGCTTCTCCCAGCTGCAGCAGGGCTTAAAATCACTGCTCAGAGAGCAGGGAGGGAAGGTGTGGTACAGCCATACAAGTGTCACACTGATTGCAGCTGAAGTTTTAAACTGAGGCCGATCAGAAAACCTCCTGCAGCCAGGTGTAACTTCCAGCCACGTTCCTCGCTGCACAAGGCGTGAGGGAGCTTGTGTCCTGGCAGAGGCACTGCCTTCCACCTCTCTATTAACTAGTGCCAGGCCAGAAGGCAGAAGACACCCATCTGCTGGGTTACCCCTGTCCTCCTCTGGCCAGCCTGGCCTGCTTTTCAGACGGGCTGGGTGTTTCAAGGTACCTCCCTGGGGAAAGCAGCTGCAGGTACTTTCCCCATGATGGTTTGCTTTGCTGGGAACTTGTGCACAAATCCAAACAGTTTCATAGAAATAATGGAAATAGGAAAAACGCTACTGGGAAGGTCTGACAGCACTGTGAACTGCCCACTCAGCCTGTGCTGCTTCAGCTGGGCTGTGGCAGTGCCAGCAGAGAGCTGGCACAGCACTTGAGAGGCTTTCCACAGTGCTTTGCCAGCCTTGTGACGGGGCAAGGAGCAGACTCCTGACAGACACAGCTATGTGAGCAGCAGGGCCGGACACTGTGTAAGGCCTGTCAAGCACCTCTGCTCCAATTCATGGCATTTTTTCTCTTCTAAGCAGATAACAGTATCTGTCCTACCCACCTTGAGCAAATATTTGAGAGATAAGCAGCACTGTTTGTGCTCAGCAGCAGTGACTGGACTCTGCTCATCACCGGGGGGGCTTTGCTGGTGTGTCCTGCAGGGCAGTTTCAGGTCATGCTCGGTGTCCCACCTCTAAAGAGCCCTCTTCTCCCTCTCTGTGGCATTTCCCACAGCCACCTCCTCCTCCTCCAGCTGCACAGCCAGGCCCAAAAGCCAGGTACGGCTGAGAGCTCCCATAGAGCGCAGGGAGCTCTGCAGAGCCCGTGTTGGCTGCACTGTGTGTTTGCACTGGGGGCAGGAGGGCACACACAGGGCAGGTTCAGCAGGGAGGACACTGGGTGCGGCACAGACGCACCATGTTTGCAGGACCCACAGACAGGCATTTCACTCTTCTTCCCCTGTCCTCCCATAAAATGAGGAAAGAGACACGTTTTAATGACAGTTTGCTGAAATGTGTGTTCCCTGCTGATTTGACATTGGGCAGGAAAAGTGTCTACAAAATCAATTTTTAATAAATGTAAACAACTAAATTATGAATGACAAGAATATCACTGAACGGTTAAATATTAATCATGTAATTACTTAAATTAATACTTTTAGTGCAATATTGTGATAGAGAGTTGTGCTTACGCTGTGTCGCTGCGCTGGCCAGACCAATGCACCGGGGACCACAGGACCACAGTGGCCCCCAGAGCAGAGGGGACCTGGGGGCCTTAGGGCCTCATGGTGCCACAGCCCCACTTGCTGGTTGTCTCACAGGTCCCACAAAACTGGGTGTTCTTCTTAAGACCTCTGGAACCAGATTTATTAGGAAAGAACTTGTATTTTCTGTTAAAAATAAAGCTGTCAAGAAAATAGCTAAACTGGCCCAAGCCAGAGAACAAACTGCCCCACCCCAAAAACTTTCTGTCCCAAAGTGCCATGAAACTCCCCAACAGCTGTGTGTGACGTGCAGACCCACAGCTGTGCTCAGTGATGATCTTTGGGAAGACCAAAGGTGCTCTGGAGAGAGCTGGGGGTGCCAAAAGCCCTGTCTGCTTCTGAAATGGAGCTGGGAGAGTTGATGAAGGAGGTGGTGTGTCCTGAGCTCTGCTGTGGGGGCTGGACTGACTGCCCTGCAGGCCCCCTCTGCGCTCCTGCCTCCACAGGTGCTGCAGGGAGCCTGCAGGCTGCAAAACTGGTCACCAGGATTAAGGGGGGAGCAGCCTTCTGTAGGTACTAGCAGGCAGCACAGGGCTTCTTTCCTTGCCCAAGAAACTAAGAAAAGAATTTACTGGCACTCTTGTCCTTGTGGGTTGGCTGTCTTTGTTGTTTGTTTTTAATCTAATAAAAGAAGATCTTAATATCATGGTAAAATTGGTACAAAGCTAGAAACTCGCCCCTCGGCACTTTGGCGAAACATTATTGAAAATGTAAAAGCCTTTAGCAGAAACAACAGAAGCACAAAGAAACAGTAGGAATGGGATCAACAGGTTCTGTTCTGGCTCTCGGGAGAGGCAGAGAAGTGCACCCAGCCGGGGCTCGAGGTGCCAGGCTGGGGCTGGGCACCGGCCCTGGTGGCCAAGGGCAGGGAGCCCTGGAGGGCTGGGGTGGGCAGCACTGCAGAGCAGTGAGCAGGCAGGTGGGAAGAGCCCCTTGCTGGGAGGGCAGGAGCAAGCCAGGAGGAAGAAGAGGCGACTGGGAGGATCTGTGCTCTGGGCAGATGGTGTGAGCACAGCAGGACCCAGCCAGGGTGGTGGAGGCAGTGCAAGGACACGCTTGGCATCCTTAGGCTGGCAACTGCTGGAGTTGGTCCTGGCTCAGTCTGCTCCCTGTATGGAAATTAAATATTGGACACAGATTATACAAGTGCTTCTAAATTAGAAAGTGAAGCTCTCTTGCAGAAAGGTGGGAGTGCTGAAGAAGTGTTCATTGTTCAGACTCGCCCTTTGCTGCAGGATCCCAGTGCAGCTCTTTTTGCCTTGTCTCCCTTTCCCTGTGTCTCCTGCCTCTTCACAAGCGTCACTGGAAGAACCATTCCTGCATGCCATGAGCAAGTGCCTCCTGAAAGTGCTAATTTGTTCACCAGTACAGTACTGGTTGCCATGACCACTCATAAAAACAACCATTTTCAGGGTGCCTACTGCCCAGTCTGAGCTGCAGCAACTCCCCATGACTTTTAACTCACGGCGCACGGTGGGTCACCGGAGGGAGCAGCTTCCTGAGGCTGCCAGCCAAGCCAGTACCTTATTTCTGACTGACCATCAGCAAGTCTGTACAGTGCAAAGCCCTTCCTGTCCCCTGCTCTTGCTGACTTGCCAGCTCTCTGACAGCTTGAGAGCATTTTGTCCTGTGTGAGGCATTTTGTTCTGGCCACCAAAGACCCATCCACTGAGAGCTTTGTGTCCCGGTGCAGAGCTGGGAGCTACTCCGGTCCCTGTGCTCTTTCCCACAGCTTCACCCATGGTGAGCAATCCTGTCAGGAACTGTCCATCTGAAGCTGCCATTTGAGTTCATTTTGTGCTCTCACAGCACTGCATTTTCCAAAGGACTTTTGCAGGTATGGATTGAACTGGCGAGACGGGAGAAGTGGGAGATCTTTCCACATGCAGCATTACAACATGCTGCAATGAAGTTGGTTCTTGGAACGTAGCAGCCCCCTAAAATGTCAAATAAATCCTTAAACTATTCATCACTCTGTTTTTGGGGTGGCAGTTAAGTCTTTCAACACTCTGTGAGTTTCTTTCCCCAGCAGTAATTTTGCTGGTGAAGAAATACAGCTCAGGGCACTCCACAAAGTGGAGCCTCAAAATTCATGTTTTGTTTTCATTACCAAAAAAATGCTTTACTACATTAAAGAGTGGCCCATTAAAATTTTGTACCCTGTCTTCTTTGCACCCTGTCGTTGTTGGCAAGCCTTCCCCCGTGCCCGTGCAGAGCAGAGCAGCTTTGCTTCTGCAGACTCCACAGAGAAAGGGCAGCAAAGGGGAGGAGGGTTCAGCCACAGCTCAGCTTGTTCAGATGTAAGAGCTCAAAACTTCCAATAGCCATGCAAATTTACTCAGTAAATGTATGTACTGAACCTTAAGCTATCAGTGCTTCCTCTGCTTTCAGTGTATCCCAGCACAGCACACTGCCAAAGGAAATCAATTAACTATCTGGTTCCTGGAATAAAGTGTAACACTGTACAAAGCATTATATTTAACTGTGTTGGGCAAATGGCCCTAAAATAACAACAAAAAAGAACACAGTGAATTACAGGAGTCTTACCTTGTGATTATATAAATTAAATGCTGCCAGGTGAACTGGATGGTATTCTCTGATACTGTAGGAACGCTGGAGGTTGGAGAAAAGAGTAAATGTTATAATGAGGGTTTAGGAGAGCACTTGGTTATTCTCACAAGTAACCCAGACTAGCTGTATGCTGGCATGGGCATCAGAGCAGGCAGTACAACCTGGAGCTTCCTTAATTAAGAGGGCAAAAAGGTTTTTAGCAAAATTCAGTGGAGACTTACCATGTCCATTTCATTTATTATTTCCACATTTTATTTAGATATAAATGGTGCATTAGTAAATTTACAACCATATTAGCAAGTTGGAAGATCAGAGCAAGGTGCAGCCATGGGCCAGAGCCCAGGGCACAGGCAGGAGCGGCAGTGGGGCAGCAAACCTGCCCCTTCCCAGCACGTGGATGGGCACTGGGATCACTTCAGATGCTCCCCACGCTGCTGGGCTGAAAGCCTGGGGTGGGTGGTGGTGCTGGGAGGAGGGAGGCAGCGAGGCTGTGGCTGCAGCATCGAGGCTGTGGCTGCAGCATTCGGCAGCAGTGCTGGACATGGCCTGCAGCAAGGTTTGATGAGCTTGTTTTCCAGGGAAGGGGAAAGCCCTGCCCTGGTCTCAGCGAGGCACACGGGGGATTTCATGGGCCATTTGAAGGGCCGGCTCGATAGTGAAATCCAGCCAGTGTGGGATGGTCTCTCTGGGAAATGGAGGAGTCCTCAGTGGCAGGATTATTTAAGAGTCGACTTTGAAAGACGAGACACTCTGCAGTTGGGAACAATGCTGCACTGTCAGAGAGATGGACTCAATTACTTAATAGGTCGTTGCTGTCTGTCTCCTGCGTTTTCCCTTTCAAGAACATATATTCAGCTGGGTTATTTCTCATGGGAAGACAAAGCCTTGTGAGAGAAGGCAAGCATTTGGAAGGGAGAGGCTGGAGGAGCGGCAGCCAGGCAGATGCCTGGTATGCTCTCCCTGGAGAGCAAAAGGCTCCTTGGGACTGGAAAAACCTGGAATGGTGTAGCTGATGTGGTCCTTTGGTCCCATAATCAGCTGATCCCCCGGTCTCACAGGTCTTGCTCCCGGTTTTTTCCCCTCACAAAAGATTTGCCATGGTGCTCTCCCCCTGCCAGGCTCATCCCCAGGACTGCTGGTGGTGACACTGTGGTCCCACAGGCTGCGGGGCTGCATGGGCCAGTGGTTTCTGGTTTTCCAAAACATTCTGCATTGGATGGACACTGACAGGTCCATACAGCCCATCTCAGTGCCTGGGCAGCCTCTCCTTCAGCACAGAAAGGCTTGGATGGTGTTTGATCAAATGCCAGCCAAGCTGGAGGCAAGCTCGTGGCCAGGAACCCGACCCTGGAGCAGCCACTTGGTTCCCCGCTAGCAGGACGTGGAGGACAGGGATGTGTCACAGCCAGGACTCGCGTTGTCACCAGGATCCCTCTGCCAGCCGCGGGGGAGCGTTCCAGGGTGCTTTCCTGCCGGGACCGTGGCCTGCCTGGCTGAGGCAGCACGAGCCCGGTGCCAGGGCAGCCGTGGGGCCCTCGCTGCCCCCAGCCAGGGCACCTGCCCTCGTGCACGTGTTTGCCACCACATTAAGATCCCGCATTACCTTATGCACATTGAATTGATGCACCTAGATTGGTTGTTCTTAAGCCCCAAGGCTGTAATGAGATTTTGTCTCTTTTGACCATTTCTTTTTCTCTTCTCTATTTTTCAGAATAAGTCGTCTGTTTAATGGCACAGAGCCTATTGTCTTGGACAGTTTAAAACAACATTATTTCATTGATCGAGATGGGGAAATTTTCAGATATATATTAAGCTTCCTAAGGACATCTAAGCTACTGCTCCCAGATGACTTTAAGGTAAGGAAAGCTACAGTCTGCAATCTGTTTTTTCCTCCTGTTCTGTCGTTTGTTATGGGGCAGGTTGGTTTGTATGCTTGACCTAAACACACTTAACTAAATGTTGCTGTTTATTTGTTAGGATTTTTAGTACTTGTGTATTACACCAGGGATGTTCTTATTTAATAAATGGACCAGAGGTTGTCATGGATACCAAGAAAAGCTAAACATGAAGCTTATAGCTAAATCAGTTTTTCTAAACTAATTGTATTTCCTCACATTTTTAGCTTATTTATCAGGGTATAACAACAATTAAGAAGCAACATCAGCAACTTGCACTTAGCAGGGTTTAATGCTCAGAATTTTAAAGAAATGTTTCAAATTTGATACACAGAGAATTTGAACTGTGTATATCTTTTTCTTGTTGGTATAAAAAATAAACCCTTAAACAAGCCCATGAGGGTTTGTGTTAGACATAACCAAAGCAGATACTTTGATTTCAGAAAGTAATCTGCTCATAGTTAATGTCAAAATATTCCTGGGAAATGGAATTGACTGAGTGCTTTTTAAGGAGCAGGACATGTTTTGTATGAAGTCATGGTGCTGGTTACTTTTTTGCAGGCCCTGATTGTTTAAAGGTTCTCCTTTTGGCCTTGTTTGTTTGGCTTTGCACTTAGGAAACTTCCAGCATTGTTACCCTCTTGTATGAAAATTAGAAGACAAAAGTGTCCAAACTGTAGATGACAAGATTCAACAAAAACACTTATTCCAGGATGAAATGATGAATAAATTGGGATGGCAGATGGGGATCTGCTCAGTTAGAGGATGCAGAGCATTGCTAGAAAGGAAAACTCCTGCTTTCTCTGAAGTGCCATTTCACTTTGTTTTACTGGCTAGGCCACAGGATCACTTGGTCAGTTGTGACTCCGTGGGTCCAGAGTGGTGCTGGCTCTTGCTTTGGAGCAGAGCTGGTCCTCGTGCTGCCAACTCAGCCACTCTCACGTGAGTTAGGAGGATAATCATGTCTGACCCACCGTGGGAGGGTCTGCAGCTCCCATCTGGTCCTGAGGCAGGGGCAGGTTTTGGCAGTCCTGGTTTGAGCTCCAGCCCAGAAGGGCACTCCTGAGCACTGGTGTTCCTGGTGAGTGGCAGATGAGCTGGAGGAGTGCCCCGTGGGATGGATGGGAGCCAGAGAAATGAGGGCTGGGAGGGAGAAAACTCTGTAGAGAAGTGAGGGAAAACCTGCGTGTAGTAGTGAAGCTAAAGAGCAGAGCAGTCCCGGGGGCTGCAGGATGGATCATGGAAGGGGTGGATGGAGAAGTGGGAGAGGCGCAGGACATGCTGTAGCAGCCATGTTTTGGACAATCCAGTGGGACACTGTGAGAAGAGGCCACACCTCGAGTGCTGTGTCCAGTTCTGGCCCCTCAGTTTGGGAAGGACGTTGAGATGCTTGAGTGTGTCCAGAGGAGTCAGCGAGGCTGGAGAGGGGCTGGGAGCACAAACCCTGTGAGGAACAGCTGAGGGAGCTGGGGGTGCTCAGCCTGGAGAAAAGGAGACTCAGAGGTGACCTGATCACTCTCCACAGCTCCTGAAAGGTGGCTGTGCTCAGGTGGGGTTGGGCTCGTTCTCCAGGCAGCACTGACAGAACCAGAGGTCACAGTCTCCAGCTGCACCAAGGGTAATAGAGGTTGGATATTAGGACAAAGTTTTTCACAGAAAGAGTGATAAATTTCTGGAATGGCTGCCCAGGGAGGGTGCAGTCACCATCCCTGATGTGTTTAACAAAGCCTGGATGTGGCACTGGGTGCCAGGGTTCAGTTGAGGTGTTGGGGCTGGGCTGGACTCGATCTTGAAGGTCTCTTCCAACCCAGAGATTCTGTGAATTCTGTGAAGAGGGGGTAGGAGAGAAGAGAGATGTGGTTTGAGCTGATCATGGCCTCGACCAGCATCCACATTTCAGAGGTGCTCAGTCACAGAAGCAGCAGGATTTGGCTGGAGCCTGGAGGGGAGGGTGCCCGTCGGTGCCAGTCTGCGCAGCGAGCCCGGCGGGCTGGAGGCTCGGGGGGCCGGCGCTGTGCCCGCTGCTCCACGCCATCCCTTTGCACAGGGGTAACTGCATTTTATTTAGTTCCTCCCTGGGAGAGCTTTAGAGCAAACCCCAGGCTAATGAGGGCTCAAGAACAAAGCAAAGCATTGCTAGGTAGGGAGTAACTAAATCAAAATGCATAGAAGAATGTGCTGTAAAGCTGTATTAAAACTGCACTGTAAACGGATTTAACTTCACAGAAATCGTGTAATTTTGCCAGCATGATTAAAGTGACAGAAGACAATAATCAAAGGCAGCAAATGGAATCACTTGGTGTTTCTAAATGCAAAACTCTATTTAAGGTATAAAACCTGACAGCTTTTCCAGTGAGACTTGCATTAAATGTTCTTTATGTCAAACAAAGCACTATCAAGTGTTTTGAATATTTATTAGTTTTTACCCCTTAATTTAATCAAGCAGTTTATTAGCCTCAAGGTTTAGCCAAGTTGCTTTTCAACTTGAATTGCTGCTCAGATGGTTATTTTGGAAAGTTTGGAATGTTAGTACCACACCAGCATTATTGTGTTTGCTATTTCAGTGTTGTTTTCAGACTAAGTTAACACTGAAATGCAGAGAAAGTGGGATGTGTGTTCCGAGGCTAGTGATTCTTTATTATCAAGTCTGAGCGGTGTGTTTACAGTGAATATTAATTACACTTGCAACTACTACTAAGACAGAACTTGAAAGTGTCTCCCAGGTCTTCCTGCTGAAAGTAGCACTCCTACGGTTGCTGTAATTTTCCTGGGTTTGGGGGATTTTAAGCCACATGAAGTGTGCTGAGGGCTGAGTGTGTGGCTGGGTTCTGCTCTGCAGCCAGCCCATGCCAGGCTGGTGCTGGTGTCTGGCTGGAGCTGCTGCCAGCTCCCCCTGCCTGCTCTGGTTCAGTGTCCCCTGCGTGGGCACCGTGAGCACCCTCGGCCTGGAGCAGAGCACGGGGCCAGCTCAGCTCTCCACACTGCTGGTGGGGGCTGCTGCCACAGGAGCTGCTCCTCCTCTGGTGCCCAAACTGCCCTGCCTTGATCTCCCCTGCCATCACAGGGGCTCCCCCGGGACGAGCAGCACGTGTCCCCTTCACTGTCCATGCCTAACTGCACACAAAACCAGGGGCTGCTGTGCCTGCTTGTTTGAGACTCACTCCCTGCTCAGAGAGCATCACACAAAAATAGACATAGGCAATGTGTATGTTGTTATTCCCTCTCAAAGAGGGGAGGAGCACAAAGGCACAGGACATCTGAGTTTTATGTGGATTACAGAGATCACCTGTAGCACCAGAATGACAGGGCCACCACTCTAGTTTATTAATACAGTTACAAAATTTGTGTGCTTGCATCTCAAGTCTTCTCAAACTGACCTCAGGAAACAGTGCAGCTGTCATTGTAGAAGTGAGCAACTTTCTTTCATAGCCAGGAGTCAGATCTTCACAGCACTAAAAATACAAAAGAAACATTGAGTTAGGATGACAGTTTGTTGTTTCATGTAATAAAGAATAACAAGTGAAAAATGGACAGAAAGAGCCATTTCAGCCTGCTCAGGAGTCAACATTAGGTACAAAAATACAGATGTCTTTGGTACTGAGAGAACAGCACCAGGTGTGTGGGACACATGGTCTCAGCCTGTGCTGGCTGGCTGTGCCAGGGCAGCAGATCTGTACCAGCCCATTGGCACTGGCATGGAAACAGCAGCACTGCTGGCCTGGAGGTCACACCTCCCACCTCCTCCCCAGGAAGATGTCACCCTTGTCACAGGTGACTGCCAGAATTTAGCCCACTTGAAATCCACCACAGAAAAAGCTTTTCTACTAAACAAAAAGCAGAAAATGATGTTGTGAAAGGCAAAAGGCTGCATCTTTAAAAGATCTGTTTATGTTTCCTGTGAGATCTAAGTGTAGGCAAGAAGCTGTGTCTGGAGAAAGGCTGTGTGCATCCCACCTACCTGTCTGCTCCCTTCTTCAAGTGACCTGGCAGAACTTCCCACTAGTTCCTGCAGTAGCTGAAGGCTCATGGTAGCTATAAAGGCATTTTGTGGTACTTTACAGAAAAATGAAAGGCTGTACTGGCTATCTGCCCTTTCAGTCTATCAAAGAGCACCCTGCTTGTGGCTGCCACTGGTGGTGGGAATCACCTCCTGAGTAAAATGTGTTCCTGGGCTAAACAGAAGCAGATCCACTATCTGTCATAGTGCTCGGCTCTGGTACTGCTGTCAGGGAGCTGGGAACACAGGGAAATTATGCTTGTAAGAAATGGGAGATGCATTAATCCTGCAGGACAAGGAACTCCTGGCTATTGTACAAAATCTGCTGGGGAATGCTGCCTGCCTGCTGCTCAGCACCACTGCCCTGCCACCGGGCTGGGCCCCTGTGAGAGGGAGGCTGCAGGTGTCCCTGTGCAGGGATCAGGGCTGCTGTGGGACAGAGCTGTGCCCCAGGGCTGTGCCCAGTGTCAGTGAACCTCTGTGCCCTTGGCCACTGTGGCTGCTCCCTGCCTGTGCCAGTGGCACATGCCTCTCCTGGATGGGGCCAGGAAGAGTCATGTCTGCATCTGCCTTTGGTAACTGATCAAAACTAACAGCATGGAAATGTTCTTGTGCAGTTCCTGTGGCACCTCCCTGGCAAGAGCTCCCGTGGGTTTAATTCCTCTGCTTTACATTTCAATTTAAACTTAAGTAATTCTTCAGGGTAGGATTTGATATCTGCAGTGCAAGGGTGGAAGTACCTATGCCAGTGTTACCTGGGCATCCCAAGCATTCAGTGCAGGTAGTCCAGAGCAGGGCTCTCCCAGACTGGTCACAGACAGAACTCTGAGCAATGTGTAAAACCTGAAGGAAAAAATTGTGGGCTTGGTGTGCAGAGCCCACAAGAGCCTGACCCCCATGCTGTGAGCCACTCATGCTGTATTCCTGGCTCTGTGAAACCCTCTTCCCTCCCTAAACACACTGTCAGATTCCCTCAGGATGCCCCAGTCCCTCCCTGCAGAAAGGCCAGATGTCCCATAAAGGAGCAAGGGCAGTGTTTGCTGCTGGTGGCTGTGGGCAGCAGTGCAGTGGGGTCACACAAGGTGTCCCTTCCCAGCGCTGTCACTGGTGGACAGCAGTGAATTTCTCTTACTACAGAAGACTCTTTTTTATCCCCTCCACTTGTTACTGTGCTACCGCACAACAAATTGCCCTTAGTGGCGCTGCCTGGCAGTAGTGCCCTGATTCTCTGAAATCACACCTCAGCTCCCAGGGCCTGTTACAGGGCCCTTCTTCAGGTGCACAACCCTTCCCATGTTTGTGCTGAACCCAGGTGTGGAACACACACAGGCATGAGTCTGACTTCAGAGATTAACCCCAACACCGTGGCTCAGCCCAGGCTGGTGTCGCAGGTGCTCACTTTGTCCACAGAGCCTGTGATGCTCCAGCTCAGCCCTGATTTCCACACAGCCCCCTGAAGTGTGGCTCTGTCATTCTGGGAACAGTAGTGGAAGAGCTGTTCCATTTGAAAGCGGGTTTTCTTCTCACAAAATGGTATCAGCATGTAAAATTTATCCTGTTCATTTTAGGGCAAATGACAGATAGTAGAGTCACTGAAAGGCTGAAGTTGATGGGGTGGGCTGAGTTGGCTGTGGGAGAAGTAGGGGTGGTGTGATCTGGGTTTTGCTTGTTTTATGGCATTGCTTTTCTGGCCCGAGGGTGCAGGACCATTGAATGCTGTGATTCAGGATACTGTCAGGCTAGTCCAAAGCCAGGGAAGGCAGTCAGAGACTCTGTAATGTAATGGGCTTTGCATCCAGCCTCAGGAGCCCCGTGCTGCTCTCTGCTCTCAGAAATGAAGGGCTGTTCTATCACTGTACCATCTCTTCCAGGTTTTACTGTTGAGTTTTCTTAGCACATATTCACTTGATTGATTTTACAAATAATACCGTATTTTATAGTGTCCATGAACCCAGATACTCTAAAACTGGGTTTTCAGGACCTACTGAAAACAGCAGATGACTTTCCATTGCCTTCAGAAAGTACTGGGTGCTCCTGTCCACTCTACACCATTACATTTTTCCTTAGCATTTCATGTTTCCTTGCTTGGAAAAGCAGTCCATGGCACCAGCAGACGCCAGGTGAACATTTGGCAGGCCACTGCACACACCTCTGGTAGTGAACACGGTTCAGTGGTAGACGGTGCTGATCCAGTGTCCTGCACAGAGACTTCAGAATTCTTTTTTTTATTTAGGCCACTAATCCCTGTAGGTTTAAACTGATCCCCTGTTCAATTCCCAGGGAGCATCACTGGTGGACAGAGAAAAGCAGTAATGGTTCAGCAGAGTGCTGGTTTTGGGAAGGGTGAGAACACCTTCCCTCAGAGGATGAGGCTTCGGGGCTGATGCTGTCTTACCTGAGCCCAGGTAGTGCACAGCCTCCACAGCTCTGCCTGGCCTGTTCCAACACTGGTTGTCGGTTGTTTGCAGCATGCTCTCTGCATGATTTCTCCTTTAATCTTCTGTGTTTTCCATCTTCAGGCTGTCCTGTGAGAGTGTTTGTTGCCCTCATTTGTTCCCACTCGCTCTTATCCCTCTTCCTCTCTGCTCCTCATCCTCCAGTCCTTTTTTCTCCCTTAGCTGTGTGCACATTGTCCCAACCTCAGCAGACATCAAAGAGATGTAAAGGATTGGATGTCCTTTTTGTAAGTCGATCACCTTGCCCTGTCACTGTGAATATTCATATGTCTCCAGGCTGCAGGCAGGCCTGGGGTGAAGGAGCACCTCCACTACCGGTGGGTCTGTGGTGCCAAATCTGAGCAGAGATAACTGCTTTGGTTCAGTAATACCCTGCAGCAGGAGATTTTACAGGTTAATTCCAAACCACTATGTAGAGTCACACCTTTTTGTGCTGCGTGTTCATTGGCCTTTGATTTCCCCTCCTCCTGAGTCCTGGGGCAGCAGCACACCCGTTATTTTTCATGTGATTTTGGTGCCCATTTCTTGATTGCTTCTTGTCATATCATTCTTTCCAGTCAAATTATCTCAGTCATTTCAGTCTTGATTTTTCTTTTCATTTAGTTTATTTTTCATTTCACTGGTGTAGAACTGGCCTTTGTCCCAGGTGTTGGACCTCCAGCACACCCCATAAAAGCACCTGTGGTGCAGCGTTCGTGTGTGTAAGGAGGTGCAAGAGCAGGGAAAGCAAAGCCAGGTCTCTGCAGGGAGGAGCTGAGCTCTTGTTGCTCCTCTTCCTCTCAGAGGCTGGAGGAGGCTGGGGGAGCAAAGTTCCCCCAGGAGCCTTGTCCCTCTCCTCCTCATCTGGCGGGGCCTGGGGGGCTCAGCTGCTTCCTCAGGGCTGGGGGTGCTCACACCCTTTGCCTCCATGGACTCTCAGATATTTCAGCTGAGTGGGAAGATCTGTCAGAATCTGATGAAACAATCACTGAACTGGGAATTGGATCAAACTGGGAATCTGAATTTCCCAAAGCCCAAGTGAAGTGGTGGACAAATGGCAGGGAAGAACTGCTTCTTTTCAGCCCTTGGAGCACACAGCTGAGCTCCCAGCCAGCAGGATGGTCACTACCTCTGTGTAATTTACCAGGCTCCCAGGTACACTTGAAATACATGAATAGTCATAAACTGCAGGCAGCAGCTCAGCTGCTGTAGCTGAATTTCAGCCTCAGCAAAGACAGGTGAGAAGTGAAGCTGAACTGACATCTCCATCTCCCATCGGGCGTGAGAGGCGACAGCGAAGCCTGAGATCTGCTGTGAGATCAGGAGTGTCCGAGGCCACGGGTGAAGAGCAGGGCTTGGAACGTGTTCTCTTACACCAGTGGGCTTTGATTATTGCAGCCAGCTATTTTGATTTCTTAACCCAAGAGTGAAGCCTTCTGGCATTGAGCTTGTGGGATAATAAATGGAAGGATAATTCAGTGCAATGGGAACTTCTCAGTCAGCTCAAGCAATTCAACACCAGCACCGTGTGGTTTTCTGTGGAGGTGTGAGTATGTGGGTACCTGTTGCCTTTGCTCTCTTGCTGACAATACATAAGCCTAAGTAGGTCAAACAGGAACAATACTCATTTTTAAAAGGGAACTATAAGCATTTCTAGTTTCTCACTCTCCCTCTCTTTTTTTTTTTTCCCAGGACTTTAATCTTTTATATGAAGAAGCAAAGTATTACCAGCTGCAGCCAATGATTAAGGAACTTGAGCGATGGAAACAAGAGAAAGAACAAAGGAAACATTTCCAGCCTTGTGACTGCTTGGTTGTAAGAGTGACTCCAGATCTGGGGGAGAGAATTGCATTGAGTGGGGAGAAGGCTTTGATAGAAGAGATCTTCCCAGAGACGGGGGATGTCATGTGCAACTCGGTGAACGCGGGCTGGAACCAGGACCCCACCCACGTTATCCGGTTTCCCTTGAACGGATACTGCCGGTTGAACTCGGTGCAGGTAATGAGCGCCTTTCCTGCTGCCTCCGCCGCGTCTGGGCTGCTTTTTTACTATGCCTTCTGCAATTATATGCAAATTATTTGCTTCTGCCCAATTACTTTCAGTGCTTATACTGCAAGGAAACATTTTTCTGCCTGGTGAGATCACAGTCTTTCAGGTTTTCCTAAGTCTAAGCAGAAAAATACATTTAGATTTTGTGTATGTTACTGCCATGCTGGCCTCATAATGGTGTTATACTGATAAATGCTAATTTTTTTCATCAATGTATAGCCTTTGGCAGGTTTTTTTTTTTCCCCTCCAAAGTGCCTCTAGGAAGAAAGAGAGAGTTCCAAAAACTACAAAAAAATCTCCACACCATTTTATAGAAAATGCAACAATGTGTAAATGCATAATTTATGTCTCACTCATAATTAAATGATGGTGCCTGCGGGATGGACTTAAAAAAATTGATCTCTGCACTTTTTTTTTTTTCAAAAGGATGTTCTATAAAAATTGCCCAGAGTATTTTAAACAAAAATGTATTTCATTTTATACTTGGAGTTTTGACATTAGGTTTAAAATTAAACATATGAAACAAAAGAAGATAACTGGACAGATAGGTGGATGGCAGCAGGAATAAATACGTGGTCTGTGTTTAGGCAGCAGCCTGTGGGCAAGCAGTGCCATTTCTCAGGGATCACCAGTGCTGCAGCCAGAGCTCTGCTGGTGTGGCTGTCCTGGGGCTCTGGGGAGGAACCAGGTGCCCTTAACTTGGGCTTTCATTAACACGGGCACGACAGAGCTCTTGCTTTTCCTGTGTGTTCCTCTGGAATGCACTAAAAATGCTCGTGTGATGGGAAGGGAAATCAACCTAGAGGGGAGTATTTCCCAAGTTACCATCCTGTGCAGATGGGCTGTGGCTGTGGAGGTGAACTGGGCTGTGGGAAATGCCGTGGCTGTCTTGATAAACGCCCCTCTGGGCAAAACCCCACGGAAGAGCTGGTCCACGGGCCAGGCTGGCTGGGCTGGCTGGGAAGGGACGTGCAGCAGCAAGGGAGGGCAAGAGCCTGGAGTCTGCCAGGCTGCCGAGGGACATCTTCAGGAGAGTGCCCTGAGTGTGTAAAGGTGGGTGGAGGTAGCAGTGACCCCCCTGCATGGGCAGCGTTCCCTGTGCCCCCTTGGCTGAAACCAGCCCAAACGCCGTGGGCTTGGGTGGGCTTTGGGTCAAGGCTGCCGGCGGTGTCTTTGGTTGGACTCCACCAGGCTGTGGCTAATTCTGCACAGTCCTGAGCAGTTGTACACTTGGCAGGGTTTGGGGTGGGGGGTGTCAGAGGCAGCTCTGGTTTTGGCAGTGGGACAGGGAGTTGCTGCAGAGGACAGTCGCCGTTGCTGTGCTGGGAGGAGAGGGAGCAGTTCAGCTCAGGTGAGTGGCATTTGTGTCCCAGCCATGCTGTCCATGGGACCTTGCTAGATCACACAAGGAATGAGGAGCTGAAACCATAAATGTCATGGTGAGCAGCTCAGCTGTGCCTGGCAGAGCGCTGGGTGCCCACATGGTTGAGCACTCAGCTCTTTTATCCAGGGCTGTGACTCCTGGGATACATGTGCTGTATGTGTAGTAAAAGCTGAACACTAATTACTGTTATTATTTGAATGTGTTTTGAATTCAGTCAAAATTCAGACAGAATCAAAGGGTCTCTTTGCAAGTTCATGTTGTGGAAAAAATTTCTGTCAAAGAGTCTACAGTATAAGTAATCCTGTTAAATTACATCATTTTACTAAATTACATCATTTTACTACATAATTAATAGAAAGTGTTTTCAGACACTTTCTGGAAAATGATGCATTTCTGAGACCAAAGGCTGATGAAATCAGCAGCTAATTAGCATTGGCTCTGATGAACTCTGGTCAGCACACAGGCACTGCTCTTCCCCCTCCAAGGGTTTTTTGGCAAAACAATATTAAGTCAAAAGTTGGAAGTAGGCAAATGCACAGACTTAAGGGAAATGGGTAGTGGTTGGAAGAGCAGAATTGCTTACAAAGAATCCCAAAGAGCAACACAGGAAGCCTGTCTGCTGTTTGCTCAGGTGATACATTATTTCTGCCTCCCTATGCTCTCTGGTCAATGTATTTGGTAGCACAGTTGCAATATTTACACATTTTTTTCTATATTTGAAAAACATTGTCATTACATGCTTTATATCAAGAACTGTGTATATAAAACAAAGAACATCAACACCTAATAGGGAAAAAATAATACAGTATCTCTTAATTGTACACCCATTTGTAATTATATATAGGTATAGGTTTTTCCAACTCCTTGCAATAGGTTCTGGTAGGAGTAATGAATTTACCTTAGAGAAAATTCTGTGATGCTTGTGAATGTTGAACATTAAGTCTTCATAATTAAGAATGTATTTGTTTATATTCTGCACTATTTAAATGAAGGGATCAGATTTCCACTTGGAAAACCTCCCAAACAAAATCAGATGTGCTTGGAATATTGGAAGACAGCATATATTAAATCTGAGCACAAATCCCCTATTTAATAATGTGCATGTGTCCCTGTACATGGGAGAGTCACAGCTGATACTCAGTTTTTGGCATATTCTCTTTGGAGATTTTCAGCAAAGTAGCAGAGATGGTCAGAAGAAATAAAGTGTATAGAGTCAAATTGTATAGAGTCAAATTCTCTTAACTGGGATGTAAACCTGTCCATGTTCAAAATGCTGTTCAGTCTCCTGCATGGAAACACTGAAAGGAGCCTTTCTCCCTAGACCTGAGCTCAGCCTCATCCCAGTGACACTTGGAAGTGCAGTGTTTAAACATCCTCAGCACTGTTTACAGGACTTGGCCTGTTCTGTTTCTTGTAGAAGGCTGATGATCCTGAGGATGTTAACACCAGACCATAGCCTGCAGTCTGGTCCTCCCAGCACACACTGAGCAAAAAGGAATCGCTTTGTTGGCACGGTGCTCTGAGGTGCAGTGTCTGTCTGGACCGGGTGTTTGCTGACAGAGGCTCTGTGAAAAAGAATCCTGTGTTAACATCCAGCTTTCCTTAGCTTTGGTCTGAGGCAAGCCAAGGGCACCCCCCTGCTTGTTTTGTCTTACAAGCAAATTGATTTTAAAAACTTCTTAGCAAGGATTTTGAAGTCCCATCTCTCTCAGAAATCTTACCTGGCAATCCTCTGTTCCACTCTCCAGTTCAGTGGGAGAAGCCTCTTTTCCCATGGCTGGATTGTCTCTCCTCTTCATCCTGTCAGGGCTAGGAGCAGTGATCATAACACAGGCAGAATATATTCCAGCCTGTGAAACAGCAGCCTGCTGATGTCTTATTCCTCCTTCCGCCCCAGACTCCTCCTGCCTTCCCCTCTGAGGAGGAACAGTGCTGGTGTCTGCACCCCATTTCTGTCCTACAGGCCCCATACAGCCTGGCTGAATAAGAGGGATGAAAGCTTTCTTTCTCTGTCTTAAATGTATTTTATTAACCCTCTCTCCTGCCTCTTCTTTTCTTCTCTCCCACTTCATTTTTCTTCCATACTCTGGTGTGCTTTTTTGATCTTCCAGTTCTACTACTTTCTTGCAGTGTAGAGTATGTAAAAATCAGGGCAAAAGTCAGGGAGATTTGGCAGATGTGACTTTCTGAGAATGTTAAGTCCCTGTGTCCCAGGGCCAGGCAGAACTCCTCAGGCAAGTTGATTTCCAGCAGACTCGGCATGATTTAGGCAAAGCTCTGCTGGAGCAGCCTCTTTCCTTTGCCCGTCCTTAGAGCCAGGGTAGCAAGAGGAAAACGTTTTCGTTAGCCCTGAAAGCCAAACCCTGGATTAAATGCAGATGGATAACACAGGCAGCCCCTAAGGAGGGATCGGACGGATTACAGGCAGCAAATGCTGCTGCCATGGTTCACATTGCACTAGGACAGCACCTTGGACACAGCTGTCCTTCCAAAATCACGCTCCTGGAAAAAGCAATCCAACACTCAGGCAAAAGAAATGATGCACTGAGCAGTGCCCGGTGGCCTCTGGTGGGGCTGTGTGAGGGCAGGGGCAGTGCTCTGGTGGAAGCACTGACGTGCTCACAGTGAACTAAACACAGACCAGACTCCTCCTAGAACCTGAGCCCAGGAAGGTACAAGCTGACTCTGTCTGGAGGTGGATGTGGATGTGTTGCTTAGACACTTCTCTAGGATGAAGAAGTAGTTTGTAAAAGGCTTGGTCTAGGTTGCTGTGTGTTCAACACGGCGCTGGTGCTGCTGTGAGCAGGATCCTTGGGTTTAATAAACCATGGGGTCACTTTTCTGTTCCTCCTGCTGCCACAGTGGGAGCCACACTTTGGATGAGGCTCTTGGAGAACAGCCCAGGCTGCTCCTTGATGGCATTTATCAGTAGAGAAAAACACAGCAACCGTTTTTCCAGGCTGCTGCTGAGGACTCAGGAGAGCCTGAGAGGGTCCTGCATTGTGATCTGCCCAAGGTGGATCTGGCATCTGCCCTCACCTGGCTCTGGGAGAAGCCTGGTGTGTCCTGCTCTGCTGGGAAGCTGAATATCATCACGCGCACGCCTGTGGAGAACAGCCCCGTTCCCAGTGCCAGGAGCAGTATATCCTGGGGAAATGTGCTGTGTGACAGTCACAGAAATTAAAGTTGCCTCTGGGTCCCTTAAGTTCATGCATCTGAATTGCACCAACTTTTCTTTAGGAGGAGAAGGAGAAAATACATATTTGGGCAGTACATAACCTCTTTCTTGGGCCAGAACAAGTCCTGGCTCTGCATCCTGTCCCTGCCATGCTTTGCTCCCTTCCAGCGAGGGCAAACAGCTGTGATTGCCACACAGATCTGGTGGATGTGTCATTTGAACTCCTAACACATTTTCATCTGCCAAGGAAGAGCTTCTCAGCCCCCCTCTCTCTCAGACTGTTCATATTACTAATGAATAATTGGCACTTTTTAGTAGAACTTCAACCTGATGTTGCTTTCTATAAGGAGTGAGAGCATCAATATCACCACAGTCCAGTATTTTACTATATAATGTAGTAAGCTGCTCTGCAGAGTGCTTATTTCTTTGATTAATTTTTGTTTTCTAGAGAGGTTTGCTGAAAGCAAGACTTTAATCACAGTATAGTCATTTAACAATAAGTTATAGAATTATAGCTGAATAATATTCATTCAACGAGGATTCAAAAGACTAAATCCATCATTTAGATCTGCTGCTTCCGAATGCTTTTATCACTAAAATTTGCTAAATATTAATCTGATTTTTTCCCCTCCACATTGCAGGTGCTCGAAAGATTATTTCAGAAGGGATTTAACGTGGCAGCTTCCTGTGGTGGTGGGGTGGATTCCTCCCAGTTCAGCGAATACGTGCTGTGTCGCGAAGACAGACGACCACAACCCACCCCAACAATCAGAATAAAACAGGAGCCCCTGGACTAGACCCTCCCCGTGCCCCCTTTGTAACCGTAGAAGTGTTTAATAGTCCCTTATGTGAAACACTAAGGATTTGCAAAACAGTATTAGCAAACAGATTTTGACTTTATGTTGCCCATTAGTGGTATTCTGAAACTACCTGTCACGTAGCCAGCCATGGAATGCGTTTGGAAAACCGGTTGTCTGTCGTTCACGGTGGAGTTCCTGAGCACACCCGGCATGGCAGGGCTGGGATGGACTTTGGGCTGACCAGCAGTGGTGTGGAACAGGCAAAGCTTTGGAAACCCTGGCCCTGGACTGGACTTCTGCAGCAAGAGCCATGGAAGCAGTGGAACCGACCAGCAGGAGCCCAGGGACACCCCAGAGCTGCGCTGTGGAGACGGGGCCGTCCGCGGGAGGAAGAACCCCAAAAACTGCACTGAGAACCTTCCCTGACTGCTGCCCCTGCTCCATATCAGACGTGCTTCACACCCCCAGCATCACAGTCACCTGGTGACTGTACTCACCCACATGAGCAAATGGCTTATTTTTGTACTACGTTTCCAACCGAGGTCTCTCTCTGTGAACAGGATCCAGAACCAGAAAAGGACTGATTCATAGTCACTGGTGCTCAGTTCTTAAACCCCCCCACAAACCAAACGAAACAAGTGACAAGAAATTAGACAGGCCCATTTATGGTGATATTTGCAACAATAGGGATCTGGAAGCACAAGATAAAATGCCATCCACCATCACACGAGGGTCACATACCCCACGAGGAGCTGTAGCTCTTTTAAGGCCAATCTTGTTTTGACACAGCAACTGTTAATTTTTGCATCATCAAAGAAGCGTGGTTCTACCAAACAAGCCACCCCTTGTTAATCATTTACTAACCATGTTAGAAGCCCACATTCAGCAGGAAAGTTTAAGGATTTTGGACAAGCCCACTCTTTATGGGTCTGGAATTCTTGCAAAGAGTTGTTAAAACCCTGTATTGCCATTGCCAGATGAAAGCAGGCCGCCTTCGGTTTAAATTGCTTTATTATTTTAAATTATTATTAAAATTTGAATTCTGTAGGTGCCCTCTATCTGTGTAACTTTCTCTGTAACAAAGTCAGGGGTCTGTCTGCAGGAGGGTCCTGCTTCTGCCAGGACTTGGCACTGACTCACAGGGCTTTCTAACTCAGGAGACAGCACCGTGTTTGCAGGTGCAAGGCTATAAATAGCATTCTGCTAAATCCTGTTTATTGCTGTTTAGCATGATGGGGTCCTCAATCACTAATTCATGTGTTAATCACAATTTAGTTTCTCCCACATTAATTTATAGAGTACTGTTGTAGATGACGAATTTTAATTAAAGTCTTTTTAGATGCATAAATATGGCCAATGGAACAAGGGACAGAGTATTAAGTGGTCAACAGTTCTTAATGCAAATTGATTGCAATCAGGCAAAACTTAAAAGTCACGCGTAAGACTAGTATTTTCAAAAGCAACGAGCTGTGCTGACTATCCAAGGTAAAATCTAGGCAGGGGTCTAATTTTTGGAAAAGGGCTGGATACCTGTCCATGGAAAATCAGACCTCTGCAGGTTTTCTCACCTTGGTCACCCAACTCAGAAATCTCTAATGGCAATCATGGCCGGTTGGCCTGCTACCTTAGCAGAACAGTTGAGCAAATCTGTCTACTTTAAGAGTTGTAAAGTTATTTTATTTTGTGGTTTTATACTTGTATGACATTCTAAAGTTGCTAGGCATTGCCATATTTGAATATATGGCACAACATTCACCTTTGTATGTAAGATATCTGTAGAATTGTATATTATACATTTAATATTGTAAAGAACTTAACGTATAATTGTCATGTATTTGTGTATGCACATTTCTTATACAGTACTTCATGCCATAAACATTTCTGTAAAGTAAATGAACAAAAACAAGCACGTAGGGTGGAACATTCACTGTATCTCCCATGTTGTTTGAAAGAGGTGAGAATTTTTGATTGCGTCTTCTCCAGCCCTTTGCTCCATTCAGCTTGATGTAGCCACGTCTTACAAAAAGAAGTGTTTTATTTATTACTTTCATACCTTTAAGTCCAAAGTATCCCTCAATAGTCTATTCAGGTTCTTGTTTTTATCCTGTATCCACTCCTGCCCTGCCTCTGGCACGGGGTGAGCTGAGCACTCCTGGCAGCACACCCTGTCCAGTTCTTACCTCTCAGCCAGGGAATAAAGGTGATATTCCATCCCAGGGGCCTGCTCCTGCCCCTGGTGCTCTCCCCAGGCAGCTCTGGGGAGCGCAGACTGGGATGGTGCTTTTACACATCTGTGGAACGTTGGAAGTATTTGTGGTTGCTTGGTTGGTTGGTTGGTTTTTCCTCAGTTTGGTGTTTACTGTATTTTTTATGGCTCAATAAAGCAGCTCCCGTAGTTGGGGCAGCTTTGCTGAGGTGGCATTGGAAAGGGTTCCAGGCTGCGCCAGCCGAGTTAAATGTGAACTTGAGATGGAAAGTTTAAACCATGACATCACAGCATCGACTGCAAAACAGCACAAAGGCTAGGAAGACATGTGGAAACAATCACTTTCTTAGAAGAAATATGCCTTTAAAGAAAGAAAAAGTTAAGCTAGGACATGTTCTTTTAGTTAGTAACTTCAGGTCACTTATTTAAAGATTATTACAGTTTCATTTATATATTTTTTACTTATTTCCCTATATTTTTAGGCATCAATATCAGCAAAAAATCTGATTTGAATATCTACTTCTGGCCTTAAACCACAGCAACATAACTTAATGAAGAACATTGCTCAGCATCACTAAGATGTTTTAAAGCACCACAGAACCCAGTGAAGCTGTGGTGTGCAGCCAGCACATGTTTGTGTGGCGAAGGCCAAGAAGCAGAGCACAGCCTGGTGTTTCACCTGATCCCATTGAGCAAAACTGTTCTGATTCGCTGTTGCTGAGCACTGGCCCCGTGCTTGAGGGGCACGAGGCTTCACGAGCACTTTGTGTCCAGGCTGTCACAGCTCCAGTGCAGACACAGAGAACGTTCCGTCGCGCTTGCTGGGCTCCTCGCTCGAGAAAGCCGCTGCTGAGCGCATCCATTCTCTGTACTGGTGGCACCGAGGTTTGTTGACAATTTTATTAGATGTTTCACAAAGGATAAGAATCAGCACAACAAAACATTGAAGTATTTGGTTTTAATATTTGTTTGTGGGTATTCTGTTAATATTTTAATGCAAAATGTTTCTGACCAGTGCTTAAGAACTACAAGACAATGTGAAATTCATGTTTGATAAATTAATACTGTATGTCACTCGATGTGTTACTTTAGTAAATTGTTTTATTTCTTTACAAAATAAGTACAAATAAGGGAGTATGTTTTCACACAAATTGGGGGTATTTACCAGTATGTACAGAAATCATCAAAATAACATAACTCTAATAAACACAAGGCCTTTATAAACAATATGTACAAATTATCAATACATTTAAAACATAACTTTACACTTCCTGGCCTTAAATACCTTATGAATAATCTTTTGGCTAAATAGCAGCAGTATAAATTTTCTTCTGCTTTTCATAAACCTTAAAAAATAATTAAAACCTTTGTTTTTAAAACTATTGGACAAATAGTTCTATTTGTGCTTTCGCTATGGTTTCCCATCAAAAAAAATATTGCCTCAAAAAAGTGGCAAGCATAACATAGTAAAAATGGAGAAGATAAATAAGCAAATGTCTCCCTTCCGTGGTACTGTAACACTGCGAACTCTGCAGCACAGCTCGTGCCCGTTCGTGTCCCACTCGATCCCCATTTCTCAGACTCACACCGGCCTCGCTCAGCTTCCGTGTGGGCCCAAGTTCTGCTTCAGCAAAGCATTTAAAAGGCATTCACCCCACCTTTAGGTACTTACAGCTGCTCCTCATGCTTAAAGCCACGTGCCTGCTCAGGAGCCTCTCTGGCTGGAGCCGTGGCCCAGTGTCCAAGGCAGAGGTGTCCTCGCTCCAGGTGCCACCGGGCTCACCGCTCTCCCCACTCCAGGAGTGGAAGCGGCCCCCAAAAACCTTTACAGCGACTTTAAAAATCCATATAGAATACTCTAAAATCTTTATTCTCTTTTAAAACCACCATTAAACCATACTATTTGCAATAAATAAATTAACATTTCTTTTTAGAAAATAAAAGCCAACTTTGAATCTTGTTACTAACCAGCTGCTACAAATGCGCAAAAGGTTGA
Organism: Anomalospiza imberbis; assembly: GCF_031753505.1. NCBI lineage: Eukaryota > Metazoa > Chordata > Aves > Passeriformes > Viduidae > Anomalospiza > Anomalospiza imberbis. The sequence goes on along the minus strand of NC_089692.1, from coordinate 2,417,378 downwards.
TGAGATTTAGAAAACAACTGGAAGCAAGTCAGGGTAACTCAGCTGAGAGCCTGCACACAGATTTCATACACTTAAGATTTGGTTCAGCAAATGGCTCAGGAAATGAGCTGTGCAGTAAAAGCAAAAATCCTAAATATATAAAATTTGTGGGAGTATGCAGTGGCTAGTATCTTGGCTGTGCAAAAAATTGCCATTACAACTAAGTTAAATAGCAACAGGTATCACCATGGTTAGTGAGACAGTGCTAGTAAACTGAAAACAAAACAAGCCCAGCACCAGGAGCAAACACTCAGGTCAACACCAAGGCTGGGACCCACTCCTGTGAAGCTGTCCCAGGCCTGGCCAGGAGATGGTTTAGGTGAGCATTTGTGTAACTTCAACACCAGCTACTTCAGCCTTACCTAAAATGGCCAGATGGAGCAAGAGTTTGATGTTGATTTTATTTGTGGAGTTAACATTTTAAAACCTTTTGCACATTTTTTGTGGTTTATATATATATATATTTTTTACATAAAGGGAATTTATTGCATGTGTCTGACAATTTTACAAAACAAAATTACTGGAACATTGACTTCTGAAAAAAATAGAAGGCACATTAAAATGACAGCTTTCAAAGCAAGTTGAGCTTCTGTGGAGCAATCAGTACAACTGTTGGCTTTATTTAAGCAGAGCTCGGTAGAGCAGGAGGGAATGGCTCATGTCTCGCTCCTGTTCCATGTAGAAGATGAAGTCCCTGAGGTTGACTCGTGTGATTTTCTGCCGGGGGTACTGCCGGGGGGAGGCTGTGCCCAGCCCGGCCTGGCTGCCCCCGCACACCCCCACGCCCTGCAAGAGAACACAGCACAGCTGAGTCCTGCAGCAGCCGCGGCTTCCTCCTCTCGGGGCTGCGGGATCCTGTTAAACAGCTTCAGTGCATCACTCCCAGCCTCATTCTGAACACATTACATCAGGGGTTTTTTACCACTGTTATTTTTTCTGTTCTTCTCCCCGCGAGTTAACCCGAGTAAGCGCAAACACGTGAGGCTAAACCTTGTTCCCCTACAACTCGGGGCAAACCCATCCTGCTACATTCACTGGAGACGTATTTGACCAGTTTAAATTCAGGAACAAAACGATTTTCAGCAGATAAGGGCATTCATATATCAAATGTGTGCACGATCCTGCTGCTCATCCATGGACTGGGAGCAGGTGAGTGCAATATTGGGAGTCCCCACAGGGACCTCAGTTCTCTCCTCTGGGTCTGCTGAAGAAGGGGGCTCAGTGTAGGGAGATACTCGGCAAACAATCAAAAAATTAAATGGAAAAATCACAAAGACTCAGACATTGTGTGATCACAAACACAAACATTAGCATACTTGTTTCAACAGCCATGTTTAATAATGATACATTTTTTAATTGGCTCATTGATACTGAATTACTGAATACCCCATCCTGGCTTTGTATATAGAGAGAAAATTCTTAAACTGGGACTGAGAACACTGTGATCTGAATATTTAGGAAAGCAAAGGACATAATTACAGCCCCTGCAGTCTCATGGAGTTTAAACTGAAACCTGATGCACACACATGTTCAGTTGTTTTTTCATCCATAGGAGTCCATTGTTTTTGTTAATTCCAATTGGTTTGTAGCAAAATAAAGTGTTCTAACTTAGAAAAATAGGTTTTAATCTCTGAAAAGATTGAAGCTATTTTTCAAACCTCTTAAGACATCTGGTAAAATTTTCTTTACTTTTAATATCCCAAATTTACTCACTGCTGCTCAAACCTACCTTTCTTTCCCCAGGAAATACTTATTCTAGGATCTTGACCCCAGACATTAAGAATACAGTTAAGGGTAATTTTACTACTGAAAGGTTGTAGGGGAAACACATATGGTGTGCTGAGAGCAAGGCATGGCACTGTTTCCCTCTGTCCACCACAGTCAGTCTGACTCCTTGCAGAAGTGCAGCATTCATGTTATTTCTCCCATTCCTGCTTATTCAGTTACAGCAGTGGGCAAATCCTGTTCTGTGCCCACAAACACCGAGGGCTTAATGGAGTGCAGTGAGTGTGGCTCAGCTTGCAGGGAAGAGAGGGAGAAGCCCACAACCTTTGGGCACCTGGAGCCTTTGAGCCAAGGTTCTGCTCTCCAGTACGGAGCAGGTTTTGGTAGTTCACTGATTGAGCCCTGAACCTCGCCGCTCACAGGAAATGCAGCTGCAAGGGCTGCTCATGCATGCTGGAGCCAGACACATGCCCAGTGCATAATCCAGGTGTTCAGCAGTGATTCGAGTTCAGACCTTAACCCAAGAAACACTTTGCATTCCTAAAAGAAACAAAATCATTTAAACTCTTCCTCTCTGTCTTCTACAGGTTGGAACACCTTGAGCTGCCTCTCACTGCACTCTGACCATGCACCCACTCTGCCAGGGCTGTGCCCACTGTTTCTAAGTCCTTAGGAAACCGCTGTGTGTGTATTTATTTTTAAATCAAACTGACTCAAAAAATACTTCTCCTTCTTCTCTGTTCCCCCCATGCTGCATCTCTCCCCTGCCCACAGCACTAATTTCAGATTCATCCTGACCACAGGACCTGTGACAAATACACTTGAAAGGAATGTGGCCATCTAAAACTCATTGGAAACCACGTCCACAGCACTCCAGAGCATCCCACACACACTTACCAAACAGAGAAAAGCTGCATAATTAGAAAAAAAAATTCTCTCTATTAAACTATTTCTTTAGTCAGTTGAGTTCCATTTACAGCAAGGAACTGCTCTCTATTTGGACACAGTAGCTGGAATTAAGATGTGTCAAGTCATATTCATTGCATTTATCACTAGAGATACTGAACTTCAGTAGAGGAAGAGCATCACATCCTTAACCAGCAGCAGAGCATGGCACCAAGCTGTGCACATTTGTAACCACACTTGTGAGCCCATCAGTCACCTGATCATGGTCTGGAGTTGTTTTACAAGGTGAAAAATGAGCATAAAAATCATTTTAGAAATACAGAAGCACATCTGTAAGCTGACAGAACAGTAATTTTTGTGTGTCAATATGATCACTAATTTAAATTGAAACCCAGTTCATTTGGTACTGCGTTCTACTCAAAATTATTCTGCAGATGCTATATAGGAAAATAGACTCCTAAATGCCATAATTATTTAATTGCATACATGAATTCAAGTATACTTAAAAACAATGGCCAAGAATAGTGGAATTTAAGTAATTCAAAATTTTCTCAAGAAAAATCACTTTTTTTTATCAGCACGACAGATTTTTCATCAACCCAAACAAGCCCTGTGTTGTCTGTATCTATGGCAACTAATCAGAGTTACACAGATAAAAGCTCTAATAAAAGAATAAAAGGTTGTAAATTGTTCACCTCCTTTATTTCCTGGCCTGCCACATGCAAGCTATTCCCAAATCCCACACACTCAAAGCTACATCAATGCTAGTTTCTGTATCAGTGAACTTCTATTTATAATTTCAGGAAAACTTGAGACGTTCCAGACCAAGAAGAAGAAACCCCATGTAATTGATATATGAGCTCTCTGCCTCTTCATTCTGAGATGGCTTCCAAACATGAGTGTCAGTGACTTCCCATCCCCTTCCCTGCCAGCCCCTCCTTTCCCCACTGCCCCTCTTCCCCTGCTCCTTCAGTCCTTTCCTGGGACACAGGTGGGACTGCACAGCCCACAGCAGACAGCAGACAGATTCTCCTGTGCTCTCCTTGCAGGGCTCCAGGGGCTGGTGAGCACCTGAGGCTCCCCCCAGCTCCTGCTCCAGGCCAGGGCTGAAGAGCAAATCAGTTCATGGAAAATCACAGGCAGGAATGTGTAACCCTGCCTGGTGCCTGTAAGCCCAGAGCCACTGGGACAGGCACAGCCTGCCTGCCTCAACAGCTTCACTGCACTCCAGCGCCGGAGCGATGGCACAGAGCTCACGGCATTCCCACAACTGTGCTGGACTGACAGGCTTCACTCAGCTGCTGCACATACCTAGCCTGAAATTATGGCTTCAGAAGAATCAGAGCTCCGTATGCACACTTTGAAGCAATTCTGAATTTATGTCAGAATCGGGACACAAGATTTGGGCCAACTTTCTCAGCCTGTTTGCTATTTTCATGATTTTCTGCTATGAGAAAACTCATGCTGTTTGCAAAGGGAAATACAAACAGTTCAGAACAAAATACTGACCAAAGATTCGGTAGATCAGTAACTAAAGCTACAAGAGGCTGCCACAGGAACAAACCTGTGTGCGTGACAGGGAGACTGCCACAAGCCCTGTGCACAGAGAGGCCAGCAAAGCCTCCTTTGTGTCACTGCTCCCTGGCTCTACTGACCCCAGTAAAGCAGCTCCTCTGCAGCGTGTGCATCTCCTCTCCTCTCCTCTCCTCTCCTCTCCTCTCCTCTCCTCTCCTCTCCTCTCCTCTCCTCTCCTCTCCTCTCCTCTCCTCTCCTCTCCTCTCCTCTCCTCTCCTCTCCTCTCCTCTCCTCTCCTCTCCTCTCCTCTCCTCTCCTCTCCTCTCCTCTCCTCTCCTCTCCTCTCCTCTCCTCTCCTCTCCTCTCCTCTCCTCTCCTCTCCTCTCCTCTCCTCTCCTCTCCTCTCCTCTCCTCTCCCCAGGAGCCTTCACCAGCCACTGAGCCCCCCTGCTCTCCAACCTTCACCCACCTCAAAACCGCACTGGAGCTGCTCCATGGTGGGTTCTTGTCACCCCCAGGTGACACAGGTGGGTCCCACCCCCGGAGCTGCAGGAGCTCCTCAGCCCCCAGGGCTGTGTGGCCCCGAGCCAGGCACACCCCAGAGCTCAGGTGCAGCCTGTTCCTCTGGAGAGCCCAGCCAGCCTCTCCTTGCTGTAGCCAAGCCAACAGATCCCACGGGAGCTGCAGGGACTGAAAATCCTAAGCTCCCTCCTACCTCTGTCCTCCTGCTGGCCCCCACACCCAATTTGATCCCTAAGGATGCCCCAAAGGTTTAAAGGCTGCTGGGAAAGGGACTGAGGCAGACAGACACATCTCTCCCAAAATGATCTCATCCCAAAATGGGCAAACTCAGCCACTGCTCGTACAGTAGCTGTGTCTTTGGGCATTAAATTACAATGGTTACAGCAGCAGGTGGATGGAAATCAAAGTGTGTAAGTCCCAAAAATGTGCTGTTCCTTGCTCGAGATAAAAGTGCTTTCACAGAAGAAAGCAAATGTAATACAATGCACAATTCTTTTTATAACAATGATTTCTACTGTTGAACAATTAATTTTTGTTTTCCTTCACAAACCCGCATCCCTTCAACTTTGGATTACAGAACCATGGAAATACAGTACAATATTCCTGTCAGGGAACAGAAAGATAAGGGCAAGGAGAAGATTGCATTTAATATTTTATCCATCCTTCCTTCACCAGAAAACAATTCAGTGCTGACATCTCTGCTTTGAACAGAGTCTTGATCTGCGGCTATTGCTTCTCTGAGAACCAGAGACAAGGCAATAATGATAAAAGATCCGCTGGGTTTCTTCCCAGGCTGCATGGCACATCCTTGTGGCAGACTTCACTTCAAGCCAAAGTCTGAAAGTGGGACTCATACAGCAACAATTCAAAGCCAGGCTATGGAGTAAAATACACCAGGAATTTTGTCTCTGCAAGCTGCATGCACTGCAGAGGAGAGGGAAGATAGGGTGTCTATTAGTCTGCTCTTATGAATAGGAGGTCTTGAATCACAAGAAACATTCTGGAGATATTCTGCAGCAATTATATTTTTACTTGCATAAAATGCTATTAGATCTTTGGCTGAGAGGCACATGAAAAACAGGTATAATATTAGCTGTCCCACATAAATTAGGGTTTAATTCAACACCTACTGAGGCTAATAGTAATGATTTCACTGAAACATTCTAAAATTAAGATGCCTTTAAAGTACAGAAATGTAATAAATGTTCATCAGCACCTCAAAGATTAACAATACCATATGAAATATAATTATATCTACGAAAATACCGTGCATCTTCATATGGGCAACACGGCGGCTCTACAAGCATCTTTAGGAAGATTCATCACCAAAAGCTGTCATTTAGGCCTTCAGATGAGCAGCAGTTACAGGGAGGATTAGTCCCATGCTTTCTTCAGAAGCTGGTTATTTTCATTTGCCAACATTTTTACCCTGCACTATTTTAGTTCTGTTCCTCTAGACTGTTTTGGCACCCGTTCACTTGCTACACCCTCCTGGATGCAAATGCATCTCCTTTCCCCTGGGCACATAAACACACACCTCGCCCTGCAGACAAACATCAGAAAAACTGATTTGCACAAGTACTTACAAGTACTTCAAATACCAACACAATTGCAACATTTCAAAGACAGCATGCAGTAATTTTTAAATTAAGAAATAATAAGGGGAAGGTAAAGCAAACTAAGTCATGGATACCGTGAAAATTTTTTCTTCAGATGTGATCACTTCAGTTTCTAATTATCTGAAGTTATTTGAGCCCAAAGAAATGGGCTGCCATTACAAGCAGAAGATTTTATATGTACCTCATCTTTGTCTTTATTACGTTACACCAAGTCACATATGCAAGTACTACTATAATAAAAAACCTGCTTGGTACAGCAGCATCAAACCAAAATCTTCCAGTTAAGGGAACTGGGCATCTATTCCAATCTCACCACTTATTGCTCCCTCTCAGACAGCATTTCCCTCCCAGCTGAATGAGAGCAGGGGCAAAAAGCAGGCCACAAGGCATTTCAGTGGAAACCATCTGGGAAGAAGAGGACTCTGCCCCAGTGCCAACAATATTGAGATGAAATGTAAGGCAGCTTTGGGCTGTGACGTTTACTTGCTCAAAAGAGATGGCTGTTCAGTACCCAGCCCTCAATAGGTCACTCTAGGTAGGAACCAGACTGCAACTGATTTTCACTCCTTAATCAATGCATCCATGCAGTGTCTGAATAATCACTGCACGGATGTGAGGCAGAGAAACTCGGGTTTTTGAGATAAGCTCTGCATTCTGCAGAGACCTTTGACCTTTCCTTTGGTGCCCCCAGTGCCCATTTGGTGTCTGACAAGAGCACAGTGCCTTGAATCACCCAGCTCCTTGCAGCACGCTCACTGCTGGTGCAAGCTCTGGCTCTTCTCATTTCCTTTGTTCGTCAACCTGCTCTTCAGAGCACCTCTGGGTCCTGCCAACATCTTTTTCCACAAGCATCTCACACTCAACACAACTCACTGCCTTACTTGGACTTAAAAGCAATGACAATTTTACCTGATTAAGAATTCTGAAGTTTGGGCTGCATTCTTGCCGTGGTAATTATAAGTGGAATATTCTATTTATCCTGTTTCCATCATACACGTATATTTTCGTTTTGCTTGGAATGTTTCTCTTCGCATGCTTTCCAAATGTTTAATCAAGCGCTGCTCCCTTTGAAATACTAATCCTGCCAAAGTTTTTTATTGCTATTTTTCAAGCATTGTGGTGCTTTACCCTTCTCATCTTTCAATACTAACATAGGGATTTTTTCCCTTGTTTTCTGTTATTTTGTTGAGGTTTTTTTAAGGATTTGCCTGTGTTACTCCAGCCTAGTCATTCTGTACATCCCTGCACTCTCTTACAGAGGGAGTCAAGAAACACCAAACCAGCTCTGGGAGAAGCCCTACAGCCCAGCTTGCAGGATTCACATTTTCCTTGAGACATACTGGATTCCTGTATGAATTTTTTCTAATATCCTTGATATTAGTTTGAAACTATCTCAGTTTTACGTAGTGGGTGGCCCTTTCCTTTCTAACCTGTATGACAGTGACTTTCATTAAATCAGAAACACAAAATAATTAAAAATATTCTTGATATTCATCAATCTCTAGACACACATAACTGTAAAATTTAATTGTTTAAATACCTAATTAAAAGACACATAATTACTATACAGTAAAGGCTGCTTTTTGGCCTGTCTCTTACTGAAAACACTCTGAGCAGAATGACTGCAGGGGAGGACAGCACCCCAGCACACGGGGTCACACAGCAGCTTCATGTCCTGCCAGCCCCCCAGAGGAGGGGATGGGCAGGACACAGAGAGAAAAGTACCCACATCTTAAACACAAAATCACTTTCTCAGCTCTTGAGAGCATGAATTGCCCTCATTCATCTCAGCTGACTTTCGGTTCTTAAGCCTAATTATGATGTATAACACCCAGACTTTATAATAATTGTGTTTCCAGCTGTTGGCCATCCTGCTCACTCCCAGCAACTGTGCAAGTGCCAATCAAGGGACTTTATGCGCCAGTTGCCAAACAAAGGACAAAAAAACCTGCAGATCTACCAGCTCCTCAGGACTTTATTCCTGTGTGAAATCTTCTGGTGGATTAGTCACTCTCTCTGAACAGTGATCTAAACCTTTCCTTGTAATTACCACGGGCTCCTCTGTGGATTGAGGGTAGTGCAGGGCCCTTACCTGTACCCAGCCCATTAAACAAACCAAAATAAAGCAGGCAATGCAGTTATCTCTGGATTGAGTGGCAATAAAATTAAGCCCTAAATGCTAATACCTTCAGCTTGCCGGATAAACACATTGCCAGAACACAGTCCAGTGTGCAGGAAAAAAGACATTAACATTTGTAAATAAAAGGTGGAAGACAGCTAACACTCTATTACTGCAAATATCATGGAATATAAGTAAGGCTGGTGCATTTCAGACATTGGGATAGAGTCCAGCAGGGAGAAGTTACCCGACCATTCAGCCATTCAGTCCTTGATTTCTTCACATTTCTTACAACTAAATTTCACTCTTGGCTCTTTTTAAGTTAGTGGTTTGCTTGTTCCAAAAATATTTTAAAAACTTAGATTGGCACAAAGAACTCTCAGAAAAAAGGGTCCTAAAAGGAACCAAATTCCTACAGACATCAGTAACCTTAAAGAAGCCCCACTCCCTGCACTGCTTCCCCTCCCACATCCTGAGGAGTGCCCTGCACATCCAGGTCCCCGAGTGCTGTTTCCATCATGCTCTTTCTCAGGTCCTTTTCCACCTTCCTGCCTGTCTCTCCCACACCAGGATCACTTCTCCAGGACTCAAAGCAGATCCACTTGGTGCCCTGCATGCCTCCACCACTTCTGACTTAGAGCATTAGACTGCCTACCTAATCTGCCCCTAAACTTCCAAAACCAGCCCTCTGCTTCATACTGTCCTCTGACCTCTAAATGTCAACCCAGGTTTTTCTTCTCCCTCCATTATTAGACAAAATAGGACAGCAAAGCCTTGAGTAACATGCAAAAAATTTAATTTATAAACACATTACTGCCAATTTCAACTTTGCTCTACACTTTAGAAACCCTGTAATCTCCTCTTAGTTCACAAATTCCCAAATCCTTATCTTCCTCCAGACCATTTCACCACAAAGCAAACAGACAATCTTTTATAGACACATTCAACACAGCCAACAACAAAGAACAAACCTTAAATTTCAAACTGAGCTATTTGAAAAAAACCCAAACTTACCTGTCTTTTGTAAAGTTAACCCCTTCACACACTCACAATTGTCCCAGATCCACCTCACTGCATAAGCAGTGGGATTAAATGCATCACAAAAACTTTCCAAAAGATTCTTTAATCAACTCTATCTTGCTGTAACAAAATGATTGGGCAATCCATATCGATATCTATAAAGAATAAATGTCTTCAGTCTGTAGATTATCATGGAGGAGACACAGTGATGCAGAAAACCATATTTTTCAGACATTACAGCTCTACTCCTAGTTATCTCTAGCTTTTCTTTTTTACTATTCTGATAGGTTTGAACTGCATTCAGACTACCTCAAGAAAAGAAAATTGAACAAGTAAATGTCACAACTATCACCACCTTTCCTTTATTAAAATCACCCCAGCATACATAGTTATTAATTATTTAAAATAAATTTAAAACCAGGTAGTCAAAATCAAGTGCTCTGCAACAAACAACTCTAATTAAAAGTGACCCTAAAATATATTACAGAAATAAGTCTAAGCCAGACACAAAAGCACCTAATCAACCATCTGATACACACTGAAGAGCTCTTACAGATGGGTCCTGACAACTGGCAGTAATCCATGTATAAACTGACAAGTCTATCAGATCTAATTACTCCCCAAACAAAATAAACATGAGTATTTGTCCTGGTTTATGTTATATTTAAAAGAAGGTTGTAACTCCAAAAGCAACACCTTTACCAAGGTGCTGGCCCAAAGCAGAGGCTGGTGCTGTGATGTTCCTCAGGGAAACAAAAGGCAGCGGAGCTGGCACAAGAAGCCAGGGCAGCACCGTGAGAAGGGAGCAGGTGCTGAGAGGGCAGGCGGGCACACAAAGAGCACAGAGCACACCGAGCGGATTGCTGCGGCGATTTCAGAGCCTGGCATTCCCAGGGTGCTCCCTAGCATGGAATGGTGTACTGGCCTATTTTTACCACTGGCAGTGGGAGGGGAGGCACAGCAGCTCCAGTAGGAGCGAGTGCATTATGATACAACACAACATGAGCATTAGAAAATGCGAGATGAATCTCAAGCCCAGAGGCTCTTTAGCACCACTCCAAATCACAACTCTCTGCCTTCATTTTTCTTCTTTGCTACTATTCCACTTCTTCTCAGTACTTCTGACTTTATTAACCCTTTTTTCTCTTTCTTGTCGTCTACCTTCCTGTTTTCATGGTATCACATCGGATTCCTCAAAAAGCATGAGTATTATCAGCAGACATTACAGATCAGCAGGCAGGTTTTTTGACATACTCCAACCCAGTGAAGCTCCAGTTGCTTCCAGTGAGAAATTTATCACTTCATTGGCGCCTCAATAAGACAGCATGCTCTTTTGACAATCTGGCACCTGAATAAAAGTTACCAAAAGCATAAATCAAACTGTAACCTGTTTATAATGATCTGAATTCAAGTGCTGTGCATTTCTTTTTTTCTTCAAATACTTTCCTCAGAAACTCAAGTCTAACGAGCCCAAAACAGACTTCCTGAAACACAAGCTTCATTTTTGTTTTCTGGGAATTAGAAAAGATGCAGTTGTGGGTTATGCCTAATTTTTGGTATCCCTTTCTGGAATGGTGAGTTCTGGTGTTTGGTTTAACAAATTACATCTTTCTCATTAACCTGGCCTGAAATTATGAAATCAATTTTTCAAGCCCTTCTTTGGTTCTTCTACAAATCTGTGCTAAGATCCTTGATCTTTCCACACTGTACACACAATGTGCTACCTGAACGTGTGCAGGAGCAACATATGGTACAGTAGGTTATAACTATTTTACCATCTGTTCTATCTGAACTCTAACCTCAATAATCCCGTATCAGCTTTTCCTGTTAACTGCCACAGCTCTTAGATCTTGGCTTCTACTTGCTCTTTTAAAATTAAATTGCAGCAAAATGCACGGCCAGATCATAGACTGCTCTTCAGAAGCCTCCAGTGCTCCCCAGGTGACTTCATTTGGCCAGGGTCTTAAACAAATTATGCCTTCAGAGCCAAAGCCTTCTTTTTTTTTTTTTTTTCCTGTGAAAAAGATAAATCAGTAATTGGAACATTCTCCATTCTGAAAAATATTGCTCAAGATGCTGCCACATCCTTTACATACTCATTTCCAAAGCACTTTGTTTCTATTATGCACTTATTCAGAAAAGGGCAACCCCTTCAGTGGAACTACAGGGATCCACACCTTCCAGGGCAAACTTCAGAGCTGTCCCTGTCTAACCACCTGCCACTACGGCCTAATTCTGTTTTTCCACAAACAGCACCATCACTATAACCCCTGACTGCCTTCCTACTCCATGTACCCATAAAACCCAAACAGTAGCATCATAGTGAAGAAAAAATGTTAATTTTAATGCAATAAATCTAAGATCTATCCAAAGTTCAGGAAACTGGACAGATTCTGTAAACTGAGAGAAGACATTTGAAACTTTTATTACTATTAGGGTTTGTTGGTTTTTGTTTTGTTTGGGCTGCAGGGTTTTTGTTTTCTTTTGGTGTTTTATTGTTTTATTTTGTCGTACTTTTAAGACTTGCATCTCATGTCATCAAGTTCTATTTCATACAGATGTTGGAATTTGAAAGTAAGCTCTAATTCCAGCAAGAACAGCTCATCTGGTGGACTGCCTTCAAATTTAAAGTCCGCTCCATTTACAAAAAACTTCAAAAATAGCTACGTAGTAATTAAAATCCATGAAAGACTGTGGCCTTGGTGTAATTTAAACATACCCATGCAAAACTACTACATACACACAGACATATGGAAAACAAAAATATATTTTTAATATATACTAATCACAGCCACAAGAATATGCCCCTCTATTTTTTCCTATAGTACTTGACAATACCAGTTCTTATGGATGATGAAACTGAAGAAAGAATCAAGTATGATTATCACCAATTACTATTTTACAATATCCATATTCATCTCAAAACAGTAAATCGTAACAGCTCAGTAAACTTCTCTGACTCATTATCAATTGAACCAGACTGTAATGCCTACACAATGAAAACTACATTTGTAAACGAATATCTTTGTAAAATTATTCAACTTTTATAATCAGTATAATGCCTTCTCATTAAAAGTATTTGTATCTTCTCCATTTTGAAATACCACATCTTGTGTACAAACATTGCTTCCTTTTGGATTCCTGTTTAGTATCTGAACAAAAGGGGAATTTGATTTTTTGAATGTGTGAAGAAATCAGTTCGTGAGATATAATTTTGCTTTTTCACACATGAGCAGTTTAAATATGTTATTCAATGTTATCTTGAGGCACAAACATAAGGCATGGAGGTTAGAGAAGTCAAACCTACATACTAGTCTGTTACCTCAAATGTCTTCCAAAACACACAGCTGAAGAATATCATGGAATCTGTGGTTTAACTGAGGAATATTGACTTTAATTGTAATCTGGGTCCTATTACACAGATGGCATACAGTGCCTATACAAATGCACAGAGTCCCTAAATAAATAATTCCCCACGTGTTTTCCAACCACACAAATAGATCTATAGTTTATAGCTCCACTTGGGGGAAGAGAGTAGCACTTGGTGCTTCTGGAGTTTATGCTAAAACAACCTCTTCCTCCACTCCCCCCCAGTGCAAAGGAAAGAAGAGCTGTAATGGTTAACAACTGGACTTCACTTTTCTCCTCCAAATACAGGAGGACATCGGGTCTGCCCTCCCCCACCAATTCTTCTTTGCATTCAAAATATTTCCACCTCTGCATAAAAATGACTTTTTTTATTATGCAGTTTCACAGACTTTCCTAGGTGGCACCCCAGGAGCTTAATCCTGATTCACAGAACAAAACCATCTAATTACCCCAGCTGCATAATTCATTGGCCCAAGAACAGGAGCTGGCCAGCCCACGATCTTATCTGACAGACTCTGGGGAGCACCTGTGGGAATCTGTGCCAGGGAGAGGCACCGGCGCGGCCAGAACCTCCTTGGGCATCCTGGGGTGGCCAAGGGGAAGCAGGACAAAGGAGAGGAGCCCTCCTGCAGCCCGGACCTTGGGCTCTCCAGGCAGCCAGCCCTGCCTTTGTCTGCTCAGTCTGGCTGCAGGTGAATCAGGGAAGGAGAGGTTCCTTGCAGCTGTCATCCTCCACAGCCACTCTACAATGAGCCAACACTTAACTGCAAGGAAAACACGTGAACTGGAAATACTCAAAGTCTATACTACAGGTTTACTTCCATCTCACTCAGAGGCAAGACTGTAATTTCAAAATCAGACATTGCTCAGATGACAGAAACAAAACACAGTTATGGAGTACTCCTTACTTTGCATCTCTTTTTCTATCATGCTGATGAAAAGCTCTCCGTATTCTGGCAAAATTCCCAACAGAAACTTCTCAGACACTGTCTTTAGAGAAATGCAGCAGGTCCTTTTATTATTGCTTGCTTGTTTTAATTTACCAGAGTTGCTCTCAAGTTCCATCTAACCTTTGAAAAACAGCATCCTGTTTGTTTTCATGATCAGGTATTTGCCATTCACTAAATTACAAATGAAGATGAGCCCTGGACCACTCTTGGTGCCGGCTGGCAAAACACCTTCTGGTCTCAGGTGAATTTCAAATGTAAAGTATTGATATTTAAAAGAACTATAAATATCAATACTTTGATATTGAATTGATACTTTGATATTGAAATATCAATACTTTGAATTGAGTTCTAGTGTGTAACATTTTACCTTATAATAAAGACTAAGCCGGAAAACATTTCAATTCTCAACAATGTTTTCATCCTGCATTAGAACACACACGAGTGGCAGAGAGACTTGTCAGCCCCGTGGTTGAGGCACTATTCATCTTTCATCTCCCGGATCCGGGCTGCAACCACTCACCAATAGACTCACTTTCTCACTGGAAATGTCATCTCGGAGCTGAGAAACGTTCTTGACAAATATGTTTTTGAAACAGATGTATTTTTGCTAAACATTTTATCTTTGACAAAAATACATTTTGACAGAGGAAGTTCCATAGCAATTTTTTTTTTCACCAGCTCTAATAGCAACTTAGACTTTTAGGGCCTAAATGGGGAAAGCTGCTCAGACTCTGCCTTGCTGATTGAGGTAAGGCTCCGCTGGCTGGAGCAATGACCACGGCTGGAACCACCGCGATGGAAATCTGTGGGATTCTCTGTGTGATTCTGGATCTGCCCCGATTCACCACCGCTCCCCCAGACAGTGAGCTGCAGGCTGCTGCTGTGGCATTCAGAGCCATGTGAATGGGACATGCACTCATCTCATCCTCCTCAGCTGCTCTCCGCACCTCTGGTGAGCTGCTTCCCACTCCAGTAGTAATTAACAACATCAGTGTTTAGAATGAACAGTAAGGACTGGGCATTTGCGAAAAGAGTTAACAGATGTCCTTAGCTTTGCTGCTGGCCTAATAACGTTTCTGCAGTAATTTATTTGATGTGGAGTTTATTTAGCTGCAGCTAACATGCAGGGTTATAATAATCATAAGCAGGTTGCATTAGGCACAATATGACTTGGGTGAGTAACACAGTGTTAAAAATAATCCCAGAAACTCTATGCCTCAAAGATATTAGATGTGCAGTATCTTCTACAACCTGATTGTGAAGAGCTAGCCAGAAAGCACCTTTCAGACTTAAAAAAAAAAAAAAAATTAAAAGAAATATAAAACCCAAGACTTCTTTTACAGATAATTTTGCCTATAGTTTGGGATAGCAAGCATTAAATTCAAACATCAAATCCTGGCATACTTCAGTAAGCTATCAGCACAGCAGTGCTGCCTTTTTTCCTTTGAAAAATGTAAGAATTAAATTCAAAACAAACAACTTCAATTTAACACCAAACTACAGGATAACCAATCTTAAAAATGTCAAATTGTAATGGATCTTAATACCCATATAAAACACAAAAATAGTGGCATTGTTCCTTGGTAATGCATAGCAACCTTACAGAATTTCAGTGAAGGAGAAAGAAGGGAAAAACACCTTATTACTTCTAACTCCTGCGAGCCATTTTGGTCTCCAAAGGTTTTAGAGCGCCTGGGGCCATGTGTCTGCAGTGTTTCGGGAAATGACTTGCCTTCGCACGAACACTGCTATGTTCTGCAGCACTGCTGCCCCCCAGCATCCCCGCTCCATTTCTAGTTAACTCTTCCTTACCTGTAGCAGCCTTCCCCCCACCCCAGTTTTGGTTTCTTTTTTTTTTTGCAGCAAGATTCCAGAAAGGTTCTGCTTAAGACCAAAAAAAAAAAAATTAAATAAAAATTACCCCCCCCCAAAAAAAAAAAAAAAAGCAAACAATAACCCCTCTGCTTTTTCTGACAAGTTTTCTCAGAAAGAGGAAATCAATTTGAAAGTAAAATATTTGGTAGCACAACTAGTTTAGCTAACAATCACCATGGAGCTTTGAAGTTTGATACTGCTCTGTTTGTTTTGCCTCAGTTAACAAACAACAGTTAGAAAACAAAAAAAAATCAGCAACACCCCCCAAGAATACAATAGCACTACTAAAATCCTTCACTTACCACTGTATTTAGGTTTTTAATTACACTCCCAGCACCACACTGCAGGCTGTGATTAAGTCCCTGGGTAAGGCCTCCTCACTATTCACCAATTTGTCTTAGCAGCAGTGTATTAACAGTACCAGGAAATAACCCATCCAGCATAGAGGGCAAGAGAAAGATTGAATCCTCCATATAATGGGCTAAACTCAGCACAGACGTTTTGTGTTTCCCTCTATTTTCTGTAAAGATACATGGCTGCACACAAAGCTATTCTGCTTGATAGCTTTTTTAAAAATCTCCAGAAAATTCTTTGCCAAGGTCACTGCTGATTGACTCAAAATATGACAGAGTACGAGGCTACTAAAATATTCTGTTCATCTCAGAGGTTGAGTAAGCAGCTCTAACTAAGAGGAAAATCAATAGAATACTTCACAGTGAGGAAGAAAATGGAAAATAGTTTAGCAGTTAAGTGGTTAATGCAATTCCTAAGTGTTCAGCAATCATTGCAATTTAGTGCCATTTCGATTATTACACAATAAACAGACCATGTTGTCTGGAAGCAAATTTTTATGAGTATAGCTGAAGGGGTTGCAACTTATTTAGCTGCTGAAACTCTAAGGGAAAGAACATTTCTGAATGCTAACACTACAGATCAGAAATATACAGGTACACTGGAAAGGTTATTTTTAGGTCACTACTATGGTAACTAACCACACTGACCTTTAAAATTAGTATGCAGTTCAAGAAAAACGAAGTTCAGTAAAATGCTCCTTAAACGGTGTAATTTTAATAAACAAAATTGTACATCCTTACAGCAGAATTCTGTCACTTTTTACAGCTATTAATTTTACTTTTATAATATAATGTACAAAAATACCATGATGCAGAACCAACTAGGAAAAAAATGTAAACAGCCAGAAAACTGATTAAACTATCATTAATTTATGTTTAAAGAATTAAAAAAAAATAAGAACAGCTATACTTATTTCTGTAGAATAAAATAAAACTGCTAGCTGGAGAAGAGCCATTTTTCATATCATGTAAATTCTTAGAAATAGTCAGAACAGGCATAGTTAAAATCATCTTACTTCGTCTCATTTGAAATACAAAATTTTAAGTGGATTTCAAAAGCAAACCCAGTTCTGTAATTTATAAATTCAAAGAAACGGACAAGAATTACATTTGGGGCAGATGAGATAAATAGCATGAGACTGAGGGTGTATGGTTGATGGCAGCAGGGACTCAATAAAGGAAACAGTGTTTCCAACAGAAAGTGCTCTCTGCATCCAACGTACTAAGACAAAACATCAATTAGAGTCTTGGCTTCAATAAATAATACATCATGTGCCAGTCCTTTAGATAGGAAGTGGAAATCAAACTTTGGTTGATCATAAAGGTGTGCTGGCTGTCCAAGAAACCACCACCACCCAGAACACACTAACAAGTAGTTAATGCTGGCACTTGGAAAGAGCCAACTTACCCCAGCAATCCGTAATCATAAAACATGGAACACAACTCTTCTAATTTTATTTTCTCAGCCATGTTTGAGACAGCTTATAATGTTATGTCAAATGGCTGATAATAAATCAGATACATAATCAAAAGTTATTTTATAAGCACACATATACATCTATATGTGCGTGTGTACAGGAAGAGATATACACAAACATTTTAGTCTAGGCCATATTGTAGACTTTTTCAAAATGTGGCTCCTCCAGAAGAATATACAAAAATTCATTTTCAAGAGGGAAAATTATATCTGCATTTTTCAAGCCTCAATATCTGAGTAACATTGCTCTTGAAGTGCCTTTTAAATCCCTGGATCACAATTGCTATGAAAAAGGAAAAAAAAATCTCAACAACTAGTGGGATTCTGTACGGTGATCCTGTGTTTCCTGAATTTTGTGCCATACCTACAGCTCTAGTGTCAGGCAGGAGAGATGGATGCTGGACAGCTGCTCACGGTGCTCACCTTGAAAGCCCACCTGGAAATGAGCCCTCAGTGAATGAGCCCTCATTCACTGGACAAAGAGGCAGCGAGGGACAGGCACAGCTTCCAATCCAACACCACCAGCAACAAAACAAAACCAACCAAGCCAACCCCCAAAGCAGGGAGGATAAGCTGTGCTGTGCCCTCCTTGTCCTCCCAGGGCTGTCAGTGCAGCCATGGCAGTGAGCTGGTCCTCATGGCAAGGGGAGGGACAGTGTGTGTGCTGGGGACAGTGACACAGCCAGGAACAGCCAGGAACCCTGCTCTGACACTGTGCTGGGGACAGTGACACAGCCAGGAACCCTGCTCTGACACCGTGTGCTGGGGACAGTGACACAGCCAGGAACAGCCAGGAACCCTGCTCTGACACCGTGTGCTGGGGACAGTGACACAGCCAGGGACAGCCAGGAACCCTGCTCTGACACTGTGCTGGGGACAGTGACACAGCCAGGAACAGCCAGGAACAGCCAGGAACCTGACTGTGCTCTGACACCGTGTGCTGGGGACAGTGACACAGCCAGGGACAGCCAGGAACCCTGCTCTGACACTGTGTGCTGGGGACAGTG
This sequence comes from Anomalospiza imberbis, assembly GCF_031753505.1. Taxonomy (NCBI): domain Eukaryota; kingdom Metazoa; phylum Chordata; class Aves; order Passeriformes; family Viduidae; genus Anomalospiza; species Anomalospiza imberbis. Next base: position 2,398,882 of record NC_089692.1, on the reverse strand, counting down.
ACACAGCCAGGAACCTGACTGTGCTCCGACACCGTGTGCTGGGGACAGTGACACAGCCAGGAACCCTGCTCTGACACTGTGCTGGGGACAGTGACACAGCCAGGGACAGCCAGGAACCCTGCTCTGACACCGTGTGCTGGGGACAGTGACACAGCCAGGAACCTGACTGTGCTGTGACACCGTGTGCTGGGGACAGTGACACAGCCAGGAACAGCCAGGAACAGCCAGGAACCTGACTGTGCTCTGACACCGTGTGCTGGGGACAGTGACACAGCCAGGAACCTGACTGTGCTCTGACATCGTGTGCTGGGGACAGTGACACAGCCAGGAACAGCCAGGAACCTGACTGTGCTCTGACACCGTGTGCTGGGGACAGTGACACAGCCAGGGACAGCCAGGAACCCTGCTCTGACACTGTGCTGGGGACAGTGACACAGCCAGGAACCTGACTGTGCTCTGACACCATGTGCTGGGGACAGTGACACAGCCAGGAACAGCCAGGAACCTGACTGTGCTCTGACACCGTGTGCTGGGGACAGTGACACAGCCAGGAACAGCCAGGAACCCTGCTGTGACACCGTGTGCTGGGGACAGTGACACAGCCAGGAACAGCCAGGAACAGCCAGGAACCTGACTGTGCTCTGACACCGTGTGCTGGGGACAGTGACACAGCCAGGGACAGCCAGGAACCCTGCTGTGACACCGTGTGCTGGGGACAGTGACACAGCCAGGAACAGCCAGGAACAGCCAGGAACCTGACTGTGCTCTGACACCGTGTGCTGGGGACAGTGACACAGCCAGGAACCTGACTGTGCTCTGACACCGTGTGCTGGGGACAGTGACACAGCCAGGAACCTGACTGTGCTCTGACATCGTGTGCTGGGGACAGTGACACAGCCAGGAACAGCCAGGAACCTGACTGTGCTCTGACACCGTGTGCTGGGGACAGTGACACAGCCAGGGACAGCCAGGAACCCTGCTCTGACACCGTGAGCTGGGGACAGTGACACAGCCAGGAACCCTGCTCTGACACCGTGTGCTGGGGACAGTGACACAGCCAGGAACAGCCAGGAACCCTGCTCTGACACTGTGCTGGGGACAGTGACACAGCCAGGAACCTGACTGTGCTCTGACACCGTGTGCTGGGGACAGTGACACAGCCAGGAACAGCCAGGAACCCTGCTCTGACACTGTGCTGGGGACAGTGACACAGCCAGGAACAGCCAGGAACAGTGACACAGCCAGGAACCCTGCTGTGACACTGTGTGCTGGGGACAGTGGCACAGCCAGGGACAGCCAGGAACAGTGACGCAGCCAGGAACAGCCAGGAACAGTGACACAGCCAGGAACCCTGCTGTGACACCCTAGCTGGGGACAGTGACACAGCCAGGGACAGCCAGGAACAGTGGCACAGCCAGGAACCCTGCTGTGACACCCTTGCTGGGGACAGTGGCACAGCCAGGAACCCTGCTGTGACACCCTTGCTGGGGACAGTGACACAGCCAGGAACAGCCAGGAACCCTGCTCTGACACTGTGCTGGGGACAGTGACACAGCCAGGAACAGCCAGGGACAGTGGCACAGCCAGGAACCCTGCTGTGACACCCTTGCTGGGGACAGTGGCACAGCCAGGAACCCTGCTGTGACACCCTTGCTGGGGACAGTGGCACAGCCAGGGACAGCCAGGAACTGTGACACAGCCAGGAACAGCCAGGAACAGTGGCACAGCCAGGAACCCTGCTGTGACACCCTTGCTGGGGACTGTGGCACAGCCAGGAACCCTGCTGTGACACCCCTGGCTCGGGGTTCAGGGACAGGCTTGCCAGGTTGGAAATTCAAGGAGACAGCTCAGAACCAGAGATCCGACCTGTCCATGTCTAGAGCTGGGCACTAGGGCAGCACGCTGATTTCTCTCCCGTGGTGCTAAAGGAGCTCCACTGGCAGCCACACTCTCTTTTCCTTTTCCCCCCACTTCATTAACAATTGCAATAGTTTTTCTGTTAGCAAAAAATAACTTAGGTGTATTAAAAAAAAAGGGACATGGCAACAGGGTCTTGTTTCCAAAATGTAAAGCAAAATCTTGAGCTTTGCTTTTTTGAAAATTTAAGACCTACTGATTAGCCTCCCCTGCCTTTCTAGGGGGTAATTTTGCTGATAGTAAATTATCAAAATTGTCTTTTCTCGAAAGCCAAGACTCTGAGCATTCTTCTTGACGTCTTTTCAGCCAAGACTGCTTCCAGCTGTTGAGCAAAGAGCTTACTGGAGGAAGGGAAGGCTGTAATGTGCCAGCCAGATGAGTCCTGAGCAGGAAGGGAACGAGCAATCACAACAGGTAGAATGCCCGGATGGAAAAAATCTCCCCATGGTATTCTCTCATCAGCAAAGACATTCATTCTGCTGTAATGAATGTTACAACCTCCTCATTTATATGAAAGCAGATACAGGTTCTGAAAGGTTATTTTTCACTTTGCTTGACTGGTGTTTACACAAACAAATCCAAATTTCAGTTCAAACAAACAAACAAAAATGCTTATGTAAGTACTAATTCAGAATTAAGATTCCACCAAGATTACATTTTCCAGCCTGACATAAGAGAAACATGAAGCAGAAATAATTACTGTCTGACACTAGGAAAAATGATGCTGATTAACTACACAGATTTAGTTTTAAAATACAGATTTCACTGCAATACTGTGGCCACATACAAATATCTAGCTTTAAAAAGAAACTGCTAATTCAAAGGAGAACATGCAGGGGGTTTTTGAGTGTATAAATATACATTCTTTTCATCTATTTAGAGGGCGAATTTATTTAAAACACAATAAAATGACAGGCAAGTCTAAAAACTAAATATAAAAATATAAGAATGTGAAATGAACAAACTTTTTCACTCTGCAGATTTTATTTTATTATTAGATGCTATTCCTAACTTGTTAAAATTGATCAAATAGAAAGCTGTGAATAGAGAAAAAATTAAGCCAACTAGAAAAGTGTGACTTGGATTTAATATTTTATAATTGCCAAGGGACATACTGAGATCAATGAATTTTTGCCCGAGATGAACGTCAGAAAGAGATGTACTTCAGTCTTTTAGGGAACATTGGTCTATTTAATTCTTGTGTCTGATGCATGTGAAATATGCCTGTCTTGGCCTTCTTGGTGCCTCGAGGCCATGCTGGAGGCAGACATTACCACTTTTAATAGGCCGCCATCTGAGGAATGGCAAGGGATCCAATAACCCATCCACTCTAATGGATTTGCCTGTTTATTCACTTACACCTTTTTTGCAGCTAATTTTAGTTTTGCATGCTGAGTTGTTTCACTTTAAATTAAATGAATAGAAACAAAGGGGAAAAGACTGTGCAGCTAATAAACCATGATTATTTTCGGAGTTCTTCACAACGGGATCCTCCATATACTAAGGTATATCACTTGAGAACAGATTTGCTGCTGCGTTTTTCCACTTGTTGTCACAATTAACAAAGCTTCCTTTATATTTAGTGAGACGAAAAGTAGGTTATTATAAAGTCTTACTTATAGTGCACTAATGATTTGCAGCATTAGAAGGCAACCAGCTTCAAATCATTATGAGGGTCATGAGCATCTTCAAAGAATAATACAGGTAATGTTAGTGATTGTGCAGTATTATCACAAAAAAAAAACAGACTACAGTTTAATCTAGCCCTTCATGTGTACTTTGAAGATCACAGGTAACACTTAATGTGTTACTTATAAACTTATAGTCCCTCTAGATACAGAGGAACTCCTAGTAATAAAAATTTCCACTGCATTTAATCCTTAGGAAAAATATCCATTACAGGCTAGAACTTATTAGGGGATATAATCTCTATATTTGGACTGCATTAATATTTTGTTTCTTTACAGAAAAGCTCTTCCTCCCTTTCCTTAGGAGATGCCTCTTGCATCTCGCTCTCCACAACTCGTGGGTGCTCTGCCAAAGCTCAAGGTGATCTTTGAGGTCCCTTCCAACCCAAACCATTCTGTGATTTATTCCAGAACCTTCTGCTCACCCAGCTCTTTTAAAGACCCGCGGTTCAGGTGCTTTGCTCTTCTCAGAAGGGCTGAAAGCACCTTACTCAGGGCTGTCACGGCAAGGCACAGCTTCAGAAGAGCCTTCAGTGAGTTACAAGGGGCTTTTTCTCCAGGTTTGGTTGAATGTCCCACTGCCAGGGCTCCCCAGTGGCCATCATTGGAGAGGGGCAGACAGGGCCAGGTGTCACCTGCTGATGACAGGTCATTCCCTCAAGGGCTGCAGGAGCCTTTGTGTCCCTGCCTGGGGTCACTCCAACAGCCCCTGACACTGCCTGCCCTCAGGAAACCGCTGTGGCTTCCAGGCAGCAAGTCATCGCATCTAGGCAGGAATCATCCTCTTTTAAAGGCATAAAAATAATACAGCTCCTCATTCCAGAAAGAACAGCCCAGGCTTGTTCCCCGGGGTAAGCACAGCACAGCCCCACAGGGTCAGCCCAGGAAATCAGCTGCTGAGCTGGGGCAGTCCCCGCAGACTCCGACTTCACTGCTGCAAAAAACTACTTTTTCCTCGAATAAAATTGCATAAAATACAGCAGCACGTGGTCGTTTGTTCCCTCTTCATGACAGAAACCAAAATGCATGACACACCTAAAAAGGTAGTAAAATGGGGTAAGGTTTGTTGACCAAACTGCAGGAATACGGACATGAAAAGCTAATATAAAGGGCCAAAAACCTGGGAGCCAAAACTCTGCACCACTCTGGGCCACAGCTGCAGGGAGAGCAGAGATGCAGCAAGACATGAGCATGTGTACCTTTTGTTTAGAAAAATGCATTCAGTTTGGGAGATGCTTCCCCTGCAAGCAGTGTCTGTAGCACTAAATAGCCATAAAATAATGTAAAAAGTTCTCTTTGGAGAGAAACATATTACAACAGAAGAGAGTGTGTCATTCAGAAGGGTCCGCAGCACTAGCAGTTACGAACGCAGGAGGAAAACGAAGCAGCTACAAGTCCTTTTTTTGTCTCTAGCTGGTTATGTTTTCCTTCAAGGGATCACATTATGAATCTGACATCTCCTTATTTTTGCCAAAAAGACTTCACCTCCTTTTATATCAGTTGCTGATCTCTTACAGATTCCTTAATAACATGGTGTGACACAGAATCAACGCAGAGGCTTTACCAGGGCTTTTGGGCTAGATTTGGATTTTTTTGCCACTCTGTGGCTCACCAGACACAAAAGTATGTATTTCAAAGGATGATCCCCACATTATGAAAATTGGCATCTTCACTTTGCATTCATTTTATTGCTAGTGAATGTTTTCCCTTAGAATTGAGACTGCAGTGGAAGACTCTTTTTCTGACACAAAACTATCAACAGTATCCCCTTACATATATGGCAAGAATTAAAAAAGGCTTCTCAAATAATTTCACATCAATCTACACATCTAAAGCTTAAACCTGTTGGAGATAAATATTTTTGGGTAGTTACAAATCCAGCTTCCCTTTTAAAACGTTAGCTCAGACCTATTATTTAAATGTCACAAACACCCAAAACCAACAGGACACTTTACAAGCACACAGACAAGTTAAAATAAACTGCCTGCTTTAGATACATGTAAGTGAATCTGCAAAACAGAAAAGTTACATAGCAGCAGAATAATTTTTCCCCCCAAATTGTATTTGTAGACCTGGATACTAACTCCCAGACACACTGTGGAAAGAAAAATGGGAACAACAGACTGAAGTTGGGATTGATTTACTTCATTAGCTGGGATTACAAGTTTAACTTACAAACCAGAGGTCAAAATTTCTCATTAACAAGGGGGCCATGAATCGCTGCAGGGCTTGGTTCAAGAGGAGACCACTCTTATTACTAACTACACATTTCAATCTGTCTTTGATGTTCTCCTTCTACCCTCCTCCCTTTTATTTTTTGGCAGAGGAGTTGATTTTAATTGTAGCTATACAACACAGCTCAGTTTGCCTGAGAGCCAGCCTCCACATCTGCAGTGAGTGCAGTTCTAGTGATATTGGGTGCAGTCCATAGCTTAGGGCTAATTTTAATGGCTCCCCTTTTCATACAAGGCTCAGATTGTTTTCCACGTGATTCCTGTTAATTTAGCTGCAGGAAAGGGCATCAGTTTTCCTTGAGAGTTTCTGATCCATACTTCTAAACTAGCTGAAATGTATTAAAGAAGAGAAATGATCATAAAATAAGAGATTGAATTTTCTACTGCCTCCTTAAGTGATTAAGGAAGTAATCCCACTATTTTAATGCACAAAAGAAAAACAGAACATACAAATGGTATTTTTCTTATGTCTGTATTTTGGTAAACAATTTATGAAATGCTGTAAAGAAGCTCCTGAAATCTCTAACAGAGATAAGAGTTTAAAAAGGAAGGCTCAGATGTCTGGATATGGTGCATTTTCAAAATCTACAGATTTAAACAAAGATTTCTCCGTACATTTCTCAAAATAAGAGTTGTGTGCATCATGACAGCAGATGGTGGAGTATACCATCAAATAATAAAATGTTTAATGAGTATTTTCTATTTTTGATGAACAGAACTAAAATACAACTGAATAGTCAAAGGTGGAGTATTTAAACAGATTAAAAGTGCTCATTCTACAGGACCTACTCCAGTTTTTAAAGGAAAACATGCCACTGATGCTGGTTAAACAGCTGAAATTTTCATATAGCACATGTAGTTGAAATCATAATCAAATTTGTCTCAGCAAAGTTTTACTCTTCTACAGTCGGAACCACCTTCAAGCATTGCCAAATTAGAAAATCCTCAAAATAAAAAGAGCAGTCAATTCTTACAAGTAAAAAACACTTTTATCAAAAATGAAGTATGATGGTAATTTTTTTTCCTAATTTATATGTAGAAAAACAATTGCTAAGGGTAATGGTAACCAAAATAATTTGCCATAGATATACAGTTTCTTGCCTTTGTTTACACACATCTATTTTGACTACAAAGAGGTACCATCTCCAGCTTCACACCTATTTATTAATAGTTATGAAAGACAATTCTGCACGTGGTAAATCCATGCAGGCTTATGATGCAAAACCCCAAGGTGAAAAGACAGGAACGATTAGGTGAGTAATTTTAGTTTAGGACCAACACAAATTTCTATTTATTCCAATAGACAAAAATCTCCTGTATATTATGCAGATCTGTTCCACGTTTCCCATTTTCTACTGGGCTGGTTTCCACTTCACACTTGGGGGTAGCATGTATTAAATCACTTTCTTGTTTATATTAGCAGTTGCTGTTAATACTCCCTTTTCCAAGCTTTTCCACTTGCAGCCAGTGGCAGAGCACTACAAGGTATGCTTTCAATCCACACCCATAGCCAAGAATTAGCTTCTTGATGGCCAAGAGGTCCCTTTTGTGCAAGCCTTCTACTGCCAGTGTGTAATGAATGTGCATCTGGAACTCCACAAAGACCCTTTGTCTGCTCTGGGGCTCCTGGGCTCTCAGGGCTGGTGGCCACACAGGTCAGGCACTGGCCACGGCTCCCCAGCACCTTGGTGGGATGTGCCACTGCTGGGGAAGGGCTGAGCAACGCGGGGCGCAAGAGCCACCTTCAGCTTCCAACAGGGGGTTATCTTAACAACTAGACATCTTTAAAAGGTCATTATTGCAGTCTCATTTCAAACTGGCACCAAAATGAAGGGTTGTCTTTGTGCAGGATTAATTTAAAAACCTCAGGATTTGATGTCAGTGGGAAATAACCAGCGTGGGACTCATAATGCTGCCTTCTCCTGCTTCTGGCCAGCACCTAGGGCTAATTTCTTAGGAGATGAAAACTATGACAAGCCCTTCAGTTAAGCTGAAAGCAGGCAGCAGTCCAGTAACACCCACAGGCCTCAGAGGCATCCTGTGACCCCCTTAGAAAAGTCACATTCACTTTGCTCTTGAGAAAGGAAAAATAATGCTGGAGGCATTTTGTTTTAAACCATGTGAAATAAGGAAATGTGAGGATGTGAAAATGAAGTGAAAAAAGTTAGAATTCATTTCCTCCCTTTGCAATGGCTTAGAAGCAAAACTGGTTCATTTTGAAAGTGTGTGTAAAAATCTGATACATTCACCACTAGGCAGTGACTACAAAATGCTTAAGGTAAAATATGTAAATATGTAAAATAATCTCTTGAAAACCATCTCCTTTTGTGCTTGAAAGCATTTTGTAAAAGCATCTTTATTTCTCAGTAGCATTAATAGACAGTCAGAAAGAAAACTTGTCAAAACAAAAAATAGCAACAAAATTCAAGGTACTAGAAAAATATTTTGAAACAAATCTGCAGAATAATGAAAGGGAAGAAAATTAATGCATAAGTTCCTTGGATGACTTCTGCCCTTTTAGTATTAATCTGAATAATAATAAAGGAACATGTAAATTACAGTTTCAAAATTTTAAATGGGGTTATTTTAACTATCATAGACTTAAGGCAAATCTAATCTGCCAAGTCTTCACTCTCATTTCAGTCTAAAACTGTGTCTCACTTTTTTACTCCTATTATGCCTTTTAACTTAGATGGGCTTTTTATCTCCTAGCTAAGCACATCCAACCTCATTTCCTCGTTTCCATTAAAGAGGTCTACACAAACATGCATTCAGTCTGTTTATTACTTGCCACAGACTGCTCAGCTTGTTCCAAAATATTCTCATTAATAAAAGGTTGCACATTGAGGACCTATTAGAATGCTCAAATTAAGAGAATACTTAAAACTTTCATTCTTTGTCCAAAATTCTTGAGATGTATTACATATTTTCATATTATCAACTACATAACTACAACTAAGTAGCAGAGAATTCATTAAGATTAATACAATTTTCAAAAACTGCTCCACAAGTGAGGTCTCAAATCTGAAAAATGAACTCCAGCTCTAAAGTAATTTGTCTTGATTTAATTTTTTTTCCATAAGTAGAGAAAGCTAAGGCAAGGAACATGTAAGGAAGAAGACAGGAACAAAGGCAGAGGGTGGGAATCTTGAGCCACTGCAACACACAGGTACTGAATGATCCTTCTAGCAAAAGGCTACAGGGAGCTGCCTGGAAAAATTCACATGGTATCAGGCTTCAAGGGGGTATGTAACTACAGAAACATCTACACTAGAAAGGAAATAATGATAAATTGGAATTGTTTTGAGGCAAGGCAAAATTTACACAGTCCAGGAGTTTTTATAAAAAACTCATCAAAATTAAAGAATTTTTCAACCTCAAAAATGACAAAATAAATTATTTGCAGCATTGCCTCTGAGCCCCACAAGCAGACTACTCCACATTTATTTATGGGAGTCAGATGTATTTACCATGTTGTAAAGAACTTCTTACTACCACCCCGGAATCCTGACACTGTGACAAGCTGAAAGGAAATCTGGGAAGTTGTTAATGCCAAAGAATGACATATCCAATGTTTTCATCATTCTCTTTTTACAGTATTATGATTAAGTGGATAAGGTAGGAATGGCAAAAGGATGATCTGTATGAGTGTGAAAGGGAATCAAAACACCCAGCTTGATTTTGCTGCCCGCCATCCGCTCCAAACTCTGATTTCTCAGTAAACCGAAGATGGAACGATGATGCATCTTGACCTGCTTTTAATACGCAAACTATTCATCTCAGAAGCTATGATTCTGCAAAATTTTTAAGTCTGAAGTGCATGCTTGAGTTCAGTATTTAGATAAATTGGCATTTTTTTTCTACCTAAGACAGCTATAGTTAATGGGTCAAAACATGATTTGCCTGTCTTGTTTGAGCTCACAGACATTTGTACAAGTGTCACAATCATTCATGTGACACTTGTCTGCTTTATTATTCTATGCCAAAACCCAGCAAATGTTTACAAGATTTGTTTTTCTGAAGCATATAAGGAACATATAAGAAAAGGGAAAGACATGAATAGGAGTAAGCAGGGAAGCTTCATAGATACCAAGACTGCTCCTTTCCAACATCGCTTTTCTGAACGCAAGCTTCTCCTCCCTGTGTTCTTTACGTTGTCATTTGATTATAAGAATGTTTATAATCAACTCAGTTATGATCAAGTGTGCATTGGCCTGTAAATTCAAATATCCTGCCCTCCCATCATCCATTCACTTCCTCACAGGCACAGAGAGGAGCTTCCTGACTGAAATTTCCCAGGAATATGGGCACATGGGCTCCTTCTCCTCAGTTCTGACCGCCAAGGAGGGAGTTTGCACACAGCTCCTCCATGGCAATCTCAGCACAACTAAACTGCTTCTTTGTGTAATTCCTTTCTTTTCATTCCACAGCTGCTCTTTACTGAGACTTACACATATAACCATTGCTGGGAAAGTATAGGAAAGTTAATAATTGTTAAAGGCTTACATGAAAGTAATTGTTCTGTTTCTTCTGAATTGCCAATACTGATTTTGCTGTGAGAGGGGATTATGGAAAGAAATGGAACACTAGAGACGGGAAAGCACTGTTACCAAAATAATCTAACAAATGCAAATACAGCCCCCAGTATTAACAGAAGTGTCGAGTCTAAGAGTACAGACAGATGTTCGCTCCGGATCCAGCTGTGCAGATGAAGGGCTTTGTGCCCCCCAGCTGCTCCTCCGTGCCCCCCGCTGAAGTCATTATCCCGCGGATCCGCCCCGATTCACTGGGGCAGGGCCAGCCCCAGCCCACACCCGCTCACACGGGCACCACGACCCAGCTGCTTTTGCCCCCAGTGAGTGCCCGGGCACAAACCCATGGCAGTGACCTCCTCAACCACTCACGATGGCAACCAGAGCAGTGCTGGCACTGGCATGCTCCTTCTGAAGCCCTAGAAAACAGGCACTGCTAAAATGTCATCTCCCTTAGTAATATAAATAAAAGGCATTTTTAAAATCACCTAAGCAAATAAAGCAATGCCTAGATTCTGATTTTTATTTCTTTTTTTTTTTCCAACAGACATACCCATGGATTTTTCCTACTGTACTACAGGCAGGAGTCAAACAGCACTGACTTCTGAAAACAGCACAAACATTATCAGTAACGATAACTTAATGATAACTTTGTGCACAGCATCAAAACCATCACCTTTGTTCAAACAACACTTGTAAGTGATCACCAACAACTTAAACCACAAGCCAAAACATTGGTTTGTTTGGTGATTCTTGATTTTGAGGGCACAGATTGTTCTTGATACAACTTTCACACTGAAACCGTCTGAGATTTTTGTTAATAAAGACAAAATGAAATATACAAATCAGATAACATTTACAGCTGCAAACTCCTTATCTAAAATTACACATTCCCTTGCCAACCTGTAAAATGCATTGTAGAACAATATTTTTTCATTTAAAATTTGCAAGAGAATTTCGTGTCATTTTTCACTTATTTTGGGAGGTGTATTTCAAACCATACAACACACATTTCCCAGCCTAACCACAAGGTGCCTACTGTTACACTACACATGTTAAAAGAGCTCTTTAAATACTAAATGTGACCATATTTTCAGTTGCATTTCAGCCTGCTCTGCCAACTTCTCTCTTCAGGTGACAAACTAGCAGCAACTGAATTCATTCCAGCCTGATTAATTATGCTGCTTTCATACAAAGGAAAAAGAGACTCCAATCAGAAGTAGTAACCTTAAACAGTACCTGTGCAGCAGCGTATCAGAACATCAAGCCCAGATCCACTCACTTCCATTTGCTTTGAGAATTCTTAGTAATTACTTCTCCCTTACTATCACATAGTTCAGCTCGACTCCACAGCCTGAAAAACTAAAGGAAGAGGTTTGGAACACACCAGTTCCAGCTGACAGGATTTGTACCAGTCACCAGAAATACTGGAAACTACACCTTATGCTCTCCACTTACTCACCACGACCTAACTACACAACCAGCCTTTTTCTCCCCAGCTGAACACAGCAGGAGCTTGGGGAATAAAAGGAGAAGAGAAGACTGGAGCCAAATGTCAGAGATCTCTTTTCTCATACAGCTGGTGACTTGCCAGGTTTTCATTTTCTACATATTTGGAGACAATTTCCTTAAATGATCCAGAAGCTGAGAACCACCTGGCTGTTGCCTTCTCCTGAAGCAGGGCTATCTCCACAGCAAATAGATGGCACCTAGACAGTGATACTGCTTTTGCTTGCTTGCCTTTTGTGCTCGTTAACATGCAAAGGCAAATTAATGTAAGACAAGAATCTGGCATGTGTGTCTAAAATACACGCTCCATAATTAAACTGGGAATGAAAACAAATCAAAGGTATATATGTTCAAATAGTATTTATTGTTCCTTTACATAAAGGAACAAGGAACTTGGCAAATATTTCTTAGGAATAAAGGCCCATCTTCACAAAGTATGGGTTATGAATAGCAATGAACAAGATAAGAGCACATGAGATAAAGCCAGCTAGAGTAAGCCACAGATGGAAGCAGAGCCAGACTGACAATGGAAGAATTCCCACCCTACCGGGCTACGGAGCGCTCTCCACACAACCCTTTAATGCCAACACACATCAGCATTTACACCAAAGGAGACACTTCAGAGAAATATTTTTAAATGCAAAGTTTGGGATATCTCTTTTTTAATATGGATAATACTCAAAGCATATATCTCTCTACAGACTTAGGTCTCTCGTGCTTAGTCTGTAACATGCCTGTGTGCTCTGCTGCTAACGGCGATTTGAAGAATTTGCTGTACCTACAGAATTGTATTATGGAGATCCTAGAGGGTATGACTAAAACTTGTTGAAATTAAGTTCTAAGGAAATATATGAATGTAGGTGACTGGTTAGGGTTTGGTTAAAGTCAAGGAGAGAAGGTGCTCCCAGGTCTCTTTCTCAGAGCCTATTGCCTGTAATAATAAATACACAGGGTTGGCTGTGGAATCAGGTGCTTTGGAGAAAAATAAAAATGCATTACAAATATTGCCAGACCAACAGGCTTCCCTGCCTCATTCAAACCCAGCATCGCCCTGCATGAACAAAAACTGCAGGAAGACAGCTTAGACTGTCACACTTAGGCAAAAGGAGCTAGCACTGCCTGCAAACAAAATGCAATGACAAAATGTCATCCCTCTTATTCTTCACATAGGGATGCCCCCACATTACACTTATGGACCCAGGTTGTCACATCTCTCTTTTAATTAAGCAAAATTATGCTGCAGCTAATACCTAGCAGAAGAATTTACTGGGGTTCTGGAAAGTATGAGATCAGCCTGCAAAACCTCACTTCTAAAAGATAAAAAAAAGAAAATGAAACTCAAAAATAGATTCTTTAAAAAAGAGCATTGTTTAAACACTTAAGGCAGCTCCTCATCTTTATCCAATTTCTGTAAACAAAATTCTGATTTTTGTCACAGATAAGAGATTTAAAACCACAGAATAACAAGTAATCAAAAATGTTTTTGAATTAATTAAAACAAATTGTGAAACTATGTTATTCACTAAATTGCTAACACATTCTTCTAAAGAGAATGAAATGTAAAGAAAAATTCAATGGATTTATTTTCAATTATATGACTACCTTCTTTTCAGCATTTTTCCTCAAAATTTAACCATGACAACAAAACTTTGGTATGTCTGAACAGAGATGAAAATATAAACATAACATTTTATCAATTACTGTTAATGTTGCTATTAGTACAAATATTCAAAGACTTAAAAATGTTCCAAATATAGACATAAACATGTTCCAAAGAGATATATATATATAAACAAGCCAAAAATTAATCTTGAAAAAATAAGCAGAAGTGCAGAAACCACCCTCACAGTCTTCAGATTTGGCTGGCTCAACCAATCTGCTATGGCCACTCAACCAGTTAAATAAATTTCTATAATGATTTCACCATTTTAGGCTGCCTATCTGCAAGTTCTTACTGTCAACACGAATTACCCTGTGTGCTGCAATTCCCCCATCAACTGAGACAAAGTATGACTGTTGCAGGGCTCTGTTTCCATGACATGCTTCTCATGGATCTGTATCCCAAACGTCAGGACGATCCGGCACAGCCAGCCAGAAGAGTCCTGTTAGCAGACCTGGGAGAACAATTCCCACCAGAGGGCACAGCCCAGCAGGTGCAGGGGTTTCTCTGATGGGCACCCTGGAGTTGGGAGTCAGGTCTGAGCCCGGGGTGGCTGCGCTGCAAGCGGAATGTGAGCGGCTGCGGGGTGAACGGGACACAGCTCAGGGTGTCTGCCCGACCTGACAGCCATCCAGCAGGGACAGGGCTCAGGGATCAATGGGACACCCATCCCAGCAGGGACAGGGCTCAGGGATCAATGGGACCCCCATCCCAGCAGGGACAGGGCTCAGGGATCAATGGGACCCCCATCCCAGCAGGAACAGGGCTGAGGGATCAATGGGACCCCCATCCCAGCAGGAACAGGGCTGAGGGATCAATGGGACACCCATCCCAGCAGGAACAGGGCTGAGGGATCAATGGGACACCCATCCCAGCAGGGACAGGGCTCAGGGATCAATGGGACCCCCACCCCAGCAGGGACAGGGCTCAGGGATCAATGGGACCCCCATCCCAGCAGGGACAGGGCTCAGGGATCAATGGGACACCCATCCCAGCAGGGACAGGGCTCAAGGATCAATGGGACCCCCATCCCAGCAGGGACAGGGTAGGGACAGGGCTCAGGGATCAATGGGACCCCCATCCCAGCAGGGACAGGGCTCAGGGATCAATGGGACCCCCATCCCAGCAGGGACAGGGCTCAGGGATCAATGGGACCCCCATCCCAGCAGGGACAGGGCTCAGGGATCAATGGGACACCCATCCCAGCAGGGACAGGGCTCAGGGATCAATGGGACCCCCATCCCAGCAGGGACAGGGCTCAGGGATCAATGGGACCCCCATCCCAGCAGGGACGGGGCTCAGGGATCAATGGGACCCCCATCCCAGCAGGGACAGGGCTCAGGGATCAATGGGACCCCCATCCCAGCAGGGACAGGGTAGGGACAGGGCTCAGGGATCAATGGGACCCCCATCCCAGCAGGACAAGGCTCAGGGATCAATGGGACCCCCACCCCAGCAGGGACAGGGCTCAGGGATCAATGGGACCCCCACCCCAGCAGGGACAGGGCTCAGGGATCAATGGGACCCCCATCCCAGCAGGGACAGGGCTCAGGGATCAATGGGACCCCCATCCCAGCAGGGACAGGGCTCAGGGATCAATGGGACCCTCATCCCAGCAGGGACAGGGCTCAGGGATCAATGGGACACCCATCCCAGCAGGGACAGGGCTCAGGGATCAATGGGACACCCATCCCAGCAGGGACAGGGCTCAGGGATCAATGGGACCCCCATCCCAGCAGGGACAGGGCTCAGGGATCAATGGGACCCCCATCCCAGCAGGGACAGGGCTCAGGGATCAATGGGACCCCCATCCCAGCAGGGACAGGGTAGGGACAGGGCTCAGGGATCAATGGGACCCCCACCCCAGCAGGGACAGGGCTCAGGGATCAATGGGACCCCCATCCCAGCAGGGACAGGGCTCAGGGATCAATGGGACACCCATCCCAGCAGGGACAGGGCTCAGGGATCAATGGGACCCCCATCCCAGCAGGGACAGGGCTCAGGGATCAATGGGACCCCCATCCCAGCAGGGACAGGGCTCAGGGATCAATGGGACCCCCATCCCAGCAGGACAAGGCTCAGGGATCAATGGGACCCCCATCCCAGCAGGACAAGGCTCAGGGATCAATGGGACCCCCATCCCAGCAGGGACAGGGCTCAGAGATCAATGGGACCCCCATCCCAGCAGGGACAGGGCTCAGGGATCAATGGGACCCCCATCCCAGCAGGGACAGGGCTCAGGGATCAATGGGACCCCCATCCCAGCAGGACAAGGCTCAGGGATCAATGGGACCCCCATCCCAGCAGGACAAGGCTCAGGGATCAATGGGACCCCCATCCCAGCAGGGACAGGGCTCAGAGATCAATGGGACCCCCATCCCAGCAGGGACAGGGTAGGGACAGGGCTCAGGGATCAATGGGACCCCCATCCCAGCAGGGACAGGGCTCAGGGATCAATGGGACCCCCACCCCAGCAGGGACAGGGCTCAGGGATCAATGGGACACCCATCCCAGCAGGGACAGGGCTCAGGGATCAATGGGACCCCCATCCCAGCAGGGACAGGGCAGTGCCTTTGTCACGGCAGTGAGAGGGCACAAAAACATCTACTAATGATCTGCTTTTGGTTGTTCTTCTGGAGAAAAGTTGTGTCAGAAATTCAGCACAAATCTGAAGTTTTCGTAAAGGAGCTACTTGCATAAACCAATCGAATGCTGGAGAAAAAAAATACCCCCCAAAACTCTTAAAAACTGTAACTATTGTTAAGGTTTATAGGATTACACATTTAATTTAAAAAACAATGTATCTTAGTATATGCACTAATTAAATAACTCAGAATTTACAGATGATACTGCCTCATTTAAAAATTATTTTGGAATTAGAAGGCTTATGTTAAATTAATCATTTAAATATGACAAACAAAAATCTGATTTTGTAGAATCTGTAGTTGGAAAAACAGTTACACAGGAAGAAACATAGCTTTGCTATCTCCCACCCACACATCCAGTACAACTTAATAAATTTACCACAGCAGTATATAATACCTAGAGAGTAAGGGCTGAAATATAGAAAATTATGTTAAAAAGTAATTGGTCTTTATCACCACCAGGATAAAAGGCAATATATAACTTCTTAGAAGTTGTATGAAGCCAACAAAATCTTGTATCCCAGTAGAGGTAATATAAGAAACGCATTTGACTGCAGACCAACCAGGATTTACAGCCCAACATAGGCTGCACAAGCTGAATTATGGATTGCATTACATTTTTTTATATATGGCCTGTAGAAAAGAAACCCCAATAGGTCAAACTGACGTATTAATCACTATAGCTAAAATAAATACTGTATGTGAATAATATCTACTCATGGGCCACAAAATCGATCAAGGTAGAGAATTCTGAAGACACTTGGAACATTGGAGTCTTCAGTACCTACCAACAATATCAACTGAAAAGCATTAAAATGCTCCTTAAACATCTGTAATTTCCACTAAATGCTGCCGACATCACACTGAAATACACAATGTACACATCCAGATTTGATCATGGAGCGACCAGAGTTAGGACAAACAGTTGACTCTCACCTGTACTTTAAGACTTTACTCCAGATGCTCTTCATTAGGAATTTTCTAAAATAATGTACTATTGCTCAAGTGATTTGGACACTCAAAACTGAAAATGAATGATCTGTGGTGGAGTCAAATCACTTGTTGTACTACTTCTTGTCCACAACCAGGAGAAGCCACAGAACATGTCCCAGTACAGTTAAGCTCCTTAAAATAAGGAACAGTTCACACTATTAAAAAGCAACTAATTGAAGATTCAGGGTCATAGTACTTCTTCAAGTAAATAAAATAATTCTTCTTCTGGATTCTCAATCAAGACATAAGACATAATGTCAAATACTCCCAAAGATGCAATTTTTATTTATTTCTTTAGAGAGAGAAAACCTACCTTCTAATTTTCTTCTGGAAACCCTTCCATACTGGTTCTAAGTTATTTACAAAATATTTTGAAAAGAATAGTTGAAATCTTGATGCATGTTTGCTCTTAATATCACTGGCAAATTATTATTACTTTGACTACCTGCACAGCTGACAAGAACACCAGGGAACAGCACCTGCAGTTCTTCATTGCTCTGTTACTAAGTAAAGTAAAAGCTAAGTCAACAGCAGCATCAAATTTATCCCACCTCACTGCAGCAACACAACTGAAGGTAAAAACTTTTGCTAAAAGAATTTTGTGGCAATGTAAGTTCTACCAAAATGCAACACACCTACAGCTGTCAATGGTGTCCAGGGGCAGGAGGCAAGCTTGTGCAGAATGCACTTTGTTTCCCCTTCCCTCCTTCAATTGAGCTTCAAGGTACTGAAACTGAATGCTATTCATAAAAATTACTTACAGAGATGAGAAAAGTAGTTTTGGCTTTGGAGACAAGCACTAGGCACATTTTTCAAGCCCATTAAATGCAGTTCATTTTTTGCTTTGTAAAGATTTCTCTTAAAGTTGCTTTTTTAAAAACTGTAATAGCATAAAAATGAAAACAGAATAAAAAGAGAAAACTGAGGGATTAACAAAAGCCTGCAAAAGAGAGAAATGCAGGTGGCTTCTTTTATGGATTAGGAAAAATGTACCACAGGCCACTGATACGGCCTGGGAAAAAAACGCCCTCTGCCAACACCTGCCCTATAGATAAAGCAGGCTGCAGTGCTGCTGTCTTTTTGATCAAGAGAAGAAATCCCACACCAATGACTGTTTCCCCTGACAGACTGCTTGTCCTTTTTAATGTTACATGAGAGCACCAGCCTGAACTTCCCTCCCCTCAGAGCTCATACCACTACCACTGATTAGAGATGCTGCTCTGCCTAGGGGTACTCCCTTCTTTGGCCAAGGCTGTTTAACCTGTTGTGCTCCTTGTATTCCTTACCTTCTCCTTTGGAGACAGAAACTTGGCCTTTTTTTATGGAACTTTTTGCTGGCAGAGCTTCCTCTAAATTGTTCAGTAATTGGTGCATCAATTGGTTCAGCTCTTGTTGGGCTCCTGTCTTTGCAAGAAAGTGTCATGCTCAAAAAGACTGGAGAATTATCCCTTTTCTTGATAAAACTATAGCATGGACCAACACTGTTTTCACGCTGCTATAGCACAGAAATCACTGTTTATGATATCTTCTACTTTCTCAAACACAGCTGCAGAAAACCTCGTAATTCTTCTCATTTGCCTTCCCATACAACACTGCTGTTCTTTGCCCTTTTGTTTGCTGAGATAATTATTAAACCAAGAATATTAAATACAAAATAACAAAAGCCAATGAAAATAGGTCTACTGCACTACATCCTTCAGACACCTCATCCACAGGCCAGCTCAAAGCTCATCAGAAAAGTTGGAGGGTGAGGTAGGGTAAGAATTCCCAAAGTGGTTCAATGGTTCAGAGGTCTTACTCTTATGGACTGGGACTCCTAAGTGGCCCATGGTTTCCATACCCAAGTTTTGTAATAATTTAACTTAGTTTTAGTTAACACTGTGAAATGTCTGTCTGTATATTCAGTCATGCTTGGAAAAGTGATCTGTAACTCGTTAGCAAAACTACCCTGTGAAACTAACTCCAGAATCCCACAAACTCATACCAGTTAAAAAGCTATAAAGACCGGAATTTTATGCAAATCATTGCAACTTCACATAGGCCACAAAAGCCAGATTTTTCTCCAAAGACAGGAGAGAAGGAGGGAAAAAACCCAAGTCTGACTGACGAGTCATGGAGACACTCATGATAATTTTATCACCACAGTCCTTCCAGATGGTGAAACATTTCCTTATGTTGTCACTATTTTTAAACTTCTCTGCTTCTCTTTTTGACCATCTCTCTGGTTGCCAGTATTAAAAAAATCCCAAACTCCACCAGCCTAAGAAATCTTGCCAAGGTCAGGAGCTGCAGTTCTGCCTGATGCCCTTCCCTCCCTATTGCACCTCCCCTGCAGGAACTGGCTGCCAGCCTGTAACTTGAAGGCAAGCAGTAACCAAGTAACTAATAAATAAGGAGTACACCACTAAAGTAAACAGTACCCCAGCTATAATTAGCTAGAACAGACAAGCTGCTGGTGGTAGATGTCTCTCCGAGTTCCCTCAGGCCCTCTCCAGCCCCCACAGAATCCCTTTAACCAGCATGCTCCTGTTTGACTCCAGGCAAAACAAAAACAAA
Organism: Anomalospiza imberbis; assembly: GCF_031753505.1. Taxonomy (NCBI): domain Eukaryota; kingdom Metazoa; phylum Chordata; class Aves; order Passeriformes; family Viduidae; genus Anomalospiza; species Anomalospiza imberbis. Next base: position 2,379,148 of record NC_089692.1, on the reverse strand, counting down.
AAACCCCTTTTTTCCTAGTCATTCACTAGAACAGAGTATGTAACAAAAGGAACACCAAGACGAAGATCCCACTATTAGCTATTTTTACCGTGTTATTTCTTTGAAAGCAAAATACTGCCTGTAATATTCAAGACACATTGGGAAATTTCATAAACCTGTATTTAACACACACTGATTAGTCCCAAAGACTTCCATGGTCAAATAAGCATGAGACTTTCCAAAGGCATGTAAGATGACAATTTCTAGAAAGAAAACCCTGGTTTTACTATAGAAAGAAATATAGAAAATAAAGAGTTTTCCTACACCAACACCAGTTAGGGATTAGCAAAGCCGAGCTCATGCAGTGGGAAACGCAGGCAGATTGACAGGAACACAGTGCTCCAAAAAAAGCTTATTGCAGGTAATGAATGTTCTACACGAGGCACATTACTGACTTCAAACAAACTCACCACTCTGCTTAAAGTTAAGCATGTGCACATGTCCTTGCAGGTTTGGAGCTCCAATGCTCAGCTTCTCATGAATGTGGCCAAACAGGACCCACTTTGCCATCACTCCTACAAAGGAAGGATGTGCAAAGCACACTGTTCCATTATCCGTGAACAGTTCTGAACAAAGCTGAAAAGCTCGTTTCAGCTTACAATTTAAATATTTGAGCTCCACCTTTGAATTTTATTGTTGGCAAATTCCAGCCAAATTCTGAAGGAGGAGTGCAGACAGTAGGAGACTGGTCAACAGGTAGAAGAAGGGTGAGCATTCCTTTCCAAATGAAACATGTATTTGCTCAAAATACTCTTAAAATTTAGAACAGATCACAGGAGTTAAAATGTATCATGTTCCTTGAACAGCAAAGTTGGTCAAACTAAATTTGCCTGCACCACAAACTGCTGATATTGTGAAATTTCATGATGACATCACTTACTAAGCCTGTAATAGGGACCTGCCTTTAAATTTTGTGCACAGATATACATATGATATTCACCTATTAAACACTCATAAAAACATTCTGATTTATAGCAAAACCTTGGAAGATTTGGACATGGTAAAAGGAAACCATGAAAGGCTTCTTTTCATTTCTCTTTCTTACACACTAAGCTTGTTTTCAGTTGGACTATTGAAAATGCAGGGATAATTTTTTGAACGTATAATAAGACAGCAAGTTCTGAATTAGATGTTTATCTGTCGGGGTTTTGTTTTGTTTTCTTTTTAATTTAAGAACTCATACTTTTTTACCAACAGACCACATTCAGCTGTCCACAGCGCACAGTGCCAAGGCAGAGGGAGGCACGGCCATTGCTGTTCTATACCACCCACACCATCACTTGGGATGTGGCTTCAGGGGGACAAAAATGCAGCCATACACCAGAACTGTGCCGTTTTGCTGAGTTTCTTCCCCAGGGAAGTTGCTGGAGCAGCACTGTGGAGTGTCCTCCTGCCACTGCTCAGCAGGACACGGCCAGGGCGTGGATGCAGCTCCAGGCAGGCAATGGAGCCTGGCAGAGCCCTGCTGACCACAGCGGGGAGCGGGCAGTGCCACACTGACCATCCAGCATTTTGGGGCTCTGTCCCCCACTGCTTCCGTTGGCTCAGGACAGAAAATGCAGCTGTGGGAGCACCTCCACTGCCGGAACTCACCCCCGCTTGGGGTGAGCCCGGGAAGGTGGAAAAGCCTCTCCTCCAACCCGAGCTTCCAAAGAAAGGCTCAGTAGTCTTCAGTCGTCCGGTCTCAAGGTAGTTTATTGTATGTTATCTAAAAGATTTCTCCCTGAGCTGCTGCAGTCCGCTCAGCAGTCAGGCAAAGGCACACTCCGACACCCAGGGGGCTGGTGCCCTCTTTTATATCATATATTACGTATTAGATGTTTACAGTTTTCCCCCAATGCCCATCACCTATATTGAACAGTGACTTTCTACTCTAAACCAATCTGTGAGTGCCAACATCACCAAGAACATGGAGGTTAGGAAGGAGAAAGAAAGAGGACAGGGCACACCCAAATTCCTCCATCTTAGAACTTCTGACCCCCATGTACAAAACTCAGACCTCTCTGTACAAGGCCTAAAATCCCCCTGTACAGCACTCAAAATTTCTTCCTCTCACTTTGTGACTACTTCTACTATAATATCTAAACTTTTGTGATTTCTTGTTCTTCCTGCAAGGTTGGTAAATTGTTCCATGGATCAGGTTCAAAGCCGCAGGGGTCTGTGGCTGCATTCCAGGGTCTCAAATGCTTCTGACCTGGGCCCGGAACATCCAAGAGTGTCCAAGGGACATTCTGGGTTCCAACACTCCACCTCGTTTTTGTCCCAGGAACACCCACGTGCCACAGCTGAGCCACAGGAAAAGGTCTTGTTTTAGCTCAGCCACGTGGAGCTGAGCTGAGGTGGGGAACTTCTTTTGTGTGTGAATCTCCTGCTCTTTTGTGCCCTTTTTCTATGGATACTGTGCTGTTCCTGTGCACTTCCCATCTCACTGCTGTGTGTTTTCAGTAAATTGTTATCTCACCCCTCTGCCTCCATCCCTCTCTCACTAGAAGCAGGGGAAGAGTGGAGTGGAGTGGCTTACTTGGAGTTTCATTCCCACCACAGGGACACACAGCTTGGACAAGGTTTGGTTCTGCAGTTGACAGCAGGTAAAATAGCAAGTTCTGTTCAGCATTTCTAGGTAGGCTGTTTAGAAGCTGGCAACCAAATTTCCTTGACATTCAAGACTGTTTGCCCAAAGGCCCAGGGTAAACTAAAAATGTTAAATGACTAATGGTCACTCTCTGAAGGACCAACGCATTACTTGACTAGCTATAAAAGAACTGGCTGAAAAAATCCAAAAACGTGCACCTTAATACATTTTAAGTTCTTCAGACTTTTTCCAAACCTTAACTTCAGTAAAAAAGATTTTAGACAAAGAGGAAAAAGATTATTCCACAAAATTTACCTGGCACCGAATAGGATTGAAGCAGAAGGAAATTAATCTATTTGATGATTCATCTGACTGCTCTAGGGAAGAACTACTTCAGTGGGAAACATTGCCACCTTAAGATACAGGTATGAATCTTTCTACGTACAGGTTGATAAGTTACACCTTGAAAATTTTCTGGTCAGGTTTTAAAAATTATTTTCACTGACATCTAAAATTGTCACAGCACCTTGGGCCTTACCTTCTGAAGTCAATGGGCAAACCCTCTGCCTTCTCTTAGTCTTACCAGTTTTACTTAGCCAGAAGAAGGAAAAAAATCTCTATTTATAAGCATCAGAAAACCAGAGACTGCAAAATAGATTCTATCCTTCAGTGTCTGAAAATCAGGAAGACAGAGAGAAGACAACTGAAAATACAGAAAAACTCAACACAAAACTACAAAAAAACCCCAAAACGCAAACTCATATACCCTCTGTCCCCACACATCCTCAAGGTAGCTTTTTGCAAGAAAAACACAGGAATTGCAGTAGAGCTCCATAGGGATTGAGAAATAATGGATGAACTCTTAGCTACTCAGACGTTTTTGTGCCAAGTTCTCATTTTCCATGCTAATAAGCTGCACACACTGTATTTACAAGATATACATAAATGAAACAATTTTATTTATTATTACCATACTGAAAACATTTTCTTTTTAAAAATGTAGTAATTTTTTTTTAATAACCAAGGAGGAGGATTTCTATTTCTATTAAGAAGAAAAAAAAAGAACAAAACACTATTTAAGTAAGAATGCAGTAGAAATCTTTGAGAAGCTGAGGAAAAAATGCTCTCATGGTCTCCTCCTGCATGCTACATCTACATCATGCAGTCAGGTGGCACCAACTTCCATCTCCAACTGAATTAAAAATCAAATTTGTCTTGGCCAATAAGGAAAAATTATTAATATCATTGAACCTCTGTCAGAATATTTTGTGTTCCATAGATCAAAGGAACACACACCGCATGCAAACCTGTTCTGCTAGTAAAAAAGAATGTTTTTCCTGGCACAGAGCCCACTTGCTATTTTCTTGCATTGCTGCCTGGCTTTTTCCTCCTGTGAACTGAGATCCATGCAAAAATGTTCTACTGCCTCCTGACTCGCTGTTTGTATTCCTGCCTGTTTGCAGCTGGCACGGAAATGTATTTCTACACATTCCCTCCCAGTCACAATTATTAATCATCAGTGTAATCATTGCATTATCCATCATCTTCAATGTCTTCCTAGTTTTACTGCTAAGTCTGTAAGAAGCATTAATGTTTAGAAGCTTTGTTTTACAAAATAAAACCAGAATTCTAAAAAAACCCAGTTTGTGTTCATCGTGGGCTAAAACACTGTTTGAATTAAATTTTTTTAAAATGAAAACTCATCACTGGGGCAATTAATTTTTAAATTGAAGTCTCATTCATTTAAGAATAAGGAAAAAGGTGCAATTACTAATTAGGATATCATCTATAGAGTGTTTCAAAATACTACTTTTGAAATAGATATCAACATGTTTATGGTGAACTATTTTAATATTGATTTAAGTTTGAAAACAGGAAGGAAAACAAAACAGAGAAAACAAAAAAGAGAAGTTGAAGCCAAACTTGAGATTTTCAAAGATTTATAAAGTAGTATGCATGTAATTTTATTAAAAAAAAAAAAAGTAAGGTCAGACTCCTTTTTTCTGTCTCCTTGAAAATTCAAACCCATAAATATAAGTGATAGTTTTGGGATACCTCAAATGAAATCATAACTGGCAGCAGCAGTGACATCCTATACCAAAACAAGTCTGAGAGAACATTGCATTCTATCATATCAATGAGACATGGAGCAAAGAGTGCTTGAAAAGGTAATGATACAACAAATCATAAAAATTCCTCCTGCTCTGCTCTTAGTCTAGAGGCTTAAAAAGCACAAAAAGCAAACTTTAACTTCTTGATCCATAAATGCTTGCAAAAGGTGTTCTGCTCCATTGCATCTCTTCCATATAACTCAAGCTTAACCAGCGTAAAGGGCTTTAGATTCCAGTGCTTTCTAAACATATCTTGACCACTTTAAACAAAAAGTAATTTATCAAGAGCCAACCATACAGTAGGGTGGCCAAGCTGAGACTTGAGTTGTTGAACAAGTTGTTCCAAGGATCTCTGAAAGTGGATGTCATAAAATAAACTTCAGCTCCAGAAAGGTGAGGGAACAGCCTAAAGATTTGCTCAGAGAACGTCAATGCTGATGATTGGTGTTTCTCACCAAAAAGACTATTCCTTGGTTCTAGTTCTTTTGGTCTGTCAGGAGCAGTGATGCCTCATATATTGGCTGATTCATGACCTTCTACAGTGGGTGATATTCGCTGAGTAGAAATTTTGGACAGAAGCCAAGGCACAACCCTCCTGTAACAGAGACTTCTGCAGGACACTCTACCCATCTCTTACGGTTTAAAAGGGCAAGAAAGGAAGGAAACAAGGCCAGGTTTTCCAAGAGACAGCTCATGTCTAACCCCTTCCAAAGAGAAAATTACCTAGTATCCTGGTTTCTTCTTAATATTGTTAAAATATTGACAACAGATTTGAGGAATAACTGCAGGTGTTGCTGAAATGTCCACGGATAACCCAAGCATGAGGTGAGAAATGTCAGCTGAAATGGTGAAATGAATCACGTTCAGTACTGCATAACCAAAGAGAGACTGCAGTCCAAAGTGCTTTTTTTCCAACTATAGCACATACCCAATTGCTTCCCACATAATCCTGAATCCATTCTTACATTTCCACTTCGAAATCAGGAGTTACTAAAAGTATAAAGACCTAACAGGCAGTAATATTAAGTAGCTTTCTCTATGTCTGCCTCTGGTACAACTCAAATTTCAGTGTCTTAAACCAAAATCTTAATCATGTTTTGTACAAAACCTAAACATGAAAACAGCTTTAAAATACTCAAATAATACCATCTGAAAGATTAATTTAATTAAAAAATGTGGTGCCTCGTACCCAAAATACGTCTCGCAATCACTTCAGTAATTAGCTTTTCTCTACACAAAACATCTCTGTTTTAACTCTTAGTTTTGGGACTTTCCACATCTGCAAGAACATTATCTTCCTTGACTGATATAATGGCTGGAATATAGTGGATGAGAAAACACCCAGAGCATCAGATCTCCCTTGAGCACTGGCCCAACATATGGTCCTGCACATTTTGAAAGATGGTGTTTGGGATAGTTTGCTGAATATTCTTAAGATGACTGCTCTGCTGCTGGGTGAGGAAGAGGGCTTTTTCTTATCCCTAAAATGACTGTCTTCAATAAGCAGTGATTCACTGAACTAGCCCTGAAGCTGCCTTTGGAAGCTCAGTATTCAAAAACCATCTGTGCCAGCAAGTACCAGGAGAGGGCTTTCACTTGATATTTAAACAAATTATACCCTCAGATATTTCAAACATATACTCTGTATTTATGTATTTTGGCATACTAGCCATAGGTCTCGATGAAAAGCCAAATTATTTTATTTTTATTATTAAATACAGAAAAATACTTGTATTTAACCTTTACACTTTAATTCCATAATAAGAAATGAGGGACTTGAAAATATGCAAATTCTACATTCATGCCACCTTAGCAGTACTCAAATATTTAGCTTGTAAAGCTACCTGACCTAGTCTTGCAATGGCTAATCCTTTTTTTAAAGCTCCAACTCTTACAATTACATGAAAATATCTGTTTCATAAACAAACAAAAATTTTAATTCTAACTCTTAAAAGCCTTATAATTCAAGAAATAAAAACCACTGAAAATGTTAACTGAATAGATTCAAAATCAATCAAAAAGCAACTAAGGTGAAAAAAAAGCAACCCAAACCTTATATTTAATCTGACATTAGAGGTGCTTAGGGATGCTAACTGAAGAACTTCAGGGCTTGCTGTCCTGCATGTTGTAACCTGTTTGTGTCACCCACTGCTGAGTGTCACAGGACCACAGCACAGATCAGACCTGGGCAGCACTGCTGCTAAGCTCATAACATGGGCCAGGATCCTTACCTAACTTGATAACCACACGCTGAATGCCAAAAAGCTGGGACTTTACAAGATATTTTCCAACAATTTTCATCTAGTATTACTAAAGAAATGGAAAGCCCCTAAAAAATTCCACAAATGCAGTATTTTCAACTCTGCCAGGCAGAGAAGCTGAATCCTTCCAAAGCTATCTCGCTTCTCTTTCCCTCTTCTCCTCCACTTTTGATCTAAAGCACATTATAATAATAAGCAGGCTGAATTCCTGATGAGCTGCTGGCTGCTACAGAAGCAGCTGTATTTCTAGCAGATCATCTAAAATATGAGCAGACACAAAAGGTACTAAAAAGGAAGCGAATGAAGTGCAGGTGATCTCACATTTGCTGTCTCTGTCTGGTTATAAGTTCCTTTTCCACTGGGCTCTAGGCCAAACTACTTCAACAAGCAAGCAGGAACTATTCACTTTTTACTGTTGTTAGATCAGTCTTCTTCCCGTTTATCACATGGAGGTGGGTCAGCCCAGGGTGCAGGAGCCAGGGCAAAAGGAAGGGCAGGAATGCAGGGATTGGGACTGGGACAGTGCCATTAGCCAAGGCCACTCTGTATTCGTGGTCTGAAACCAGTCACTCACTTGGTAGCAGTGTTATTTGGGAACACAGAGCCCCTGCTCATCCACTGTTGTACAAAATATTGTTCCCATGTTTTGGAAAGGCATTTTTTAATATGGTTGTACATAGAAGCAAGCAAATTAAAAAAAAAAAAAAAAAAAGTAAAAATAATCTCACTCCAAAACTGCTGATTTTCCATGTCCCCAGGTACAAGTAGTAAAAAATTTTAGCTGTAGTAGTCCAGGAATGATGGGCCTGGTCTTGATAATTTTTAATAATCCTGTCATCCAAAAAAGGTCTATTTAGCTATGGCTTGAAAACAAGCAAAGAAGTCCAAATGAGCTCTGGCAATATGAGACAGAGAACAAAGTTTAAAGAAAATCCTCTCAAACAAAGTGCTGGTAGAAAATACTTACAGTTATTAACACAAGCTTTTTCACATTTCCAAAAGCTGTAGAAGGAGCTGTTTCTCTCTAGGTAACAAACAGTACTTAAATACAGAATAACTAATCTTTTCCATCAACTCCTTGTCTTAAATAGAATATCCATCACTACTCCTAAATTAGCCTCCTGATTAGATGGAAAGGGTATTATTAAGAAGATCCATTTTCCAAAAATAAACTGCTAGTATTTCTGCTAAACCAAGACTGAATCCAGCACTGCTCACTGAAAAATGGCCAATGCAACTAAGTAAAGTCAACAAGACTTTAGTTAAACAAGAGTTAGTTCAGAAAAGGGAAAAAAAAAATGAACGTGTCAGGGTGGGATGATTTGTAAATGACATCTTTTTGGATCAGTAAACATGCAGGGTCCCAGTTGCAACAAAAGCAGACACGTAAGTCAAAAATGGTTAATGAGGAGACGAGCAACTTCAATGCAAAAACCATATTTTGACCAAAAAAAAAGGGCAGGCCAAAAAAACTCTGGCCAAATCAGACCTTGCAAGCAGAGATTATCAGTAGCAAGGGCTTTAAGCAGCTTAGAAATTGCTGGGAGAAATCAGAGTGTCATAAACCATAGAGGAGGTTGGGTATTTGAAGGTGGAATTGGGCTCAGGGGGTGTTGGTACCACAGAACAAGAATCATAATGATGTTTATAATCTCCAGAAACCCAAAGAAGAGATATCAGACAGTCTTAAGACAGAGAATACAAAAATCCAGTACCCTTTTACAGCAAAACATTTTGGAGGAGTTGAGTTTATTTCTGCATAGCAGCCCTAATAAGCTCAGAAGAATACCAGAAAGGGAGTTTCTAGGAGCCAAGCTGTGTGACACAGCTTCTGCACTACTTTAGGTCCTGTTCCCTACAAAAGACATTGAATAATGCAGATGCAGTTTCCAAGACCTTGAAATCAGCTTCCAGCCAGCCATCTATATGAGCTGGCCAGGATGGTTTGAAGCTAGGAGAAGAGGGATGGGAGCAATTCCATCTGAACTGGCACACAGTTCATGGCTCCAGGAAATCTATGGATCAGCAAAAACTTCAGGGATAGTTTGCCAATGGAACAATAGAGTTGTTCAGCAAAATTTGGGCTAGGAGAGCAGCAAAAGGAAGCAAAAATAACCAGAAGCCATTGGAATTTGCCCCAGATCTTTATTTTTCCTTAAAGCACTGCAGCAAGAGAACAAGGAGCTTCTAGAGAGAGAGGGAAGCTGTTCATCATAATCCATCCAGATACAGACCTCTGATTAAAATGCTTCACTCACTGAAGGTGACCACTATTTTGTTCATCAAGTTATTAATACTTACAAAAGAATATTTTTTTAAAGGGAAAACAGACAATAAAGATTAAATTCTGTTCCTCAGGATAAAATACTCCTTTGGTGAAGTGTTAAAATCTGAAGGGATCCATGTACTATTAGAAGGTTCAAATTATTTTTACATGAGGAAAAGCCAAAGCTATGACCACCCAGTCCAGCCTCTAATGAAAGCTTCTTTGGGTCTGTTGCTGTGAGATTTGTTACAGGTGCATGTGGAGGAGAACAGAATTCTTAACTGAATGTAAGATAAAGGAGGGAGACTGAAAGGAAGAGAATAACAGGACAACAGAAAACCCGAGAAGCTCCCTCAGTCTGAAATTAATGTTACCAGAAACGGGAGCACCTCCTACATATCTGAAGTCCTAAGTCAATTTTAGAGTGTAAACAGGATCCACTTCTCTTCCTAGCCCAGCTAATTCCCTAGCACTAATCTTAGCACACGAAAAGAGAAGAGAAGTCAGATAAAAGCTATCCAAAATGGGAAACAAAAAGGCCTTTGGAAATGCCTGGCATTTAGACAGTCAAATGTCTGAGCCAAAACTGTTAGTTTAGCTATTCAAAACAAAATGTTTGCATTTTTCCTCAGAACAGGCATGTAATAGGGAGAATTCCTCTGACTCCACTGCGTGGGCAGACTCAGCAGAAGGAAAAGCAGCCCAAGTGTATCTGAAGCAAACGACACAGTGCTCTTCCAGAGCCACCCACAGCAGAGCGCCACAGCACTCTGCTTCTCCACCCTGCTCAATACAGATCAGGCTTTCGACAATTTTGCATTTAGTGTGTAGCACAGCTACTTCTCCACATACAATATAAGGAGAATCATGCTAATGAATCTGATCCTATTTCTAGAGCACAGTATTCTTATGGAAATTACAATTTAGCATGATTATAAACTCATCTTTGCAGTGGTGGGGGACACCTTGACATTCTGGAAGACATTTGGACACATATTTATCACAAACCCACAGTGGTATTACTACAAGCTCTTGGTTCAAACTGTAAGCAAGACTACAATTATGTTTTTTCAGATACTTCTTCATTCCCTACTCTTTTTAGGTTTTTTCAGATTATGCAGAGGAGAAAACAAATATAAAGGCAGTGAACAGTTTAAGACCTACACCTCACATTTCACTATTCAAAAAACATTCTTTAGTGAGCTGCTGAAAGTTCACATTTGAAAATACAACTGAAAGGAGACGGCATTTTTACTGCGGCAAGATAAGCTGGATTCCCGTGCTGATGTGCATCTCCAAATGCCACAGCTGCCTGCCAGCAGCAGCAGGAGCAGCTCCAGCTGTTCCTGGGAGGTGCTGCAGGAGTGCTTTCCCTGGCTCTGGGTGCACACTTACCTCTCCTCCTATGGTGAGCAGGCCAGGTGCATCCAGCTTCCGTTTCTTGCGGGGGCCGATGGCTGCCAGCGCCGTCAGGTTGGCATCCCTCTGCCTCATCTGGGCAAGCTCCTGCTGCTGCATCTGCACACAGGGAAAGAACTCTCTTTAGTTTTCATTCTGTTGCTTATCAAAAAGTTATCTTCAGACCTGCAAGCATCAGGTAGAAGTCACACGTGAGCGATCCCTGAGAGCATTTCACTGCTTCCACCACTATTTTAGCAGCCTGGCCATAGAGCAATGATGAAGATGCTGAAGTTCTTGTGACTTTTCACAAGATTTCTGCTTCCAAATATCTCAACTGTTTCCAAAAACACCATCCTTTTCATTAAAAACTGCCTTAGCAAGTACTATATACTAACTACACATCTCCAGTTTAAGGCTGATATGAAGAATGTAAATACCAATTCAAATCTTTTAAAACCCCGATTTTTTATCTTTTCTTTATTTTGAATATTTATTTTGAATTTCAAACATACTTGATGTTTTCTTAAAAATATATAAATTAATAAGATATCTCTATCTAAATGCTAGCCAAAGGTAATGCTGACACAAAACCTTTACAAACTGAATTTACAAGTGTTTTCTGGGCTTAGGCTTTAGGTAAGAATACATTTGACTAGTTTGAAGCAGCTGCCAGCTGCATTATGTAACAATATAGCACATTACAGAAAACAGGAGAAAATTCTCTGGCCAGCAGAGAGGCAAGATTGCATATTCACTATAAACTGTATAATTCTTTCAAAGTGTTAATGATAAGTGTCATATTCCCAGGAACACTAATATTTTTATAAATATTCTGATCAATACCACACAAGAATAATTGATTAGGCAACACAACATATTATCTTAATTACACAAAAGCATTCATAGCTCTTAGCAATAATTCCTATTAAATCTCAAAACTTTGGGTTTGCAGAATCTATCAATAAACTGAGAGGTGTTTGCTTTCTAATCCCACTGATGTCACTCTTGTTCCCACTTCAGCAGCAGAGAAATTCAGTAGTGGTAATAAAAACATTGCATGATACAGGCACAATTCCTCATTAAAATGAAACTGAACTGACAAGCAGAGATAGAAGTGTCTCAGCCATTACCTAGAAGTGTCTCAGCCATTACCTACACATGATCTGCACATAAAAGCAGGGCCTGAACTATCTCAACCAATGCTAAATGGAAAGGAGGTTTAAGCAAAAAAGTGCCAGTGTGGAGTGTCTTTTCTCCATCCACCTCTGTCCAGAAAAAGCAGATCCACCTCTTCTTCAGTGCAGTTCTCAGATTAATTCACTTAGCAGCCAGCACACTTGTGCCAGAGCAGCTTTGGTCACAGGCTGCCCAGGGAGTGTTTCAAGCTCCAGGTGATGGAGCCAGGCCCAGCACAGCCCAGAGCCAGGGCAGGGTGGCAGGTGACCCAGAGAGCCCTGGAGGGCAGCACCAAGGAGCTGGAGCCAGCAAGTGAGGGGCACCAGGGCCCAGAGCTGGGCACAGCTCTCGAGGTGTGGCCTCAGCAGTGCCCAGCACAGAGGGGCAGGCACTGCCCTGGTCCTGCTGCCCACACTGCTGCTGACACAGGCCAGGTGCCATTGGCCCCTTGGGCACACCTGGGCTCAGGCTCAGCCACTGCCAACCACCATGGGCACATTTCCCACCTTTGTCCATGATGTGGACACTGGGACCAAGCACAGCCTCAGCATCCTGACAGCACTGAGCTGGAACTGGGAATGTTCAACCTGGAGAACAGAAGGCCCAGAAAGACCTCACCGGGGCTTTCCAGTGCCTAAAGAAAGGCAGAGAGGGACTTCGGACAGGACATGAGGGAATGGCTTCACACTGAAAGAGCGTGGATTTGGATTAGATACAAGGAGAAAATCCTTCCCTGGGAGGTCCTGAGTTCCTGGCACAGGCTGCCCACAGAAGCTGTGTCTGCCCAATCCCTGGCAGTGTTCAAGGCTGGACAGGGCTTGGAGCAACCTGAGACAGTAAAGAGTGTCTCTGCTCATGGCAAGGGGTGAACAAGATGATCTCGAAGATCCCTTCCAAACCAAACCATTTTTTATTTTCACATTCTTCAGAAAATTGAATCCAGTCATTTAGAGTTTGAAAACCCCATTTTTCACACTTTTATGCTATATATTTATTATCATAACTTCAGTATAACATTACCTAAAAAGACATACCTCATCTACAGGGTAAAAGGATTTCCTAAATACAAAAAAGAAACGTAGAAAAATATCTAAATAATAGTGCAAAGGTCTATACATACTCCTCTTTGCCAACTCGTATTAGGTTTTTAGCTCAAATATCTTTGGCTCTCTTCCAGATTAAATGCCAGTTAGACAGAGCTGCCCGCTTACCCTTTCAAGGTAGATAGCAACAGTGGTGAGCTCTAATCATTTACAAAGGTCATGATCGGAAGCTAGCCCGTGAGCAGTCATTTAAAATTCGATTGATCCCTATTTGTAGTCAGGGAAAGAAAATGGACATTTCAGCTGTATTGTAATTATGAGGCTTCAAGGCAACTGTAAATAGATGTGCAAATCTAGATACTGGCAAATACCTTAGAGAAGAAATTATTGCTATAGTATAACATATATCCAGGAAAGGTTGAAGATAAAACTGCATATAAAAAAAGATCAATCATCTTTTTGCTAATTTGCCTTGCTTGCCAGCCTACAAGGGTTATCACAATTATCAGAAGTCTGATGAATATTTAAGCAAGGGCCAACTGGCTTAGAGTGATCTCAGACGAAGTTGTCAAGCTTTGCAGAATAAGAAATTTTGCACTGGAGTAAGTATTCGTTTCCTGGGAGGTGCAGGTCAGAAATACAGTCTGATAGGTAACTGGTATTATGCAAAGGTTATATGAATATTGTATCAGTATCTTATTCAAAGTCACCATTTTCAAACCCACAGGAAGCTAATACTTACTTGGCTCTCTGTGCTACCTGTACTGTACTACACCCTGGCTGTTTCCATGTGGAATATCAGCACATAGTGCCTCTTGTTGAGATTTTTTGCACATGTAAATTTAAAGCAAAATGTGCCATTTCTCTGAATTTCCAATAGTGGGATAAATCTTGCCCTCACTTTGAAACCTGCAAACTGGTTTTACCAATGAACTATGGAACAGCTTCAAGAATCTGCAGAAAGCTTTGCACTCATCAAGTCCTCAAGTTCTTTGTCCTTTCTTTTTTTGATCAGTGAGAAAAACTAAAGACTGTTCTTGAGATCATATACTAATCTTGACAAATGCACAAGATTTTCCGCTACCTATAATTCATCCCCTGATAGGACACCTGGCTCAACAGACAGAGCCAAAGGAGCTGAGCTCTGTTCTACCCACACTGGGTGAATGCTGCTAAGACTTCATTCTTCACCTCCCTGTGTCTGTCACCCCACATCACCCAGCTTGTCTATGTCTGCTATAGGCTCTCCAGATGAGGATCCCACTCCACTACGTGCCTCACTTATCATCAAGCCCCAGTGGGCTGAACAGATATTCCTGTAATACAAATAAGGGATATGCTGCCAGGTACAAAAGATCCTGCAGAAACACAACACACTTTCTGATACCGGTTTAACAGCACACACCATGGTAAACTACAGCAGGAAAGAATAACCTTATGTAACCTTCATGAATACTGATCAAAAAATTTCTAATACATCAAACACATAATCAGTGAGATCACAGTATCCTGATGTTTTATAACATAGCAGCTGAAGTGCTGAAAATACTTGATAAATACTGTATTGCACAAATTCTCAACACTCTTTTATAAATTATCGCTGGTGATATTTTAGGTTTTCTTTAAAGCTCACCTGAAAGCAGAGAATCATAAAATTACATTCAAAAATAATCAGAAGAGTTCTGATTCTGATACTGATTCCCAGCAGAGGCCTTCAGCTTGCAGAGGTCAGTGTACTCCAGCTGACAGGAGAGCCTCTCTGCACACTATTAACCCTGAATCTGCTTACAGGAAAACATCTTTGCAGTTTATGGATACTTTCTAGCAAGACTTTTGAGGAGACCTCATTTAAGCTCCCAGACCACCCATTAGCAGCCCATCATTGCTGGCTTGTTCACGCTCCTATTAAAACTTTTATCTTTTTCCCAAGTCACATCTGTTTTTTCACAGCCTGCATCAGATTACCGGCACCAGTCTTTTTCCTACCCATCATCTGCCTTTTCATGAAAAATATTATCCCAATTGTAACCGCTGTTTAAAATCATTTTTTACAAAAGTGATATCTTGGCTTTGGTTCAAAAGAGGGGACACTGCACCTTGCCTACCAGAGGCCAAATGCACACCCTGGCCTGTGGAGGCTCTTCTCCCCCGTGCACTCTGGAATCACATTCTCTGTGCCAAGTGGAAATGACTTGGCAACCAGTTTTGCTTACGTGGTTCCACTGTAACCACCCTCTGAATTCTCAGCACTAAGAGCAACACGAGTTGAATGTCACCATCTTCAGTGTTCTGAAATTACTCTTGGAAGTAGCTGTAATACTAAAGCTACTTAAGCTTCTTAAGTTACATGATCAATTATATTTTAAAGTTAACAAAGCAGCCTGTATTACTACAATACAGGCCTCTAACTAAGCCAGTTACTAATTACTGAATATTTAAACAAATGAAGCACCTGGTACTATCTGTACATACTGATAAAATAATTTCCTGTTACTTAACATGATTTACCAGAAATGAATCTAACTCACTACATAACCAACAAGATGCAATTCTTTGATAGCTGCATTCATTCACACTCTTATTTTCATATTGGGTTCCTGATGCAAAATTTTTCTTTAACTTGCCTTTATCACAAATAATATGGATATACTTATCAATAGCATATTAATATTTCTGCCCTCTGGGAAGAAAGCAACGCTTCAATTCAGAACCACACTCATGAACAACAATTAACTTTTTTGAAAGTAAAAATATTTATCTAAAACACAGACAAATATTTCAATATATTATACAAGAAAAATGCTTACAAATTAGATACTGTTCCTTACTCCTTATCAAATCCAAATGTATTTTTAACATGCCATTTACTTACTGGGAGGTCTCTCATTTTTGCAAACTACACCATAGGAACAAAGCATTATTTTGAACAATGACATTTTCTTGTGATGGTGGCACAGCATTAAAACCACAGAAAGAACACTACTTCACCACTTCATTAAAGTGCAGCTAAGCACAGAAGTTCTAGAATTTTAGTTTGTTTTCTGCACATCATTATTTGTTATGATACATTTAGGTATTTAAGAAAGAAGTGCCAAAAGCCATATGCCACAAGGAAGACAGCCATATGTCTGTGTGAAGTATCAACATTAGATCTTAAAAGCTAGGTTTAGTAATTTCAAAAAGCCAAGAATGCACTTATTTGTCAGGCAAAATCCAGGCAAACAGAAGTGAACTTTGTCTAAAGCAGATAAAATATGTAGATAAATATGGGTAGGAGCTGTAGGTACTAAGGACTAAGAGCAATTTCCTTCCATATGATCAGAAAGTAAGAGGACAGCTGGAACTCTTGAAAATTCTAGTCTACATATAAATACCTTGAAAAATTGAAGGGAGAAGAGGGAGTGGGATCACATGAGAGAGAGAAAGGTCAAGGAGGTGTTTCTGTGCCTACAGGCAGAATTCAGGGATGTTTTTTGGCCTAGAAGGAAAATAACCCAGTGACAGAGAGATGATTGTGAAGATAAAGAAGAAGAAAGAGCTTAAGGAAGTAGTCATGTATG